>NW_028318370.1:3655000-4266250 GCF_062004578.1 Staurois parvus | reverse complement strand
GGCCTCCTATTGCTGCTGTCTCCATCGCCACACTGTGCCATGTGCCACTTTCAGGTCTCCTCACACTGCTGGTGGGTTCCATTTTGTCATAGGGTGCTGGCAGATTACGGGCCTCCCATTGCTGCTGCCAGGCCCGTAATCTGCCATGGGCCCCCGTACCGCCTCCTCATGCTGCTGCCAGGTCCAGAGTGTCTCATGGGTCCCTGTACGGCCTCCCATTGCTGCTGTCTCCATCGCAACACTGTGCCATGTGCCACTTTCAGGTCTCCTCACACTGCTGGTGGGTTCCATTTTGTCATAGGGTGCTGGCAGATTACGGGCCTCCCATTGCTGCTGCCAGGCCCGTAATCTGCCATGGGCCCCTGTACCGCCTCCTCATGCTGCTGCCAGGCCCGTAATATGTCATGGGTCCCTGTACAGCCTCCCATTGCTGCTGTCTCCATCGCAACACTGTGCCATGTGCCACTTTCAGGTCTCCTCACACTGCTGGTGGGTTCCATTTTGTCATAGGGTGCTGGCAGATTACGGGCCTCTTATTGCTGCTGCCAGGCCCGTAATCTGCCATGGGCCCCCGTACCGCCTCCTCATGCTGCTGCCAGGTCCAGAGTGTCTCATGGGTCCCTGTATGGCCTCCCATTGCTGCTGTCTCCATCGCCACACTGTGCCATGTGCCACTTTCAGGTCTCCTCACACTGCTGGTGGGTTCCATTTTGTCATAGGGTGCTGGCAGATTACGGGCCTCCCATTGCTGCTGCCAGGCCCGTAATCTGCCATGGGCCCCCGTACCGACTCCTCATGCTGTGACGTTGCAACAAGGTGGAATTCAACCCTACATATGTTAACCGCCTTTACGAACAGCGAAAGGCCATCACCGATTTCCTGATGTTACAAGCGGATAAAGGTACTCCCCTGTGTAACTTAGATGTCAGACATTGGCAGCTCATGCGTGACACCCGCCGCTTGCTCAGGCCCTTTGAGGAGGCCACGCTATTCGTGAGTCGGCAGGACTATGGGATGAACGACGTCATTCCTCTGTTGCACGTCCTGGAACAAATGCTGTTAACAATGGCTGGTCAGGGTGCGGTAGACGTGGCGCACAGATCTCAACGCCACATGACCCCTGTGGGGGCAGGACAGGAAGAAGAGGAGGAGGTAGAGGAGGACATTGGTGCTCAGGAATTATTGAGTGAAATGGGTGGTTTTTCCACTCAGCGGACAGGAGTGGAGGAGCAGGAGCATCTGGTAGAGGAGGAGGAGGAGACAGAGGACCCAGACGCACCGTGGCAGTATGCTGTGGAGATGGAGGCAGGGAGTCCCTCGCATTCTTTGGCACAAATGGCCCATAGCATGCTCGGTTGCTTGCGTAGCGACAGCCGAATAATAACCATCAGACAGAGGGATGACTTTTGGCTGTCCACCTTGTTGGACCCTCGCTACCGTTCAAAAATGGTGGCCTTTTTCACACCTGCTGAGAGGGAGGCCAAAATAACGTACTATAAAAACCACCTATGTAGTCAGTTGGTCTCTGCCTTTCTGCGCCAACGTCCATCCTCAGACACTGTGGGCCCTGTGCGCTCGCGTTCCGCTGCCATGGCAGCAGGGGAGGGGTGGGGTGGTAGGAGCAGTGGCAGCTCCACCAGCAGCGGCTGCCTCAGTCTGCAGTCGATGATGAGTAGCTTTCTTCACCAGCGCAGTGAGGAAACTACTAACCAGCCGCAGCAGCAGCAGCATCAGGTGGACCTGGAGCAGGACCTCAAACAACAGGCTTGGGCCTACTTGGACAGCACCCTGCCAACCGAGGTAGACAATCCCCTTGACTACTGGGCAACGAAACTTGACCTTTGGCCCCAACTAGCTGAATTTGCCCTTGAAAGGCTGTCATGCCCGGCCAGTAGCGTGGCATCGGAGCGCGTGTTTAGTGCGGCAGGAGGTATTGTAACTCCGCGGAGGACACGACTGTCCACCCAAAGTGTGGAGAGATTCACGTTTGTGAAAATGAATCAGGCGTGGATTAGTCTGGATTTCAAACCACCAGTTCCTGACACAACTGACTAAATCCACCATGAATCATGCCCCAAACATGTTATTATTTTTAACATAGGCCTCTGTATGGCCTTCAATTTAAGCTGCTTACGCTTCGCCACTCTGCCATGGGCACCTGTACCGCCTCCTCTTGCTGCTGCCAGGTCCAGAGTGTCTCATGGGTCCCTGTACGGCCTCCCATTGCTGCTGTCTCCATCGCCACACTCTGCCATGTGCCACTTTCAGGTCTCCTCACACTGCTGGTGGGTTCCATTTTGTCATAGGGTGCTGGCAGATTACGGGCCTCCCATTGCTGCTGCCAGGCCCGTAATCTGCCATGGGCCCCCGTACCGACTCCTCATGCTGCTGCCAGGTCCAGAGTGTCTCATGGGTCCCTGTACGGCCTCCCATTGCTGCTGTCTCCATCGCCACACTCTGCCATGTGCCACTTTCAGGTCTCCTCACACTGCTGGTGGGTTCCATTTTGTCATAGGGTGCTGGCAGATCACGGGCCTCCCATTGCTGCTGCCAGGCCCGTAATCTGCCATGGGCCCCCGTACCGCCTCCTCATGCTGCTGCCAGGTCCAGAGTGTCTCATGGGTCCCTGTACGGCCTCCCATTGCTGCTGTCTCCATCGCAACACTGTGCCATGTGCCACTTTCAGGTCTCCTCACACTGCTGGTGGGTTCCATTTTGTCATAGGGTGCTGGCAGATTACGGGCCTCCCATTGCTGCTGCCAGGCCCGTAATCTGCCATGGGCCCCCGTACTGCCTCCTCATGCTGCTGCCAGGTCCAGAGTGTCTCATGGGTCCCTGTACGGCCTCCCATTGCTGCTGTCTCCATCGCCACACTCTGCCATGTGCCACTTTCAGGTCTCCTCACACTGCTGGTGGGTTCCATTTTGTCATAGGGTGCTGTATGGCCTCCCATTGCTGCTGCCTCCACCGCCACACTGTGGCTCCACACTCTGGTTTTGGCCCCGTGACTGCCCAAATGAGTGAAGTGTGCGGTGATTCTAAGATCGACGGCACTCATCTGCATGTCATACTGACTGACAGTATTATTTCTCTTCCCCAGCAGACTCC
Source organism: Staurois parvus (assembly GCF_062004578.1). Taxonomy (NCBI): domain Eukaryota; kingdom Metazoa; phylum Chordata; class Amphibia; order Anura; family Ranidae; genus Staurois; species Staurois parvus. The sequence goes on along the minus strand of NW_028318370.1, from coordinate 4,263,142 downwards.
AAGGGCATTTAAATTAAAGGTACAGTGTTCTGCACTAATATAAAGGCTCTCTGAAGCCTAGAAACACCCTTTTTATAAGTTAAATTCGCAGCGAATATATTCGACTCGAATCGAATTTATTCCTCGAATTCGCCGAATCAGCCGAATCGAATTTTTGAATACTTCGCTCATCTCTAGTCAGGACAGTACAGATATCCCCCAAATGTCAAGACGGTACAGATATCCCCCAAATGTCAGGACGGTACAGATATCCCCCAAATGTCAGGACGGTACAGATATCCCCCAAATGTCAGAACGGTACAGATATCCCCCAAATGTCAGGACGGTACAGATATCCCCCAAATGTCAGAACAGTACAGATATCCCCCAAATGTCAAGACGGTACAGATATCCCCCAAATGTCAGGACGGTACAGATATCCCCCAAATGTCAGAACAGTACAGATATCCCCCAAATGTCAAGACGGTACAGATATCCCCCAAATGTCAGGACGGTACAGATATCCCCCAAATGTCAGGACGGTACAGATATCCCCCAAATGTCAGAACAGTACAGATATCCCCCAAATGTCAGGACAGTACAGATATACCCCAAATGACCCCTTATTGCAAAGTAGACAGTCCAACATATTTTATAAGAGGCATGACAAGTTTTTTGAAGTTGTCATTTTTTTGTCATAATTTTTTGGAAAATTAAGAAATTAAAAAACATTTTTTTCCACAAATTTTTTTTGCCTACTGTCACCAGTGCAGTACAGCATCAGCATATAACTGGTGTGGCGGTGATCAGGGACACTGACTGGTGACAGCACAGAAAAAAAACATTTTATAATGTTTTTTCAATTTTGTTTTATTGTTTAATTATTTTTTTTAATACATTTTTTTTCTCTTTAATACTTTTTTTTTCATATTACACTATGACCAAGGTAGTACAATGTTACCATAGTAACATTGTACTACTTTGGGGAGGGCGTCATATGACAAGACAAGAGGTGTCAAATATAAATTAACTACTTCCTGCCCGGCCTATAGTAATATGATGGCCAGGTGGGTAGTAGTTAATTTATGTTTGACACCCGCACCAGAATGCATGAATGCGATGCGATTGCAATGCGGTGCAGGAAATGCACAGGATTCCCAGCGTTTCCCACACCACATTGGTGTGAACCTGGGCTTAAGTGTACATGGAGCCCTATGCTTCTAGTTTTCGTAAATAGATATGAAGATATATTACATTGCTTGTTTTAAACCTTTTTTTTCTTTTTACATTTCTTCAGTTGCTTCCTGGTTTATGACCTAGACCAGGGGGTCTTTAAACTTTCTAAGCAAAGAGCCAGTTTACTGTCCTACAGACTTTAGGAGGGCCAGACCGGAAAATGTCCCGGCATCAGTGGGAGTAAACCATGCTCCATCTTTGGTGTTAGTGAGAGGAGTTGTGCCCCATGATGGTGTCATTGGGAGAAATTGTGCCCCATCTTTGGTGTCATTGGGAGAAATTGTGCCCCATCTTTGCTGTCGTTGTGAAAAATTGTGCCCCATCTTTGGTGTCATTGGGAGAAATTGTGCCGTATCATTCGGAGAAATTGTGCCTCATCATTGCTGTCATTGAGAGAAATTGTGCCCCATCTTTGGTGTCATTGGGAGAAATTGTGCCGTATCATTGGGATAAATTGTGCCCCATCTTTGGTGTCATTGGGAGAAATTGTACCCCATCATTGGGAGAGATTGTACCCCATCTTTGGTGTCATTGGGAGAAATTGTACCCCATCATTGGTGTCATTGGGAGAAATTGTGCCCCATCATTGGTATCATTGGGAGAAATTGTGCCCCACCTTTGGTGTCATTGTGAGAAATTCTGCCCCATCATTGGTATCATTGGGCCCCATTCTTGGTATCATTGGTATCAGTGGATTAAATAGTGCCCCAAAGGCCAGATAAAAGCAAGCAAAGCCACATCTGGCCCCTGGGCCACAGTTTGGAGACCACTGGCCTAGACCAAAACAAAGTTTTACATCCCTGAAGTCTTCAGAAGGGGCTTTTTCAGCTAAGCACACCTTCCTGCCTGCATGCCTGAGCTAAGGGCAGATGGATCCCAGAAAGTAAATGCTACATGAATCATCTGCCCTAACTCAAGATGGCTGTGGCTAGGAATGCTAGGGGGCGTTTTTCAGAATTGCGCCAATTCCGCTCACAATACTATATCACTCATAGGTGACTGGAACCTAAGGAAAAGTCCAGGAAAACAAGATCAAACAGAAACAAGGTAGAAACAAAGTCAAAGAGGAGCACAGGGGAGTCTGTTCTGACTAAGAAAGGCAATAGCTGAGATCTTACAGTTTCTGCTTTTAAAATGTACTTCTGGGGAAAAAAAAAACTATATTTCCCTCTCCTCATTTCCATAAAATAGGGGGGAGGTGTTCTGTAGCACAGCACAGGAACATCGGGCAGGGCTAGGCTGATAAGACTGCTTAGGATTTGTGCAGCTTTGTCAGCTCAATCAAGAAGTTAGGAGCTCACTGAATTTCTGGCAGATCAATTGGCATCTGTTTTAGGTCAAGGATACATTTTTACGTCTTGACTCTTCTAGGTGATGCTAAAAAAATGAAGCAATACTCACCTACATTCGGGAGCTGTGCCCTGCAGGACCTCATCAGCACAAAATGTCCAGTCATGGGGTTAAAGGACAATCAAAGACTAAGCGCATAATGTGGATGTGGGGTGTCATGACCCTGCCCCAAGAAATATCACCACGGTGTCCTTCAGTTACAGTGTGCTGTATATCAGTGAGGACCACCCAGCCCAGTGTGCTGCATACCTCATATGTTTGCACTTTAGAGATACAAGTCGAATTTTAGGCACCCCCTGCAATAAGAATTTCATTTTTGGTGAGTTACTTCCTAAGGGAAAATACTTCTATAGGGCTGCAGACCCTACAACTTTCCTCATTAGAACACTGAAAGTGCTCAGGTGGTTATAATGAACCCAGACACTCCCATTCAAGAGTCATTCTTGCAAGAACGTACTGGAACAAACAGCTTTTTCTTCAAAACAGAAAAAGGTAGGAATCTGCCAAAAAGTTTGTTAACGTGTTACTAAACCACAGACCCTGCATTCACTATATCTGGTCTCCTCGGACCCTGCATTCACTATATCTGGTCTCCCCGGACCCTTCATTCCCTATATCTGGTCTCCCTGGACTCTGCATTTACTATATCTGGTCTCCCCGGACCCTGCATTTACTATATCTGGTCTCCCCGGACCCTGCATTCACTATATCCGGTCTCCCTGGACTCTGCATTCACTATATCTGGTCTCCTCGGACCCTGCATTCACTATATCTGCTCTCCCCAGACCCTGCATTCACTATATCCAGTCTCCCCGGACCCTACACTCACTATATCTGTTCTCCCCTGACCCTTCATTCCCTATATCTGGTCTCCCCGGACTCTGCATTTACTATATCTGGTCTCCCCGGACCCTGCATTTACTATATCTGGTCTCCCCAGACCCTGCATTTACTATATCTGGTTTCCCCGGACCCTGCATACACTATATCCGGTCTCCCCGGACCCTGCATTCACTATATCTGGTCTCCCCAGACCCTGCATCCACTATATCTGGTCTCCCCGGACCCTGCATTCACTATATCTGGTCTCCCCAGACCCTGCATTCACTATATCTGGTCTCCCCGGATCCTGCATTCACTATATCTGGTCTCCCCGGATCCTGCATTCACTATATCTGGTCTCTCCGGACCCTGAATTCACTATATCTGATCTCCAACAGTACACACAACATGGAAGTGCAATTATTTTAGTAAATATAAACTGCTAAACACCTTTTCTCATCAGCAGTATATAGCAGTCTTGTGACTTCTATCAGTGTCCAGCAGAGCACTGGTTAAAGGGTGTAGGAGGAGTTGTTTTTTCTGCTCTAGGAGGATGCAAAACCCCTGACTCTCTGCCTGGATTGTGCTGATTGGCCCTGTGCTGTACGCATGCACTCTCTCAAGAAAAAAAACCTCTCTGGCAATACACACCAAACTGAGCATGTGCAGAGTGTCTCCACATGATATGTTTTATCAGGAGATAAGAGGATCAGCCTTTTTACACAATGCAGAGGATTAACCCCTTAGGTTCCACAGTGAGTACAACAAGCATGCTTTACTGCATCTACAGACTGATTGTACTGTTGTGGGTTTGGTAACACTTTAAAATCCTGTATATAGATCAGCCGGGTGCGGGGGGGGGGGGGGGGGGGGGGTTTGGTCCACAAACGTGGAGTTACATTTTTAGGAATTTCAAGATAAAATATTAGTTTGTAAAAGGTGAAGATTAAATCGTTTTATTTACCAAAAGAAACGGAATAATAAGCCCTACCTTTGCACTTCTGTACAGATTGGGGAACTGCTCAAAATGCTTTACAGCGATGTTATTGAAAGATGTTCGGACCAGGTCTAAGAGAAAACAAAACAGATGAGAACATAGAATTCCCAAAACAATAACTTGAGTGAGATACTGCACTAGCCCTGGTTCACAGCGAATGCGGCTTTGAAAGCGAACTACTTCAGCGCGAATTCAAAGCCGCAGATCAGTGTGATTTACATTGCAGCTGATTTCATTGCAGATTGCAAATTCATAAACAGAAGTCTAAGCAAGTCGCAATGAAATTGGGAAAAAGTAGTGCATGAGTCGCGGTGATACGAAAGGGTTCCATTGCTGGCAATAGGGTGCAAATTCTCCTGCGATTTGGAACTGTGGAATCACAAGACAAGTCACACCGGTGTGAACCAGGGCTCAATGAAAGTGGCGGAGTCTCTTCATTCCTGTTGTTGATGCCTCATTTTTATTAAATGATGCAATCAAATGGTTCAGCCCGGGTTCACACTAATGTGGTGCGGCACATCGCATGTGATTCGCAACGCATTCCTGTGCAAATCACATGCGATCTCTGAGCAGTTCAATCTATTTTATTTATTTCAGGTACTTATATAACGCTGTCAATTTAAGCAGCACTTTATATATATATTATACATTCACATCAGTCCCTGACCCTCAAGGGGCGTACAATCTAAGGTCCCTAACTCACATTCATACATACACATACTAGGGACAATTTAGACAGGAGCCAATTCACCTACCAGCATGTCTTTGGAGTGTGGGAGGAAACTGGAGTATCTGGAGGAAACCCACGCAGGTACAGGGAGAACATGCAAACTCCAGGCAGGTGGTGCCGTGGATTTGAACCGACGACCCTAGTGCTACCAGGTGGAAGTGCTAACTATTTAGCCACTGTGCTGCTAATGATGCTGATGTATAGCCTTTACGGGTGTAAAAGAAATCAGTGTAAAAAAAAGGAAAAAAAATCTACATCACACCCCACAAGTAGTACAGTGTCACTATGGTGACACTGTACTGCTAGAGTGACAGTATGTTAAAAAAAACAACCGATAAATAATATAAACACAGGGAGAACATGCAAACTCCAGGAAGGTCGTGCCGTGGTTGGGATTTAAACCAACAACCCTCGTACTGCCAGGTGGAATTGCTAACCATTTAGCTACTGTGCTGCCCGTACATTTTGTGTGGCTCAAATCACTCTGTATCGGCACCAAGAAAGTGCAGAACCCTCTTTTTTGTCTGCACCAGAATCGGATCGCATGGGTGTGAACACCCATGTGATCAAATTCTGCACATTGATTTCGGGGTGTTGTTAACTTGAAATATACACAAGCAATGGTGCGATTATGATGCAGTGCGGAAACTGGACAGAAACCAGTGCGAAGCGATCCATAGCAAAGGCTGCAACTGATCCAATCACCAGCCTAATGCAGCAACCTCCAGGAGCAGGGGCGGACTGACCATTTGGAAACTCGGGCACTGCCTAGGGCCCGGGTTCAGTAGGTTCCCCATGAGATGCCCCTGGTACCTTTTTCATAGGCTTTTTTGAGTTTGGGCAAGGACACAGGAGCCCCATGATCCCCTATTGCTCGGGGGCCCCATGAGTTGTCAGTTCGCCCCTGTCCAGGAGTACAAAAAGCCTCAAGCATGGTTCTCCAAACTATGGACTTCAAGCTGTTAAGGGACTATAGGCAGGGCTGCTGTTAGAAACCACGGGGGGCCCTTACAGCCAACCTGACAGCCCCCCCCCCAAACCACAGGGCGACATACAGCCAACTTAACAGGGCCTGTGTCTCAGCTATGAATAAATCACTCACTGTGTTCATTCAGGAATGAAAGGGGCTGGTAAATTACTAGAACCAATCCCCTGTATGTTCCTCTCTGAAAGCTAGCCGGGGGGGGGGGGGGGGGAGGAGAAGAACCCAGCTTTCAGCTGCTGCAGGGAGAGCCATACAGGGGATTGGATCCAGTAATTTCCCCGTTCATCCTTCCTGCCCACATCCAATTCACCCAGCTGCCTGGGCCCCCCTGCTGGCCTGAGACCTGTACAGGAGGACTGGTGGTACCCCCTTATCCACAACCCTGACTTTAGGTCTCACCATGTCTCTGCCTCTGGGAGTCATGCCTGTGACTATCAGTGTCTTGCAATGTCTCATGGGACCCGAAGTTCCTCAACAGCTGGAGGGCCATAGTTTGGAGACCCTTAGCTTAGAGAAATGGAAATCTCGCAATTGGTGTCCTGTTTGCTGTGCAAAGATGCCAAACTACTCCCCCCCACCCAAATGTGTGAAGATTATGGGGTTGATTTACTAAAGTCAAATAGACTATGCACTTTGCAAAGTTGCTGCAGAGCTTAGTAAATGAGGAAAAGTTTCACATTGCTAAGAATACTCAATCACATGTACGGAAAATTAAAAAATTGCATTTTTGCTTGCACATGATTGGATGACGGAAGTCAGCAGAACTTCTGCTCATTTACTAAGCTCTGGAGTAACTGCAATTTGCAAAGTGCACCATCTATGTGCCTTTAGTAAGTCAACCCCTATGTGTCAGCAAAATCCCCATCATCCCCAAAATAAATCACTAATCTGCACACAGGAGTGTGAAGCTACAGGGGGGAGAGAGCACAGACTGCACCTCCTCTCGGCTCTCTCCTCCTCCAAAGATTTGGCTTGTCACTAATCTGACAGGAATAGTAATGCTGCTGTCACTACTCTTGTCAGTTTGTAACATCAGGAACTCTCCTTGGTGCCCCCCCCTTCACCTCACATGATACCAGTGCCCAGGGCAGCCGCCCCTAGTGCCCAGGGCAGCCGCCCCTTCTGCCCACCCCTTGTTCTGGCCTTGCCTGTTTGACTTTCATTCATATTTATATAGGGAATAAACTTTACCTGTCTGCCTTTGTGGTGATGTGGGGTAAAATATTTATAAGACAACCACAGTGCCACAGTGCAGGTACTTTGTGGTGCCTTTAAGTACCTGTGTTACTCCTAAAATTATTGTAAACCCATCTTTTTTTTAATAACAAACATGTCATAGTTGCTTGCTCTGTGCAATGTTCTTCTCGGGTCCCCCGCTGGCACTCCTGGCTCCTCCCCCCTGCCGAGTGGCCACCATAGCAAGCCGCTTGCTAAGGGGCACTCATGCTAGAGTGGGGAGAGAGCACAGACTGCACCTCCTCTCAGCTCTCTCCTGCTGCAAATATTTGGCTTGTCACTACCCATGCTAAGGGGCACTCATGCCAGAGTGGGGAGAGAGCACAGACTGCACCTCCTCTCGGCTCTCTCCTCCTGCAAAGATTTGGCTTGTCATTACCCTTGCTAATCTGAAAGGCATAGCAATGCTGCTGTCACTACTCCTGTCAGCTTGTAGCATCAGGAACTCTCCTTGGTACCCCCCCCCCCCCCCCATTCCACCTAACATGTCACCAGTGCCCAGGGTAGCCCCCCCTTCTGCCCACCCCTTCTCCTGGCCCTGCCTGTTTGACTTTCATTCATATTTATATAGGGAATACGTTCCAAGCAGGGGTGTAACTGCATCAACATTTGGATGCGGTCCCCAAGAACCTTTCTGCTGTCATTGATCTTATTATAAAGCATATCTATATCTGGGACGGTTAGCGGGGGAGCTGTCAGCATAGTCAGTACATAGTAGTGAGGAACATTGCTGTGAGGAGTTCTCAGGGCAAAGGGCGTCATCAGTTCATGGAGCTAAAGGGTGTATTAATAAAATAATTAGTTGTGCGAATGCCTCACCCTTGGCACATCCATTACAAAACATCCTTGCTATGTGTCTAATATGTGTATTTCTATGATCATCAGCTCCATCTGTGTGGTCATAATGAAGAATTTTGCTGAAAAATACTACATTATGGCCACTAGATCTCCCAGCAATAGGATCCCTAGAAACTGCAGAAAAAGTACTCACCTACTTCCATGTGTTGATCCCTTGCTGGCTGGATGAGTGAGCCATTGCTCCTTGTTGATGGAAATGCTTCAAGAATGGAAGTTGCCAGCAAGGGACTGACATCTCATCCAGCTAGCAAGGGAGCACCACATGGGAATTGGAGAGTATTTCTCTTACGCTCTATAACAAGGACCTACCAGCAACAGGATCACTGGTGCCAGGCGGTACCACCTGTCCTCCTGTACGGGGCCCAGGCCAGCAAGGGGGCCCAGGCAGCTGGGTGAATCAGATGTGGGCAGGGAGGATGGTCAGCTCATTGTGGGGGGCAATTACTGGAACCGATCCCTTGTATGGCTCTCTCTGCAGCAGCTGAAAGCTGGCTTCTTCTCCTCTTCCTCCTGCTAGCTTTCAGCTGCTGCAGAGAGAGCCATACGGGGATTGGTTGCAGTGATTGCCCCCCCACCACACCCATGACCATCCCTGTTCACAATACGTTTCCCCCTGCTGTTCAGGTCCCCCTGTATACCCCCACCCCGCAGAGCCACTGCCTCCCTCCTCTGCTTCCTAAAAGCAGCTGCAAGTACATAATAGGATCCTTCAGGATGGAGAGGGGGAGAAGGGTCCTGTAAATATGTCACATTTACTAGCCCCTTCCTTTCCTGAATGAACACAATGAGTGATCAGTACTCACTGTGTTCATTCATAACTGAAGCATAGTAAACTGTTTTTTACTTAAGGAGGAGGGTGCTGTCAGGTTGGCTGTATGGGACCCCGTGGTTTCTAACAGCATCCCTGACTGGTGTGACATGGCTCTTTGAAAGAAAGATTTTTGAGAAAGGGGATTCCTACTTCACCAAGCAACACATTTATTATGAGATCACAGGTCTCCTTCCCATCAGTAAATTGGACTGTGTTCCTACCAGTTATTTCATTCAGCTTCACAATCGCTGGCTCTTCGTACGTCTGAATTTGCTTCTTGGCAACATTTTCAAATGTTCTGAAACTTACAAAGCCTGTCATCTCCCGACCTCGGTGCTGCTCCTCATAGACCTTTATGTCATCTCTTAGGTCCTCAGCATCTGAAAATGAAGTACAGCTGAAGGTTTTTCTTCTCCTAATCTCAATAACAATCACGGAACATGATTTTACATTAATAGGATGTGGAGTCAAATATATATAAGGCAACCACAGTGCCACAGTGCAGGTACTTTGTGGTCCCTTTAAGTACCTGTGTTACTCTTAAAATGATTGTAAACCCATCATTGTTTTTTGTAACCACTTCCCGACCGCCCTAGAGCAGAACTACAGCTACAGGGTGGCAGGGCTGCGCAAAATCACATATATATATACGTGGGGCCCTACCCGCGCCGCCATTGGCGGCCTCAGCTGTCGATCACCGGGTACAGGCCGGTGATTCCCCACTGGCACCCAGCGATCGCCGAGCATCACTTGGATTCTGCAAAATCCTTTGGCACAGTTCCCAATACATGGCTAATGTGTAAGGCTTGGAAAAATCTTTATGTAAATGGATAGAAAACTGGCTAAAAGATTGTATTCAAAGAGTAGTGGTTAATGATTCATACTCTGAATGGTCTGGGGGTGTCAGTGGTGTACCCCAAGGTTCAGTGGTGTCAGTGGTGTACCCCAAGGTTCACTGTTGGGACCCTTACTTTTTAATATATTTATAAACAATATCGGGTCTGGGATTATAAATCCCATTTCAGTCTTTGCAGATGACACCAAGCTGTGCCGTGGAATAACATTCTTACAGGATGTCTCCAACTTACCTCAATGCTCTGTTTAACCACTTGGCACCCGCACTATAGCCGAATGATGGCTACATCGCGGTTGTCCAGTTCTGGGAGGACATCATATGACGTCCTCCCAGAATGCGCCCTCCCGCCTTCCTCTGGATCAACTGTGGGTGTAGAATTATAACTTTTTTTTTTATGGTTAACTGGATGGACTTTTGTCTTTTTCCAGGCAAACTAACTATGTAACTATGTAATCACTGATGGAGGAGAGGTCTGTATGTAAACAATACAGATCTATCTCCTGTCAGCTCCTGCACACTGCTTTGTATAGCTCTGCATAGCAGAGCCAAACAAAGTAGTGTGCTTACATAGTAAAGCACAGCATACAGTAAAACACACACAGCACACAGTTAACCCTTTGATAGCGCCACATGTTAACCCCTTCCTGCCCAGTGCCATTAGTACAGTATCAGTGCTTTTAATTAGCACTGATCACTGTGTTAGTGTCATTGGGGATGTCAGTGATAGCCAGTGTCAGAATGCCCTCCACAGTCCCGCTATAAGTTGCTGATCGCTGCCATTACTAGTATAAAAAAACAATCAAAAAATTCTAGTGTATATACCTCCATTTGTAGACGCTATACCTTTCACGTAAACCAATTAATTTACATGAATGCCCGCCGCAATCCCGCTATAAGTCGCCGATCATCACCATTACAATTTTTTAACAGATTCAGTATATAAACCAATTAATTTACATGTATTGGGATTTTTTTTAGCAAAGACATGTTGCAGAATACACTTTGGCCTAAAATTAGATTTTTTAAATTTTTTTACTGAACATGTTTAATAGCAAAAAGTCAAAGATATTGTTTTTTTCTCAAAATTGTTGGTCTTGTTTTGTTTATAGCACAAAAAACGCACAGGCGATCAAATACCACAGAAAAAAGCTCAATTTGTGGCAAAAAAAAGGACATAAATTTAATTTGGGTGCAGCGTTGCAGGACCGCGCAATTGGCAGTTAAAGTAACGCAGCGCCATATCTCAAAAAAAGGGCCTGGTCAGGAAGGGGGGTAAATCTTCTGGAAGGCAAGTGGTTAATAAAAACATGTCATACTTACTTGCTCTGTGCAATGTACTTCTTGGGTCCCCCATGGCACCCCTGGCTCCTCCCCCCTGCCGAGTGACCACCATCCCTTTGCATTGACACACAGAATGTGGCTCAACCCCACCCCCTGCTCCCTCCTCACTAGCTTTGATTGACAGACATGAGAGCCAATGGCTCTTGCTGCTGTCTCTGAGCCTATTAGGAGGGAGAAAGCAGAGAGAGGCGCTGCTCTCATGGACAGTGCTGGATCGAGATCGGGCTCAGGTAAGTAAAGGGGGGGGGGGGGTGAGGAGTGGAGCTGCATTCTCTGCAGCTAAAAAAATTTTCAGTCTTTAGAACCACTTTAGGACCTATCCCTTTGCCGCTGTGAAGCTCCGTAGGATGAACACAGGCTTTGACTTTTTTTCCTGGTAAAACTTGGAACATGTGAACAGAAGACCAGGTTGCAGCCTTGCAAGTCCCACAAGCAGGTGCCTGATGCTGGAAAAAAACAAGAGGAACTCACTGATCTAGGAAAATGATTTTAGGTCTAAAGGTTTGAATGATGAGTCACCTAACCCACCTAGCAATATGGGAAGGAGTGGCAGACTGTCCCTTACAAATTACCAAAAGGGAGTCAGTCCATTGGAGAGAAGCCGCAACCAAGAAATAAACTCGGACAGCTCACAGTACATGCAAACAAAAGATGAAGGCATGATGTCCTGGTTAAGAAAAAAAGAAAAATCCACTTTGGGGAGAAAGGAGGCCCAAGGCTGAAGACAACCTTTTCTCTGGCATTTGTAGGACCAGAAAAGGTTCTTATAAGAATAAGCTACTAGCTCAGAAACTCAGCTCGCAGAGGTGATGCTAACAAGAAATTTGTGAGTGAGAATAGACAGAGGGATCTCTCCTATAGGTTGAAAGTGACTTTTGGAGAGCCAACAGAGCCACGTTGAGATTCCATGTATAGGTACAACTATGAGAATGATACCCTGAATGAATGCTTTCAATAAAGGAGAGGGAAGTGGTCTGTGAAGAAATGGAAGTACAGAGTTCTGATGGTACTCAAAGCCAAACCTTGATCCAGACCAGACTGAGTACTTTGCATGTTGCTAGGCAAAGAATTTTGTTTTTGGGATGTAAATTCTTTGCTTAGCTCCATACACAGTACTCTTTTGCAAGTGCAATGCTGGATAGGCCCCTATCTTGTAGGAATTCTGTTTTAACAGCCAATCAGATAAAATGAGCGACCATGAAGTACAGTGGTAAGTTGGTCCTTGGAACAGAAGATTCGAGTGATCTTGGAGAGCCCACGTACAGTTTGCCAAGAGTCTGATGAGATACCACATTTACCTGAGCCTGTTTGGTGCCGTGAGTAGCACTGGAAAGCCCTACATTTTGATTCAGTGAGACAGATGAGGAAGGGCCTCATGGGTGGAAAGGCGTAGTTTGGGTTGAACTGATCCCACAGAGTCACCAGGGAATTCCCTGCTATTGCTATAGGGTACTTAAATGTGGAGGCAAACCTGCAGTTTGTTGATGAATCTGGAAGTCAGGACATCCATGTTGGGTTTTCCACACCTGCATCAGAGCTCTTGAAATACCTTCAGTTGAAGAAACCATTCTTCAGAGCTCAGATGTAGATGACTGAGAAAGTCCACCTGCTAATTTTCAACACCTGGAATATATGGCAGACAGGGCTGGAACACCCATGCTAGAATCTGGTCAGCTTCTCTTGAGCAGCAAGACTTTTGGTTCCTCCCTGATGGCTGATGTACACCATTGCTGTGGCATTGGGCAACTAAATCTGGATTGGTTGACCCAGCAGTCAAGAGGTCCAGCACTGAAATTTACTTAGAGCTCCAAGTTTCTGTATTTTTATTTGGAGACAAGCTTTCTATGGTGACTAAGTCCCCTACACCAAAAAGGTGTCCAGGACAGGAGTCGGTCCAAGAGTCTTCAAGGCCATCATTAGCCTTTGATTGTCTAGAGAATGTGCCTTCTTATCCCATGCAACTAGAATGTTGAGTTGCAATGGTGTGGACTGGAATTGGAGATATGGAACTGCAAAGAAGGCAACCATCAAGCCTAGATCCCTCATGCAAAAGCAGAAAGGCTGACTGGCTCTTGGACTGCAGAGCCCAAACCTTGGAGCGTAGAGTCGGGAGTTGGTCTTGTGGAAGGAAAAACCCTGGACTGAGCTGTATCTAGAAGTAAACCAACATACTCCAACATACCTATGAACAAAGCAGAGGCAGTGCAGGGGATTGCACCTTTATGAAGAACTGAGGTGTGGTGGACAGACTGAAATGAAGTAAGCAAAGCAGTAGCTGAACAAGAGAGAAAACACAGCTCCAGATCCACCAGCCACACACTGCCGTGATAGCACTGAACAGTTACCCAGCTCACAGCTGATGATGAGAGAAAAAGGAAGTCTGAACAGCCCCACTTTTGTAGAACTCACCTTTATTTAGAAAATTGCTAATCATGGTAAAAACCTGGTGACCCTCCTGCGCTGCTATTTGTTTTTATGTTTTTACCCTGCTTGGCGATTTTTAAATAAAGGTGATTTCTACAGTAGTGTGGCCATTCGGACTTCCTTTTTCGCTCAACAAAGTGGTGGTGTTGAGGGTCCACAGCAAAACATAGTTAATGTTGATGCATTGGAAAGATAGGGATAAGAAAGTAGACGTCCTTGATGTCCACAGAGACCAGGAAGCTCACCAGAAGGATGGAAGCAATGACTGATCAGATAGATTCCATGTGGAATTTTTCCACTCTAATGGGAACATTGAGTGCCTTTAGATCCAGAATTGGGCAAATACACCTTTTGCTTTGGGGACAATGAGCAGATTTATGCAAAAATCCTGAAACCCTTCTTTTTCCGAGATCATGGCTATGACACTTGAGAGAGGATTTATGTCGAAATAGCATGGAGGTCTGCTAGGTTTTGCAGGGATGTCGGCAGGTTTGACAACATGAAGCTGGAGGAAAGTAGAGCATAAAATTCTAGCTTGTAGCTCCAGGATACCAAGTTTTACACCCATATATCCAAAATATGTTCAGCACTGGTGGTAGCAAAGGCTAACAGACATCCCCCTACTTTGAAAATGGGAGTATCCCCTCACTGAGAGAAGGACTTGCTTGGTGGGTTGGAGACTTTTGGAGTCCAAGGCTTACAGGAGGAAGTAGCTGGGCCTTGGAACTAGAAAACTTGAGGAAACAAAGGGATCTCTTCTTAGCTAAAAAGGTAAGAGATGTACCCTTCTGAGACGTAACATTAATTTGCTATGGCAAAGGGGTGCTCCTCCCTCCCATGACGCCCATGATAAAATTGTGCAAAGTGAGCCAACATTCCTGCTCCCTACACTGTTGCTCCACAGACCGGAATTGGAGCCAAAAGGTTATCTGCACTGGGTATGGGTAGGAGACCCATTGTAGATACTGGCATATGATATCCACAAGCCCAGAAACACAGTAGAACAGGGTACCAGGCATAGTTTTGAATTGTTGGAGAACAGAGGAATCAGAAAGGATGGATCTTGGATCTCTGGAAATGTCCTAGGACCATACACCCATGGTCTGGAAGATGGACATAACAGCAATATAACATTGTAATGCAGGGACTGTTAGGGAGAGATTGTCTTTGAAAAGGGACTTCCAGTATTTTATCTACATTGACAGGGACAGTCAGTCTTGTTAAGACTGGAAATGGTTGGATCCACAACATGAATGGCCCACTTCCTAAGAAACTTCTCAACAGGGTACTGCTGAGCAAAATGCTTAGGAGGTGTAAACAACTTGTTCCGATTAGGCCAGTCACCATACAAAACAGCCTTCAATAATACAAGTTTTGACAGGTTGGGATTTTCTGAAGGAGCCCAAACTGGTGACCTCAGAGAATCCAGACACAGGTTGAGTGACCAGTTATGTAGAAGACTGCAGTATTTGTTTTAAACAAGAAACGCAGGGGAAGTAGGAGGATTTTGAGGGTAGAGGGTAGCCGGTAAGGGGGGTGGGTGTCCAAAAAGCTGAAGTTCCACGTTAACAAATTGGAGTTTTTTGTTTTTTTAAGCAAAGGAAAGAAGTTGAGGTACAGCCTAGGATAAGGATCCAAGGGCTCTACAGGGATCATTTGAAAGGCTACCACAGGCAGCTCAAGGTGCTTTGTGGCTCCAAAATAGTGTCCTGCTAGAATGCTGACTTTACAATCTGATAAAAATCTGCAATATATAAAACTGTAAGCTTCAATGCTATCCGAAATTATTTTCAGGTAAACTGAAATAAATGTTTGTTGAAATAATGTTGTTTTAGTGCACTTACATCTGTCAGCTGAGTCTTTGAGATTTCTTTCCCAGGAATTAAAGAGCTTTCGCATGCTCGTGAAAAGCTTTAAATTTCCTTTTCTGACGTCTTCCTCCCCATGAACGGTTTTTTCAAGTTCCTCTCCAAAGTGTTTAATTTTCTGTTAGAAAAAGGATAGATAGAAACATATCAAATGGCTTTGATATTGTAGATTGTCTAATATATTATATATATGTGCAAAATGAAAATATTTGTTTTGTTTAATTTCGTTATTTGACTAATTTCTTTTCATTCGATTAGTTCAATTAGTTTAATTTATTTTTTGGAATTTGTTTAGTTTATTTGAATTTGACTGAATTCGAAATTTCAAACGGATTCGATTATAATTCCAATGGATGCGAAAATAATTCCAATGGATTCGAAAATAATTCCAACGGATTTGAAAACAATTCTAATGGGTTCGAAAATAATTTTAACGGATTTGATAATAATTCTAAGATTACAATCCATAATCCACAATCCATATGTGTTTTTGATGGTATATGAGCTATATGAAGAGTTGCGTGACCATACTGGAAATTTCAGAAACATTTTCACAGTGCATTTGTTGATCGCTACTCACGCCACCATAGCGCAGCTCACAAATTTTTGTAAAGTATTTTAGTCTTTTATAATCTATTCTATTATTTTCTATTCTTTTATATTTTATTCCAATGTATTCTGTTCGAATTCAAATTCAATCTATTTAAAATTCGAATTTCAGAAGGCAGTTGTATTCTTTCTATTTTTTTCTATACTATTCTATTCTACTCTTTGATTCTCTATTCTAATCTTTCCTATTCTATTCTTTGATTTTTTATTCTAATATTTTCTATTCTATTCTAATTGATTCTATTTTCTTACTTTATTTTCTGTTCTATTTTGCTCAGTTTTTTTTCCATTATTTTTTACTGTATTCTGTTCTATTCTTTTATTTTCTATTCTTTTCTTTTTTCCTTTGTTACTTTCTATTCTATTTCTTTATTTTTTGTTCTATTTTATTCTATTCTTGGTTTCAAATTGGTTTTCAATTTGGTTTTCGATTATGCTTTTGAATTCAAATCCATTTGAATTTCAGCTGAATGTCATTTCATTGTTTCAGATTTGTTTACATTTGTTACTGTTGTAATTCGGAATTCGGATACATCCAAATCTTCGAATAACGGAACATTTGTCCGAATTTTGATTTGGAACTAAACAAAATGCACATGTCTAATATTATATACAGGAGAGCAGAGATGCAGCTAGCAAGTCACAGGATCCTCATGTAAAGTTTAAAGTGGGGTCACACAAAACCCCTTCACTTTCCCCATTTAATAAAAAAAATAGGTAGGCTTCCTAATTATATAGCCAAATGTTTGTGGACACCTGACCATCACACCTATATTAGACTGTTGGACATCCTATTCCAAAACCATGGGAATTACCATGGAGTTGGTGCCAATTTGCGGCTATACCAGCTTCCGCTGTTCTGGGATGGCTTTCCACAAGATGTCAAAGCCTGTCCGAGGGAATTTGTTCTCATTCAAAATTTTTAAGGCAGGTACTAATATTGAACAAGAAGGCTTATAATTGGTGTTCCAGTTGGTCCCTAAGGTGTACGTTAGGGTTGAGATCAGGGCTCTGTGCAGGCCACTTGAATTTCTCCAGTTTATAATAAAAATAAATGATTATTATTAACTTTTTGCCGACCAGCCACTGTAGAAATACGGCGGCAGGTCGGCACGGGTGGGCAAAACCACGTTTTAAAACGTGCGTTGCAAAACAGGTAGGGGGCGCGCGCGAGGCGCATGCCCACCCAACCCGTCCTGCCGATCGTGGCCACGGGTGTCAGTCGCCGGGTCACGGCCGGTCATTACCGGCCGTGTCCCGCCGATTAGTGGCAATCACTGACAGAGAGCAGGGCTGCAGTAGCTCTGCTTTCTGTCAGTCCCCTGTCAGCTCCTGACATGTTGATCCGCAGAGAAGAGTTTATCTCTCCGGATCAGCGTGTTCCTGTGCAGTACACCCCCTCGCCCCCTAGTAAAACACTCCCCTCACACAGTTAACCCTTTCAGTAAATAAAAAAGTTAACCCCTTCCTCCCCAGTGCCATTAGTACAGTGTCAGTGTTTTTTTTTGCACTGATCACTGTATTGGTGTCACTGGGGATATCAGTGACCCCAAGTCAGTTCCCCCCCAGTGTCAGAATGTCCGCCGCAGTCCTGCCATAAGTCGCTGATCGCCGCCATTATTAGTATAAAAAAAAAATTAAACATCCCAGTATCTTTCCCGCCATTTGTAAATGCTATAACTTTCACGTAAACCAATTAATTTACATGTATTGGGTTTTTTTTAGCAAAGACATGGAGCAGAATACATTTTGGCAGAAATTTATGACTAAATTTGATTTTTACATTTTTTTTAACTGGACATGTTTTATAGCAAAAAGTCCAAAATATTGTTTTTTTTCCTCAAAATTATCAGCTTTTTTTTTTATAGCGCAAAAAATAAAAAACTCACAGGCGATAAAATACCACCCAAAGAAATCTCAATTTGTGGGAAAAAAAGGATGTAAATTTCATTTATGTACCGTATTGCATGACCGTGCAATTGTCCGTTAAACTAGCGCAGCGCTGTATAGCAGAAAAATGGCGTAAATTGCAGTATTTATACCATAGTTTGTAGACTCTATAACTTCCACACAAAGCAATCAATATACACCTATTGGGATTTTTTTTACCAAAAACATGTAGCAGAATACATTTTGGCCTAAATTTATAACCAACTTTGAGTTTACTATATATTTTTTATAGCTGAAATTAAAAAATATAATTTTTCTTCAAAATTTTTGGTCTTTTTTTGTTTATAGCGTGAAAAATAAAAAGTGCACAGATGATCAAATACCACCGAAAGAAAGCTCTATTTGTGTGAAAAAAAGGGCGTAAATTTCATTTGTGTGCAGCATTGCATGACCACGCAATTATCAGCTGAATTAGTGAAGCGCCGAGTAGCAAAAAGAGGCCTGGTCATTAAGGGGGGGTAAATCCTCAGGAGGGCAAGTGGTTAATGTATTATTATTATTAATAATAACAATCATTTGTGCACCCATGACAGAGGTGTATACAGCATTATGGGTAATCTGTAAGGAGGTTTCTTTGAAATAAGAGATGCTGTGGTTGTGGAAAGGGGTAATTGTCAGGGTACATAGTACTGGGAGGAAAACGCAGCCCTCAGTTCGATAGCAGTGAGAATTGCCCATGCGGTCTGCACCAGGTCACCACTATGACATGAGGAAGCAAAGCCCTGCCTCTACCAAAATGGTCACATCCATACCTGGACAGAGTACAGAACAAGGCATGGCAATTCAATAAAGGAGGAGGAAAGATTTGCTGCATGGTTGTCTTGTCAGATTCTGACTTGCCATGGTAAGCTTTGATTTCTTCTTCTAAAAAGATGTTGTCACCATATCTAGGCTCTTTTATTGCTTTGCCATGCTGAGGCCCTATGATGGATCACCTGAGTTGCTAAAACATGTCACAACCTCAAAATGGCAACAGACCTGCATATGCTACCTACCTATCCCCCACACACACACGACTATAAGCATCTGGATAAATCCACCAGACATGAACTTCCATGGTGTCCAGTCTTCTCTTATGTCCCACACAATTCTTTTGGCCATTGAAGCTGTCAGAGCATTCTCTGGCCAACAGGAAAATACAGGTTTGTAGGAGAAGATATGCCAAATTCTGACCATGGATGTATCTCTCTGTAGCTAAATTGAATATCTGAGCAGGCACCTTGTGGTTGGGGATTTATGGACCTGGACTTACATCAATGAGACAGGTAAGTTTCTCCATTTCAGACTCTGGGACCCCTGTGCCGATCATTCTTAGCCTTTCTTCTGCCTCCTTGCGTTTCGTTTTGATCTGAAGCTCCAAATTGGGTAAACTTCTCTAAAAGGTAAAAAAAAAACACACACACACACAATATAAAATATGGTAACAAAACAGAAAATGATGTTTAGATCAGAAACCTAGTACATAGCCTAAAGTTGAATTCCAAGCCAACAGGTCAGTAAACAAAAAGAAAAGCACATAAGGAAGCTATTTTTCCTGCCAAAGGATTTGTATTTCTGTCCATCCAGGGGATCCATCCTATGCCTGGATAGTAGAAGGAGAAGCAGCAGACTGATGAGCTCAGCTCTCTATCACTCTGCTGTCTCCTGTTTTGAGCATGCTCCTTAAACTATAGCTTTTTGTGCTGTCTTGCCATCTACCATTCTGAGCCCTGGTATGGACTGCAGGACTGATGCTTTGTACCTTTTTTTAGTACATATAAAAAAAATATTTACTAAAATACACTCACCGGCCACTTTATTAGGTACGCCTGTTCAATTGCTTGGTATACACTGCTAATCAGCCAATTAAATGGCAGCAACTCAAGGCATTTAGGCATTTAGATGTGGTGAAGACAACTTGTTGAATTTCAACCCAAGCATCAGAATGGGGAAGAAAGGAGACTTAAGTCACGTTGAACGTGGCATGGTTGTTGGTGCCATACCGGCTTGTCCAGGGGTGGACTGACAACTCATGGGGCCCCTGGGCAATAGGGGATCATGGGGCCCCTGTGTCCTTGCCCAAACTCAAATAAGCCTATGAAAAAGGTACCAGGGGCATCTCATGGGGCCCCCTACTGACCCCAGGCCCTCGGGCAGTGCCCGAGTTTCCAAATGGTCAATCCACCCCTGGGCTTGTCAGAGTTTTTCAAAAACTGATGATCTACTGGGATTTTCACGCACAACCATCTCTAGGGTTTACAGAGAATAGTCAGAAAAAGAGAAAATATCCAGTGAGTGGCAGTTGTGTGGACGAAAATGCCTTGTTGATGTCAGTGGTCACAGGAGAATGGACAGACTGGATTGAGACAATAGAAAGGCACCAAAGACATGCTGGTAGGTAAATTGGTTCCTGTTTAAATTGTCCCTAGTATGTGTATGTATGAATGTAAGTTAGGGACCTCAGATTGTACACCCCTTGAGGGTTAGGGACTGATGTAAATGAACAATATATATGTAAAACGCTGCACAAATTGATGGCGCTATTGTTTTGGACTAGGTCACCTACAGACCATTTACCGTGATCTGCCAGTGAGCCAAATTAATATAGAATTACGTGCACATGGAAGCAAGACACTGACACTGTTGCAGTTTGCCAACTTCCTAAAATTCTGTTTTATTGAGGAACTAACAGTATCATTTATAGGGCTTATGATGCAGGCAAAGCATATACATTGATTGGGTGAAAAGTCCACTGGGTTTTTGCGTGTTCTTCCATCCGTGTTGATATCTTCCAATCATTGTCCCCAAAAAGACTAATTCCCTTTTATGGGGGTTGTTTACATTAAAAGATACTTTTCTCCTAATGAGTCACCTAGGGTGAGACTCCGGATGAAGGCGCCATGTTAATTATCATCATTGTTCTGTCAACCTATATCTGATTGTTTACTTAAGAGAGTAAGGAATTTAAAGAGCAAGAAGCAGAAAGTAGCAAGACTATAAAATTGTCATAAGTACCTGTAATTAATTATTATTAATAATAATAATAATAATAATTAACAGTAACTCAGATAACCACTCATTACAACCAAGGTATGTAGAATACCATCTCTGAATGCAACAACACATCAAACCTTGAAGCAGATGGGCTACAAGAGCAAAAGAGCACACCGGGTGCCTGTGTACCCATGATGGCTACTTCCAGCAGGATAATGCACCATGTCACAAAGATCAAATCATCTCAAACTGGTTTCTTGAAGATGACAATGAGGTCACTGGACTCCAGTGGCCCCCAAACACCAGATCTCCATCCAACAGAGCACCTTTTAATGTGGTGGAATGGGAGATTCACATCATGGATGTGTAGCCAACAAATCTGCAGAAACTGCGTGATGCTTTCATGTCAATATGGACCAAAATTTCTGAGGAATGTTTCCAACACCTTGCTGAATCTATGCCACGAAGAATGAAGGCAGTTCTGAAGGCAAAAGGGGGTCCAACCTGGTACTAGCAAGGTGGGACTAATAAAGTGGCAGGTGAGTGTATATCTTTCTAATAAAAATAACTGATTATTATTAATGTATTATTATTAATAATAATAATTTGCGCACCCATGACAGAGGTGTATACAGCATTATGGGTAATATAAATGGAGAGAACAGTAGTAGTTACTATATTTGCTTCCAGACTCCCTCTCCCTGACTGATAGTCTGTATGACGTATATGAACGGAGCAGGCAGGAGGCACCCACGACTCAATTCAGCTCTGTTTCTAGATTTCAGGTTCAGCAATTTAGTTCTTTAACCACTTAAAGCGATAGTAAACTGCAAAAAATAATAACAAAAAATTCTTCTCCTTGCGAGTTAAGAGCATAATGTGCTAGGATGCATCGCATGCTAGCACATTATGAAAGACTTACCTGAAAATGAAGCCCTCCAGCGGAGCACTGGCTCCCCAGGGCTTCCATCTTCACCCAGTGTTCCTTCCAGGTTCACTGGTTGTGGCCGTTTGACTGGCCGAGCCTCAATGATGTCACTCCTGCGCATGCGTACAGGAATATCATCCGCAGCATGGCTCCCTCAATGGGTGGCACGTCGTTCATTGAGAGAGCAATGCGCTGGCGACATACTAAAGTGACTATCGCCTAAACAGGGCACGTTTAGGAGATAATTACTGTTCATATAGGTAGGCCTTATTATAGGCTTACCTGTATGTATAAAAAAACCTTGGACTTTACTACCACTTTGGGGGGCCTATGATACTAGCAGGGATCTACCGTTGGGGAAGGGGGGGTATTGTTGCTGGCTGCTGGAAAGTCTATTGATTCTGGCTGCTGAGAGACCTATTGTTGCTGATGGGGATCTATTGTTGCTGCGGTAGATCTGTTGTTACATTTTGATGACGGGGGAGGCTGTTGCTGCATGATGGATCTACTGTTTCTGGGGTGGTCTATAGTTGCTGGGGGGATCTATTGTTGCTGGCTACAGGCAGGGGCGGACTGACAACTCATGGGGCCCCTGGGCAATAGGGGATCATGGGGCCCCTGTGTCCTTGCCCAAACTCAAAAAAGCCTATGAAAAAGGTAAAAGGGGCATCTCATGGGGCCCCCTACTGACCCCGGGCCCTTGGGCAGTGCCCATGTTTCCAAATGGTCAGTCCGCCCCTGGCTACAGGTGATCTATTGTACTGCTTTTTTGTTATCATTTGCAAATTCCATACAACTTACTGTATTCTCTAAAAGGGGCAGTACTTGGAGATGCGTAGGGGGTGGAACCAAGGGACGGTGCTTAGAGGTGAGTAGGGGGGCAGAGACAAGGAGGGACTCGGTAGGGGGGAGTACTTGCACCTATTCTCTGAGAAAAAAAGTCCTGCATGTTACACATTCCTTTTAACTGATACAGTCGCAGCTGAAATGATCATTGTAAGTGACTTACACTAATATGTTCAACAAGTTCAACGGTCAGTTTCTCTGCAAGCGCTGGGATTGTAGCATAGCCTTCATTTAACAGACCACTAAAAAATAAAAACAAAATATTGCATTATTTCTACTGCGGAGCTTTGTAGTCTCAGTCCATCCAAGGATAAATTATATAACATTTTCCTATTTCTTAGGCTAACAAGATTTGTATGATTCCATTCTAAGACTAATTTACAATCAGTACCATGAACAGCTTCCATTAATGACCATATAATCTTTATTTAGCAAAATACGTTTGATATATGACAAAGGATTCACACAGCACTATGTGTCAGCTAAAGAGAAAGCACAGTAAGAAGAGAAGCTCTTTTGCCAATTGGCCCAGATTATTTGATTGAAGCATCTGATGCCACTGCTCTAACTCATCGACATGTGTGTGAATTTCCGCTATTGAGCTACTGGATCTTGTCGATCTTGTTATTGAAATGACTGGCAATCTCCTGGGCAGTAAGTAAGTTGGTGGGTGGAGGCAGTAGGGGATGAAGTAAGGAATTAAGGGTAGAAAAGAGCCAATGAGGATTGGAGGAGAGGGTTTTGATGAGAGTGTTGTAGTAGGTTTGTTTAGCAGAGTGGAGGCTGGAGTTGTATTTGAAAAGGGCAGATTTGTAGAGGGTGAAGTCTTGCAGTGATTTAGTCTTACATCTTGCTCTTTTAAGAGCATGGCTGTGTCTCTTGAGAGGGAGGATGATAGTAAGGTGTAGATAGATGTGGCCAGGTCTGGGCAGGACAGGGGTGCAATTTTATCATAAAGGCACTCAGTAGCCTAGTGAAGAAAGGAAGGGCTGAGGTGGCAGAGGTTTCTACAGGTAACTGTTTGCTCGTTGGAGGCATGGGAGGTAGGAGACAAGGATAAAGTTGTGATCAGAGAGAGGAAACCGGTGTCAGATGGGTTACAGGGGGTGCTAGGTGGGAGAATACATGGTCTAGGGTGTTTCCATTAAAGTGAGTGGTAGTTTGTGTCCACTGTTTTAGGTTAAAATAGGAGGTTAGGTTGAGTAGTTGAGAAGTGGCTGAGGCATTAACTTTGACTGTGTAGCACCCTCCTAGTTAGCTAGGGGGAGCCAGAGTTCCAATTGTCAGTCAGGGGCTGAGTAGCAGCCCAGGTGCAATAGTAAGAAGGTCAAATATGGGTCAGAGCTGAGAGCCCTCTGGAATTTCCCCCTGCTCTAGATATTTGGAGAAAGGTCTAGAAGCAGTGGGCAGATCTAAGGAGTTGCTAGCCTGAACTCTTAAAGGATCCTGGCCAATCACCAACAGGAGGCTTGGAAGGAGCTGTGACAACCTTTAAGTGTTACTGAGCCTGCTCAGCTGCAGGGGAGAGAGTTCGGGTGGTAGATGGAGTGAGAGGATGGAGATGTAGGAGCCTTCAAGGAGGGCCGGTGGGACGTGACCGATCTGCAGGCCGGGAGCTTTGAAAGAGGAAAGCTCAGAGCTTCACTGACCCCCAGTACCACCTGTGCAGCAGGTAATCAGCAGCCCAACTAGAAGGCCTGGTAGCAGCCACCAATCAATCAGCAGTAAAGGGGAGAATCTGAATGAGTAATCTTGCCCCCTCTGGGCCAGATAGGGGGAAAGAGCACTCTGGAACTGTTTAATCTTTTTAAAGTAACAGGCATCTGCTCTCCTGCTCAGGGATACCTCCAGACAGCTAGGTAAAGGAAAAGGAGTTTATCTAGGGCCTGTGGTGGAACACTAGGAAATGCTGGCTAGCTCTCCAAAACGAGACTGTGTTGAAAAAGGAGGCCTGTAAATAGTTCTAGGAAGCTCTCCTCAGTTCATCGGTTCCACTGAGCATCCTGTACACCCATAACCCTATTCCAGTTCAAATCCCCTAATAAAATAACAAAAAAAAAGTTCAAGGACTGGTTTCTAACTCCTGGATGCAAGTCTGTGTGAAGATGTGTATTGCCTGGCTGTGCAGGACTATAGGGGGAACCAAAATCTTTGCAACTCCTAAGGTGGTAGTGCTACAACTGGAAAGTTAAAGTCACTGAGGATGATGGTGGGTACCTCGGAGGAGAGAACGTAGGGTAGATAAACAGAAAAGTTGTCAAGAAAGCATGGCACTGGGCCAGGAGGTCGGTAGATGACTCAGATCCTCAGACAAAAAGGAGAAAAAAGGCAATACAGTGCACTTCATAAGAGCAGAGGAACAGAGAGGGAGGTGTAGGAAGAACCTGGAATGTACTTTGTGGGGAAAGAAGTCCAACTCTGCCCCCTTTTCATCCACTGGGTCTAGGTGAGTGAGTCCAGAGGAGGCCACCATGGGAGAGTACTAAACAATATGGTAGTGTGACAAGAGCACCCCTACCTGAAAACAGAAGGTTACTAAATGATCCACGCGGAGTAATATGAAAATTTTTTCATATTACTCCGCGTGGATCATTTAGTAACCTTCTGTTTTCAGGTAGGGGTGCTCTTGTCACACTACCATATTGTTTAGTATGCATTTTTTTGGGTTTATGGATCCACACTTATACAAGTGAGTCGGAGATATGATAATGACACCAGCTATTCGTGTCATTTTAGGTGGTTTGTCTCTGCTCTATTTTTGCACCATGGGAGAGTGCAGCTGAGGAGACAGAGTCAGATTCCAGGAGCAAGGTCTCGGTAAAAGCAGGTAGGTTGAGGGAGTGAGAGAGGAAGAGTCTATTGACAGGCAAATGTTTGTTAAAAACTGAGCGGGCATTCCAGAGGTTATATAAGAGGGCGTGGCTGGCTCGCGGAAGCAGGGGAATTGAGAGAAGAGAGTGAGGGTTGCGGCTGCTGCCAGAGAAGAGAGACTACTGGGAGTTTGATGGTGGAGGACCAGGGTTTGGGGTGATATCTCTAGAAGTTAGTAGTAGTAGTAGGAGGATGAGTGAGGTGAGGTGGGAGTGGGATTTATACGAGGGCAAATGCGATGATTTGGGAGCAGTGACATTATGTGGGCTCAGAAAGAGCAGGAAATGAAAAGAGCAGTAATATTGAGAGGGCAGAAGTGAAGGTAATATGTACAGGTTGTGAGGTGGCGAGGAGGGGTAAGGGATTGAGAGTTTGAGGAGAGAGGGCATTATAGCAAAAAAAAAAAACAGTAAGATCATGTTGGAGGGTGAGGGGAAAATAAGAAGGAAGACTGAGGGAAAGAGATAAGAGAGGAAAGAGCACTTGCAGACTACTTGGGATGGAGCACTAATATTTGTACTTGCCTTAGTTAAAGTGCCATGCACTTAGCGGCGGAATGGCACTTTGTGCAAAGAATGGCCAGCCGTCCCAAGAATTGTACTGTTTTTTACTTGGATGGACTGGGGGAGGTTAGATACAAGACACAAGATAAGGCTAGGTGTTTGATCTCAGCCAAGACACTATATGAGTAAGTTAACTTGAAGTGTTACTAAACCCCGGACCCTGTATTCACTATATCTGGTCTCCCCGGACCCTGCATTCACTATATCCGGTCTCCCCGGACCCTGCATTCACTATATCCGATCTCCTGGACCCTGCATTCACTATATCTGGTCTCCCCTAACCCAGCATTCACTATATCTGGTCTCTCCGGACCCTGAATTCACTATATCTGGTCTCCCAGGACCCTGCATTCACTATATCTTGTCTCCCCAGACCCTGCATTCACTATATCTGGTCTCCCCGGACCCTGCATTCACTATATCTGGTCTCCCCGGACCCTGCATTCACTATATCTGGTCTCCCAGGACCCTGCATTCACTATATCTGGTCTCCCCGGACCCTGCATTCACTATATCCGGTCTCCCCGTACCCTGCATTCACTATATCTGGTCTCCCCGGACCCTGCATTCACTATATCCGGTCTCCCCGGACCCTGCATTCACTATATCTGGTCTCCCCGGACCCTGCATCCACTATATCCGCTCTCCCCGGACTCTGCATCCACTATATCCGCTCTCCCCGGACCCTGCATTCACTATCTTCTGGTCTGCTAGGACTCTGCATTCACTATATCTGGTCTCCCCGGACCCTGCATTCACTATATCTGGTCTCCCAGGACCCTGCATTCACTATATCTGGTCTCCCCGGACCCCGCATTCACTATATCTGGTCTCCCCGGACCCCGCATTCACTATATCTGGTCTCCCAGGACCCTGCATTCACTATATCTGGTCTCCCCGGACCCCGCATTCACTATATCTGGTCTCCCAGGACCCTGCATTCACTATATCTGGTCTCCCACAGTACACACAATATGGAAATGCAATTATTGTAGTAAATATCAACTAAATACATGTTCTCATCAGCAGTTAGAGCAGTCTTGTGACTTCTATCAGTGTCCAGCCCACCACTAGCTAAAGCTTGTAGGAGGAGTTTTCTTTCTGCTCTAGGACGATGGAAATCCCTCGACCTCTGTCTGGACAGTGCTTATTGGCCCTGTGCTGATCACACGCACTCTCCCAAGGAAAAAAAAAAACCTGTCTAGCAATACACACCAGACTGGGCATGTGCAGAGTGCCTCCACACAATATGACTTACCAGAAGATAAGAGGGGGGCACTGGAAGAAGGGGAGGATCAGAGAAGTCAGGATTCAAACAGTATTTTTACACAATGCAGAGGATTAGGTTCCACAGTGAGTATAACAAGCATGCTTTACTGCATATACTGATTGTACTGTTGTGGGTTTAGTAACAGTTTAATACAGACAAGTACAAACAGCAGTTACAATAAGTCTAACAAAGCAGATGATTTCAGTTGTGAAAAATAGCTTAGTGTTTAAGAGAGGAGTGGGATCAGTGGTTACCTGAAGGAGCAAAGCAAAGGAGACATGATGAGAGGATGATGAGATGTTCTCGTGTTCAAGGTGCTATGCACTTAGCGCCGGAATGGCACTTTACCCAGCCTGTACCCCTCTCTGTGTGCCTTTCTCTTCTCTCACGGCCCTGAGTGTAATTCCTGGCTAAGCCATAAACCTGTCAGGTATAAATAATAGCGATAAGCCCAGGAGATGCCATGCAGCTCCTTGGACTCAACTCATAGCGTGCCTTCACTTTTACAAAGTGGCTGAATTCTTGGAATTCAGCTTTAAAATGTATTTGGGGCATAAAAAAGGTTTGGCTTATCATACACATTAGGCCCAATAAATGCTAAATCCAGAATACATAAAAAATTGAACTCTGGCAGATGTGCCCCCAAAATACCGGGAGAGGGCAATGGACATGTCACCAGTATTGCCTGTGTTCTTCCAGCCGCTGACCTGTTCCCCATTACTGACTTATTCAGCACTGTGTCTCTGTTCTCTGGCCCTCTTGGTGGAGAAGGGGCTTTGCTTCCTCATACAAGATCCTCTAGTAAAATGAGCAGTGAATAGTACAGTAGTGACATCAGGAAATATCATGTGGAATCTGGGGAGAGCAGCAGTGCCTTAGATCTCACACTGTAATAATACAGCTCTGAGGTTATAGACACAGATGTGCCTAGGCACACTCTCACACCAGGAAGTGCTCTGCTATGTAGGGATACAAGACAACAGGTTCATTTTTCAGGGTATGTCTTAGTTAGGCACAATTAACATATCACAATGGTCTTTTTATAAATCTTCAGAGAATCAAACCTAAATCTCTCTGAAAATAAAGGGCATTTAGCAGTTGTGAACTGCTAGACCCCATTGTGTTGTCTTCAGTGTACAGTAATAGTGGGAAGATATAAGGCAGATGTTGCAGGAAGGGTGGGTAGTATTCCTATTCCACAATTTGCCATCAAGCCAACTGGTGATGTGGCCCGTCTGCCAGGGGCGGACTGACAACTCATGGGGCCCTCGGGCAATAAGGGATCATGGGGCGCCTGTGTCCTTGCCCAAACTCAAAAAAGCCTATGAAAAAGGTACCAGGGGCATCTCATGGGGCCCCCTACTGACCCCGGGCCCTCGGGCAGTGCCCGAGTTTCCAAATGGTCAGTCCACCCCTGCCGTCTGCTAATGTACACCTGAATATACAATATATTGCCAAAAAGTATTGGTCGGCCTGCCTTTACACGCACATGAACTTTAATGGCCCCCCAGTCTTAGTCCGTAGGGTTCAATATTGAGTTGGCTCCGTCCTTTGCAGCTATAACAGCTTCAATGCTTCTGGGAAGGCCGTCCACAAGGTTTAGGAGGGTGTATATGGGACCGTTTGACCATTCTTTCAGAAGTGCATTTGTGAGGTCAGGCACTGAGGTTGGATGAGAAGGCCTGGCTCAGTCTCAACTCTAATTCATCCCAAAGGTGTTCTATGGGGTTGAGGTCAGAACTCTGTGCAGGTCAATCAAGTTCCTCCATCACAAACTCGCTCACCCATGTCTTTATGGACCTTGCTTTGTGCACTGGTGCGCAGTCATGGTGGAACAGGAAGGGGCCATCCCCAAACTGTTCCCATAAAGTTGGGAACATGAAATTGTCCAAAATGTCTTGGTATGCTGATGCCTTAAGAGTTCCCTTCACTGGAACTAGGGGGCCAAGCCCAACCCCTGAAAACATCCCCACACCATAATCCCCCCTCCACCGAACGTTACACTTGGCACAATGCAGTCAGGCAAGTACCGTTCTCTTGGCAACCGCCAAACCCAAAAACATCCATCGGATTGCCAGACAGAGAAGCCTGATTGGTCACTCCAGAGAACATGTCTCCACTGCTCTAGAGTCCAGTGGTGGCGTGCTTTACACTGAGTGACCCTTTCCTTCACAATTGTTTGTAGAAGCAGTCTGCATGCCTAGGTGCTTGATTTTATACACCTGTGACCATGGAAGTGATTGGAACACCTGAATCCAATGATTTGGAGGGCTGGCCCAATACTTTTGGCAATATAGTGTATATACAGTACATTTGGCCTGATTGCATACAGTAGGGCATATACTGCATTCAAACATATTCTATTACTATGAAGACAGTCCTATGCATAAATTGTAAAGACCAAAATTATTGTCACGCTACCTAAAATGTTCATGGTTTTCGAAGAAAGCTCTCTCGTTCCTTATGGCGTCTTCTAGGCAAATATTATTCTGGATCTCTTTCTGTCCACGACACTTGACAATCATGAAGCCTTTCCGGAGTGTATAGACCAGGTTTTTTACGATGTTAACAATGTCTTCTTCTGCTCCTTTGTCAACCAGGTCAGGCTTGGTCAAGATCCCTGGGAGAGAAGTTACAGGAAATGTTCAGCATTGGCAAAGCCAGAAAGCCTTCCTTCCCAGTCTAAGGGTACTCAGTGGCAGCCAGCAGTCATTGTATTTGCTGCCTAGGTGCGGCATAGGAAAAATATTTATTAGATTGGCTTCTGCTAGTTAAAGAAGAACTGAAGACAAAACATTTGTTTTTATTTTTATTTTGGATAGAGTAAGGAAAGGTTATAACTTTTTTTTGCTATCTGTGTCCCATTGGAGAGATTTCCCCATACTTCCTGTTCTATAGCCACCACAGGAAGTGAGAGGAAAGTCCTTTTAAAGTGGTTGTAAACCCTTACATATACCCAGTGAAGTAGCTGGCCTCAGGTGATACACAGGGATGAAAAAAATCCTCCTACATAAGTTGTACCTGTTTATTTGCGGCCGTCTTTTTTCCCACATCCATTCAAAGTGCAGAATTTACACAGGATCTCTCAGCTCTGAAAAGCAGCTGAAGTTACCTCCGTGAGGAGAAGTCTGAGAGATGATTGGAGGGAAGAGAGACCCCCCCCTTCACACGGCTCACAGAAACAGAGCTGAAGCTGTCAATCTGCTGGAGGTCCCTCCTTTGTCACCATTTTTCTTTTGGTGTCAGAAAAACTTGTCAGAAGTGGCTCATGCTGATATCAGAGGAATGAGGCAGCAGACAGCAATGGCACTTAGTGCTCTGGAGTGAGACAAGTATGCATTAGAGAGGGATATGTATATGCTTTGTTCATATTTCATGTCTGAGGTTTACAGCCACCTTAAAGTGAGGAAAATCCTTGGTAGTCACCAGAACAAGTTTTCCCATTGGAATATTTCCCCTCTTTTTCTGTTCTGGAGACCACTTAAAATTGTGAATGTTCTTTCACTTCCATTCTTGATTATAGTTGTCACAAGGGCATAAAAAGAGGGTGAATCTCCCTAACCGGGTCACAACCAGCACAAAAAACTGACAGGTGTTCTAATCCCTCCCCACTCTGTCCAAAACTAAAAAAAGTTTTTCCTTTAGTTATACTTTAAAGCTCATCTCCTTGTAAAAATAAACCCATGCACTTCCTCCCACCTTACCTCCTGTTCACAATTGAAAAAAAGCCCCCAAAGCCTTTTCAGTTTTAGATGGCCTAACCCTTGAATTCAGATCCATCTACAACATAAAACACTTAAATATCTTGACTTGGTAAGCCTTGGTTGTGAATGCCCAGAATTTCTTGGTGCTGCTACTAACCCCTAATCTACAAAAAGTGCAAGTCATTTGCGGGTCAAGTGCTGCTACTAACCCCTAGGGGCAGTCTACAAAAACTGTGAGTCATTGGCGGGTCAAGTACTGCTACTAAGCCCTAGGGGCAGTCTACAAAAACTGCAAGTCATTGGTGGGTCAAGTACTGCTACTAAGCCCTAGGACAGTCTACAAAAACTACAAGTCAATGGCAGGTCAAGTGCTGCTACTAACCC
This sequence comes from Staurois parvus, assembly GCF_062004578.1. NCBI lineage: Eukaryota > Metazoa > Chordata > Amphibia > Anura > Ranidae > Staurois > Staurois parvus. The sequence continues at coordinate 4,231,551 of NW_028318370.1, read as the reverse complement.
CTAGGACAGTCTACAATAACTACAAGTCAATGGCAGGTCAAGTGCTGCTACTAACCCCTAGGACAGTCTACAATAACTACAAGTCAATGGCAGGTCAAGTGCTGCTACTAACCCCTAGGGTTGTCTACAAAAACTGTAAGTCATTGGCAGGTCAAGTGCTCTTACTAGCCCCTAGGGATAGTCTACAAAAACTGCAAGTTAACGGCAGGTCAAATGCTGCTACTAACCCCTAAGGGCAGTCTACAAAAACTACAAGTCATTGGCAGGTCAAGTGGCGTTACTTATCCCTAGGGTCAGTCTACAAAAACTGCAAGTCATTGGTAGCTCAAGTGCCGCTACTAATTCCTAGGGGCAGTCTACAAAAACTGCAAGTCATTGGCGGGTCAATTGCCGCTACTAACCCCTAGGGGTAGTCTACAAAAACTGCAAGTCATTGGCAGGTCAAGTTCCGCTACTATTCCCTAGGGGTAGTCTACAAAAACTGCAATTCATTGGCAGGTCAAGTGCTGCTACTAATCCCTAGGGGCAGTCTACAAAAACTGCAAGTCATTGGTGGGTCAAGTGCTGCTACTAACCCCTACAGGCAGTCTACAAAAAGTACAAGTCATTGGTGGGTCAAGTGCTGCTACTAACCCCTACAGGCAGTCTACAAAAAGTACAAGTCATTGGTGGGTCAAGTGCTGCTACTAACCCGTACAGGCAGTCTACAAAAACTGCAAGTCATTGGTGGGTCAAGTGCTGCTACTAACCTCTAGGGGCAGCCTACAAAAACTGCAGGTCACATGCTGCTTCCAAGAACTAGTCTCTAAAAACTGCAGGTCAAATGCGGCTTCTAACACCCTACAGGCAATCAACAAAACTTCAAGTCACAGACAGGTCAGGAGCTGCATCTAACCTCTAGGGGCAGCCTGCATTTCCCTTTATTAATCTTCATATCAGTTGGTAATGCATCAAAGTAAATTGATTTTCAGCAGCAGTTGGGTTAGGTTCTTTTTTACCTAATGTCCGCTGTCCGCTGGGGTCCACAGTTCTGGCCATTTCCAGAGCCTCTGTTGTTGCAATATCCACATTACTGGGAACCACAACCAAATTAATGGTCTCCTGTCTCTTAATGTACTTGCTGATCATCAGCTTAATCTAGGAAAACAGGAAAAGTTTCAGTTAGCAGTTTGCGGTAATGAAAATGTGACCAAATGTCAATGGGTTGTGCAGGTGAAAATAAAAGAAATTTGAGGACATTGCTAAAGCTATAAGTAAGCCTGTCCTGGTAGATATACAAGGACCACAAATTCTAAATTTCTTCTGAAAATGCTGCTTCTTTTCTTTTTGATCTAACATGCTTCATGCAAGTCAACAATTCTTGATCGTAGGTCTTCTGAGAGCTCTTTTCTGCGAGGCATGGTTCACATCAGACAGTGCTTCTTGAAACCAGTAAACCCAAAACAGGTGTGTTTTTTAAGGGCAGGACAGCTGTCAGCAACACATCCAATATCATCACACTGATTGGAGTCAAGGTTGGCTCACTCCTGGCTCCAATTAGCTCTGGGAGAAGTCATTAAGCTAGGGCCTCACATACTTTTTCCTCCCTGCACTGTGAAGGTTTACATGTTATGTGCAATTAAACCATGGCAACATCTAATGTTTGTGTAGTATTATGTTCAGCAGACTGTGTTCTTCTATTGTTGTGACTTAGATGACGTTCAGAGCACAATTTATGCCCAATTCATGCAAAACTCCACGTAATCCCAAGGGGTTCACATACTTTTTCTTGCAACTGTATTACTTATGTTGTTTCACTGTTTATGGGTATGCTGCCAATCCATGCTCATTGTTTTAATTACACTCAATTTTTTGCAATCCTTCCCTTTTGTATGATGTAACTTCCCTTCTTCCTCATTGCGAGTTCCTTTGTTATACCTGCAAGACACACATGAAGGCCTGGCAAGAAGTTTTCCTCTTGATCTTCCAACACTGGAAATGCCAACATACACTGCATTATATTGTTTGCCTCAACTCCTCTGAATGCAGATTAAGACCTGTAGAAGAAAACTTGTGGCGCCGCTCAAAGCCTAGAGACATATAAAAGGAGTCACCATGCCGGCAACGGAAATGGGAGCAGCATCTGCAGGCTATTTCAGAAGCTGAAGTATTGGGCGTATAGACGCCCAAGAGTCAGGTGTTCACAGGAGATGGCCTCAGCCGCCGCTCCGGCCACACACTCTGACGCATTTCACCCAGCCCACCAGGGCTTGATAACAGAGGCGTTTATCTTCTGAATGCAGTTTGATATTCATGGATGTCTTTGGCACCCTCTTACTTGAATGGGTCATGTTTGGTGGCAGTACTACCCGCCAAACATGACATGCAGCATACATGTTGTATTTGTGCCACCATTTTAGGTTAGAGTGGGCAGTAAAAAAAAAAAAACAAGGCTCAATTGCCTGTTTTTTATGACACCCCAACTGTATTAATGAGGCCTTAGCACTCGATAAGCAGTTGCAGCTTGCTTGCAGGTGCCTTTACCATGTAATTGAGATCAGTTTGAGATGGTTGGAGTTCCACCTACAGTAAGTACATTCACAGGTGTATTTGACTTCCAACTGCATCCATCTGCCCAGCCCTTTTATGTGAGGCATGCCATATGATACAGTATATGCAACACACCTTCAGTCCAATATCTGCCGGTTGATTGGCTAGGGCAACTCGTGTGATTCCTGGAAGATCGATCAAAGTCAGGTCTGGAACATTTGGAGATACAACTTCCAGGGTTATAAGTTCATCACTGACCCCGTTTCCTGCACCAGCCATGCAGTCTTGAGCTAGGAAAGAAAAAGAAGGAATTGGCAAACGACACAAGAATTTACTTTAGGAGACGCCTGTATTGATCAGGGCCGACAACTCACGAGTTTTCACGATTGACTTTCTATATGCTACAAGCGATATGTAGTATCATCAGCAGTACCAACCCTGAATATCTGCAGATTTCCACCACCCACTAAGTTTGGGTAAATATTTAAACTCCCTAAACCAAGTTAAATCTGATACTTGCTTCAGCATTGCGTACTTTTTTAATAGTATACCAATTTTTGTCCAGGTTCAGATTTTAAAGTGTACCTTCACTCTCCTGAATGACTTTAGGTTCCCTCACTTCTCCCCTTCTGCAATATAAAACTTTTTTTAAGGCTTTGTATTCTTTAATTTTTATCTGCCAAAACTTTATTTTTTTATCTATTGAAATTGGAGGACCTGGATAGCAGCAAAATACATTGCTGACACCACAATTCTGGAAGTGGGGCTTTGGGAGGTAAGTGTCCTAAAATGTGCATGTATGCTGTGGACATTATGGCAAGAGCCCACACACCACACACTTTGTTTTGCTCTGCATTGCAGAGCAATACAAAGCAGCATGCTTACACAGTAAAACACACAAAGTGCACATAGTAAAACAGCACACAGTTAACCCTTTGATCACCCCACGTTAACCCCTTCCTGCCCAGTGCCATTAGTACAGTGTCAGTGCTTTTTATTAGCACTGATCATTGTATTAGTGTCAGTGGCAGTTAGTCAGTGTCAGTTAGTGTCAGAATGCCCGCAGCAGTCCTGCTATAAGTCGCTGATTGCCCCCACTACTAGTATAAAAAAAAGTTTAAAAAAATTCCAGAATATATATATATATATATATGCCATTTATAGGCGCTATAACTTTCCCATAATGCTAGATTGTAAGCTCGAAAGAGCAGGGCCCTCGATCCCCTCATGTTTTGCATTGTATTGGTATTGTTCTGTCACATGTTCTGTCCCCCTTTGTAATGTACAGCGCTGAGTGAACCATTGGCGCTTTATAAATACTGTATAATAATAATAATAAACCAATTAATTTACATGTAGTGGGATTTTTTTCTTTTAGCAAAGACATGTAGCAGAATACATGTTTAGCCTAAATTTCTGACGAAATCTGATTTTTAAAATTTTTTTTACTGGATATGTTTTATAGCAAAAAGTCAAAAATACTGGGTTTTTTTTTCAAAATTGTTGGTCTTTTCTTAGTTCATAGAGGAAAAAATAAAAACTCACAGGTGATCAAATACCACCAAAAGAAAGCTTTATTTGTGGGGGAAAAGGATATAAATTTAATTTGAGTGCAGCGTTGCATGACTGCGCAATTGTCAGTTAAAGTAACGCAGCGCCGTATCGCAATCAATGGCCTGGTCAGGAAGGGGGGGGGGATCCTCTGTAGGGTAAAGTGGTTAAAAAAACCTTTTGAATTTACATTAACATGTTACAACTTATTTGTGATTGTATTGATTGGGTCTAATATGAGGTGTTTAAATAATAAATAAATGCAAACTCTCTGTGCTGCCCCAGCCATCTCTGTGGAATGACATGCACCCTGAAAACCCATCTCTTCAGGGAAGCCTACCCCACCCCACCCCCTGATAACTTGCCGACCTCCTCCACTCTTCCTACCACCCCATCCCCCACAGCTATTTCCTCCTGTGCCACCATCCCCTCCCTCCTAGATTGTAAGCTCGAAAGAGCAGGGCCCTCGATCCCCTCATGTTTTGCATTGTATTGGTATTGTTCTGTCACATGTTCTGTCCCCCTTTGTAATGTACAGCGCTGAGCGAACTATTGGCACTTTATAAATACTGTATAATAATAATAATAATGACATGAATGCTTTACCTTTCCTGACCTCACGTTCCACTTCACTTGGGTTTTTAAGTTTTACTTTTTGGTCACGGTACTTTATTTCACCATTCCACTTTGAGCCCTGTGAAGACTTTTTTAACTTGAGTTCCAGGGGGCAACGGGTGACAATGCCTTCATGAAGCAAAGAAAAGAAAAAGTAATAAAATCACCACAAAGAATGATTAATTACATTTTTAGATTTAACAATAGGGCCATTTCACTCAAAAAAAGTTATATTTCAGAGAAGAATTAGAAATATTTCTAATAGTTATGATATTTTAAAAACATTTTTATATTTCTTATAGTTTATATTTTTTTGGTAAGCAGGTGGAGCTAGTAGCTCCTCTTTACATGCTTACCTATCTGTTCTTAGCTCTGTTGAAAAAAATAACCTGCTGTTTACAGTGCCCAATAGCTCAAGTTGAAATTTATACACATAGGTGATGAGCCATTTCCTGTCCACCATCCTTCTTACTGCTGCGTTTAAAAAATTGTGTCACAAAAAAAATAATAAGTGCTCCCAGAAAATGCAGAAAAAAAGGTGCACTTAACATTTTTTTTTTGCATAAGAGCCTGTCTAGTATTGCAACTGTGATTAGTAGATCTCAGGTGCAATGCACAGGCTCCTGCTTACTCTTGCTTCAGCCCTATGTCCATACCGAGGTACAGACGGTTGATTATGGAGCAGGAGGAAGTACCAAAGCACCCCACTTGTGTTCCATTTACTACTAAATGCCCCCGTGCTGCAGTGGAAGACGGGACTTATAGTTTATTCATTCACAGATTTCTGTGAATGACATGGCTGTGTGGGCGGAGATATGCATGGCCATACAAAATGTAACAAGTGACGTGATCCAGCAGGGAAAAGAACACCCCCACCCAGGGGCGGACTGACAACTCACGGGGCCCCCGGGCAATAGGGGATCATGGGACCCCTGTGTCCTTGCCCAAACTCAAAAAAGCCTATGAAAAAGGTACCAGGGGCATCTCATGGAGCCCCCTACTGACCCCGGGCCCTCGGGCAGTGCCCAAGTTTCCAAATGCTGAGGCCGCCCCTGCCCCCACCCCCCCAAACTCTGTAATGGGGCAGTTAAAGTGGTTCTAAAGTCTCAAGGTTTTTTTACCTCCATGCATTCTATTCATGAAGGTAAAAAACCTGTGTGCAGCATCCCCCTAATACTCACCTAAGCCCTCTCTTGATCCAGCGATGCGCACTGGAGTCTTGGCTATCCTGGGACTCCCTCTCCTCATTGGCTGAGACAGCAGGGGGAGCCATTGGCTCCTGCTGCTGTCAATCCCAGCTAGTGATCCAATGAGAAGAGTGAGGGGGTGGGGCTAAGCCACGGCTCCATGTGTGAATGGACATATGGAGCAGCGGGTGCCCCCATAGTTAGGTGTTTACTGTCTCAAGGTTTTTTTACCTCCATGCATTCTATTCATGAAGGTAAAAAACCTGTGTGCAGCATCCCCCTAATACTCATCTAAGCCCTCTCTTGATCCAGCAATGCGCACTGGAGTCTTGGCTATCCTGGGACTCCCTCTCCTCATTGGCTGAGACAGCAGGGGGAGCCATTGTCTCCTGCTGCTGTCAATCCCATCTAGTGAGCCAATGAGAAGAGTCAGGGGGTGGGGCTAAGCCACGGCTCCATGTGTGAATGGACACACGGAGCAGCGGGTGCCCCCATAGTTAGGTCACCAGGAGATCCTGCGGGGGACCCGAGCAGAGGAGGATCCAGGCTGCTCTGTGTAAAACCACTGCACACAGCAGGTAAGTACATGTTTGTTATTTTTTTATTTTTATTTAAGCCTTTATAATCACTTTAAAAGTTGGGGGTGGCTTGGCACCATGTTACACCCTAAATATGGGTGTCACATAAAAAAGGGTGTATAAAAGGTGGACTTAACCTTTAAGTTATCCAAAGCATTCCAGTGCAGCAAAACGTGGCCTGGACATCTAGGAATCAATAAGTTCTGGTCATAGAAAAGATGAATGTACCTATTTATATTAATGGATGCAATTTTTTTTATGTAGGCAGTCTTTTTCATTAATTATACATGCAGGCTCTGCTTCCTACACAAGTGTTGCTCAGTGGTTATGCTTCAGTGTTCCATCCACTCAATGTAACCTCACTAGTCATGTCTGCATTATAAAAAGCAGTACTGCTTATAAAGGGGTCTTATCACGGATGGCTGAAAGAATTCTTACCACTTCCTCTGGGTAGACACACGCCGGAAAGGGCCTCCAGTACAGAACTTTTCCCCGAACTCTGGTCACCAATGACAGCAATGGCCGGCAATCCCAAGTCCTTCTCCACCCCCAGTGACCTCAGGGAGTCAATGAGATCGATGCAAGGTCGGATCTTGTACTCGTATTGTTGGTTTAGGACGTTCTCTGGCTCTGTCTTGACTGAAATCTCTGTAGAATCATGAGAAAGAAGGACTTGTGCAGAGGGCTGGAGAGAAGACAGATATAAACTGGATGATTTAACTATTGGACATGTACAGAACAAAAAAAAAAATTCAAATCAATTTGGTAAGTCACTAATTTCATTTTGCTGCACAAAATTTGTTTCATTGAGTTACGTTTATTCATTTTTGACCGGACTTAAAATTTTGCATTGGATTTTAAGTTTTCAAATGAAATTCGAATCTAAAATAGCTGGTTCTATTGTATTTAAACTTTGAATTTCAGAAGACGGTTATATTCTTTGTATACTAGGCTATTTTATTTTTTTCTATTCTCTCTTTTCTGTTTTATTCTTTTATTTTCTATTCTATTCTATTCCTTTATTTTCTATTCTACTTTATTCTATTCTTTTAATATTCTATTCTGTTCTGTTTGTACTCTATTCTTTTCTGTTCTATTCTATTCCATTCTATTCTATTTTATTACTTTTGAAATTCGAATTATGGAAGACAGCTATATTGTTTCTATTTTTTCTATTCTAGCCTATTATTTTTTTATTGTATTCCATTTCTTTATTTTCTATTCAATTCTATGCTTTGATTTTCTATTATATGCTATTATATTCTTTTATATAATATTCATTTATTTTCTATTATATTCATTTCTGTTTTATTCTTTTTTTTCGGAAGACTGCTATATTCTTTCTATTCTATTCTATGCTATTCTTTTATGTTCTTTTATTAATTTTTTCAATTCTGTTCTATTATTTTCTATTCTATTCCTTTATTTTCTAGTCTATCCTTTTATTTTTTATTCTATTCTTTTATACTCTATTAATTTCTTTTCGAAGTTTGAATTTTAGAAGATGGCTATATTCTAACACTAATAGACATAGTATTTGAAGGAAATCAGCAATATGTTTATATTTCTAATTTGATCCCAATTTGAATATCAGACGAACTTTCGTTTCATTATTTCAGACTTGTTTAAATTCTGTTCTTTAATTTCTATTCTATTCCTTTATTTTCTAGTCTATCCTTTTATTTTTTATTCTATTCTTTTATACTCTATTCATTTCTTTTCGAAGTTTGAATTTTAGAAGATGGCTATATTCTAACACTAATAGACATAATATTTGAAGGAAATCAGAAATATGTTTATATTTCTAATTTGATCCCAATTTGAATATCAGACGAACTTTCGTTTCATTATTTCAGACTTGTTTAAATTCGTTGCTAATGTAATTCAGAAATTCGGATGTATCTGAATCTCCTAATAATGTAAATTTCCGGAGGAGGAGGCAGGCATCTGGGTCATGTGACCACTGTGAATGGCTGTCACAGCGGTCACATAATCGCAAAGCTCCTAATCACTAGTATGCTTCGGGAGCTTTCTGGTCACCGCCGCTACCTGTGCTGGGAGCACGCAGTTGTTTATTTTGGGCCGCATATATGAGGCCTCTCGGCGTTAAAGCCCATATGTGCCACGTTGGTGGGAAGAGATTAACATGAATTGTTAGACAGGGTCAATTTGTTTTTTCTGCAGGCTAGCTAGTAAGTGTGTTTGGAAATTTTTGTTTGTTTGTGATGTGCATTGCCCTTCTATGTGCACCTTACTGCAAAGGCTAGTTATGGATTGCGGTGGTTGCCACTTGTTTGCACAGCTTGTCGGCTGGACTTGGCGTGGGGACACACTGGATGCCTTCAGCTGCCATATGCTCTTGCTGGGCGTCCAATGTGTCCCTGGGCCTTTAAGAAGGAGTGGGCTCCCTCCAGGCAGACCTGTCTTTAATCTCTCCACTGCTATATGTGCTCCAGTTTGTAGACTCTAAAACTATTGAGTTAGGACTTCAGTATACTAAGGAGCCTTGACGTGGGCATTGCCGCTTCCATATATATTGGCAAATGTGTGCAACTAACCCTCTGTCTTTAACCACCGTTTATCAACATGGGCCGGATGGGAGCGCTGCCGAAGCGGATGGACGTTTCTAAATGTCCCCCCGCATCCATTGCCTGTGCGCACTCCCTGGGAGTGTGCAGCACTGCAATCGGTGTCTGCTGTGTCCGGGGGAACACAGATCACTGTACGGAATCTTTGTGTGAGGTCCCAATTCATGTGATCACTGATTGCCCAATCAGTGATCACATGAACAGCAGTAAACAAGATGTCACTTCCTGACATCATTGTTTACTAGTTGTGAAATCTGTGAATGATCACAGAGGTCACATGGTACAAGGCCCTTCACAACAGCCTTGTACCATGTGGCAAACTGTGACCAATCACAGCTCTTACAGTATTTCTCAATGGCTGCAGGAATGCAGCCAGAGAGAAGGAGAGATTATTTATTTCAGGTACTTATATAGCACCATCAATTTACGCAGCACTTTACATATATATTGTACATTCTCATCAGTCCCTAACCCTCAAGGGGCGTACAATCTAAGGTCCCTAACTCACATTCATACATACACATACTAGGGCCAATTTAGACAGGAGCCAATTCACCTACAAGCATGTCTTTGGAGTGTGGGAGGAAACCAGAGTATCCGGAGGAAACCCATGCAGGCACAGGGAGAACATGCAAACTCCAGACAGGTGGTGCCGTGGTGGGGATTTGAACTGACGACCCTAGCACTGCCAGGTGGCTGTGCTGCTAATGATGCTAATGGTATAGCCTTTACGGGTGTAAAAGCAATCAGTGCAAAAAAAGGAAAAAAAATCTTCATCACACCCCACAAGTAGTACAGTGTCACTATGGTGACACTGTACTGCTAGGGTGACAGTATGTTAAAAAAAAAAAAACCATAAATAATATAAAAAATTAAAATAAAAATGTAAAAAAATTAGAAAAATTATAATTTTTGGTTATAAACTAATTTGGGTTATTTTTTTTTCTAAAAAGATAGATGAATCCATTTTGGCCAAGATTTATGAAGAAAGATTATTTATTTGCAAAATTTTTTCAACATTTTTGGACTTTTTCATTTATATAGCAAAACAATAAAAATCCCAGCGATGAATAAATACCCCCAAAAGAAAGTTTTATCTGTCTCAAAAAAATGCTAAACAATTCATATGGCTACAGTGTTGCATGACCGCGCAATTGTCATTCAAAGTGTGAAGCTGAAAATTGGCCTGGACTGGAAGGGGGTGAAAGTGTCAGGACATGAAGTGGTTAACCTCCCTAGGGGTCTGATTATGTCAATATTTCTGTGCTCAAAGCGGTACATTTTTTTGCATGGAAATATGTATTTTTTTTATTGTAGGCTTGTCATTTTTAGGAATAACTCACTGAAATCTGTCCGAACAATAGTCTAGTAAACATCCCGGGTATGTTACACTTTGAAACACAAAATCATAAATTATAATTTAATAAATAATCATAAAAATAATAATAAATTTAATTCAATAATATAATCAAACCAAAAACACTGAAATTTGAAATACAGCGCCAAGTTCGCACATCACTGAGCAAAGTCACAGAATCGTTTTCAGTGTCTGATGACGAATTTCCCCCACGAATCATTATCACTCAATTCTGCAAGTGGTTCTGATTTACTATCACTGTTCTCTAGCCGGTCTAAAACCGCTTTGGACCTAAAGGGACGCTTTTTGGACGCCATGGACTTTTCTCAGTTTCTAGGCAGAAAGAACAGTAAAAATGCAGGCAGGGCGCCGGACAAAGCACTCGGGACAAAATGTATGTGAAATGGTTTGATACAGGAATGTTATACTATGTGATTTTAGTGAATGTCACTTTTTGTCATTTTCAAATTTCCCACCGGTTCCGTCCCCCGAACGTCCCGACGTCGCAGGAAGCGGAACCCAGAAGACAGATGACGACATCGGCCGGAGGACATTACAGGGGACACTGCAGGGGGGACATCGCGGGAGCGCAGGACAAGGTAAGTGAAGAAGAGATCCCGGAGCAACGCTGCAGTGTATTCCCGAGTGTAGCTCGGGGTTACCGCTTGTGGTGCTGAAACTTTACCCCGAGCTACACTCAGGAATACCGCCAGGGGGATTAACGGAAATTGATAGATAGGGTCTATTTGATCTTTTTGCAGGCTAGCTGGTAAGTATGCTAGGAAATGTTTGTTTGTTTGTGATAGTCTCTACTGTACTTGTTATTTTTTTTAACATTCTCTTCTATATCTCCAGTTATCCCCCACTTGTTCCCTTTCAAGGTTAGGTTGTGCGGTTGTATGGGTGGTACACAACGGGGTGCATGTTACGCAGTATCACCCTGGTACTGACACCTTTCTAGTCATGTCCTTTCTATAGATTTGCAAAAATTATGATGATAGCTGTCTGGCCTATATTTGCTTTTTCCTTTTTATGTGTTTCCCATGTTTCGCACTGCAAATGAGCATTATTACGCTTGACAGCACAATTCGTATATTCTACGCTGTGTAACCCAACCAAAAAATGTATTAAAAAGAAGAACAATGCACAGAACTAGAAGCCTACATACCTCTTCAGCTGCTGTGGCTGCTCCTTCTTCTGCATCTTCTGCTGCGGGAGCTTCTGAAACTGAAATGTTTAAAAATAAGATCACAATGTTAATGGGACTACAGAATACTTTTGTATAAACTATGTCTTGTCCTGGTGGGGCTCCCATTTATTGAACTGGATTCCTATACAGTTGTAGAAATTGGTCTAGTTATGAAGCGTTATGAAGCGTCCCAATAAGAAAGTAGCCTAATGACCCTTTTTTTAACCTCCTCCCGGCCCTTTAAGGGGTCTCAGATGCCGGGAGGTGGGGTTTTAGGGTCATGTGACCGCCGTGATAAGCTGTCACAGCAGTCACATGATCGTAAAAGGTCCCGATCGCAAGGGGAGATCGGGACCATTTCGCGAGACACCGACATATGTACTGGAAGCACACAGGGCTCTCAGCACATATGTATTTTCAAATGGTACGCAAATATGCGGCCGCTCAGTGTCGATGCCCAGCCGCCAAGAGGCCACATATTTGCATACGCTCGGCGTCAAGGGGTTAATAAGTGCTAATATGCCCATTGCAAAAGCACACTGTATGTGATGTTTAACCACTTTCCCGCCACCCTATAGTTTAACTGCTGCTACAGGGTGGTAGGGCTGCGCAAAATCACGTATATATACATGATTTACATTTCCGGGTAGGGATGGCTAGGAATGTCAATCACCGGGTCCCAGCCAGAGATTTCCCACCGGCACCCAGCGATCACTGGGTAAAGCTGACAGGGGAGAGACCTGCGTGTAAACAACACAGGTCTTTCTCCTGCCAGCAAGGACATGCTGCTTTGTATTTCTCTGCACAGCATGTCTCCCTAGTAAAACACACACAGCACATCATGTAACCCTTTGATCACCCCAGATGTTAACCACCTTCCTGCGCAGTGCCATTAGTACAGTGTCAGTGCTTTTTATTAGCACTGATCACTGTCTTGGTGTCACTGGGGATGTCAGTGGCAGTTAGTCAGTTCCCCCCCCAGTGTCAGAATGCCCTCCGCAGTCCCGCTATAAGTTCACCGCCATTACTAGTATAAAAAAAACAAAAATAAAAATTCCAGTATATGTACATATGTATATGTACATCCATCTGCCATACATTTTAGCACACGTCAGTGTGAATTGGCCCTGAGTGATCAGTTTTGTTGGACTGGCGCATTAACCCCTTCTCGCCTGGCCTATAGTTAAATGACGGTCAGGTGAACCTCTTGTTCCTCCGGTAGGATGTCATGTGACCTCCTTCCCGAAGTGCGCTTTGCCACGCTGTGGCGAGATCTGTCACCGGCCGTGTACCTTAGACACGACCGATGACAGATCTGTGTACCGGCCCCGTTGCCAGTAGCATGTGACCTGCTGTGACCAATATATCTGGTGTGGCCCTAATCACCGCCACACCAGATATATTCTGACACTGTGCTGCACTGGTGACAGTATATAAAAACAATTGTAAAAAATTTTTTTTTAATTTCTTCATTTTCTGAAAAATTATGACAAACAAAATTACAACTTAAAAAAACTCGCCATGCCTGTTATGAAATACGCCAGACTGTCTATTTTGCAAAAAGGGGTCATTTGTGGGATATCTGTACTGTCCTGACATTTGGGGGATATCTGTACTGTTCTGACATTTTTGGGCCTCAGGAAATTAGATTGGCTGTCAGTACTTCAGGATTGATCAATTTTCAGATCTATACCATAGTTTGTGAACTCTATAACTTTCCTACAGACTAAATAATAAACACTGATTTGGGTTATTTTCTTTTACAATTAATTTTATTATAGACAGCACAACAACAAAGAAACAGTCAAAAGCAAGCTCATTGACACCAAAAATAAGGTGTACAATTCTGTTGATGAAGGACATAACAAATGTACTGAAATATTAATGCGGAGAGAAACACAATATATGATTTAGGTTATTTTCACCAAAGAATACATCTCGGCCTAAATTTATGAAGCACAATTATTTATTTGCAAACTTTTATAATAGAAACAAAGAAACGTGTTTTTTTTTTCAAAATTTTCAGTCTTTTTTTGTTAATTTAGCAAAAAATAAAAACCCCAGCGGTGATTAAATACCACCAAAAGAAAGCTCTAGTTGTGTGAACAAAATGATAAAAATGTTAGTTTGGGTGCTGTGTTGCCTAACCGCACAATTGTCATTCAAAGTGCAACAGCGCTGAAAGCTGAAAATTGGCCTGGGCAGGAAGGGGGTTAAAGTGCCCGGTATTGAAGTGGTTAATCTCCCACCAATGATCACTTGTCCCCAGGGGCGGACTGACCATTTGGAAACTCGGGCACTGCCCGAGGGCCCGGGGTCAGTAGGGGGCCCCATGAGATGCCCCTGGTACCTTTTTCATAGGCTTTTTTTAGTTTAGGCAAGGGCACAGGGGCCCCATGATCCCCTATTGCCCGGGGCCCCATGAGTTGTCAGTCTGCCCCTGCTTGTCCCTTAACTTGGTCTTCTATACCAGATGACTGACTTTTTTCAGCAGAGGGCTCTTATTCTGTCCCTTTGGTCCCCACAAATGTACATCCGTTTGTGTGTGTTTCTTTGTTTTTGTTTTTTTCCTTCCCCTTTCACCATCTCTTCTAACAATCTGCTAAAACTTTGTAGTAGTACTGCCTGGACCTTGAAGAAGGGGACAGACCCCGGAAGCTTGTCCTCAAAATTGTATGTTAGTGCAAATAAAAAAGTATCACGTCAGTATTCAATTGTTTCTGTTTTTTAATAAAAAAAATTCTTGTATGCTGCTTTACAAAAATTGGGCTTGGAACCAGGTATGGACTGACAACTCATGGGGCTCCCGGGCAATAGGGGACCATGGGGCCCCTGTGTCCTTGCCCAAACTCAAAAAAGCCTATGAAAAAGATACCAGGAGCAACTCATGGGGCCCCCTACTGACCCCGGGCCCTCAGGCAGTGCCCGAGTTTCCAAATGGTCAGTCCGCCCCTGCTTGGAACTTCAGGAACAATTACAATACAGCTTCCCCGTCCATTTACACAATGCCCCTGCCCACGTCACACGCTATACCCTCAAGTGGAGTGATCTGTCTAATGTTTAAACCTGAGAGCTGGCAGTTCCTCATTCTTTGGACATCATTCTACCTGAAGTGTGATGAGGACATTGATTAAATATTAACCAATCTTTTCTGAATAACAGGTTCTCGGGGCGAATCGCAGATCTCTGTCTTAATGTCCTTGCTGGAATCTTTTTTGCTCACAATGTATAACTGTATGGATAACAAGAAGCCTCCTTAAGTAAACAGTGGCTCCAGTTTGAGAATGAAATGGATGATGTGAACAGTTTGTAAAAGCTTGGGAAATAAAATGGCACATCATTAGTTTAGCATTTGAAAAAATATTATACTACCAATGGCAATAAATTGTGATGTGTTCAGGCTTTGTTCTGTTGCAGTTCACTTCAGTGTTTTCCATGAGGATTGTTTCAGCTCTGTTGTTCAGAATACACCTCTTGCAGTACCTACTATGGTGTCCGTTTATGACACAGAGAATAGCTGCGATTCAACGGATCTCAGCTATTCTCTGGTCATTCACAGTTTATGACACTCAGGAGATCATGTCAGCCCTTCGCTGGAGATCTGTGTTCTCCCTCCAGATTCTCCAGCCCAGAGCTGGAGAATCAGAGGGACCGAAAACTAAGCAGAGATAATTTACCTCTGTTTAGTAAACTGACCTTTTACTGTAATCTCGCGAGATTATAGTAAAATCAGCCATTTTCCAGAGTTTGTAGACCGTTCTCTAGCGTTTGGAGACCGTTCTCCCTTCGTTTGGAGAACTGCTTCATAAACTGCATTCACAGGAGAACTGTGTTCTCTGAGAATGCCGGAGAACTGAGCAGCGATCTATTACCGCTGGTTCATAAACGGACACCTAAGCCCTGATGAAGGGAGATCTGTCCCTGAAACACGTTTTACTTTTGCATCTTCTGAATAAAATGTATTTTGGACTTTGTCATGTTTCACATGACTGTCATATGCCTTTAAGTGTTCTTTGTATTTTATCTCTGCTCCTCCCTTTCCTCTGGTTTAGTTCATGATGTATAGATAACCCTCCCCCTTTTCCCAGTAAGGCTACGTTCACACTTGACTGTTTTACCAACTCTTGCCAAACGCCCCTATAGCGTTTGGCAAGCGTTGGTCCGGCTTGCGCGGTTCATCGGCCGTTGCTAGGCATTTGCCGAGCATTAAAAATGCCCTACAAACGCCTATAATGAAGTTTGAATGGTGTTACCGCTCCGCAAACGCCCCGCAACCGCGGCGCAAATGCCCGGCACCATAGACTAGAATAGGAGGCTTCAATGTCTCCTGACTCGACCAGAGGCGTCCGTTTTGCCGCGACGCTAACGCTCCCGTTAGAACAGCACCATGTGCTGCAATGTGCAGAATTGTCCGAGGCGTTTGGGAAGCAGTAAAAATGCTTCCCAAACGCCTTTCTGCCGCCTGCACACAACGCTAGTGTGAATGTAGCCTAAGGCATTTCAGCTTCAAGCCTCATGTCATAAAGCAGATCACATTATGATCTTTTGACCTATCCGATGTTCATTTTTGTAAGATTCTCTCAGTTTATGGAAAAAACTTCACAAGATCTACAAGATGTCATCTGATCGAGTCACTGCCTGTGTTATTCAACTAAGATTGGAGTTATCGCTATCTCATCACAACTGTAAGTTACAGAGATCACACTTTCAATGCTTAGATTGGAGAAACAGAACAGACTTCAAACTTTGGAGATTTCCTCCATGAACTTAACCACTTGCCTACTTTTACCCCTTTCCTGCCCAGACCAATTTTCAGCTCTTTCATACTTTGAGTGACAATTGCGCGGTCATGCAACACTGTACCCAAACTACTTTTTTAGCATTTTTTTTTTTATAAATAGAGCTTTTTTTGGTGGTATTTAATCACCACTGAGGTTATTGTTTGCTAAACAAACAAAAAAAGACCAGAAATGTTTTTTTAAAAAAGAACTTTTTGGTAGCTGCTATAAAGTTTGGTAAATAAGTATTTTTTCTCCTTCACTGATGGGCGCTGATAGACTGCACTGATGAGGAGTCACTGATGGGCAATGATAGGGTGTATTGATATGTGACTCTGGTGAGGCTGCACTGATAGGCGGCACTGAAGGGCACTGCTAGGTAGCACTGTTGGGCACTGATAGGCGGCACTGATGGGCACTGTTAGGCAGCACTCATGGGCACTGATAGGTGGCACTGATGGACCCTGATAGGCGGCACTGATCAGCACTGTTAGGCAGCACTCATGGGCAGCACTGCTGGTCACTAATAGGCGGCACTAATGGGCACTGATAGGCGGCAATGATGGTCACTGATAGGTGGCACTGATGGGCACTGATAGGTGGCACTGGTGGGCACTGATTCAACTGATGGGCACTAATGCAATTGATGGGCACTGATGGTCACTGATTCAACTGATGGGCACTGATTTCCGGCACACATAGGCATTGATGGGCACTATTGGCCGCACTGATGGGGCTACTGATCCTCATGACACTGATGATCAGTGCCCTGATGATCAGTGTAGATGTCCCTCTGAAAAATGCCGCTTTTTTGGCTCTCCTCACCTCAAGCACTGTCAGCATGAGGAAAGGACTGCCGATAGCCAACATTTCCTATTTACCCAGTGATCAGCTGTGATTGGACACAGCTGGTCACATGGTAAAAGCAGCTGTGATTGGCCTATTCCTTCGTCATGTGATCAGATGTGTCTGACAATTGCGCGGTCATGCAACGCTGCACCCAAATTAAACTTACATCCTTTTTTTCCCACGAATAGAGCTTTCTTTCGGTGGTATTTGATCGCCTTTGCTTTTTTTATTTTTTGCACTGTAAGCAAACAAAAGACAATTTTGAGCAAAAAACAATATTTTTCACTTTTTGCTTTTAAACATGTCCAGTAAAAAAATCAAATTTTGTCATAAATTTAGGCCAAAATGTATTCTGCTCCATGTCTTTGCAAAAAAAAATCCCAATACGTGTAAATGAATTGGTTGACGTGAAAGTTATAGCGTTTACAAATGGCGGTATAGATAATGTTTTTTTTTTTATTCTACTAGTAATGGCGGTGATCAGCGACTTATAGCAGGACTGCGGCAGGGCTTTCTGACACTGAGGGGGAACTAACTTGGTGTCACTGCCACCCCCAGTACACCAATACAGTAATCAGTGCTAAAAAAAAAGCACTGACACTGTACTAATGACACCGTAGGCGTTATCCCATGTTGGATCTAAAAAACAATAGAATAGAAAAAAAAGGCATAGAATAGAACAAAATAGAAAGAATATGGTCATCTTCTGAAATTCGAATTTCAAAAAGAATAGAACACAATGGAATAGAAAAGTATAGTGTAAAACAGAATATAATAGAAAATAAAAGAATGGAATAAATAGAATAGAAAATAAAAGAATATAATAGAAAATAATATAAATACATGTAAAGCTCTGCATAAATTGACTGCGCTATTTAAGTAGCTGTAATAAAATAAATAAATATAAGAGTAAAACAGATTAAAAATAGAAAATAAGGGAGTAAAATAGAAAAGAATAGAATAGAAATTAATAGAAAATAAAAGAATAGAATAGAAAAAATAGAATAGAAAGAATATAGCTGTCTTCTGCAATTCAAAAAAATAGAATAGAATAAAATAGAATAGAAAAGAATAAAGTAAAACCAAAGAGAATAAAATCAAATAGAATCGAAAATAACGTAAAAGAACAGAATAAAATAGAACAAAAAAGAACAGAATAGAAAATAAAAGAATGGAATAGAATAGAAACAAAATAGAATAGACTTCAAATTTCAAAAAGAATATAATAAAAGAGAATAGAATAGAAAATAAAATAAAAGAATAGAATAGAAAATAAAGGAATAGAATAGAAAAGAATAGAAAATAATATATATAGATGTAAAGCACTGCGTAAATTGACGGCGCTATATAAATACCTGTAATAAAATAAATAAATAATAGAGTAAAACAGAATAAAAATAGAAAAGAATAGAATATAAATGAATAGAAAATAAAAGAATAGCATAGAAAGAATATAGCTGTCTTCTGCAATTCAAAAAAACATAGAATAGAATAAAATAGAATAGAAAAGAATAGAGTAAAACCAAACAGAATAAAATAAAATAGAATCGAAAATAAAGTCAAAGAATAGAATAAAATAGAACAGAAAAGAATAGAAAATAAAAGAATGGAATAGAATAGAAACAAAATAGAATAGACTACATAAGATTAGAACAGAAAAGATTAAAATAAAAAGAATACAACTGTCTTCCAAAATTCGAATTTGAAATAGAATAAAACTAGCTATTCTTTACAACAAATTTGGATCGAGTCAATATTTTTTGATTCAAATTCGATTCGAATACTTCGAATACATTGCAAAATAATTCCAATCCAGATGAAAACAAAATAAACAAAGCGAATTTCGTTACGAACGCAATGAAACGAAATTCGCAACTTTACAAATCGATTCGAAACAAAATAATTTTTTTGTTCTGCACATGTCTAGTCACCAGCCCTCCAGCCTTCCATACAGCTTCATTTGTCCACCTCCAGCTCTTACCGTATGGCCTATATAGAGAAGGTGGCACTGTGACATCATCTGCATAGCGTTTTGCAGGTGGGGAGAACCTCGGGGCCAGGACCTGGAAGCTTCACCCGAGCGGTCAATATCCTTGGATAAGTGCATCCCTAATATAGACTAATGCAGGCCATACATGGCTAGAATTCCGAATGATTTTTCGTCCGAAAATCGAAAACGTTGTTAGCTCGGTAATCCGATGGTGCCATCAATGATTTTGAAAATTGGCTGACCGAGTCAAAAAAGTTCACCCCATATAACAGGCAAAACTTCTGTTCCTTCCAGGTCACGGCTCATGCGCATATTCTTTTCGGAAAAACGATTGTACGATTTGACCATCATTGAGTCGAAAATTGGTTGTTTTTCACATATTTTGCAACATGCCCGATCACCCAAAAAAGGGAGGAACCACGAAAATCAGCCGGTGCCACTGACCCACTAACAGAGCAAAAATCAGCCGATTATTCTTCAGACGAAAAATCGGTCGAATTTCGACCCATGTATGGCCGGCATAAACGATTGATAACTTTTGAACTTTCCAGTGAACCCGCACCTACCAAAGCTGAAATGGTGAACATAAACTAACCCAAGATAAGTGCTATCTGCTTCTTGCTTGGCCACCGCCCTTCCCCCTCCACTACAGCTGCCTAATGTGCCAAAAAAGAAACCCAAACTGGGTGCTGGAACACAACGAAGATTCAGCACTGCTTCACGGGCAATCAATCCTTCTCATGGTTTTCTGCTCCTGCTGCTGTCAATCACAGCCAGAGAGGAGGGAGTGGGGGGGCGGAGCCCTGCTCTGTTAGTCTTATGGGCAGGGGCGGACTGACCATTCGGGAACTTGGGCACTGCTCGAGGGCCCAGGGTCAGTAGGGGGCCCCATGAGATGCCCCTGGTACCTTTCATAGGCTTTTTTGGGTGTGATTTGAGTACTGGTGAGGACACAGGGGCCCCATGATCCCCTATTGCCCAGGGGCCCCATGAGTTGTCAGTCCGCCCCTGCTTATGGGCACAAAGATCCGGCTCGAGAGCGAGCCTGCACAAATGCCACCATAGCAAGCAGCTTGCTATATTGGGCTCTCTGTGGGGGGGGGGGAGCCAGGAGTGCCAGTGGGGAACCTTATAGGAGGAGAATCTGAGCTACTCTGTGCAAAGACATTGCACAGAGCAGGTAAGTATGGAACGTTTGTTATTCCAAAAAAAATAAAATCAAATAAAAATGAACATTTAGAATTACTTTAAAATTCTAGTTTACCTAAACAGAAAAAATGAAAAGGTGAACTAACACCAGGCACCCTCAACCTCCTCGCTCCCCCATGACCCCCTCTGTACTTACTTCCAAGGTTGCAAAACTGCAGTTTCTCTGAGGATTTCGAATCCCTACTCTGTTCCATCAGCGTTTCCTGCACAGTGATGGTGCTGACCAATCGGAATCGATCTAATCTGTCCAAGACGTGCTGACAGAACGGAACAGAGATGTCAAATCCCCGGACCACTGGAGCTGACAGCTTTGCTGTCCCAGAGGTAAGTACAGCGCGGATGGGACAGGGTGGGGCGGCGGGGTGTTAGATCATCTTTACATTTTTTTCTGCAAAGATGAGCTAAGACTTTAACCCCTAGACGCCAAGCGCACACAAATATGCGGCCTCATGGCGTCTGGGCCTTGACGCCGAGCGGCCGCATATTTGCGTACCATTTGAAAATACATATATGCTGAGAGCACGTGCCCTGCACTCTCCCAGCACATATGTCCGTGGCTCACGGAAAGGTCCCAATCTCCCCTTGCGATTGGGACCTTTTCCAATCATCTGACTGCCGTGACAGCGAATCACAGCGGTCTCATGACCCTAAAACCCCACCCCGCCTCCTGGCTTCTGAAACCTCTTAAAGGGCCTGGAGGCGCCGGCGCCAGGGGGTTAAGGTGTCATTCCTCCCACTGTATCAGGAGGAGTCTCATTTCTCACGATTTCTCCATAGCGGAACAAGAATAATCTGGGCAGGATGGTGAAACTCCTCAGTAGCGGCTCGAGCCCCCACAACCTCTTTTTCTATCAAAATCTGAGATACAAGTCAAAGACTGAAATATCCATTCTGGGTGGACAGATTTTTTAAAAATGTATCTATGTAATTCAATTAGGCAAACCTACCTCCATTAACCTGTAGCTTCACTGGACTTGCTGTGATGACCACAGATGGCAGCACCTTCTCCATGGCAGATTTGGGATCTTGCGGCAGAAATTGAAGAGACGTGGCAGAGAGGATAATGCAAAAAAAAAAGATGTCCGGATTCAGATACCTACAGGGAAGGAAGGTATAGGACATATCATTGTCTCTGCTTTGACCAAAGCCTTTCTGAGCAATAAATGGTTCTGTACAGCTGTCTATACACCCGTGTGGGTGAGTGCAGGATGGTGTGGTGGCAGTGGACTCAAAAGTCCGGTTGCAATTAACCTCCCTAGCGGTCTGATTATGTCCATATTTCTGTGCTCAAAGCGGTACCATTATTTTGCATGGAAATATGTATTTTTTTTTATTGTAGGCCTGTAATTCTTAGGAATAACTCCCTGAAATCTGTCTGAACAAGAGTCTAGTAAACATCCCGGGTAGGATAAAATTTGAAACACGAAATCAGAAATTATAATTTAATACATAATCATAAAAAATAATAATATAATAATAATACATTTAATTCAATAATATAATCAAACCAAAAACACTGAAATGTGAAATATAGCGCCAAGTTCGCACATCGCTGAGCAAAGTCGCAAAATCGTTTTCAGTGCCTGATGATGAATTTCCCCCACGAATCATTATCACTCAATTCTGCAAGTGGTTCTGATTTACTATCGCTGTTCTCTAGCCGGTCTAAAACTGCTTTTGACCTAAAGGGACGCCTTTGGACGCCATGGACGTTTCTCAGTTTCCAGGCAGAAAGAACAGTAAAAATGCAGGCAGGGCGCCGGACAAAGCACTCGGGACAAAATGTATGTGAAATGGTTTGATACAGGAATGTTATACTATGTGATTTTCGTTTGTTAGAAAATGTCAGTTTTTAAAATTTTCAAATTTGCCGCCGGTTCCTTCCCCCGTACGTCCCGACGCTCGCAGGGACCGGAACACGGAAGCCGGATGCCGGCATCAGCCGGAGGAGATGGCCGGGGACGCTGCAGGGGACGCATTGCGGGAGCGAAGGACAAGGTAAGTGCTGCAGGGACTCCCTGAGCAACGCCGCATGGTAAGCCCGAGTGTAGCTCGGGGTTACCGCTTTTGGTACTGAAAAATTACCCCGAGCTACACTCGGGAATACCGCCAGGGGGGTTAACAAAACTTGAACTGAAGAAATGGCTCAAAGCTACAAACAGCCCAGTGGGAAGGCACCCAGCTGGGAACACTAACACGTCTTTGCAATGATGTAGAGTGGAGCAGGATCTGGTGCACCGACAGCGTCTGTCTCCGAGGATGGAATTTGGCCTTGCCAGTCTGAGCCCAATGGGGAGGATTCCTAGGAAGGATAACGTGTCCCTATTCTGTCCCTGTTTGTCCAGAACCTTTCCCTACCACCAGGGGCGGACTGACAACTCATGGGGCCCCCGGGCAATAGGGGATTATGGGGCCCCTGTGTCCTTGCCCAAACTCAAAAAAGCCTATGATAAAGGTACCAGGGGAATCTCATG
Organism: Staurois parvus; assembly: GCF_062004578.1. Classification (NCBI taxonomy): domain Eukaryota; kingdom Metazoa; phylum Chordata; class Amphibia; order Anura; family Ranidae; genus Staurois; species Staurois parvus. Next base: position 4,208,657 of record NW_028318370.1, on the reverse strand, counting down.
GGGCCTCCTACTGACCCCGGGCCCTCGGGCAGTGCCCGAGTTTCCAAATGGTCAGTCCGCCCCTGGTAGTAAGCAATGATGTCTCAAGTGACATCTTGCTTACTACTCTGCATGTCATCACTGATTGGCCAATCAGTGATCACATGATCGGGACCTCGCACAGAGGTCCCATCCAACGATCGGTGTTTCACTGTGTCCTGAGGACACAGCGGGCACCAGATCGCAGTGCTGCACTCTCCCAGGGAGTGCGCACAAGCAGGGTGCGGGGAAAGCCGTTTATAAACAGCCACCCGACCCTGCACTGCATTGTATATAAACGGGAAGGGGTCAAAAACAGTTACAGTGACAGATTTTTTTCCCCTTTTGGGATAAAGGCTTTACATAAATAAATAAAAGATGATCATTGGAAGCACCTCTGGCAGTAGCAAATTATTTGCTCAACCCTCTAACTGCTACATCTGCAGGACAGCTTGTTCTGATGAAAAATAAGACTTCCTGGCCGGATCACCAGGTGAAAATAAAGGAAAAAAAGAAACACTACTGCAGCCGTCACATCTCAAATGTGATCAGCTGCAATATATTAAATGTTTGCTTTTGGGTTTAGATACTGTACATACACTATAATATCTGATTGTACCATCTAACCTATGGGGGCCGTACACACTTGGATACACGATCAATGTCATTTCCGATTGCTCTCTCCTGATAGAAATGATTGATCTATATTGAACCCCTATTTGATGGATATGACACATACAGGAAAGTGGATTTCCATCAATAGTTACAAGTTACAATTGTAAGATATCGATTGTATCTCTTGTGTCGCCATGCAATCTCAATATCTGATTGATCGGTATACAATGACATACATATATATAATCAAAGCATCCCAAGCTTCAAGGCAGCACAATCAATCATTTTTCGCCATAGCCAATCAACTCAGTTGGATCGAATCCCATCTAAACCGATCAGGAGGGAAGTTAAGTCGATTCAATTGTTCACCGTTTTGATTGAATAGCACATCGATCAGATCATAAAATCGAAGCATCTATGGCAAGCATTAGATTAACCCAACCCGTATTATAAGGAAAAACTTCCATACAATTTGTAGAAAATTAGGCAGTCCAGTACATAGCTGATATAGAAGATTGTACAATCAGATTGTATAGTGTATTATCAGCCTTTAATATATAATTGCTGGTCTGATTGGGAGCCGTACTCACCACACTCCGTCAGCTCTCAGAATGAAGCATCTCCTACCTGCTCTGCTCATTTATGTTTCTTCTTTCCTCCTCCTCCCCCCTCCACCTGCTATTCTAGATAAAGGAAAGTGAAACTGCAGATCGCAGAGGATGAAGAATGCTTCTCTTCCCGAGAAAAGAAACTAAAGCAGCATCAGCAGCTCACATCACCCTCCCCCTCCCCCTCCCCGCCCTGCTTCTCAATGGCCACACACATCGTCTTTGTAACCATCGACAAACGCAGCGCGACCACCGCAAATCCAACACGCAGAACATACAGAAGCTGAGCTCCTGGCACACGGCTGGAAACATACAGTACATGGGGGTTGGCAGCTAGGGCCACTATTAGAAATCATGGGGCCCCGTACAGCCTGCCTGACAGGCCCCCCAGCACCCCCCACTAGTCACCCTGTACTCCCTGCACTCCTCCACAACCCTGCACCCTCTGAACCCCTCCACTATCCCACAGTCTGTACCCCCTGCATTCCCCTATTACCCTGCACCCCCGGATACCCATACCTTGTACCCCCCTGCATCCCCCTATTACCCTGAACCTCCAGCTACCCCATACCTTGTACCCCCTGCACCCCCCTATTACCCTGCACCCCTCAAACCCCCGCTACCCCATACCTTGTACCCCCTGCATCCCCCTATTACCCTGCACCCCTCAAACCCCCGCTACCCCATACCTTGTACCCCCCTGCATCCCCCTATTACCCTGAACCTCCAGCTACCCCATACTCTGTACCCCCTGCACCCCCCCATTACCCTGCACCCCTGACCCCCAGCTACCCCACACTCTGTACCTCCCCTTTACCCTGCACCCCTGAACCCCTCCACTACCCTGTACCCTCCCAGCACCCCCCTATTACCATTAACATCTCAACCACCCCACTCCCTGTACCCCACCCCCCAACATCCCCCTATTATCCTGCACCCTCTGAACCCCTCCACTATCCCACAGTCTGTACCCCCTGCGTTCCCCTATTACCCTGAACCCCAGGGCTACCCCATACTCTATACCCCCCAGCATCCCCCTATTACCCTGCACCCCTGAACCCCTCCACTACTCCATACCCTGTACCCCCTGCACCCCTGAACCCCTCCACTACCCCACACCCTGTTCCCCCTTGCATCCTCCTTTTACCCTGAACCCCTCCACTACCCCATATCCTGTACCCCCCTGCATCCCCCTATTACCCTGCACCCCTGAACCCCTCCACTACCCCATATCCTGTACCCCCCTGCATCCCCCTATTACCCTGCACCCCTGAACCCCTCCACTACCCCATATTATGTACCCCCCTGCATCATCCTATTACCCTGCATCCCTGAACCCCTCCACTACCCCATACCCTGTACCCCCCTGCATCCCCCTATTACTCTGCACCCTCTGAACCCCCCCACTATCCCACAGTCTGTACCCCCTGTGTTCCCCTATGTCTTGGAAATTCGCTTTAACGAATTTCTCCTTACCGTGAGTACTCGCAGTTGGATGCGCAGAAATCCCCCATAAAGCTGTGCGAATCTCGCTTACCACGACTGCAGCCAAACTACACGATTCCTGCCCATCCAAATACTTTGGTTCTGTTGAATTTGTGGGTGATTGGAGCTCCGTTACCCTAGAATGATCACACGACACTCTAAGGCTGGTTGCAACTCACATAAGGGGCCGGCTTTAGGCTCAGCTCTCTGTTTTATTAAGAATACACACATGCCCCCCACATGAATAAAGTCAATCCCTCCCACCGAACAATACAATGGGGATTGCCTATACAGAGGATATACATTCCAATTGGAGCATAGCCTTTGCTATTATCTATCACTGGTCCTCCCCCATGAGTCTTCTGAGGTCAGCAGACTTCCTCCCCTTCCCCCCTATGAGCCATCTGAGGTCATATTTCCTGTCCTACTAGCTTCTATTGGTATGCAAAATTCTCTGCACAAGCATCTCCCTAAAAATATCAGTCTGTACCTGGATGGGCCCGATACGATCTTTATTAAAACACATCCATCCGGATACAGTTCAGATTAGTAATGGGTTGTAAGATATGCACAAGCCTACACGTGGAGTTCACACCGCTTGCGCCTTGCGTTATGAAGCCCACGCGGTACCATGCTGCTGATATGTGGATACAGGCCCACGGTCTACTGACAGCAGCATTCGCATGGAATGCCGTGGTGGTATACACGCCGGTCTATAAGCGCAGATCTGCCATCTCATCCATTACCAAGCTGAGTACTGTAATACATACATTGTACATGCGCATGGCCCAATTGCAGCCTTCAGAGCTTTAATTAAGCCACACGAGAGACATATGAATAACACGAATATATGACACATTTAAAGTTCGACCAACAATACAAAATTTCCATGACATTCCCTCCTGTTTTATCATATTCTCCTCGTGTCCCTTCTTGATCTTCTTCAGCTTGATGGGTGTAGTCTCAAACTTCAAAGAGTTCCTGTAGTTGTCCCTGAGAATAAAGCTCCACGGGGTACCTGAAACAACAAGACCCGACGCAGACTCGACGCAAACAGGCTTGATTGAAGCGATGATCCTCAAGAGCGTTGGAACCTTCACTACAGGAAGGCTCTTGCAAAAACCACAAACAGACTTGTGGTATGAATAAAGCTTGTGATCCCACGGTGGTCTGGGGAGATCCAGCAATAGATTCTCAAATTGCCCCTGCAGACGGGGCCACACAAGGCTGGTCTCGACCCAGACAGTTTTCCAAATCGCAGACACAAACAATGATGAGGCTTGAAGCTTGCTTGAAGGTCTTGGAGAATGTGGTCTTCAGAGAGATAAATTAGAGGGAAGCCAGGACGTAATCTGTAGAGAAGGTGGTTGGTTGGTGAGGTCTTCCCCCGATCAGTGGTTGGAGTGGGATCCCCGGAGCGGGCATGGAGATGTGGTCGTCTGCCCGAGCTTGGCTTACACGGTCGATGAGGCAACAGGAACATCTCACCGCGGCATATAAAAGGCAGATGAAAAAGAGAAGCATCAGGATATACACTCCCACTTCCTTCAACCAAGATCCGATGGAGAACAGGAAATCTCCCAATCCTCCCAAACCCTTGAACGGATTCCAACCCTCACTAGCTATAGCTCTAGCTTTTCCCTGTAGTTCACTAACTTTGTCCATATGGGCCTGGACCTTGTCATCGGTGTCTTCTATCCAAGTACAACAATCCTCTCCGATGAACTCACAGAACCCCCCTTTGGCGGCTAAAAGATAATCGAGGGCCATCTTCCCCTGAAGCACTAAAATTCCCATCTGCCGTTGTTCTTGGGCAATTTCTCTGACAGCCTCTACGGTCTCGTTAAACATACTATCCACGATGACAGAAAAATTGTTCAGGCGCTTCATAAGTTCTATTCCCCATCCTGTCCATGAGGGGAACCAAGCCCATGCCTGGTCGCCCTCAGAGAACAGCTCCCTGCGAACTCTCCCTGCCATCCTTACCTTCTTGTGGACCATCAACTCTTCATGGTCCATCACTACATAGGATGCGGGGACTAGCTTTATGAGGGCACACGAACCTTTCGCGTTCTGGGGAAATGTTCTATAGGCTGCCGAACCACACAGAAAATAGTATGGACCTGTCAGAGCAGAACAGGAGGAGTTCCTCGTTCGGCCTCTGGTACTGAGCAACAGTTGCACAGACTGGGGGATTGCTCCCTCAGTCTGCACATCACATCCGTCCTTCCAACACACGTGGTCTGGTCGGTCAGTGTGGTTACTCAGAAAGGAAGTCTGGTTAGTCAGATTGACAGTTATACCTCCCTCGCAGGTGGTAATCCCAACAAACTTGTTACCTGTGCCAAAGCTGATGTTAAAGCACACCTGAGGGCTGCCTAGCTGCCCAGTTACCCATAATGGACTGGTGAGGGCCCTACAGGAGCTAGAGCTAATATTGGTGCTGAAACTGATGTTACCTGCTAAAAATGTGTCATTAAGTTCTACCGACAAATGTCTACGTGGGGGCTGACCAGGGGTCCCTTGCTTTTTCATGCCGACGCGGATGTCATATAGGGCATGAACAGCGGCCATTGCGGACATGTGATGACTGGGTGGGGGCTTAGAGCATACCCAACAGTTGGTTTTGTTGGCGGTTCTGGCTAAACGCAGGTGCATTTTAAATAAAAGGTTGGGGTATCTGCCGTCTTTTCCTCCGTTCACACACATGTATGACATACAAACAAAAAGAAAAAGGAAAATGACACCCCTCATTCTCTGGTGTAGCTGAGAAGCTTCTTGCAGTGGCTTGCGTGCACCCAGTTGTCTCGTCCCTCGAGCTTGAGTGAGGTAGGTGTCGTCAGCTGGACTTGGTATGGTCCGGTGAACCGTGGCTCGAGTCCGGTTCTTTGATGTTTCTTTAGGACGACCCAATCACCTGGCTCAATAGAAAGAACACCTGTTATTGTATTTGGATCGGGGAGCGATTCGCGAACCCGATGGTGTATCTTCTGCAGCTCCCGTTGCAGAGATTGCACATAACCTGTAAGCTGTGAATGCAAAGACGACAACTGTTGAGGAAAGTACAACCCTGTTTTGGGAGGTCCCCCAAACAACACCTCGTAGGGTGACAGCCCATGTGGTTGCCGAGGGGCATTCCGGATGGAATAGGGGGCAATGGGGAGACACTCAGGCCAAGGTTTTTGGGTATCGGAAGACGTTCAACCTTACCGCTACTCTCGGGGTGATATGGGGTGTGTCGCCGCTGACTCCAGTTCCACCAAAGAGATGCAGTCGTGTCCTTTGGAAGAGAGATTAGTAGTGGACAAAGAAGACATGTTAGCAGAAGAGGTGTTAGTATTGTTAGTCGTGTTGCAAAATTCAGCACTGTCATTGCTGTCCTCCCCCCCCTTCTCATCTTCCGACACAGGAAGAAGAGAAGCTGGGTTAAGAATAGTGCATCGTTTGATAGTGAGGTTAGTAGGGGTTAGGAGGGCTTTCCCCTGAGAGGGGTACCTTGCCTTGGATGTCCTGTTTTCGCAGGACCGTTCTTGCTGCACCGGTGTCAGTGAGGCAAGGGAGGGGATATTTTAATTCCTCTAGAAAAAGATGGATCTGGGCCGACACCGATTTGTCAACTTCCTATGAGAATTCATAGGAGTTACTTACCATGGTGGTCATAGGGGCGGAGGACTCATCAGGAATGAACTGCCACCGACCTTTAGGTAATTGGGGACAGCTCCTCCTCATGTGCCCCGTTTGGTGGCACTGGAAGCACCTGGGTGGGGGCCTATCCTTCCTGTGACCCAGATCCCTTGGTTTTTCGTGTGGGGTCTGGGACATAAGAACTTTGGCCTTGTCTTGTTTTCTTCTATCCATTTCCCTCTCTATTGCCGCAAGAGTGGAAAGGATAGCAGGGATAGACATCTCATTATATTCGGGTCGGGCCAGAACCAGCCTTTCCCGAATTTTAATATTGATGCCTTCCAAAAATTTGGCCCGCAACAGAATGTGCGTCGCGGTCACCTTTACCCCTTCAGTTGGAGCATCAGGTCCAACTTCCAGATCCGCATCCAGTGCCGTCTGCTTGAGACGGCGCCAGAAGCAGGCGCTTTCCTCATTAGGACCCTGGGTGAGCTTCATCATGTCCGTAGTAGAGGTAGCACCATACATTTCTGGAAGCTTTGCCTTTAGCTGTGTACAGAACTCTTTGCCCCCTGAAGTCATCTCCTCATGCGTGGTTATAGAGCACCCTGCAATCACTGTACTGGCCACTTCCATGCCCACCTTTGCCCGTAGGATCTGTGCACAATCTGACCCGCTCATACCATAGCTGAACTGGTTTTGTCCAAACATTCGAGCAAATCCTCTCGGATTGACTCGATAGTCCGGGAGCTCAGCCAGAATAGTGCGGATCTCTGCCGGGGTGAAGGGGACATGCCAAACTACCCGTTCCCCTAAAGTCCGTTCCCCCCGTGCATTGGGAGGACCTTCAAATTGCTGCACCCTGACTGGATAGGCCTCGGTCCGGGAAGAGTGCAAGGGCTGACCCAGCATCATCGGTGGGCTTAGATTAACCACCTCGCTTACTGCACCTTCAGGTTTGAGGTCCCTCAGATCAGGGTATAGCTGGGGGGCAGGGGTCTGATCAGTGGTTCGTAGCGCTTTGATGCAATCCGCCCTGTTTTTTAACCGGGTATCTATTCCCCTTGATTCACAGATAGTCTGCAAATCGGTTGTTGAGTAGGCTTCATAGTTGGAAACAGAAGGAGCTGGGGTGAAGCAGGGAGAAGGGAGAGGTAGAGGCAGAGGCTGAGGCATAGAGACAGAAGACACAGAAGGTATGTCAAGAGTGACGTCACTAACAGAAGAGACAGGTGCAGTTATACTTATCTCAGCCACTGTTGGTTGTTGGGGGACCCCAGCAGACCCTGATCCTGCCTGCCTTAGTAGAGTCAGCCCTGAAAGAGCTTCCTCCACCTCTGACACTGGATCCTCCTGTTTTATTCCCTCTGGAGGCCAGGTATACATCACCTGGTTCTTCCGGACAGACACCAGTTTATGTATGCCCTGCCTCCCTAATCGGATTGACCTGTGAAGCCATAGCTGTGCGATCTCTAGTTCTGACGCCTGCATCCGTGGTTCAAATTCAGAGATGAATTTTTCCCACCTCCATGCGTCAAATGTACCTTCCCGGGGAATTTCCCATCTGGTACCCTTCGACCATTTATTCCACCTTTTGAGGGGTTCTGTAGACTTCCCCCCCAAACTCACCTTCATCAGTTGTGCAGCTGTCCTTACCCTGAAGAGGGCTGGTTCCCCCTCTCTCTTCATGGACTGACTACTGCCCATCGTGACTAGTCACTGGTATATATCCCGCGTCCGGGTACCTGTTTACCCCCTGGAGCACTCGGTGGGATCCTACCGAGAGGCCTGATTCCACCACTTTCCCAGCACAGCGTAATTTATGTGATACTTATCGATCACCCGAAGCGCATCAAGTGGCGGTCAGACTGAGAGCACACCTCCCACTCCCACAGCGCAATTTGTGTGATCCTGACCACCCGAAGTGTTTGTGGTGACCAGGATTTCCCTGGACCGCCCACTCGCACAGCGTAATTTATGTGGCTCTCATCACCCACTGTGTTTGGCAGGCCACACCGCACAATGATGAAAGTGGCTTTTCTCTCCCTGCACACAGTAGCTAACACAAGTCAAAACAAAAAGAGGGGTTCTTGGATGTTACTTAGGGGTCACTGGTTGGGCAGAAACCTGCTAACTGACCTTTAGGAAATTTGTGTAAAGAAAAAAACTTTCCTAATACACACAGAAAAACCCTTTTTCAACCTGAAAAACTGTTAAAAAGGACAAAGTGGATCCTTATGAAAAACACGGGACGTTTCACAGTAAAACAATTACACAGAGGTAAACCGAAAAACTGCGCCAAAAGTAACCTTGTTGCTGACGCAAAAATCACTCCTATCAGCACCGCTAAACGATCCACATTATACACGCAATCTTTACTGCAACCACCTAGAACCGTTTACACAAAAAGTCTGCTGGACGTGAAACACGCGACACAGCAGCTTAAAACAAACCCGCTTTACAATAAGGAACTACTTTTAACAGGAAAAACACAAGAAAAACATAATCACTATACAAGAAATCTATGTGCAAAAACCCAGACTACACCGCGCTCATTAAATGTGGAACACGTGAGGGGAAAACTCGCTTAATACACTTTAAATTGGCTGGCAATACGCAAATTTAAAGCTAAAAGCAAACAAATGAAACTGTAAAAAATTTGGATTAAAAACACAATATGGGTCAAATGCATATAGGAAACTTCATGCACATTGCATAGAGATTACTGCACATTTGGTAGCCAACAAAATGGCCACCAAACAAAAGGAGTCCATGTGGTTTAGTCAAGAAAATGACCCCCCACAGGGGAGCACATGGTAACACTAGAATGACCCCCTACAGGGAAACACACTGCAGACTCTAGCCTCAAAATTGCCTCTTACATAAAACAGACTTTTAGACAGAACATACACTGGACAATTACACAACAATATGAAGTACACATACAACACAATTTGGGCACAATCACAGAACGGACATAAAACACCAACATATCACACTAACATGCACATGTAACAGAAAGGACCCCCTGCTGCATGCTTGCTGGGAGCAGTAGTACCACAAAACATTGTACAGACTACATACACACACAGATCTTACAACAGTTAACAATTAACCTAAGCCTTTCAGCACTGTAATAATTACCTCACGTGGAGGGGGTAAAGCAATCACCACAGTACCTACAGCCCACAAATACTTACCTAACACTATGCAACAACTTTTACCCACTAAAACATATACCCGTTTAATTTTTGGTTGGAAGATTTTTAAACTTGACCAAATCCAGCCAACCAAACCCACCCCCCCTGCTGCTCTCAGCAGAGACAAACCCTCGTCTTTTCACCCACAAATCAAGAGTTTAGGACAAAAAATGAGGTCCTTGCCAAGCGGTATTTCTTGTTAGCTAACAGAGAGCGAAATCAGCCACACGAACACGCAAAAAGCGATCCTCTTAATGGCAGAGAGACCTGAAATGTGCCGGCATACTTTTTGCTAGTTCATGATGGCCATTCCCCCCTCGTTCTAGGTTAGCTACGCAATAATACGCGTTAGTATCCACCAGGCTCGCCAAACTGTCTTGGAAATTCGCTTTAACGAATTTCTCCTTACCGTGAGTACTCGCAGTTGGATGCGCAGAAATCCCCCATAAAGCTGTGCGAATCTCGCTTACCACGACTGCAGCCAAACTACACGATTCCTGCCCATCCAAATACTTTGGTTCTGTTGAATTTGTGGGTGATTGGAGCTCCGTTACCCTAGAATGATCACACGACACTCTAAGGCTGGTTGCAACTCACATAAGGGGCCGGCTTTAGGCTCAGCTCTCTGTTTTATTAAGAATACACACATGCCCCCCACATGAATAAAGTCAATCCCTCCCACCGAACAATACAATGGGGATTGCCTATACAGAGGATATACATTCCAATTGGAGCATAGCCTTTGCTATTATCTATCACTGGTCCTCCCCCATGAGTCTTCTGAGGTCAGCAGACTTCCTCCCCTTCCCCCCTATGAGCCATCTGAGGTCATATTTCCTGTCCTACTAGCTTCTATTGGTATGCAAAATTCTCTGCACAAGCATCTCCCTAAAAATATCAGTCTGTACCTGGATGGGCCCGATACGATCTTTATTAAAACACATCCATCCGGATACAGTTCAGATTAGTAATGGGTTGTAAGATATGCACAAGCCTACACGTGGAGTTCACACCGCTTGCGCCTTGCGTTATGAAGCCCACGCGGTACCATGCTGCTGATATGTGGATACAGGCCCACGGTCTACTGACAGCAGCATTCGCATGGAATGCCGTGGTGGTATACACGCCGGTCTATAAGCGCAGATCTGCCATCTCATCCATTACCAAGCTGAGTACTGTAATACATACATTGTACATGCGCATGGCCCAATTGCAGCCTTCAGAGCTTTAATTAAGCCACACGAGAGACATATGAATAACACGAATATATGACACATTTAAAGTTCGACCAACAATACAAAATTTCCATGACACCTATTACCCTGAACCCCAGGGCTACCCCATACTCTATACCCCCCAGCATCCCCCTATTACCCTGCACCCCTGAACCCCTCCACTACTCCATACCCTGTACCCCCTGCACCCCTGAACCCCTCCACTACCCTACACCCTGTACCCCCTTGCATCCTCCTTTTACCCTGAACCCCTCCACTACCCCATATCCTGTACCCCCCTGCATCCCCCTATTACCCTGCACCCCTGAACCCCTCCACTACCCCATATCCTGTACCCCCCTGCATCATCCTATTACCCTGCATCCCTGAACCCCTCCACTACCCCATACCCTGTACCCCTCTGCATCCCCCTATTACTCTGCACCCTCTGAACTCCCCACTACCCCACAGTCTGTACCCCCTGCATCCTCCTATTAGCCTGCACCCCTGAACCCCTGGCTACGCCATACTCTGTACCCCCCGCACCCCCCTATTACCCTGCACCCCTGAACCCCTCCACTACCCCACACCCTGTACCCCCCTGCATCCCCCTATTACCCTGAATCCCTCCACTACCCCATATCCTGTACCCCCTGCATCCCCCTATTACTCTGCACCCCTGAACCCTTCCACTACCCCAAAGTCTGTATGCCCTGCATCCCCCTACTACCCTGCAACCCAGAACCCCTTCAATACCTTTTACTCCACTGCACCCCTCTATTACACTGCACCCCTGAACCCCTCCACTACCCCATATCATGTACCCCCCTGCATTCCCCTATTACCCTGTACCCCTGAACCCCTCCACTACCCCACATTCTGTACCCCCCTGCATCCCACTATTACCCTGCACCCCTGAACCCCTCCACTGCCCCACACCCTGTACACCCCTGCATCCCCCTATTACCCTGAATCCCTCCACTACCCCATATCCTGTACCCCCTGCATCCTCCTATTACTCTGCACCCCTGAACCCTTCCACTACCCCAAAGTCTGTACGCCCTGCATCCCCCTACTACCCTGCAACCCAGAACCCCTTCAATACCTTTTACTCCACTGCACCCCTCTATTACACTGCACTCCTGAACCCCTCCACTACCCCATATCCTGTAACCCTCTGCATCCCCCTATTACCCTGCACCCCTCCACTACCCCATACGGCGTGGAGTCCCCCCTCCATCCATACCAAGCCCTTCGGGTCTGGTATGGATTTTGAGGGTAACCCCCACACCAAAATTTAAAAAAAAATGGCGTGGGGGTCCCCCCCCCAAAATCCATACCAGACCCTTATCTGAGCATGCAGCCTGGCAGGTCAGGAAAGGCTGGGGGGAATGAGCGAGCACCAAAGCACCCCCTCAAAGCACCTTGTCCCCATGTTGATGGGGACAAGGTCCTCTTCCCCATAACCCTGGCCGGTGGCTGTGGGGGTCTGCAGGTGGGGAGCTTATCGGAATCTTGAAGCCCCCTTTAGCTAAGGGGCCCCTAGCTCCCGCCCCCCCCCCACGTGAGTGAATATGGGGGGCATGGTACAGGAGATAGACTTTGACAAGCCCTTTATTGAAAGAAGAAAATAAAAGAATGCCCTCCGAAGTAGATCCAATGTCAATCACGATGCCCGTCGCCGTTGCTACCTGGAAAAAAAAAGGCTCCGCTCCCGACGCTGGCTCCTGGCCATCTGACTGCTCTGCTGGCTTGACAGTTCTTAAATATAAAAGAGGCGGGGGCACCCAGTGACATCATGTGTGTGGCCCCACCTCCTTGTAACATCATTGACCCAGCATGCCTGGGTTGATGACGCCACAAGGGGGGGGGTCACACACGTGATGTCCCCAGTGGCCCTGCCCCTTACATATTTAAGAACTATCAAGCCAGCAGAGCAGGTGGACGGCCAGGAGCCAGCGTCGGGAGCGGAGGTTCCATTATCCTATCTTGCTTCTGATGTCCTGATACAGAAGGGCGAGTTAGTATTGTCATCCCAGGACAGGACGTGCATTACTGGCAGGATCAACTGATGGAAATAAAAAGCTTACACAAAGACAACGAATGCAGCCAGCGAATCTAACGACGGCTAGGCTGCAATATGTTACACCTTTCATTTGGGTTTCGATACATTTAAAGACCTATACGCCTTTGCATTTTTTATTGCATTTTGCAGAAACGCACTACAGTCCATTTTAACATGGTCTCCCTTGGGACACGTTCACATCTATGTACTTTTCAGCTGCTGAATTTTGGGAAGGGTCAGGGACTTTTTTAAATGCAGCATAGTGAGTTTTTGGTTCAATAGACTTCAATGGACATACAGCAGAAAAGCATGTAGTGCATTTTGTATGCGTTTTTGATGTGTTTTGCTTTTTTTTTGCCAATAGAAAAGTATTGATTTGATGCCACTTTGATGTGCCTTTGGATGGGTCTGACTTTGACGTGACTTTGGATGAGTCTGACTTTGACGTGACTTTGGATGAGTCTGACTTTGGATGAGTCTGACTTTGACGTGACTTTGGATGGGTCTGACTTTGACGTGACTTTGGATGGGTCTGACTTTGATGTGACTTTGGATGAGTCTGACTTTGACGTGACTTTGGATGGGTCTGACTTTGACGTGACTTTGGATGAGTCTGACTTTCATGTGACTTTGACGTGACTTTGGATGAGTCTGACTTTGACGTGACTTTGGATGGGTCTGACTTTGACGTGACTTTGGATGAGTCTGACTTTGACGTGACTTTGGATAGGTCTGACTTTGACGTGACTTTGGATAGGTCTGACTTTGACGTGACTTTGGATAGGTCTGACTTTGACGTGACTTTGGATGAGTCTGACTTTGACGTGACTTTGGATAGGTCTGACTTTGCCGTGACTTTGGATGAGTCTGACTTTGACGTGACTTTGGATAGGTCTGACTTTGACGTGACTTTGGATGAGTCTGACTTTGACGTGACTTTGGATGGGTCTGACTTTGACGTGACTTTGGATGAGTCTGACTTTGACGTGACTTTGGATGAGTCTGACTTTGACGTGACTTTGGATGAGTCTGACTTTGACGTGACTTTGGATAGGTCTGACTTTGACGTGACTTTGGATGAGTCTGACTTTGACGTGACTTTGGATAGGTCTGACTTTGACGTGACTTTGGATGAGTCTGACTTTGACGTGACTTTGGATAGGTCTGACTTTGACGTGACTTTGGATGAGTCTGACTTTGACGTGACTTTGGAAGGGTCTGACTTTGACGTGACTTTGGATGAGTCTGACTTTGACGTGACTTTGGATGAGTCTGACTTTGACGTGACTTTGGATGAGTCTGACTTTGACGTGACTTTGGGTGGGTCTGACTTTGACGTGACTTTGGATGAGTCTGAATTTGACGTGACTTTGGATGAGTCTGACTTTGACGTGACTTTGGATGAGTCTGACTTTGACGTGACTTTGGATGAGTCTGACTTTGACGTGACTTTGGATGAGTCTGACTTTGACTTGACTTTGGATGAGTCTGACTTTGACGTGACTTTGGATGAGTCTGACTTTGACGTGACTTTGGATGAGTCTGACTTTGACGTGACTTTGGATAGGTCTGACTTTGACGTGACTTTGGATGAGTCTGACTTTGACGTGACTTTGGATAGGTCTGACTTTGACGTGACTTTGGATGAGTCTGGCTTTGACGTGACTTTGGAAGGGTCTGACTTTGACGTGACTTTGGATGAGTCTGACTTTGACGTGACTTTGGATGGGTCTGACTTTGACATGACTTTGGATGAGTCTGACTTTGACGTGACTTTGGGTGGGTCTGACTTTGACGTGACTTTGGATGAGTCTGAATTTGACGTGACTTTGGATGAGTCTGACGTTGACTTGACTTTGGATGAGTCTGACTTTGACGTGACTTTGGATGGGTCTGACTTTGACGTGACTTTGGATGGGTCTGACTTTGGATGGGTCTGACTTTGACGTGACTTTGGATGAGTCTGACTTTCATGTGACTTTGACGTGACTTTGGATGAGTCTGACTTTGACGTGACTTTGGATGAGTCTGACTTTGACGTGACTTTGGATGAGTCTGACTTTGACGTGACTTTGGATAGGTCTGACTTTGACGGGACTTTGGATAGGTCTGACTTTGACGTGACTTTGGATAGGTCTGACTTTGACGTGACTTTGGATGAGTCTGACTTTGACGTGACTTTGGATAGGTCTGACTTTGCCGTGACTTTGGATGAGTCTGACTTTGACGTGATTTTGGATAGGTCTGACTTTGACGTGACTTTGGATGAGTCTGACTTTGACGTGACTTTGGATGGGTCTGACTTTGACGTGACTTTGGATGAGTCTGACTTTGACGTGACTTTGGATGAGTCTGACTTTGACGTGACTTTGGATAGGTCTGACTTTGACGTGACTTTGGATGAGTCTGACTTTGACGTGACTTTGGAAGGGTCTGACTTTGACGTGACTTTGGATGAGTCTGACTTTGACGTGACTTTGGATGAGTCTGACTTTGACGTGACTTTGGATGAGTCTGACTTTGACGTGACTTTGGATGAGTCTGACTTTGACGTGACTTTGGGTGGGTCTGACTTTGACGTGACTTTGGATGAGTCTGAATTTGACGTGACTTTGGATGAGTCTGACTTTGACGTGACTTTGGATGAGTCTGACTTTGACGTGACTTTGGATGAGTCTGACTTTGACGTGACTTTGGATGAGTCTGACTTTGACGTGACTTTGGATGAGTCTGACTTTGACTTGACTTTGGATGAGTCTGACTTTGACGTGACTTTGGATGAGTCTGACTTTGACGTGACTTTGGATGAGTCTGACTTTGACGTGACTTTGGATGAGTCTGACTTTGACGTGACTTTGGATGAGTCTGACTTTGACGTGACTTTGGATAGGTCTGACTTTGACGTGACTTTGGATGAGTCTGACTTTGACGTGACTTTGGATAGGTCTGACTTTGACATGACTTTGGATGAGTCTGACTTTGACGTGACTTTGGAAGGGTCTGACTTTGACGTGACTTTGGATGAGTCTGACTTTGACGTGACTTTGGATGAGTCTGACTTTGACGTGACTTTGGATGGGTCTGACTTTGACGTGACTTTGGATGAGTCTGACTTTGACGTGACTTTGGATGAGTCTGACTTTGACGTGACTTTGGATGAGTCTGACTTTGACGTGACTTTGGATAGGTCTGACTTTGACGTGACTTTGGATGAGTCTGACTTTGACGTGACTTTGGATAGGTCTGACTTTGACGTGACTTTGGATGAGTCCGACTTTGACGTGACTTTGGATAGGTCTGACTTTGACGTGACTTTGGATGAGTCTGACTTTGACGTGACTTTGGAAGGGTCTGACTTTGACGTGACTTTGGATGAGTCTGACTTTGACGTGACTTTGGGTGGGTCTGACTTTGACGTGACTTTGGATGAGTCTGACTTTGACGTGACTTTGGGTGGGTCTGACTTTGACGTGACTTTGGATGAGTCTGAATTTGACGTGACTTTGGATGAGTCTGACTTTGACGTGACTTTGGATGAGTCTGACTTTGACGTGACTTTGGATGAGTCTGACTTTGACGTGACTTTGGATGAGTCTGACTTTGACGTGACTTTGGATGAGTCTGACTTTGACTTGACTTTGGATGAGTCTGACTTTGACGTGACTTTGGATAGGTCTGACTTTGACGTGACTTTGGATGAGTCTGACTTTGACGTGACTTTGGATGAGTCTGACTTTGACGTGACTTTGGATAGGTCTGACTTTGACGTGACTTTGGATGAGTCTGGCTTTGACGTGACTTTGGAAGGGTCTGACTTTGACGTGACTTTGGATGAGTCTGACTTTGACGTGACTTTGGATGAGTCTGACTTTGACATGACTTTGGATGAGTCTGACTTTGACGTGACTTTGGGTGGGTCTGACTTTGACGTGACTTTGGATGAGTCTGAATTTGACGTGACTTTGGATGAGTCTGACGTTGACTTGACTTTGGATGAGTCTGACTTTGACGTGACTTTGGATGGGTCTGACTTTGACGTGACTTTGGATGGGTCTGACTTTGGATGGGTCTGACTTTGACGTGACTTTGGATGAGTCTGACTTTCATGTGACTTTGACGTGACTTTGGATGAGTCTGACTTTGACGTGACTTTGGATGAGTCTGACTTTGACGTGACTTTGGATGAGTCTGACTTTGACGTGACTTTGGATAGGTCTGACTTTGACGGGACTTTGGATAGGTCTGACTTTGACGTGACTTTGGATAGGTCTGACTTTGACGTGACTTTGGATGAGTCTGACTTTGACGTGACTTTGGATAGGTCTGACTTTGCCGTGACTTTGGATGAGTCTGACTTTGACGTGATTTTGGATAGGTCTGACTTTGACGTGACTTTGGATGAGTCTGACTTTGACGTGACTTTGGATGGGTCTGACTTTGACGTGACTTTGGATGAGTCTGACTTTGACGTGACTTTGGATGAGTCTGACTTTGACGTGACTTTGGATAGGTCTGACTTTGACGTGACTTTGGATGAGTCTGACTTTGACGTGACTTTGGAAGGGTCTGACTTTGACGTGACTTTGGATGAGTCTGACTTTGACGTGACTTTGGATGAGTCTGACTTTGACGTGACTTTGGATGAGTCTGACTTTGACGTGACTTTGGATGAGTCTGACTTTGACGTGACTTTGGGTGGGTCTGACTTTGACGTGACTTTGGATGAGTCTGAATTTGACGTGACTTTGGATGAGTCTGACTTTGACGTGACTTTGGATGAGTCTGACTTTGACGTGACTTTGGATGAGTCTGACTTTGACGTGACTTTGGATGAGTCTGACTTTGACGTGACTTTGGATGAGTCTGACTTTGACTTGACTTTGGATGAGTCTGACTTTGACGTGACTTTGGATGAGTCTGACTTTGACGTGACTTTGGATGAGTCTGACTTTGACGTGACTTTGGATGAGTCTGACTTTGACGTGACTTTGGATGAGTCTGACTTTGACGTGACTTTGGATAGGTCTGACTTTGACGTGACTTTGGATGAGTCTGACTTTGACGTGACTTTGGATAGGTCTGACTTTGACGTGACTTTGGATGAGTCTGACTTTGACGTGACTTTGGATAGGTCTGACTTTGACGTGACTTTGGATGAGTCTGAATTTGACGTGACTTTGGATGAGTCTGACGTTGACTTGACTTTGGATGAGTCTGACTTTGACGTGACTTTGGATGGGTCTGACTTTGACGTGACTTTGGATGGGTCTGACTTTGGATGGGTCTGACTTTGACGTGACTTTGGATGAGTCTGACTTTCATGTGACTTTGACGTGACTTTGGATGAGTCTGACTTTGACGTGACTTTGGATGAGTCTGACTTTGACGTGACTTTGGATGAGTCTGACTTTGACGTGACTTTGGATAGGTCTGACTTTGACGGGACTTTGGATAGGTCTGACTTTGACGTGACTTTGGATAGGTCTGACTTTGACGTGACTTTGGATGAGTCTGACTTTGACGTGACTTTGGATAGGTCTGACTTTGACGTGACTTTGGATGAGTCTGACTTTGACGTGACTTTGGATAGGTCTGACTTTGACGTGACTTTGGATGAGTCTGGCTTTGACGTGACTTTGGAAGGGTCTGACTTTGACGTGACTTTGGATGAGTCTGACTTTGACGTGACTTTGGATGGGTCTGACTTTGACATGACTTTGGATGAGTCTGACTTTGACGTGACTTTGGGTGGGTCTGACTTTGACGTGACTTTGGATGAGTCTGAATTTGACGTGACTTTGGATGAGTCTGACGTTGACTTGACTTTGGATGAGTCTGACTTTGACGTGACTTTGGATGGGTCTGACTTTGACGTGACTTTGGATGGGTCTGACTTTGGATGGGTCTGACTTTGACGTGACTTTGGATGAGTCTGACTTTCATGTGACTTTGACGTGACTTTGGATGAGTCTGACTTTGACGTGACTTTGGATGAGTCTGACTTTGACGTGACTTTGGATGAGTCTGACTTTGACGTGACTTTGGATAGGTCTGACTTTGACGGGACTTTGGATAGGTCTGACTTTGACGTGACTTTGGATAGGTCTGACTTTGACGTGACTTTGGATGAGTCTGACTTTGACGTGACTTTGGATAGGTCTGACTTTGCCGTGACTTTGGATGAGTCTGACTTTGACGTGATTTTGGATGGGTCTGACTTTGACGTGACTTTGGATGAGTCTGACTTTGACGTGACTTTGGATGGGTCTGACTTTGACGTGACTTTGGATGAGTCTGACTTTGACGTGACTTTGGATAGGTCTGACTTTGACGTGACTTTGGATGAGTCTGACTTTGACGTGACTTTGGAAGGGTCTGACTTTGACGTGACTTTGGATGAGTCTGACTTTGACGTGACTTTGGATGAGTCTGACTTTGACGTGACTTTGGATGAGTCTGACTTTGACGTGACTTTGGATGAGTCTGACTTTGACGTGACTTTGGGTGGGTCTGACTTTGACGTGACTTTGGATGAGTCTGAATTTGACGTGACTTTGGATGAGTCTGACTTTGACGTGACTTTGGATGAGTCTGACTTTGACGTGACTTTGGATGAGTCTGACTTTGACGTGACTTTGGATGAGTCTGACTTTGACGTGACTTTGGATGAGTCTGACTTTGACGTGACTTTGGATGAGTCTGACTTTGACGTGACTTTGGATGAGTCTGACTTTGACGTGACTTTGGATAGGTCTGACTTTGACGTGACTTTGGATGAGTCTGACTTTGACGTGACTTTGGATAGGTCTGACTTTGACGTGACTTTGGATGAGTCTGAATTTGACGTGACTTTGGATGAGTCTGACGTTGACTTGACTTTGGATGAGTCTGACTTTGACGTGACTTTGGATGGGTCTGACTTTGACGTGACTTTGGATGGGTCTGACTTTGGATGGGTCTGACTTTGACGTGACTTTGGATGAGTCTGACTTTCATGTGACTTTGACGTGACTTTGGATGAGTCTGACTTTGACGTGACTTTGGATGAGTCTGACTTTGACGTGACTTTGGATGAGTCTGACTTTGACGTGACTTTGGATAGGTCTGACTTTGACGGGACTTTGGATAGGTCTGACTTTGACGTGACTTTGGATAGGTCTGACTTTGACGTGACTTTGGATGAGTCTGACTTTGACGTGACTTTGGATAGGTCTGACTTTGACGTGACTTTGGATGAGTCTGACTTTGACGTGACTTTGGATAGGTCTGACTTTGACGTGACTTTGGATGAGTCTGGCTTTGACGTGACTTTGGAAGGGTCTGACTTTGACGTGACTTTGGATGAGTCTGACTTTGACGTGACTTTGGATGGGTCTGACTTTGACATGACTTTGGATGAGTCTGACTTTGACGTGACTTTGGGTGGGTCTGACTTTGACGTGACTTTGGATGAGTCTGAATTTGACGTGACTTTGGATGAGTCTGACGTTGACTTGACTTTGGATGAGTCTGACTTTGACGTGACTTTGGATGGGTCTGACTTTGACGTGACTTTGGATGGGTCTGACTTTGGATGGGTCTGACTTTGACGTGACTTTGGATGAGTCTGACTTTCATGTGACTTTGACGTGACTTTGGATGAGTCTGACTTTGACGTGACTTTGGATGAGTCTGACTTTGACGTGACTTTGGATGAGTCTGACTTTGACGTGACTTTGGATAGGTCTGACTTTGACGGGACTTTGGATAGGTCTGACTTTGACGTGACTTTGGATAGGTCTGACTTTGACGTGACTTTGGATGAGTCTGACTTTGACGTGACTTTGGATAGGTCTGACTTTGCCGTGACTTTGGATGAGTCTGACTTTGACGTGATTTTGGATAGGTCTGACTTTGACGTGACTTTGGATGAGTCTGACTTTGACGTGACTTTGGATGGGTCTGACTTTGACGTGACTTTGGATGAGTCTGACTTTGACGTGACTTTGGATAGGTCTGACTTTGACGTGACTTTGGATGAGTCTGACTTTGACGTGACTTTGGAAGGGTCTGACTTTGACGTGACTTTGGATGAGTCTGACTTTGACGTGACTTTGGATGAGTCTGACTTTGACGTGACTTTGGATGAGTCTGACTTTGACGTGACTTTGGATGAGTCTGACTTTGACGTGACTTTGGGTGGGTCTGACTTTGACGTGACTTTGGATGAGTCTGAATTTGACGTGACTTTGGATGAGTCTGACTTTGACGTGACTTTGGATGAGTCTGACTTTGACGTGACTTTGGATGAGTCTGACTTTGACGTGACTTTGGATGAGTCTGACTTTGACGTGACTTTGGATGAGTCTGACTTTGACTTGACTTTGGATGAGTCTGACTTTGACGTGACTTTGGATGAGTCTGACTTTGACGTGACTTTGGATGAGTCTGACTTTGACGTGACTTTGGATGAGTCTGACTTTGACGTGACTTTGGATGAGTCTGACTTTGACGTGACTTTGGATAGGTCTGACTTTGACGTGACTTTGGATGAGTCTGACTTTGACGTGACTTTGGATAGGTCTGACTTTGACGTGACTTTGGATGAGTCTGACTTTGACGTGACTTTGGATAGGTCTGACTTTGCCGTGACTTTGGATGAGTCTGACTTTGACGTGATTTTGGATAGGTCTGACTTTGACGTGACTTTGGATGAGTCTGACTTTGACGTGACTTTGGATGGGTCTGACTTTGACGTGACTTTGGATGAGTCTGACTTTGACGTGACTTTGGATGAGTCTGACTTTGACGTGACTTTGGATAGGTCTGACTTTGACGTGACTTTGGATGAGTCTGACTTTGACGTGACTTTGGAAGGGTCTGACTTTGACGTGACTTTGGATGAGTCTGACTTTGACGTGACTTTGGATGAGTCTGACTTTGACGTGACTTTGGATGAGTCTGACTTTGACGTGACTTTGGATGAGTCTGACTTTGACGTGACTTTGGGTGGGTCTGACTTTGACGTGACTTTGGATGAGTCTGAATTTGACGTGACTTTGGATGAGTCTGACTTTGACGTGACTTTGGATGAGTCTGACTTTGACGTGACTTTGGATGAGTCTGACTTTGACGTGACTTTGGATGAGTCTGACTTTGACGTGACTTTGGATGAGTCTGACTTTGACTTGACTTTGGATGAGTCTGACTTTGACGTGACTTTGGATGAGTCTGACTTTGACGTGACTTTGGATGAGTCTGACTTTGACGTGACTTTGGATGAGTCTGACTTTGACGTGACTTTGGATGAGTCTGACTTTGACGTGACTTTGGATAGGTCTGACTTTGACGTGACTTTGGATGAGTCTGACTTTGACGTGACTTTGGATAGGTCTGACTTTGACATGACTTTGGATGAGTCTGACTTTGACGTGACTTTGGAAGGGTCTGACTTTGACGTGACTTTGGATGAGTCTGACTTTGACGTGACTTTGGATGGGTCTGACTTTGACGTGACTTTGGATGAGTCTGACTTTGACGTGACTTTGGGTGGGTCTGACTTTGACGTGACTTTGGATGAGTCTGAATTTGACGTGACTTTGGATGAGTCTGACGTTGACTTGACTTTGGATGAGTCTGACTTTGACGTGACTTTGGATGGGTCTGACTTTGACGTGACTTTCGATGAGTCTGACTTTGATGTGACTTTGGAAGGGTCTGACTTTGACGTGACTTTGGATGAGTCTGACTTTGACGTGACTTTGGATGGGTCTGACTTTGACGTGACTTTGGATGAGTCTGACTTTGACGTGACTTTGGGTGGGTCTGACTTTGACGTGACTTTGGATGAGTCTGAATTTGACGTGACTTTGGATGAGTCTGACGTTGACTTGACTTTGGATGAGTCTGACTTTGACGTGACTTTGGATGGGTCTGACTTTGACGTGACTTTCGATGAGTCTGACTTTGACGTGACTTTGGATGGGTCTGACTTTGGATGAGTCTGACTTTGACGAGACTTTGGATGGGTCTGACTTTGACGTGACTTTGGAAGGGTCTGACTTTGACGTGACTTTGGATGAGTCTGACTTTGACGTGACTTTGGATGGGTCTGACTTTGACGTGACTTTGGATGAGTCTGACTTTCATGTGACTTTGACGTGACTTTGGATGAGTCTGACTTTGACGTGACTTTGGATGAGTCTGACTTTGACGTGACTTTGGATGAGTCTGACTTTGACGTGACTTTGGATGGGTCTGACTTTGACGTGACTTTGGATGAGTCTGACTTTCATGTGACTTTGACGTGACTTTGGATGGGTCTGACTTTGACGTGACTTTGGATGAGTCTGACTTTGACGTGACTTTGGATGAGTCTGACTTTGACGTGACTTTGGATAGGTCTGACTTTGACGTGACTTTGGATAGGTCTGACTTTGACGTGACTTTGGATAGGTCTGACTTTGACGTGAGTTTGGATGAGTCTGACTTTGACGTGACTTTGGATAGGTCTGACTTTGACGTGACTTTGGATGAGTCTGACTTTGACGTGACTTTGGATAGGTCTGACTTTGATGTGACTTTGGATGAGTCTGACTTTGACGTGACTTTGGATGGGTCTGACTTTGACGTGACTTTGGATGAGTCTGACTTTGACGTGACTTTGGATGAGTCTGACTTTGACGTGACTTTGGATAGGTCTGACTTTGCCGTGACTTTGGATGAGTCTGACTTTGACGTGACTTTGGATAGGTCTGACTTTGATGTGACTTTGGATGAGTCTGACTTTGACGTGACTTTGGATGAGTCTGACTTTGACGTGACTTTGGATGGGTCTGACTTTGACGTGACTTTGGATGAGTCTGACTTTGACGTGACTTTGGATGAGTCTGACTTTGACGTGACTTTGGATGAGTCTGACTTTGACGTGACTTTGGATAGCTCTGACTTTGCCGTGACTTTGGATGAGTCTGACTTTAACGTGACTTTGGATAGGTCTGACTTTGATGTGACTTTGGATGAGTCTGACTTTGACGTGACTTTGGATGGGTCTGACTTTGACGTGACTTTGGCTGAGTCTGACTTTGACGTGACTTTGGATGAGTCTGACTTTGACGTGACTTTGGATGAGTCTGACTTTGACGTGACTTTGGATAGGTCTGACTTTGACGTGACTTTGGATAGGTCTGACTTTGACGTGACTTTGGATGAGTCTGACTTTGACGTGACTTTGGATAGGTCTGACTTTGACGTGACTTTGGATGAGTCTGACTTTGACGTGACTTTGGAAGGGTCTGACTTTGACGTGACTTTGGATGAGTCTGACTTTGACGTGACTTTGGATGGGTCTGACTTTGACGTGACTTTGGATGAGTCTGACTTTGACGTGACTTTGGGTGGGTCTGACTTTGACGTGACTTTGGATGAGTCTGAATTTGACGTGACTTTGGATGAGTCTGACTTTGACTTGACTTTGGATGAGTCTGACTTTGACGTGACTTTGGATGGGTCTGACTTTGACGTGACTTTCGATGAGTCTGACTTTGACGTGACTTTGGATGGGTCTGACTTTGGATGAGTCTGACTTTGACGTGACTTTGGATGGGTCTGACTTTGACGTGACTTTGGATGGGTCTGACTTTGACGTGACTTTGGATGAGTCTGACTTTGACGTGACTTTGGGTGGGTCTGACTTTGACGTGACTTTGGATGAGTCTGACTTTGACGTGACTTTGGGTGGGTCTGACTTTGACGTGACTTTGGATGAGTCTGAATTTGACGTGACTTTGGATGAGTCTGACTTTGACGTGACTTTGGATGAGTCTGACTTTGACGTGACTTTGGATGAGTCTGACTTTGACGTGACTTTGGATGAGTCTGACTTTGACGTGACTTTGGATGAGTCTGACTTTGACTTGACTTTGGATGAGTCTGACTTTGACGTGACTTTGGATAGGTCTGACTTTGACGTGACTTTGGATGAGTCTGACTTTGACGTGACTTTGGATAGGTCTGACTTTGACGTGACTTTGGATGAGTCTGACTTTGACGTGACTTTGGATAGGTCTGACTTTGACGTGACTTTGGATGAGTCTGGCTTTGACGTGACTTTGGAAGGGTCTGACTTTGACGTGACTTTGGATGAGTCTGACTTTGACGTGACTTTGGATGGGTCTGACTTTGACATGACTTTGGATGAGTCTGACTTTGACGTGACTTTGGGTGGGTCTGACTTTGACGTGACTTTGGATGAGTCTGAATTTGACGTGACTTTGGATGAGTCTGACGTTGACTTGACTTTGGATGAGTCTGACTTTGACGTGACTTTGGATGGGTCTGACTTTGACGTGACTTTGGATGGGTCTGACTTTGGAAGGGTCTGACTTTGACGTGACTTTGGATGAGTCTGACTTTGACGTGACTTTGGATGGGTCTGACTTTGACATGACTTTGGATGAGTCTGACTTTGACGTGACTTTGGGTGGGTCTGACTTTGACGTGACTTTGGATGAGTCTGAATTTGACGTGACTTTGGATGAGTCTGACGTTGACTTGACTTTGGATGAGTCTGACTTTGCCGTGACTTTGGATGAGTCTGACTTTGACGTGATTTTGGATAGGTCTGACTTTGACGTGACTTTGGATGAGTCTGACTTTGACGTGACTTTGGATGGGTCTGACTTTGACGTGACTTTGGATGAGTCTGACTTTGACGTGACTTTGGATGAGTCTGACTTTGACGTGACTTTGGATAGGTCTGACTTTGACGTGACTTTGGATGAGTCTGACTTTGACGTGACTTTGGAAGGGTCTGACTTTGACGTGACTTTGGATGAGTCTGACTTTGACGTGACTTTGGATGAGTCTGACTTTGACGTGACTTTGGATGAGTCTGACTTTGACGTGACTTTGGATGAGTCTGACTTTGACGTGACTTTGGGTGGGTCTGACTTTGACGTGACTTTGGATGAGTCTGAATTTGACGTGACTTTGGATGAGTCTGACTTTGACGTGACTTTGGATGAGTCTGACTTTGACGTGACTTTGGATGAGTCTGACTTTGACGTGACTTTGGATGAGTCTGACTTTGACGTGACTTTGGATGAGTCTGACTTTGACTTGACTTTGGATGAGTCTGACTTTGACGTGACTTTGGATGAGTCTGACTTTGACGTGACTTTGGATGAGTCTGACTTTGACGTGACTTTGGATGAGTCTGACTTTGACGTGACTTTGGATGAGTCTGACTTTGACGTGACTTTGGATAGGTCTGACTTTGACGTGACTTTGGATGAGTCTGACTTTGACGTGACTTTGGATAGGTCTGACTTTGACATGACTTTGGATGAGTCTGACTTTGACGTGACTTTGGAAGGGTCTGACTTTGACGTGACTTTGGATGAGTCTGACTTTGACGTGACTTTGGATGGGTCTGACTTTGACGTGACTTTGGATGAGTCTGACTTTGACGTGACTTTGGGTGGGTCTGACTTTGACGTGACTTTGGATGAGTCTGAATTTGACGTGACTTTGGATGAGTCTGACGTTGACTTGACTTTGGATGAGTCTGACTTTGACGTGACTTTGGATGGGTCTGACTTTGACGTGACTTTCGATGAGTCTGACTTTGATGTGACTTTGGAAGGGTCTGACTTTGACGTGACTTTGGATGAGTCTGACTTTGACGTGACTTTGGATGGGTCTGACTTTGACGTGACTTTGGATGAGTCTGACTTTGACGTGACTTTGGGTGGGTCTGACTTTGACGTGACTTTGGATGAGTCTGAATTTGACGTGACTTTGGATGAGTCTGACGTTGACTTGACTTTGGATGAGTCTGACTTTGACGTGACTTTGGATGGGTCTGACTTTGACGTGACTTTCGATGAGTCTGACTTTGACGTGACTTTGGATGGGTCTGACTTTGGATGAGTCTGACTTTGACGAGACTTTGGATGGGTCTGACTTTGACGTGACTTTGGAAGGGTCTGACTTTGACGTGACTTTGGATGAGTCTGACTTTGACGTGACTTTGGATGGGTCTGACTTTGACGTGACTTTGGATGAGTCTGACTTTCATGTGACTTTGACGTGACTTTGGATGAGTCTGACTTTGACGTGACTTTGGATGAGTCTGACTTTGACGTGACTTTGGATGAGTCTGACTTTGACGTGACTTTGGATGGGTCTGACTTTGACGTGACTTTGGATGAGTCTGACTTTCATGTGACTTTGACGTGACTTTGGATGGGTCTGACTTTGACGTGACTTTGGATGAGTCTGACTTTGACGTGACTTTGGATGAGTCTGACTTTGACGTGACTTTGGATAGGTCTGACTTTGACGTGACTTTGGATAGGTCTGACTTTGACGTGACTTTGGATAGGTCTGACTTTGACGTGAGTTTGGATGAGTCTGACTTTGACGTGACTTTGGATAGGTCTGACTTTGACGTGACTTTGGATGAGTCTGACTTTGACGTGACTTTGGATAGGTCTGACTTTGATGTGACTTTGGATG
Organism: Staurois parvus; assembly: GCF_062004578.1. Lineage (NCBI taxonomy): Eukaryota > Metazoa > Chordata > Amphibia > Anura > Ranidae > Staurois > Staurois parvus. Next base: position 4,181,329 of record NW_028318370.1, on the reverse strand, counting down.
AGTCTGACTTTGACGTGACTTTGGATGGGTCTGACTTTGACGTGACTTTGGATGAGTCTGACTTTGACGTGACTTTGGATGAGTCTGACTTTGACGTGACTTTGGATAGGTCTGACTTTGCCGTGACTTTGGATGAGTCTGACTTTGACGTGACTTTGGATAGGTCTGACTTTGATGTGACTTTGGATGAGTCTGACTTTGACGTGACTTTGGATGAGTCTGACTTTGACGTGACTTTGGATGGGTCTGACTTTGACGTGACTTTGGATGAGTCTGACTTTGACGTGACTTTGGATGAGTCTGACTTTGACGTGACTTTGGATGAGTCTGACTTTGACGTGACTTTGGATAGCTCTGACTTTGCCGTGACTTTGGATGAGTCTGACTTTAACGTGACTTTGGATAGGTCTGACTTTGATGTGACTTTGGATGAGTCTGACTTTGACGTGACTTTGGATGGGTCTGACTTTGACGTGACTTTGGCTGAGTCTGACTTTGACGTGACTTTGGATGAGTCTGACTTTGACGTGACTTTGGATGAGTCTGACTTTGACGTGACTTTGGATAGGTCTGACTTTGACGTGACTTTGGATAGGTCTGACTTTGACGTGACTTTGGATGAGTCTGACTTTGACGTGACTTTGGATAGGTCTGACTTTGACGTGACTTTGGATGAGTCTGACTTTGACGTGACTTTGGAAGGGTCTGACTTTGACGTGACTTTGGATGAGTCTGACTTTGACGTGACTTTGGATGGGTCTGACTTTGACGTGACTTTGGATGAGTCTGACTTTGACGTGACTTTGGGTGGGTCTGACTTTGACGTGACTTTGGATGAGTCTGAATTTGACGTGACTTTGGATGAGTCTGACTTTGACTTGACTTTGGATGAGTCTGACTTTGACGTGACTTTGGATGGGTCTGACTTTGACGTGACTTTCGATGAGTCTGACTTTGACGTGACTTTGGATGGGTCTGACTTTGGATGAGTCTGACTTTGACGTGACTTTGGATGGGTCTGACTTTGACGTGACTTTGGATGGGTCTGACTTTGACGTGACTTTGGATGAGTCTGACTTTGACGTGACTTTGGATGGGTCTGACTTTGACGTGACTTTGGATAGGTCTGACTTTGACGTGACTTTGGATAGGTCTGACTTTGACGTGACTTTAGATGAGTCTGACCTTGACGTGACTTTGGATAGGTCTGACTTTGCCGTGACTTTGGATGAGTCTGACTTTGACGTGACTTTGGATAGGTCTGACTTTGCCGTGACTTTGGATGAGTCTGACTTTGACGTGACTTTGGATAGGTCCGACTTTGACTTGACTTTGGATGAGTCTGACTTTGACGTGACTTTGGATGGGTCTGACTTTGACGTGACTTTGGATGAGTCTGACTTTGACGTGACTTTGGATGAGTCTGACTTTGACGTGACTTTGGATGGGTCTGACTTTGACGTGACTTTGGATGAGTCTGAATTTGACGTGACTTTGGATGAGTCTGACTTTGACTTGACTTTGGATGAGTCTGACTTTGACGTGACTTTGGATGGGTCTGACTTTGATGTGACTTTGGATGAGTCTGACTTTGACGTGACTTTGGATGGGTCTGACTTTGATGTGACTTTCGATGAGTCTGACTTTGATGTGACTTTGGATGGGTGCAACTGTAATGCTTTTTTTATGCTAATAGAAACGTATGACAGTTCTGTTCATGTAGTGCAACTTTGATGCGACTTTACACTCTCTGGCACTCAAGTAGCATCAAAGTCGCATTCAAGTCACAGCATTCAAGTCATACCCATCCAAAGTCGCACCCACCAATGGTGTAACTAGAACTTTCAGGACCCTGGTGCAAGAAACCATGAACGGCCCTCCTGACCCTCAGCCAGGGCCTTTCTGCCTGAGCCTGGTAGCCAAACGCCAGGGCCTGGTCACAAGTGCGACCTCTGTGACCCTGCTAGTTTCACCACTGATGTCAGTAGTTTTTTTTGTTTTTGTTATATTATATTTTATTATTTTTTTTAAACTATTTTTAAAAAAGTTTTTCACAGTTTTTTTTTTGGTAATTATTTCTCAGACTTTTTTAGGAGCCCCTTTGGGGGGGACTTTGGTGAGATATCAGGAGTCTAAACAGAGACAGAGAAAGGAGATTGAAGACACAGTCTTCCTTCTCCATCTCTTGCATGTGCACAGAATGAATGGACAGGAATAGCTCTGTAAGGAGGCTTCCTGTCCATTCATAAACTGAAGAATAGTAAATACAGTTGACTATGCCTCAGTTATGAACGGACACAGTCAGTGATTGGTACGGATCTGCTTTCAGAAAAGGAAGGAGATGGTAAATGACACATTTACAAGCCCCTTCCCCGCTCTCCATCCTGACAGATCTGATGGATCCATCGCAGCAGCTGGCAGGAGGGGGGAATCTGGCAGAACTTCAGGGGATGGGGGGGGGGGGGGCAGGAAAGAGCACAGGTGGGGGAGGTGGGAAAGAGCTCATTGGGGGCTGGAGAGCACATGGGGGGGGGGGGGGGGGGGTGTTGCAGCATAAAAAGTGCTGGACAGGAGGAGCAGTGGGGGTGGCTGCATATAGAGGAACCAATCTCTCCATATTCCTCCTGCAGCCCCTGAATGTGGAAGGGAGAGGAGGAGAAGCAGGCATTCAGCTGCTGCAAGAGGAACATGGAAAGATTGGTACTTCTATATGTAGCATGTGGCATGCAGCCACCCCTGCCGCTCTTTCTATCCAGCTCTTTTTCTCGTGCAACCCCCCTCGTGTGCTCTCCAGCCCCCTTGAGCTCCCCCCCACCTGTGCTCTCTGGCCCCATGCTTTTTCTTGGCCTCCCCCTTTATCTTCTGCAGCTCTGCTAGGTTCCCCCTTTCCTCTCCCGCCAACTGCTCCTGGATCTATCACTCCTCCTCTCCCTGTGTACAGGGGGTCACACGGGCACCCTGCAGCATAGGGCAGGGTCGCAATTGTGACCACTGCGACCCCTGTAGATATGCCCCTGGCACCCATATAAAGTTGCATTAAAACTGCATTAAGGTCCATCACTTTCCTATTAGAAAAAAAAAAAAGCAAAACACAAAAAATGCACGTTCAAAAACTCCTCAGAAAAACACATCAATCGCAATATTGCTCCCAAGGGGCCCCAAAGTGGCCCCTTGGGAGCTATTCATTTTCCAAAGGGGCCACAAGAGACACTTTGGCTATTGTGGAGGGCTGAACGTAATTCTGAACTTATTCATTTTGGACCTCAGAAGGACTATAAGTACGTAAACATAGTAAACACCTGGCAATAGGTACAAAATAGGTCATGAAATAGGTCTCTGCCAGGCAGGCAGTCAAGGGGAGGTAAAAACAGATGGCTGAGCTGCAGTTTTACTGCCCTCCAGATCTGAAAATAATGTTATACTTTCCTGCTCTGTGCAAGTGCCCCCCGAACCCCCTCTTCTAGAGTCCCTTCATCGGTGCTGTCTGCTCTGCCCTGGCAGTGGAGCCACCCTCAATATGGAAGTAGAGTACAGAGAAACTTCAAATGAAGATTGCAAAATGAGTGCCAGGCTGCAGACAGAGAGAAAAGAGCAAACAAGGCGAGTCCTGTGGTATGCTGCTGTATATCAGATTTCACAGCTGAGGGTTTAATTATAGCCTCAAAGACTCGAATGAAACAATTCACCATGTGCAGTGCTGTCACAACCTAGTGCCCAGACGAGGGGCGGACTGACCATTTGGAAACTCGGGCACTACCCGAGGGCCCGAGGTCAGTAGGGGGCCCCATGAGATGCCCCTGGTACCTTTTTCATAGGCTTTTTTGAGTTTGGGCAAGGACACAGGGGCCCCATGATCCCCTATTGCTCGGGGGCCCCATGCGTTGTCAGTCTGCCCCTACTCACACCTATGCAGATTATGTTTGATGCATTTTCTTGTTATGTTTCACATTTTTTCATGCACATTTTAGTGCATCTGATGCGTTTTGGGAGGTTGTCTTGTGGGAGGAACTAGCGGAAATGCATCAAAAAAGCTAGCACTGCGTTTTGATGGGTTTCAGCTCGTTATAGAATGCCAACGAGCTGCATTTCAATGGAAGTCTATGGAACCAAAAATGCAACTTGCTGCAGAAAATAAGTCCCTGACCCCTTCCAAAAAATGCACTGGTGAAAAACGCAGGGATGTAAACGTGACCCATAGGAAACCATATTAAATGGACGTTTCTTCAAAACTGAAATTCATTGAAAAAAGCATAGGTGTGAACCAGGCCTATAATATATTGTTTAGCAAGTTGTTCTGAGACGTCAAACTGCTTATAGAGTCCTGTGTATAATCTTGCTCCAAATAGTATGCACTGTGGATGGGAACATATTGGGGCAGCACAGTGGCTAAATGGTTAGCACTGCCACCTGGCAGTACTAGGGTCGTTGGTTCAAATCCCCACCACGGCACCTCCTACCTAGAGTTTTCATGTTCTCCCTGTGCCTGCGTGGGTTTCCTCCGGGTACTCCAGTTTCCTCCTACACTCCAAAGACATGCTGGTAGGTGAATTGGCTCCTGTCTAAATTGTCCCTAGTATGTGTATGTATGAATGTGAGTTAGGGACCTTAGATTGTACACCCCTTGAGGGTTAGGGACTGAGGTGAATGTACAATATATATGTAAAGCGCTGCGTAAATTGATGGTGCTATATAAGTATCTGGAATAAATAATAATAGCTATGATCCTGTAAATTGTTGTTCCTCAACCTGGCTGCCAGTCCTTAAAGTATATGTAACTCAGAGTTGTATTACTGTATCCAAATCACAATCACCGTCAAATGAAATACAGTATATGGAGGTATTGTTATGCTGTTATTACATTACTCTGTAAAGTGCCAGAAAGAGATTAGTATAAACTATTATTATCTATTATTATTTTAAAAATAATAAATAAATAAATACCATCAATAAAATACTACTACTACTATTACTACTACTGCTACCACTAATATTAATAATATACAAATAAACAATATATTATTATTATTAGCAGTAGTAGTTGTAGTAGTAGTGGTAATAGTGTTATTAATATTATATTTATTATTATTATTGGTAGCTATATAAGTACCTGAAATAAATAAATAAACATATAGTGAACATCTTGTATTGAACTTTATTGTTGCTGTATTGTCTCCCGTTATATTGTAAAGCGCTGAGCAAACTGTTGGCGCCATATAAATCCTGTATAATAATAATATATAAATCCTGTATAATAATAATATAAATCCTGTATAATAATAATGTATAATAATAAAGTAGGTGTCTCTGGAATGTGGATGCAAAGCTGGAAAAACTATTTGTTAATTGGTCACTAGGTGGCAGTCCACTGTGGTACAGCCCTGGACTATATGTAGAGGGCAAAGGAAATGGCATTTAGTCTGCTGAGCTGACCATGGACTGGACGGTAAGGCGTGCTGTGCTGTGTGTGTTTCCTCTGATTGTCTACATTTTGTTATTCATTTGTTCTTATTTTTGAAAGTTATAAAGAGCACATCACAACAATCCTTGTGAAAATACTGTTGGGATTTACCGGGGAGAGTCAGTGTGATCACTAATAGGAATTACTTACCATTTACCCATCTGCAATCATTTTCCTGGAAGTGTTTAGTGTGAGCGTCTAGGATTAATGGATTCGGTGTGTCATTCAAATTCATATCTCAAATTTGAAATTTGCTGCACTCCAATAACCCATGAATCCGTAGTCCAGCATTTGTACCATCAAAATTGTTATTTTATGATTTTTACCGCATTTGGGATTTGAGATTTTAAGGTGTTATTCCTCCAAGAAAATGCTGTAGAAAAAAAAAAAATAATAAAAAATATTGATTGAAAATACAAAAATGACAAACTATGAAATAGTATTATTATTATTATTCAGGATTTATAGAATGCCAACAGTTTGCACTGAGATTTACAATCTTAAAGGGAGAAAGCGCAGTTACAATACAATAAAATACAACAGTCCAGCATTTTTACCATCAAAATTGTTATTTTATGATTTTTACTGCATTTGGGATTTGAGATTTTAAGGTGCCATTCCTCCAAGAGAATGCTGTAGAAAAAAAAATAATAATAAAAAATAATATTGATTGAAAATAAAAAAATGACAAACTATGAAATAGTATTATTATTATTCAGGATTTATAGAATGCCAACAGTTTGCACAGCGCTGTACAATCTTAAAGGGAGAAAGTACAGTTACAATACAATAAAATACAACAGTCTAGCATTTTTACCATCAAAATTGTTATTTTATGATTTTTACATTTTTACCGCATTTGGGATTTGAGATTTTAAGGTGTTATTCCTCCAAGAAAATGTTGTAGAAAAAAAAAAATAATAAAAATAATATTGATTGAAAATAAAAAAAAATGACAAACTATGAAATAGTATTATTATTAATATTATTATTATTATTATTCTTCAGGATTTATATAATGCCAAGTTTGCACAGAGCTTTACAAACTTAAAGGGAGAAAGTGCAGTTACAATACAATAAAATACAACAGTCTAGCATTTTTACCATCAAAATTGTTATTTTATGATATTTACATTTTTACTGCATTTGGGATTTGAGATTTTAAGGTGTCATTCCTCCAAAAGAATGCTGTAGAAAAAAAATGATAATAAAAAATGATATTGATTGAAAATAAAAAAATAACAAACTATGAAATAGTATTATTATTATTATTCTTCAGGATTTATATAATGCCAACAGTTTGCACAGCGCTTTACAATCTTAGAGGGAGAAAGTGCAGTTACAATACAATAAAATACAACAGGAGTAAGAAGGTCACTCTCATAGGAGCTTACGATCTAATAGAAAACAAAAATGACAAACTATGAAATACCTCTTAGATTGTAAGCTCCCAGGATCAGGGCCCTCCTATCCCTCTTGTATTGAACTGTATTGTTGCTGTACTGTCTCCCAGTATATTGTAGAGTGCTGAGCAAACTGTTGGTGCTATATAAATCCTGTATAATAATAAAATAATTTTTTTGGTGTAATGAAGATTCTTATTTAACAGTTAGTACTGACGGGTAAGGGGTTTTATTGTGTTTTTTTTTTTTTTTTTAAACAAGTATTTCAAATTTGTGTATTTCTGAGCTGCAATGGAGTCCACTGCATTAAATGTATGCATTATAATCGAGATAACACCACTGTTTGATATTGAAGGGAAATCTCTTCGGATTCATAAATGGGGAGGAGTGCACAGCTTTATAAATACAGAGAAGTTGCTATGTCTTCATTGTCATTGTAATATTGATAAATATGCCTGTTATGTACAAATATACATAGTAGTATACATGTTAGTACATAAAACCAAGCCTGCTCAGTGCTAATGGATGCTAGCAAGTGGAATCTCCTGCTAGATACAGGTGGAGGGAACCCTTCCAGATCCATCTACCTTAATGGCTAGGAGGAACTTCTTACCATTCGGAAACTCGGGCACTGCCCAAGGGCCCGGGGTCTGTAAGGGGCCCCATGAGATGCCCCTGGTACCTTTTTCATAGGCTTTTTTGAGTTTGGGCAAGGACACAGGGGCCCCATGATCCCCTATTGCCCGGGGCCCCATGAGTTGTCAGTCCGCCCCTGCTTCTTACTCTTACATTAGGTAGATTGCAGCAAGGGGGTGAGACTATATGACAGTGGTGGTGTGTGTGTTCTGCCACTGGAGAACCCAAAATTTCAGGGATGATTTAATGCATCATCATCTATCCATAATCAAAAGATGTGATTTAGATGGATTTATCCTTTGTGAACAGTTATTATTTTATTTTTATTATCATCTATTATTATTATATTATTATTTAAAAAATGAATGAAATAATATTAACATCAATACAAATAATTATAATAATAATATCACCAAAAATAATACTTTATTAATTTATCATGTTATTGTTATTATTATTTGAATATTATTATTCAAAAAATGTATATAATAATATCGACAACAATACAAATAATAATAATATTTTATTATTTTATTGTTATGTATTAGTGTTTTTATTGTTATTTATTATTGCTATTATAATGATTATTGTTAGTATAATATTAGTATAATATTTTGTCTTAATGATCCCTAATCTGCTTTGGCATTGTACAAAGTAATGTAATAACAGCATAACAATACATTCATAAATTTAATTTGACAATAATTGTGATTTGGATACAATAATATAACTGACCTACGATTCTGTAAATTGTTGGGTTGCTAACCTGACTTCCAGTCACTAAAATTCTTTACCATTTTTAATATTTTTATTGTCTTATTTATATTTTTATTTGTATTGTGTTTATACCATTTTCATCTAAGGGATGCATTATTTTTCCTCCCAGTTGGAGATATCAAATCTCCCTGCTCCCAGTGAGGAAGGCTCTAGGGATATCTCAGTGATTCAATCTCTTTGCTGTTTAGAGATTTAACTACTTGTTGTCCATCATCTCACAACAATATATTCACCATGGTGGAAATGAGCTTACTGCCAGTAAGCAGTTGTCAGCGATCTGGGGCCTGTTCACACCTGCGAGTTCCATGAGGTACGGTATTTGATGAAATATGTGCTACGTTAAGGCTGCCCATTCATTTAGAATGGATTGACAATTCATGGCAATGGAACAAATATATGAGTAATGCATACAATGTATTTACCAAGCGTAGAAAACTTGGGAAATACTAACACACACATGCACAGGTAAATGCAGATACACATACACTATATTGCCAAAAGTATTGTTCTGCCTGCCTTTCCACGCACGTGAACTTAAATGGCATCCCAGTCTTAGTCCGTAGGGTTCAATATTGAGTTGGCCCCGCCCTTTGCAGCTATAACAGCTTCAACTCTTCTGGGAAGGCCGTCCACAAGGTTTAGGAGGGTGTCTATGGGAAGGTTTGACCATTCTTCCAGAAGGACATCTGTGAGGTCAGGCACTGATGTCAGGGGAGGAGGCCTGGCTCTCACAGTTTTTGCTCTAATTCATCCCAAAGGTGTTCTATGGGGTTGAGGTCAGGACTCTGTGCAGGCCAGTCAAGTTCCTCCACCCCAAACTGGCTCATCCATGTCTTTATGGACCTTGCTTTGTGCACTGGTGCGCAGTCATGTTGGAACAGGAAGGAGCCATCCCCAAACTCTTCCCACAAAGTTGGGAGCATGAAATTGTCCAGAATGTCTTGGTATGCTTACGCCTTAAGGGTTCCCCTCACTTGAACTAAGGGGCCAAGCCCAACACTCCAGAGAAAACTTCACTCCAGAGAACACGTCTCTACTGTGCTAGAGTCCAGTGGTGGCATGCTTTACACCACGGCATCCGACGCTTTGCATTGCACTTGGTGATGTAAGGCTTGGATGCAGCTGCTCGGCCATGGAAACCCATTCCATGAAGCTCTCTACACACTGTTGTTGTGCTAATCTGAAGGCCACACCAAGTTTGGAGGACTTTAGCTATTGACTCTGCAGACAGTTGGTGACTTCTGCGCACTGTGCGCTTCCACATGCACTGACCCCACTCTGTTATTTTACGTGGCCTACCACTTGGTGGCTGAGTTGCTGTTGTTCCCAGTCGCTTCCACTTTGTTATAATCCCACTAACAGTTGAGCGTGGAATATTTAGTAGCAAAGAAATGTCATGGATGGACTTATTGCACAGGTGACAACCTATCACGGGACCACGCTTGGAGTCACTGAGCTCCTGAGAGCGACCCATTCTTTCACAAATATGTGTAGTAGCAGTCTGCATGCCTAGGTGATGGATTTTTTTACCCTAGTGGTCACTGGTTCGAATCCCAACCATGGCACCACCTGCCTGGAGTTTACATGTTCTCCCTGTGCCTGCCTGGGTTTCCTCCAGGTACTCCAGCTTCCTCCCACACTCCAAAAGACATGCTGGTAGGTTAATTGGCTCCTGTCTAAATTGTCCCTAGTATGTGTATGTATGAATGTGAGTTAGGGACCTTAGATTGTACGCCCCTTGAGGGTTAGGGACTGATGTGAATGTACAATATATATGTAAAGTGCTGCGTAAATTAATGGCGCTATATAAGTACCTGGAATAAATAATAATAATAGCTACAGTATGATCCTGTAAATTGTTGTTCTTCAACCTGGCTGCCAGTCCTTAAAGTATATGTAACTCAGAGTTATATAACTGTATCCAAATCACAATTACCGTCAAATGAAATATATGGATGTATTGTAATGCTGTTATTACATTACTCTGTAAAGTGCCAGAAAGAGATTAGTATAAACCATTATTATCTATTATTATTACTATTTAATAAATAAATAAATAACATCAATAAAATACTACTATTACTACTACTACTAACAATAATATACAAATAAACAATATATTATTATTTTTAGCAGCAGTAGTGGTAATAGTGTTGTTATAATTATTATTATTAATGGTAGTAGTAGAGTAGTAGTTTTATTATTATCAGTATTATTTTCTTTATTAGTATTAATATTAGTAGTAGTAGCAGTATTATTATTATATCAGATTTCTAATAAACATAGTGAGCGCTAAAAGCAAAGAAGCAGCCACAGCATCAAAAAGGATACCAAAAACCTTGCAAAACTCAGAGTATAAAAGATGCGGCGCTAAATACAAATAGTTATAAACAATATTAAAAGGTGCCTAATAACCACAGTGCCAATATAGTCGATGCTAATATATGGTGAGCATATATCAAGTGACTAGTGTGATCGCATGTATTCCGTCACTAACAAAGTGACACGCAGTGCAAAATAGCAGTCTTAGTGAAAACGTGGGAGATGAAAATCCCTCTCCATCAGAGTGCTTCTTCCAAGCTGTGATAATGAAAAAGTGAAGGCTGTGCACTCCCCAGATGCACAGTGTAACTGCGCATTTAGAGACAAATTTCTCTACTGGATCCGCTGATGATTCCTAAAGATATGGATCTGGTCTGGTCAGGTATTCCTCACCCCGCTTAACCTCCCTAGCGGTATGATTATTTCCGATTTTTGGTGCTGAAAGCGGTACCATGTTTTTTGCATGGAAATATGTAGTTTTTTTATTGTAGGCTGTAATTTTTTGGAATAACTCACTGAAATCTGTCCGAACAAGAGTCTAGTAAACATTCCGGATATGATAAAACTTGAAACACGAAATCATAAATTATAATTTAATTAATAATTATAAAAAATAATAATATAATAATAATAAATTTAATTCAATAATATAATCAAACCAAAAACACTGAAATTTGAAATACAGAGGCAAATTCGCACATCGCTGAGCAAAGTCGCAAAATCGTCATCAGTGTCTGATGACGAATTTCCCCCACGAATCATTATAACTCAATTCTGCAAGTGGTTCTGATTTACTATCGCTGTTCTCTAGCCGGTCTAAAACTGCTTTTGACCTAAAGGGACACTTTTTGGGCGCCATGGACATTTCTAAGTTTCCAGGCAGAAAGAACAGTCAAAATGCAGGCAGGGCACAGGACAAAGCACTCGGGACAAAATGTATGTGAAATGCATTGAAACAGCAATGTTTTACTATATAATAATCATTTTTAAAATAATGAAATTTTTTAAAAATTTCAAATTTGCCTCCGTCCCGTCGTCACAGGGACCGGAACACGGAAGCCGGATGCCGGCATCGGCCGGAGGAGATGGCCGGGGACGCTGCAGGGGACACATCGCGGGAGCGAAGGACAAGGTAAGCGCTGCAGGGACTCCCTGAGCAACGCTGCATGGTAAGCCCGAGTGTAGCTCGGGGTTACCGCTCTTGGTATAGAAATTTTACCCCGAGCTACACTCGGGAATACCTCCAGGGAGGTTAATACTGCTGGTAATCCTTGGTCTCTCCTTTAATTGGCTCTCTGGGTAATGAGTGGCTCACCAAGGGCCAAAAGAAAAAAGGAGGCCAATAGCGTAATTCCCTCAGGGAAGGAGCTACAGTGTCGTGACGTCACACCGCCAGCACCACGGAGGTCCCGGCGGCCATCTTTATATCCACCTCATGGTCAGTGTTGTTATTTTTTCCTCATACCATACTGCATCCTATAAATTTATTCCCTAAACGGTATTACGCTATTGGCCTCATTTTTTTCTTTTGGCCCTTGGTGAGCCACTCATTACCCAGAGAGCCAGTTAAAGGAGAGACCAAGGATTACCAGCAGTATTAAGCGGGGTGAGGAATACCTGACCAGACCAGATCCATATCTTTAGGAATCATCAGCGGATCCAGTAGAGAAATTTGTCTCTAAATGCGCAGTTACACTGTGCATCTGGGGAGTGCACAGCCTTCACTTTTTCATTATCACAGCTTGGAAGAAGCACTCTGATGGAGAGGGATTTTCATCTCCCACGTTTTCACTAAGACTGCTATTTTGCACTGCGTGTCACTTTGTTAGTGACGGAATACATGCGATCACACTAGTCACTTGATATATGCTCACCATATATTAGCATCGACTATATTGGCACTGTGGTTATTAGACACTTTTTAATATTGTTTATAACTATTTGTATTTAGCGCCGCATCTTTTATACTCTGAGTATTATAATTATTATGATTAGTAGTAGTAGTAGTAGTAGTAGTAGTAGTAGTCAGGGGCGGACTGACCATTTGGAAACTCAGGCACTGCCCGAGGGCCCAGGGTCAGTAGGGGGTCCCATGAGATGCCCCTGGTACCTTTTTCATAGGCTTTTTTGAGTTTGGGCAAGGACACAGGGGCCCCATGATCCCCTATTGCCCGGGGGCCCCATGAGTTGTCAGTCCGCCCCTGCAGGGACCCCATGATCCCCTATTGCCCGGGGGCCCCATGAGTTGTCAGTCCGCCCCTGGTAGTAGTAGTAATAGTAGTATTGTTATTATTGCCAATAACTACAGAACTGAGCTGGTGACGATGAATTTCCCAACATGCTGTATTTGGATTGTTGTAGCAGGAACTTGGCTGATTTAATAACAGTTATATGTCTTATTTCCTACAAGTTTTCAGGATATTCCTGTAAGGAAGAGCTACAGACACTGTATATAGTAAACGAAATATACTTGTATATCATTTCTGAACACAGTTTAACATGTGACGGTGTCATAGAGAAGTCAGGGAACTTGCTTACAATGACCTGTTTCCTGTAGGAAAGTCATTAACTATTAACAGCTGGAATAAACCTCGGCCCCAATGACTATTTTGTCTACTGTGATGATGTATTTTTATTTTTTATGAGATATTTTCCACCTTAACTGAAGGGAATCTCTCTCCAAGGAAATAGTCCCGGGACACACCACAGCTCGCTGCTTAGAAAAATTCAAGTTTCAGCTTAATCTGTTGGCTTTTGGATATAAATTAGTCCCATCTATAAGTCTCATTGTACATGCAGTATGATTTAGAATAGTTGTCTTCAAACTGCGGCCCGGGGGCCAGATGCAGCCCTTTGTTTGCCTTTACCCTGCCCTTGGGGCACTTTTCCTCCCACTGATACAAGACACTATTCCTCCCACTGACACCAATGATGGGGCACTATTCCTCCCACTGACACCAGCGATGGGGCACTATTCCTCCCACTGACACCAGCGAAGGGGCACTATTCCTCCCACTGATGCCAATGATGGGGCACTATTCCTCCCAATTATGCCAATAAAGAGGCACTATTCCTCCCGTTGATACCCACAAAAGGACACTATTCCTCCCACTGACACCAATGATGGGGCACTATTCCTCTCAATGACACCAATGATGGGGCATTATTCCTCCCACTGATACCAATGATGGGGCACTATTCCTCCCACTGACACCAATGATGGGGCACTATTCCTTCCACTGATACCAATGATGGGGCACTATTCCTCCCACTGATAGCAATGATGGGGCACTATTCCTCTCAATGACACCAATGATGGGGCATTATTCCTCACAATGTTACCACTGATAAGGCACTATTCCTCCCACTGATACCAATAATGAGGCACTATTCCTCCCATTGATACCCACGAAGGGACACTATTCCTCCCACTCACACAAATGATGGAGCACTGTTCCGCCTACTGACACCAGTGATTGTGTACTACTCCTTCCACTGACACCAATGATGGGATATTATTCCTGCCGCTGACACCAATGATGGGACATTATTCTTCCCCCAGACTCCAATGATGGGGCACTATTCCTTTAATTGACACCAACTATTCCCTCAACTGACACCAAACTGACACCAACGATAGGATACTATTTTCCCCACTGACGCCAACAATAGGACACTATTCCTGCCACTGACACCAACAATGTGTTGTTTACTCCCACTAACTCAATTTGTACTCCCAATGGTCACAGTAGGCCTCCCCCCTCCCCCCTCCCCCCAAAGTCTGAAGGGCAGTAAACTGGCCCTTTGCTTAGAAAGTTTGGTGACCCCTGATTTAGAACAAAAGAAAAAGCTTCAGTAAAACAAAGCAAAGACATTGCAATGACGCCAATAAAGAGGCACTATTCCTGCCATTGATACCCACGAAGGGATACTATTCCTCCCACTGACACCAATAATGGGGGCACTATTTCTCCCACTGATACCAATGATGGGGCATTATTCCTCCCAATGACCCAATGACACCAATGATGGGGCATTATTCCTCGCAATGTCAAAAATGATGGGGCACTATTCCTCCCACTGTTACCAATAATGAGGCACTATTCCTCCCACTGATACCAATGATGGGGCACTATTCCTCCCACTGATACCAATGATGGGGCACTATTCCTCCCACTGACACCAATGATGGGGCACTATACCTTCCACTGATACCAATGATGGGGCACTATTCCTCCCACTGATACCAATGATGGGGCACTATTCCTCCCACTGTTACCAATGATGGGGCACTATTCCTCCCACTGATACCAATGATGGGGCACTATTCCTCCCACTGTTACCAATAATGAGGCACTATTCCTCCCATTGATACCCACAAAGGGGCACTATTCCTCCCACTGACGCAAATGATGGGGCATTATTCTTCCTACTGACACCAGTGATTGTGTAATACTCTTTCCACTGACACCAATGATGGGACATTATTCCTGCCACTGACACCAGTGATGGGACA
Source organism: Staurois parvus (assembly GCF_062004578.1). NCBI lineage: Eukaryota > Metazoa > Chordata > Amphibia > Anura > Ranidae > Staurois > Staurois parvus. Next base: position 4,166,217 of record NW_028318370.1, on the reverse strand, counting down.
TTATTCCTGCCACTGACACCAATGATGGGGCATTATTCTTCCCCCAGACTCTAATGATGGGGTACTATTCCTTTAATTGACACCAACTATTCCCTCAACTGACACCAACGATAGGACACTATTCCTGCCACTGACACCAACAATGTGTTGTTTACTCCCACTGACTCCGGATCAATTTGTACTCCCAATGGTCACAGTAGCCCCCCCCCCCCCCCCTAAAGTCTGAAGGACAGTAAACTGGCCCTGTGCTTAGAAAGTTTGGAGACCCCTGATTTAGAACAAAAGAAAAAGCTTTAGTAAAACAAAGCAAAGACATTGCAAGAAACTTGACCCTCAGTGATCCACCTTACATCAGAATCCCCATCAGAATTCTTTTTTTGCTTTAAGGTCTTCATTGGAGTCCCCTCTTACATCAGAGGGCAGGATAACAACTTGCAGTGGGCCAGATTTGGCCCATGGGCCATCGTTTGGAGACCCAATGTCACCTTGAAGAGCATTTTCAGAAATAAATGCAGTATCATTTTGTATTTATTTTTTTCTTTATTTGTGACCGATATCCCTCATTTATCTCCCTATGACGGGTTCATTTGGTAATCTGTGTGCATTTTTTTGAACAAGGCTTGCCTTGATGTATGTTTTCTTTGGTTTGTAGAGAATCCACCTATCTCCGGACCCTTCCTTCCTCAGAGGTGGTTCACACTAGAATGCACACGTTTGAGCGTCTTCCAGTTTTGACCACCCATTCATTTCCATGGTCTGCCCAACACACGGGAACGTGTAATCAATAGTGCAGGCACCACTTTTGCAAAAAAAAAAAAAACGCACCATACTGCAAGGCACTGTGGTAAATGTGCTGCATTTGTACATTTGATACATTTGGGGTGACTTTAACAACTATTATTATTATACAGGATTTATATAGCTTCAACAGTTTGCTCAGCGCTTTACAATATAAAGGGAGACAATACAGCAACAATACAGTTCAATACAAGAGGGTTAGGAGGGCCCTGATCCTGGGAGCTTACAATCTAAGAGGGACGGGCTTGTGGTACAAAAGGTAATAACTATGGGGCATGGACTGATAGGAGAAATAGAAGATTCGGTTATTAGCTGAAGGCAGGATAGGCTTCCCTGAAGAAACAGGTTTTCAGAGATCGCCTAAAAGTGGGAAGAGTAGGCAATAGTCTGATAGATTGGGGTAGAGAGTTCCAGAGGATGGGTGAAGCTCTGGAGAAGTCCTGGAGACAAGCATGGGAGGAGGAGACATGGAAGCTAGAGAGCAGGAGGTCGTGCGAGGAGCGGAGAGGACGGTTTGGGTGATATTTGGAGACAAGATAGGTGATGTCATTTGGGGCAGAGTTATAAATAGCTTTATATGTTATTGTTAATGTTGTGAATTTTATTCGTTGGGCAATGGGAAGCCAGTGGAGGGATTGGCAGAGAGGGGTGGAGGACACTGAGTGGAGGCCAGTGGAGGGATTGGCAGAGAGGGGTGGAGGACACTGAGTGGAGGCCAGTGGAGAGATTGGCAGAGAGGGATGGAGGACACTGAGTGGAGGTCAGTGGAGGGATTGGCAGAGAGGGGTGGAGGAAACTGAGTGGAGGTCAGTGGAGGGATTGGCAGAGAAGGGTGGAGAACACTGAGTGGAGGTCAGTGGAGGGATTGGCAGAGAGGGGTGGATGACACTGAGTGGAGGCCAGTGGAGGGATTGGCAGAGAGGGGTGGATGACACTGAGTGGAGGCCAGTGGAGGGATTGGCAGAGAGGGGTGGAGGACACTGAGTGGAGGCCAGTGGAGCGATTGACAGAGAAGGGTGAAGGACACTGAGTGGAGGCCAGTGGAGGGATTGGTAGAGAGGGGTGGAGGACACTGAGTGGAGGCCAGTGGAGGGATTGGCAGAGAGGGGTGGAGGACACTGAGTGGAGGCCAGTGGAGGGATTGGCAGAGAGGGGTGGAGGACACTGAGTGGAGGCCAGTGGAGGGATTGGCAGAGAGGGGTGGAGGACACTGAGCGGAGGCCAGTGGAGGGATTGGCAGAGAAGGGTGGAGGACACTGAGTGGAGGCCAGTGGAGGGATTGGCAGAGAGGGGTGGAGGACACTGAGTGGAGGCCAGTGGAGGGATTGGCAGAGAGGGGTGGAGGACACTGAGTGGAGGCCAGTGGAGGGATTGGCAGAGAGGGGTGGAGGACACTGAGTGGAGGCCAGTGGAGGGATTGGCAGAGAGGGGTGGAGGACACTGAGTGGAGGCCAGTGGAGCGATTGACAGAGAAGGGTGAAGGACACTGAGTGGAGGCCAGTGGAGGGATTGGTAGAGAGGGGTGGAGGACACTGAGTGGAGGCCAGTGGAGGGATTGGCAGAGAGGGGTGGAGGACACTGAGTGGAGGCCAGTGGAGGGATTGGCAGAGAGGGGTGGAGGACACTGAGTGGAGGCCAGTGGAGGGATTGGCAGAGAGGGGTGGAGGACACTGAGTGGAGGCCAGTGGAGCGATTGACAGAGAAGGGTGAAGGACACTGAGTGGAGGCCAGTGGAGGGATTGGTAGAGAGGGGTGGAGGACACTGAGTGGAGGCCAGTGGAGGGATTGGCAGAGAGGGGTGGAGGACACTGAGTGGAGGCCAGTGGAGGGATTGGCAGAGAGGGGTGGAGGACACTGAGTGGAGGCCAGTGGAGGGATTGGCAGAGAGGGGTGGAGGACACTGAGCGGAGGCCAGTGGAGGGATTGGCAGAGAGGGGTGGAGGACACTGAGTGGAGGCCAGTGGAGGGATTGGCAGAGAGGGGTGGAGGACACTGAGCGGAGGCCAGTGGAGGGATTGGCAGAGAAGCGTGGAGGACACTGAGTGGAGGCCAGTGGAGGGATTGGCAGAGAGGGGTGGAGGACACTGAGTGGAGGCCAGTGGAGGGATTGGCAGAGAGGGGTGGAGGACACTGAGTGGAGGCCAGTGGAGGGATTGACAGAGAAGGGTGAAGGACACTGAGTGGAGGCCAGTGGAGGGATTGGTAGAGAGGGGTGGAGGACACTGAGTGGAGGCCAGTGGAGGGATTGGCAGAGAGGGGTGAAGGACACTGAGTGGAGGCCAGTGGAGGGATTGGTAGAGAGGGGTGGAGGACACTGAGTGGAGGCCAGTGGAGGGATTGGCAGAGAGGGGTGGAGGACACTGAGTGGAGGCCAGTGGAGGGATTGGCAGAGAGGGGTGGAGGACACTGAGTGGAGGCCAGTGGAGGGATTGGCAGAGAGGGGTGGAGGACACTGAGCGGAGGCCAGTGGAGGGATTGGCAGAGAGGGGTGGAGGACACTGAGTGGAGGCCAGTGGAGGGATTGGCAGAGAGGGGTGGAGGACACTGAGTGGAGGCCAGTGGAGGGATTGGCAGAGAAGGGTGGAGGACACTGAGTGGAGGCCAGTGGAGGGATTGGCAGAGAAGGGTGGAGGACACTGAGTGGAGGCCAGTGGAGGGATTGGCAGAGAGGGGTGGCAGATACAGAACGGTTGGTAAGTTGGATGAGTCTGGCGGTGGCAGCATTCATGATAGACTGAAGGGATAGCCTGCGATGAGGTGAGCAACTAATGGCACCTGCAAGCATCTTGCAACACCAAGTGACATTTTGATTGACTTTTTAGGAAGCATTGCACCACGGGACTGTAACGTCTTACTTTGCATTTTGCAGCCGTGTGAAAATCCGAGCTTTATCTATTTTGGGGAAATGAAAGGAAACCACAAGATTTTTGTATGATTTCATTTCTTTACTCGCTTAGTCTCGGGTTCACACTACTGCGACCTCAAAGTTGTGCGAATTACAGTGTGACCTTGCTAGGCGACTTCCTGGCAACTTGAATACTACTTTGATGTGACTTTGATACAACTGTGAAGCGACTTTCAAGGAATGCCTGGGTAATCTTCCTGTAATGCGGATCCAAATCACATCAATTTCGATGAGGATCCAACTTGGAGGCGACTTCCATTAAAGTCTATGGGCACAAGTCGGATAGAAGTCACCTTAAAGTAGTATAGGAACCTTTTCTAAAGTCGGAGCGGCTTCAGTAGAGCTAATTAAGACAGCTCTCATTGACTAACATGGGATTTCACATGTCACGCGACTTGTCTCACAAGTCAGATCCTAAATCGTGGCAATGTGAACTGAGCCTTCCTCATTATTTATTATTATAGGTACTTATACAGCGCCGTCAATTTATGCCGTGCTTTACATATATATTGTACATTCCAGTCCCTAACCCTCAAGGGGTGTACAATCTAAAGTCCCTAACAGGGGCGGACTGACCATTTAGAAACTCGGGCACTGCCCGAGGGCCCGGGGTCAGTAGGGAGCCCCATGAGATGCCCCTGGTACCTTTTTCATAGGCTTTTTTGAGTTTGGGAAAGGACACAGGGGCCCCATGATCCCCTATTGCCCGGGGGCCCCATGAGTTGTCAGTCCGCCCCTGGTCCCTAACATACATTCATACACATTCTAGGGCCAATTTAGACAGGAGCCAATTCACCTACCAGCATGTCTTTGGAGTGTGGGAGGAAACCAGAGTACCCGGCGGAAACCCACGCAGGCACAGGCATGCAAACTCCAGGCAGGTGGTGCCGTGGTTGGGATTTGAACCAACGACCCTAACTGCCAGGCGAAAGTGCTAACTATTTAGCCACTTATGTTTTTTATTTATTTTTATTTGCTTTTGCTGGTCTAGTTTCTTTTTTTTTTTCAGAGAACCAAAACACAGAAAATATCAAAGCAGAGAGATTGAGGAATTTAGTAACATGCAGAAAAAAAGTTCTAATGTCAATAGAGTGAAATTGGCTTGTTGTTCTTTAGTTTCATGTTGTATTTACACTTTTGTTTTTTTTTCTTACAGGAGGGACGTTTTATCTTTGCTTGTTTTCTAAGTTATATCTGTATAACGGCGGCAGTTGATGGTGAGATTTTAAACAAAAAAATGCAGAAAAGAAAATGCAAAAAATGTTAAAATGTTTTTAATGTGGGAACACAGTACATGTTAACTGCAATATTTGTTATATAGGAGATCCATTGCGCTGTAGGTATTCCATTTACATGATGGTGAGATTTACAATTGCTAAAATATTATATAGGGAACTGTAATGCAATCTTGGGCAAGGTCACTTGGCAATAAAGGCAATGCCACTTACTGTGGTGGGGCTGGCACAGGGTACAGAAATGACAGCCACTATCCGCTAGGTCTAGGGTTGTCACCTTTTGGGCAAGCAAATGGGGTGGGGGAGATGTTACAACATTGTTAAAACGGGTGTGACATAATGAGCGTGTTAAAACATAATCAGGTTTCTATTATCTAGTACTCCTTACATTATTGAATACAACTTTTGATCTTCCATCTAGAGCAGCCTATCTCAACCTTCTTATCATGGAGGAACCCTTGATATAGTTTTCAGGTCACAGGGAACCCCAGCAAAAATTAATCAGAGTCAGTGGGAAGAATGTCTCATGATGGTCAGTGGGAAGAATGTTTCTTACATTGGTGGTCATTGGGAAGAATGTCCCTTACATTGGTGGTCAATGGGAAGAATGTCCCTTACATTGGTGGCAAGAGGGAAGAATGCCCCCCTTACATTGGTGGTCATTGGGAAGAATGTCCCTTACATTGGTGGCCAGTGGGAAGAATACTCCCTTTACATTGGTGGTCAGTGGGAAGAATGTCCCTTACCTTGGTGGTCAATAGAAATAATGTCCCTTACATTGGTGGTCATTGGGAAGAATGCCCCCCTTACATTGGTGTTTAGTGGGAAGAATGTCTCTTACATTGGTGGCCAGTGGGAAGAATGCCCTCCTTACATTGGTGTTCAGTGGGAAGAATGTCACTTACATTGCTGGTCAATGGGAAGAATGTCCCTTACAGTGGTGGTCAGTGGGAAGAGTGCCCCCCTTACATCGGTGTTCAGTGGGAAGAATGTCCCTTACATTAGTGGTCCATGGGAAGAATGCCCCCCTTACATTGGTGTTCAGTGGGAAGAATGTTCCTTACATTGGTGGTCAATGGGAAAAATGTTCCTTACATTGGTGGTCAATGGGAAGAATATCCGTTACATTGAAAGGGGAAGAATGCCCCCCTTCACATTGGTGGTTAGAATTCCATAGAAAAGATTATTGGTGTCATGCCGCTGGATCTGCCAAGTGGCATTAGACCTGGAACTATGCAGACACCATCAGGTGAGAGGTCAATGAGCCACACCTCAAGGAACCCCTAACAACCATTGGAGGAATCTTAGCTGAGAATATTGATCTAGAAAAGTAGACTGTAATAATTAATAAAAACAAATCAAAAGTGAAAATTTTAATCTGATTGAATCCTTTTTAAAAGGCACTAGAATTAAAAAATAGCTAAAAAATAGCTAAGGAAAGAAGGGGAAGAAGGAGATAAAGTGATAGTAAAGTCATTTTTCATAAGTCAGATAATAATAACTTAACTTATATGCATTTGCTTTTTTTTTTCCTCTTCTGGAAATAATTTTCATTCCCTGAGCTTCCTTTTGAATCTGTCCCCTGGCCGCACTGCCACACTCCCATTCTATGTGTGCCCGCTGTGTCGCCGGGACCTATGGAGCCTGGTAGGAGTCTCCGCTTCCCACTTAGCACTCCAACTGTACATGCAGCCGTTCACAGCGCCGCACACACAAGCAGCGCAAGAAGGACAGCGGCCATGTTACCCATTAAAATGAACCCATATTGCTTCTGCTAGCCATGAGTGAGTTCATGTGTTTTCATTCCTAGAAAAAGGAGTTTTTTTTGTTTTTCACCCTAAGCAATACATGTGATTTGGAAATGCTGACGAAGGACGAGTGAAATTTTTTTGCTTTGAAATTTATGCTTTGATCAGCACATGACATCCATTAAAGCAACCTTAGTAAAGTAAGGAAAGTAAAAGATGTCACCCATTATAAATGCCTAGTTACCACTAATTAGGCCTAATTAACCCCTTCCTCCCCTTTTTAAAAATATTTTTCCCCTTTTTTCCTTTTTAGTCCCCTGCTGGAACAAATTGCATGATTTTTTTTTTTGCCTTCCTCTGGATCAGCTGTGGGTATAGGATTCTGTATATGAAGGTGTTCTATTTATTGGCTCCCGACCATGTGACCTGTGACCACTGTGATAGTCAGTCACAGTGGTCACAGTTACATAGTTAGTCTGGATGAAAAAAAACAAAAGTCCATCCAGTTCAACCATAGAAAAAAAAAAGTTATAATCCTACACCCACAGTTGATCCAGAGGAAGGCAAAAAACCCAGCAAAGCATGATCCAATTTGTTCCTGCTGGGAAAAACGTCCTTCCTGATCCCCCGAGAGGCAATAGGATATTCCCTGGATCAACTTTACCTATAAATGTTATATCCAGTTATATTCTGTGTATCTAAGAAAGAATCCCGGACTTTTTTGAAGCAATCCACTGAGCTGGCTAGAACCAACTTTTGATTGAGTCTATTCCACATTTTCACAGCTCTTACTGTGAAGAAACCTTTCTGTATTTGGAGATTAAATGATTTTTCCTCCAAACATAAAGAGTGCCCCCTTGTCCTCTGTGATGACCTCAGGGTGAATAGCTCTACACCGAGTTCACTATATGAACCACTGATGTATTCATACATGGAGATCATATCCCCCCTTATGTATTATACATGGTGATCATATCCCCCTTATGTATTATACATGGTGATCATATCCCCACTTATGTATTATACATGGAGATCATATCCCCCCTTATTATACATGGAGATCATATCCCCCCTTATGTATTATACATGGAGATCATATCCCCCTTATGTATTATACATGGAGATCATATCCCCCTTATGTATTATACATGGTGATCATATCCCCCCTTATGTATTATACATGGTGATCATATCCCCCCTTATGTATTATACATGGAGATCATATCCCCCTTATGTATTATACATGGAGATCATATCCCCCCTTATGTATTATACATGGAGATCATATCCCCCCTTATGTATTATACATGGTGATCATATCCCCCCTTATGTATTATACATGGAGATCATATCCCCCCTTATGTATTATACATGGAGATCATATCCCCCCTTATGTATTATACATGGAGATCATATCCCCCCTTATGTATTATACATGGAGATCAGTTCTCCAATGTTCTTTTTGTGAATTGGTGCCCAAAACTGGACTGCATATTCCAGATGAGGTATTACTAATGATTTGTACCGGGGGAAATGATATCTCTCTCTGGAGTCTATACCTCTTTTAATACAAGAGAGGATTTTGCGCGCATCAAAGAAATAGCAGACCCAAATAGTCCTGTGCTTAGGAATAGACAACACAGATTATGGCCACATCACGGATGTCCTAGAATGTGCACTCCTTGCTGCTCTCAGAGGACCGAGGAAGTCCAAGTGTACTAAATAGAGAAAAAACAAACAGAAGGCGCACCGGCCCAGTGCATTACATAAGAAACATTTATTAAAACAATAAAAGTGGGTATTGTACTCACAAACAACAATACAGTCAAAGGCACATCATAAAAGAACAGCTCTGTCCAATCCACACTACGTGTTGAACCGCACTGGGAACCCTGGACCTCTAATATACTAACGCGTTTTGAGGACTTGCCTCTTCCTCAGAGCCAACTAACCAAATGTCTGTACCCTCTCTTATATGTTCACTAATGGATACATGTGGGCCAACATGCACACTCCCAGAGGCGGAGAGAAGTGTCACATGGGCTGTTAGCATCATAAATACAAATCCAAACACATAAAATATGCCTTATCAAAATTCATTAATACAATAAAATAATGTAATGTATAAACATGAAAAATTCCTCTTATAATGCATTGCATTGTGTATATTTGTTATAGGATGCAATGATAGGAACGTAGGTGGTATAGCCCTCATATAAATGGATAGAATATTAGGGGACTCACATACCAAGTAAGATGTAGCAGGATGATTCCTATAGTATATGCAATGGATGGCAAATCCAGAGATGGATCAGCTGCTAGATCAGTGGTGCAGCAGAGAACTGCACCCATGCAACTGTATTGTTGTTTGTGAGAACAATACCTACTTTTATCGTTTTAATACATTTTATTTTTGAATTTATTTCAGGTACTTATATAGCGCCGTCAATTTACGCAGCGCTTTACATATATATATTGAACATTCACATCAGTCCCTAACCCTCAAGGGGCGTACAATCTAAGGTCCCTAACTCACATTCATAAATGCTTCTTAAGGTAATGCACTAGGTCTGTGCGTCCTCTGCTTGTTTTTTTCTATACAGTGGTCACATCATTGCCGATCCTCCCTACCTCCTGGGTGTTCATAATCTCTAAAAGGGATGCAGGCATAGGTAGGAATGGGTTAAATAATATCTCAACTCAAAATTTCCTATTCCTGATCTGTACCTGCCAGGGGCGGACTGACAACTCAGGGGCCCCCGGGCAATAGGGGATCATGGGGCCCCTGTGTCCTTGCCCAAACTCAAAAAAGCCTATGAAAAAGGTACCAAGGGCATCTCATGGGGCCCCCTACTGACCCCGGGCCCTAAGGGCAGTGTCCGAGTTTCCAAATGGTCAGTCCACCGCTGATACCTGCTGTACCATGTACTTGTATGAAAAAGTCTCCTGTTCTTTGTATTGCTTCCTTTGTGTGAAATCCCTGGTGTTCCTGCCAGTTCCTCTGCTTTCCTATTAAAAACTGACCGCTACTAGGCATGAGAGCACAGCGTGCTCAGTTCCCTAGCTGTGCTCAGCCTGCTCTCCTACAACGATCAGACTGGCCCTGGCACAACCTACCCCCTCCCATCTTCTGTGCAGCCATTCACTGGGAAGATCAGTGTACTGCTGCTTCTCCTTTCCTCAGCTCTCTGAACTCCTTATGCAGCTAAGAACAGAGGGTATGTGATCACTTATTAAAAGGGGAAAAAAGGTATTTTAAATGTTTTTATATCTATACACAAATGTTTTACCTTTCATTTCTATTTTAAATTGAATGGGTTGTTTTACAAGGTGAGGGTTTACATACACTTTAAGAATTAGCTGATCTTCTCTGCAATCAGGGGCAGACTGACCATTTGGAAACTCGGGCACTGCCTGAGGGCTCGGTGTCAGTAGGGGGCCCCATGAAATGCCCCTGGTACCTTTTTATAGGCTTTTTTTGGGTGTGCTTTGAGTGTGGGCAAGGACACAGGGGCCCCATGATCCCCTATTACCCAGGGGCTCCATGAGTTGTCAGTCCGTCCCTGTCTGCGATTCAGCAGTTGGTAAAATATAACTAAAGGAAACACTTTCTTTTAGTTTTGGATAGACTGGAGAGGGATTAGAACCCCTGTCAGCTTGAATTGCTCTCTGTGTCCCCATTAGGGAGCGTCACTCTCTCTCTTTGTCCTGATGAACATTATCATTGAAAGTGAAAGTAGAAAAAAATCCCCAATTTTAGGTTGTCCTCTGAACAGAGGAGAAACTAGTCCTGGTGACAACCAGGGATTCCCTCACTTTAGAGGGATTTCCTCTCACTTCCGTTTCAGTAAGTAAAAGGAAATCTCCCCAGTTGGCAAAAAAAAAACACACAAGTCATAACCCTCCCTTACTCTATCCAAAGAAATAGTAAATAAATAAAATTCTGCCTTTGGTTCTAAGATGTTCCACTTGCTGATTCATTTTGGTTGTTTTTTGCAGAGAGTGTCCAGGCTGCCGATGTACAGGCAGAGTTTGGGGAGAGCGCCACGTTGACGTGTCTTTTACAGAAAATGAATGACTCGAACCAAGTGACTTGGAAGAAGATTGGGAAGAACAATCAAACCAAACTGGCCACATACACAAAAGAGAGAGGAGCCAGGGTGGACAAAGCGTATGAGGATCGGCTGAATATCAGCATGCTGGGGTTGAACAGGACCGCCATCACTATTTATAAAGCCAGCTTGGAGGACGAAGGGTGCTACGCCTGTGTCTTCAATGTCTTCCCAACAGGAGCCAAGGAGGGCCGCATCTGTCTGAGGATTTCTGGTAAGAGATCATAAGCCATTAATACTGGTCTCCAGCAGAAATACAACCACTTACATTTCCACCGCAGCCTCCCTGGCGATATTCCCGAGTGTAGCTCGGGGTAAAGTTTCAGTACCACAAGTGGTAACCCCGAGCTACACTTGGGCTTACCATGCGGCGCTACCCCGGGATCTGTTCTTCTCTTACCTTGTCCTGCGCTCCCGCAATGTCCCCCCTGCAGTGTCCCCGGCAATGTCCTCCGGCCGATGCCAGGATCTGTCTTCCGGGATCCGTTCCCTGCGACGTCGGGACGTACGGGGGACTGAACCGGCGGGAATTTTGAAAATGACAAAAAGTGACATTCACTAAATTCACTAAAATCACATAGTATAACATTCCTGTATCAAACCATTTCACATACATGTTGTCCCGAGTGCTTTGTCCGGTGCCCTGCCTGCATTTTTACTGTTCTTTCTGCCTGGAAACTGAGAAACGTCCATGGCGTCCAAAAAGCGTCCCTTAGGGGTTTATTTACTAAAGCTGGTTCACTCAGAATCTTTTGTACTTCTGCATAGAAACCAATCAGCCTACAGATTTTATTGCTAAAGCTTAATTGAACAAACTGAGATTAGAAGCTGATTGGCTACTATGCAGAGGTGCACAAGATTCAAAATGAACCAGTTTTAGTAAATAAACCCCTTTAGGTCAAAATCGGTTTTAGACCGGCTAGAGAACAGCGATAGTAAATCAGAACCACTTGCAGAATTGAGTGATAATGATTCGTGGGGGAAATTCCTCATCAGACACTGAAAACGATTCTGTGACTTTGCTCAGCGATGTGCGAACTTGGCGCTATATTTCAAATTTCAGTGTTTTTGGTTTGATTATATTATTGAATTAAATTTATTATTATTTTTTATGATTATTTATTAAATTATAATTTATGATTTCGAGTTTCAAGTTTTATCCTACCCGGGATGTTTACTAGACTCTTGTTCGGACAAATTTCAGTGAGTTATTCCTAAAAATGACAGGCCTACAATAAAAAAAATACATATTTCCATGCAAAAAAATGTACCGCTTTGAGCACAGAAATACTGACATAATCAGACCGCTAGGGAGGTTAATGTTCCCATCTCCATCTACGATGATAGGTGGTCTCTCATTTAAAGGAAACCTGACATTACCGACCTCCTTCTGAAAATGCCAGTCGCCTGGCTCACCAGAGCTCCCCTGCATACTTTGGGGTCAGTGATTTAAAATGTATGGGATAGGCAAATAGCAATTTTAGAAGGTGAGGTCAGCAGTAGTAGTCCAACCCCATTCTCCTCTCACCTCTGACATCAACAAGGCATTTTCTTCCACACAACTGCCGCTCACTGGATATTTTCCCTTTTTCAGACCATTCTCTGTAAACCCCAGAGATAGTTGTGCGTGAAATTCCCAGTAGATCAGCAGTTTTTGAAATACTCAGACCAGCCCGTCTGGCACCAACAACCATGCCGTGTTCAAAGTCACTTAAATCCCCTTTCTTCCCCACTCTGATGCTCGGTTTGAACTTCAGCAACTTGTCTTCACCACTTCCACATGCCTAAATGCATTGAGGTGCTGTCATGTGATTGGCTGATTAGGAGAGAGAGAGAGAGATTTGCATATGTATTCTTTATTTATTATGCTGATATTTTTCTTATTTTTAGATAAATATTAATTCATTTGATTTCACTTGAGGGGGCAGCCCTAGCAAGTTTACTGTCACTGTCCAATCACCTGAAAGTAGCTTCCATATACCCTATGGTCTATGAATACAAGTCCTGTATTATATGTTCAAGAAAAAATATAGTTCTTAATTTAGTTAAAATTTAAATGATGCATATTCATATATCACTGGGGTCTCCAATTTTTCAAAACAAAGGGCCAGTTTACTATCCATCAGACCTTAGTGGAGCTTGACTGTGGCCAAAGGGAGTAGGAAATGTCCTCTAAATGACAGCAAACAACGTCCACATTGTCTCAGGCTTGATGCTCAGTTGGAGTCAAACATTTATATAGCGCCTGTGGTCATTAAGAGGAAGAATAGTGCCCCATCATTGGTGTCAATTGAGGAATAGTGCCCCATCATTGGTATCAGTGGGAGGAATTGGTGCCCCATCATTGGTATCAATGGGAGAAATAGTGCCCCATCATTGGTGTCAGTGGGAGGAATAGTGCCCCATCATTGATATCAGTGGGAGGAATTGGTGCCCCATCATTGGTATCAATGGGAGAAATAGTGCCCCATCATTGGTGTCAGTGGGAGGAATAGTGCCCCATCATTGGTATCAGTGGGAGGAATAGTGCCCCATCATTGGTATCAGTGGGAGGAATAGTGCCCCATCATTGGTATCAGTGGGAGGAATAGTGCCCCATCATTGGTATCAGTGGGAGGAATTGGTGCCCCATCATTGGTATCAATGGGAGAAATAGTGCCCCATCATTGGTGTCAGTGGGAGGAATAGTGCCCCATCATTGGTATCAGTGGGAGGAATAGTGCCCCATTATTGGTGTCAGTGGGAGGTATAGTGCCCCATCATTGGTGTCAGTGGGAGGAATAGTGCCCCATCATTGGTATCAGTGGGAGGAATAGTGCCCTATCATTGGTATCAGTGGGATGAATAGTGCCCCATCATTGGTGTCAGTGGGAGGAATAGTGCCCCATCATTGGTGTCAGTGGGAGGAATAGTGCCCCATCATTGGTGTCAGTGGGAGGAATAGTGTCCCATCGTTGGTATTAGTGGGAGGAATAGTGTCCCATCATTGGTATCAGTGGGAGGAATAGTGCCCCATCATTGGTATCAGTGGGAGGAATAGTGCCCCATCATTGGTATCAATGGGAGAAATAGTGCCCCATCATTGGTGTCAGTGGGAGGAATAGTGCCCCATCATTGGTATCAGTGGGAGGAATAGCGCCCCATCGTTCGTGTCAGTGGGAGGAATTGGTGCCCCATTATCGGTGTCAATGGGACAAATAGTGCCCCATCATTGGGTTTATTAGGAGGAACAGTGACCTATCATTGATGTCAATGGGAAGAATAGTACTTCATATCACTGAGAGGAATAATGTCCCAAGGGCCAGATAAAGGTCCACTGACCACAGTTTAGAGACCACTGATATATTGTATTCTCCTTCTTTTCTTCATTTTCATCATTTTCAGTTGTTTATCTCTATCTACTTGCCCCTTGTTGAAAAAAAGCCCTATTGTTTACAGAACTCAATATTTAGATAGAGTAGGGAGTAGTTAACATAAAGGGTGTCCTTGCTCTGGGGGCCAGTGAACTCTGAGCTTTCCTCCTTTTTAGCTCCAGTCCTGCAGGCAGGCCCCATCCCACTGAGCCTCCTTGCAGCCTCCTGCCTTCAGCCTCACATCTTCTTGTTCCAAAGCCCTAGAGCGGGGGAAATTCCAGAGGGGCTGTCCTGCAGAGCCTCTCAGCACCTGACTGAGATTTAACCTTCTGGCTATTACACTCAGGCTTCCTTACTAACAATTAAACACCCCAGTTCGCCCTAGCTAACCTAGGAGGGTGCTGCACTAGTAATGGCGGTGATCAGCGACTCAGCGGGAGTGTGATAGGGCATTCTGACACTAACTGCCACTGGGTGGGAACTGACTAACTGCCACTGACATCTCCAGTGACACTAATACAGTTATCAGTGCTAATAAAAAGTACTGACACTGTACTAATGACACTGGGCAGGAAGGGGTTAACATCTGGGGTGTGATTTTACTGTGTACTGTGCGGTATTTTATTAGGGGATGTGCTGGTTTTTATCTTCCTGCTTTGCAGGGAGATAAAAACCAGCACATCCCTGCTGACAGGAGAGAGATCTGTGCTGTTAACATTCACAGATCTCTCTCCTGTCAGTTGCTCTGCCGATCTCTGGGTCCCAGCCATAAATCGCTGGCCCAGACCTGGTGATTGACATGTACAGGAGCAATGACAGCACTATCATTAGTGAACTTTTCACTGTGTCGCAAAGATTTTTACACATTAATACACAATGCTTATATTAATTACACCAACCTTACCGCTTTTTTATACATTGCTCAAATAAATTAAAAGGAACACTTTTTAATTAGAGTATAGCATCAAGTCAATGAAACTCCTGGGATATTGATCTGGTCAGCTAAGTAGCAGAGGGGGTTGGCAATCAGTTTCCGCTGCTTTGGTGTTAATGAATTTACCAATAGGTGCACTAGATAGGCAACAATGAGACCACCCCCAAAACAGGAATGGTTTTACAGGTGGAGGCCACTGACATTTTTTTTCCTACTCATCGTTTGCATTTGGCTAGGTTCAGTGTCACTAATGGTATCATGAGGCGATACCTGGACCCTACAGAGGTTGCACAGGCAGTCCAACTCCTCCAGGAGTGCACATCAATACATGCCATTGTCAGAAGGTTTGCTATGTCTCCCAGCACAGTCTCAAGAGCATGGAGGATATTCTAGAAGACAGGCAGTTACCCTAGAAGAGCTGGACAGGGCTGTAGAAGGTCCCTAACCCATCAGCAGGACAAGTATCTGCTCCTTTGTGCAAGGAGGAACAGGATGAGCACTGCCAGAGCCCTACAAAATGACCTCCAGCAGGCCACTGGTGTGAATGTCTCTGACCAAACAATTGGAAACAGACTTCATGAGGGTGGCCTGAGGGCCCGATGTCCTCTAGTTGGCCCTGTGCTCACTGCCCGACACCATAGAGCTGGTTTGGCATTTGCCATTGAACACCAGAATTGGCAGGTCCACCACTGGCACCCTGTGCTTTTCACAGATGAGAGCAGATTCACCCTGAGCACATGTGACAGATGAGAAAGGGTCTGGAGAAGTCGTGGAGAACGTTATGCTGGCTTTAACATCGTTCAGCATGGCTGTTTTGGTGGTGGGTCAGTGATGGTCTGGGGAGGCATATCCATGGAGGGATGTACAGATCTCTACAGGCTAGACAATGGTACCCTGACTGCCATTAGGTATTGGGAGGAAATCCTTGGACCCATTGTTACACCCTACACTGCGGCAGTGGGTTCTTTCTGGTGCACAACAATGCCCGGCCTCAAGTGGCAAGAGTATGCAGGCAGTTCCTGGAAGATGAAGGAATTGATACCATTGAATGGCCCCCACACTCGCCTGACTTAAATCCAATAGAACACCTCTGGGATATCATGTTTCGGTCCATCCGATGCCGCCAGATTGCATCTCAGACTGTGCAGGAGCTCAGTGATGCCCTGGTCCAGATCTGGGAGGAAATACCCCAGGACACCATCCGTGGTCTCATTAGGACCATGCCCCGACGTTGTCAGGCATGCATACAAGCACATGGGGGCCATACAGACTACTGAGGACCATTTTGAGCTGCTGCAATGAAATTTCAGCAAAATGGACTAGCCTGCTGCATCATTTTTCCACTTTGATTTTCGGGGTGTCTTTGAATTCAGTCCTCTGTAGGTCAATCATTATCATTTCCATCAAATGATGGGGCATCCTTACGTTCCTAACACATCACCCTGTCCATATCAGTATCAGGGGCGGACTGACCATTTGGAAACTCGGGCACTGCCCGAGGGCCCGGGGTCAGTAGGGGGCCCCATGAGATGCCCCTGGTACCTTTTTCATAGGCTTTTTTGAGTTTGGGCAAGAACACAGGGGCCCCATGATCCCCTATTGAGGGCCTGGGGTCAGTAGGGGGCCCCATGAGATGCCCCTGGTACCTTTTTCATAGGCTTTTTTGAGTTTGGGCAAGGATACAGGGGCCCCATGATCCCCTATTGCCCGGGGCCCCATGAGTTGTCAGTCCGCCCCTGATCAGTATAGATATCCACCAAGATATTTTTCCCCATTGAGATCTGATGTGTTTTTAAAGTGTTCCTTTAATTTTTTTGAGCAGTGTATATAGTTCATGCTACACATAGAAAGAATTTTCTTTTTTGTCTGTTTTTTGTTTATTTTTTTAATATTAGCGTACACAGATAAGATTATTTACATCAAGTGTATCTCTTTTCCAAAAAAAAAAAGAAATTGTTGGGTAAAAGAAAGCTGAACTTCTGATAGATATAAAAGACACAAGTTAATACAGTTTAGCTTTTGTTTAATTCCGCACATCCCTAAATGCATATTTTAGGTAAGGTAAAAATTGCGCACTCACCAGAAGCGTAATAAAATTACTCAGTGTGTATATCAACGGTGAATCCCTTCACAGGTAAAGGACAGGACTGAAACATGGAATGGTTCTCTCTCCAGGTGGCAAGGATTCGAGCCCTCAAAGGAAGTAGGTGGATCCAGATGGCCAGAGACCCCTTTAAGGGATGGATGGGTAGAGACGCCTGTTTACAGCTGCTCCCTCTCTGGATGCAGTGGACCGGAAACTGGATCGCAGCAAGACTCTAAAATGATATACCGTATTTTTCGCTCCATAAGACGTACTTTTTTCCCCCAAAAAAGGGGGGAAAATGTCAGTGAGTCTTATGGAGCGAATATGGAGCGGCTGGTCCGGTATTTCCACCGCCGCCGTGTCAGAATACCGGGCCAACAATACAACAAACAAGAGATCCCTGTGCTCAAATCCATACAGCTAGTGCATGCATTTATCCATCAGGTGCTAAAGGGGTGTAACCACATTAACTCTAGAAATTCTGAAGGACCCTCTGCACACTGGTATATACCCTTTCAAGCAAACTATGCAACAAATAGGGATATTTGGTTCACACATATTGCAATACATGTTTAAGCTGGCCAACTGCGTCAAAGTAATCCCTCTATGGCCAGTCCTACTCTGCCCTGCCTACGCAAGTGCTACTGTGGACACAATGCTAACATAGGGGAAAAGACACAATGGGGAGAGCTACAAGGTTCAGGTCTGGCTACTGACCCAACAATACAACAAACAAGAGATCCCTGTGCTCAAATCCATACAGCTAGTGCATGCATTTATCCATCAGGTGCTAAAGGGGTGTAACCACATTAACTCTAGAAATTCTGAAGGACCCCCTGCACACTGGTATATACCCTTTCAAGCAAACTATGCAACAAATAGGGATATTTGGTTCACACATATTGCAATACATGTTTAAGCTGGCCAACTGCGTCAAAGTAATCCCTCTATGGCCAGTCCTACTCTGCCCTGCCTACGCAAGGTCAGTAGCCAGACCTGAACCTTGTAGCTCTCCCCATTGTGTCTTTTCCCCTATGTTAGCATTGTGTCCACAGTAGCATAGGCAGGGCAGAGTAGGACTGGCCATAGAGGGATTACTTTGACGCAGTTGGCCAGCTTAAACATGTATTGCAATATGTGTGAACCAAATATCCCTATTTGTTGCATAGTTTGCTTGAAAGGGTATATACCAGTGTGCAGAGGGTCCTTCAGAATTTCTAGAATACCGGGCCAGCCGCTCAGCTATGCAGTGGGACCTTACCTGTTCCTCTATCCAGCGGCGCGCTGTCTTCCCGGCTTCTGTAGTGTGCGTGACAGCTGGGTGCCAAGTGCGCATGCGCATGAAGCGGTGCTCTTTGTGAATGGTAAGGCGGTACCTGGGACACATGACAGATCCCAGAAGCCGCCGGACCAATCACAAAGCGCAGCGCTTCTTGCTCATGCGCACTGGGCACCTGGCTGTAATGCCGAGCGCCCACACTACAGAAGCCGGGTAGACAGTGCGCGGCTGGATAGAGGAACAGGTAAGATCAAAGAACAACTCCGCCAAAGTAAGAGCGGGTACCTGTCAAATTCAGGTACCCCCCCCCCCAAAGGTCAGCAGTCATCTCCTGTACTGTCCGCAGTCTCTGGTCATCTCCTGTACAATCTGCAGTCTCTGGTCATCTCCTGTACTGTGTCCGCAGTCTCTGGTCATCCCCTGTACTGTGTCCGCAGTCTCTGGTCATCCCCTGTACTGTGTCCGCAGTCTCTGGTCATCCCCTGTACTGTGTCCGCAGTCTCTGGTCATCCCCTGTACTGTGTCCGCAGTCTCTGGTCATCCCCTGTACTGTGTCCGCAGTCTCTGGTCATCCCCTGTACTGTGTCCGCAGTCTCTGGTCATCCCCTGTACTGTCTGCAGTCTCTGGTCATCTCCTGTACTGTGTCCGCAGTCTCTGGTCATCCCCTGTACTGTGTCCGCAGTCTCTGGTCATCCCCTGTACTGTGTCCGAAGTCTCTGGTCATCCCCTGTACTGTGTCCGCAGTCTCTGGTCATCCCCTGTACTGTGTCCGAAGTCTCTGGTCATCCCCTGTACTGTGTCCGCAGTCTCTGGTCATCCCCTGTACTGTGTCCGCAGTCTCTGGTCATCCCCTGTACTGTGTCCGCAGTCTCTGGTCATCCCCTGTACTGTGTCCGCAGTCTCTGGTCATCCCCTGTACTGTGTCCGCAGTCTCTGGTCATCCCCTGTACTGTGTCCGCAGTCTCTGGTCATCCCCTGTACTGTGTCCGCAGTCTCTGGTCATCCCCTGTACTGTGTCCGCAGTCTCTGGTCATCCCCTGTACTGTGTCCGCAGTCTCTGGTCATCCCCTGTACTGTGTCCGCAGTCTCTGGTCATCTCCTGTACTGTCTGCAGTCTCTGGTCATCTCCTGTACTGTGTCCGCAGTCTCTGGTCATCCCCTGTACTGTGTCCGCAGTCTCTGGTCATCTCCTGTACTGTGTCCGCAGTCTCTGGTCATCTCCTGTACTGTGTCCGCAGTCTCTGGTCATCTCCTGTACTGTGTCCGCAGTATCTGGTCATCTCCTGTACTGTGTCCGCAGTATCTGGTCATCTCCTGTACTGTGTCCGCAGTCTCTGGTCATCTCCTGTACTGTGTCCGCAGTCTCTGGTCATCCCCTGTACTGTGTCCGCAGTCTCTGGTCATCTCCTGTACTATGTCCGCAGTCTCTGGTCATCCCCTGTACTATGTCCGCAGTCTCTGGTCATCTCCTGTACTATGTCTGCAGTCCATTAGTTCAGAATTTTTTTTCCTGTTTTCTGCCTCTAAAACCTAGGTGCGTCTTATGGAGCGAAAAATACGGTAGCTCCTGTCACTCCCGTTTCATCTTTCCTCAGGCCGGTCTACATCGGCTCCCTATAGCAGTTTAGGCCGCAGCTGGATGTGGAGCAGGCCGCAACCAGCCTGCGGACAAAGCAACACCTACTGGCCACCTAGAGCTATAGCAACACCCGTGAAGGGAGAACACAATATGCATAGAGGTGTCTGACTGAAACCCCCCGACGACATTTTTAGTGTGTTGTTTCTCCTTTCACTGTCCAGTCACAGGCTGGAAATCAGCTTTAGGTTTATGTGTTTTTTTTTTTTAAATAAAGTTTTGGTTTTTTTTAATTTTCAGATGAGGTGCTGATTGAAAAGAGGCATAAAGTCAAGGTTGATGATTCTATAACACTGAAATGCTACCTGCGGAATCCAGAAAACGTCACACAAGTCTCCTGGGAAAAGAATGGACAGAACATCGGGATTTACAGAAACGGACCAACAAAGATTGACCCGCAGTTTCAGAAGACGGTGCATTTATGTAGCGAGTCTCCAAATGTATCTGCTCTCACCATATGGAGAGTCGCTGTTAGTGATGAAGGAGAATACAAATGTGTGTTCAACAGTTTTCCAAAGGGCTCCACACATGGGATAACCAAACTACAGGTCTACAGTAAGTACAGCCATACTCTTTTATGAGGAACTCTGGGCAAACAGATAAATACCCAAGAAGATAGAAGAACGTAGAACACATGGGCAATGAGTTTGTCCTTTATTAATTGTGTGTGCTTTTTATTATTTTTTGTCTGAGCACAGCCCAGTTACCTGTGATTGACAGCAGCGGGAGCCAATAAGGATCCCGCTGCTGTGTCTGAGCCAATAAGGAGAGAGAATGAGCCGAAAGAGCCTCTGCTCTCATGCACATCACTAGATCGAAAGCAGGCTCAGGTAAATATAATGAGGAGGGGGGGGGGTGCATGCAGAAGGTTTCTTACCTTAACCACTTGAGCTCCAGAGGATTTACCCCCCTTAATGACCAGGCCTCTTTTTGCCACTCGGCGCTGCACTAATTCAGCTGATAATTGCAATGCTGCACTATTGCAATGCAATGTCATGCAATAATTGCAATGTCATGCAAGATAATTGCGCGGTCATGCAATGCTGCACCCAAACAAAATTTACGTCCTTTTTTTCACACAAATAGAGCTTTCTTTCAGTGGTATTTGATCACCTGTGCGCTTTTTATTTTTCACGCTATAAACAAAAAAAGGCCAAAAATTTTGAAGAAAAACAATATTTTTTACTTTCAGCTATAAAAAATATATAGTAAACTCAAAGTTGGTTATAAATTTAGGCCAAAATGTATTCTGCTCCATGTTTTTGGTAAAAAAAATCCCAATAAGTGTATATTGATTGCTTTGTGTGGAAGTTATAGCGTCTACAAACTATGGTATAGATACTGCAATTTACGCCATTTTTCTGCTATACAGAGCTGCGCTAGTTTAATGGACAATTGCGCGGTCATGCAATATGGTACATAAATGAAATTTACATCCTTTTTTCCCCCACAAATTGAGCTCCCTGGACCCTGCATTCACTATATCTGGTCTCCCCGGACCCTGCATTCACTATATCCGCTCTCCCCGGACCCTGCATTCACTATATCCGGTCTTCCCGAACCCTGCATTCACTATATCCGGTCTTCCCGAACCCTGCATTCTCTATATCTGGTCTCTCAGGACCCTGCATTCACTATATCTGTTCTCCCCAGACCCTGCATTCACTATATCTGGTCTCCCCTCACCCTGAATTCACTATATTTGGTCCCCCAGACCCTGCATTCACTATATCCAGTCTCCCCGGACCCTGCATTCACTATATCTGGTCTCCCGGACCCTGCATTTACTATATATGGTCTCCCTGGACCCTGCATTCACTATATCTGGTCTCCCCGGACCCTGCATTCACTATATCTGGTCTCCCAGGACCCTGCATTCACTATATCTGATCTCCCCGGACCCTGCATTCACTATATCTGGTCTCCCCGGACCCTGCATTCACTATATCTGGTCTCCCCGGACCCTGCATTCCCTATATCTGCTCTCCCACAGTACACACAACATGAAATGCAATTATTTTAGTAAATATAAACTGCTAAATACCTTTCTCATCAGCAGTTAGAGCAGTCTTGTGACTTCTATCAGTGTCCAGCAGAGCACTGGTTAAAGCTTGTAAGAGTTTTAATTCTGCTCTAGGAGGATGCAGAACCCCTAACCTCTGTCTGGACAGTACTGATTGGCCCTGTGCTGATCACATGCACTTTCCCAAGAAAAAAAAAACCTCTATAGCAATACACACTATACTGAGCATGTGCAGAAAGGCTAGGGCTCAGTCTTTCTTATCAAGGGATAAGACGTGGACATTAGAACAAGAGTTTGAGCAGAGAAGACAGGATCAAACAGCCTTTTTTACACAATGCAGAGGATTAACCCCTTAGGTTCCACAGTGAGTATAACAAGCATGCTTTACTGCATCTACAGACTGATTGTACTGTTGTGGGTTTAGTAACACTTTAAGGTAAAAAGCCTTCTGCCTTTAGAACCACTTTAAGGTATTTACTAAATCCAAAAAGCAAAAATGATATGTGATGGTGTAAGGGTGGGGTAGGAAGTGAATGAGAAAAGGTACAGTTAAAGGACTCTCACCAATAAATACTACACTTAGAATGTTTATAATTCATGTCAGGGGCAGACTGACAACTCATGGGACCCCCGGGCAATAGAGGATCATGGGGCCCCTGTGTACTTGCCCAATCTCAAAAAAGCCTGTGAAAAAGGTACCAGGGGCATCTCATGGGGCCCCCTACTGACCCCTGGCCCTCGGGCAGTGCCCGAGTTTCCAAATGGTCAGTCTGCCCGATTCATGTGATTTATTTGAGTTGCTTGGCGCATCACCTTTTGTTTTGAGGAGAGCCTGGGATTAAATATCCATCCACCATTGGTGTACCCGGAGTCTTGTGACCACCCAACTGGGGGCAACTATATGTGATTCCCTGGTGACCGAGAGGTCTAACCCAGGAGAGCCTATTGCTGGTCTTCAATACTTATTATAACAAAGCTGTACCTGACCACCTTAAGCGGGGTCAATTGTTTCTGGTGAGTGAGAGATTCACATATTGTTTGCACGTGGCGAAGAGCACATCTCTTTGGCCTACGGAATTACATCTTCATGGGACTGTCAATATATTGTGTTCACCATTTATTATATTTGTTATATGAATATTATTTGTTAGATGTTGTTGAGAGTTCACTTGTTCTCATCTTTTGATGAACAGTTGTTGTAGCGCCTATCTATTCATGTATTTGTGTGTGAACTACAGCATCTGTGGATGCTTGAAGTTAGATCACACAGCCCTGCAGTGCTGAGTGACCTTTAGTGACATTTAGAGTCATTTTTGGAATGCATTTACAAATATATGTAAAAATATACGTTAAAATGCCTTTTTATATGTTAAAAAAATCCGAAGAATATATTTTAAAAATACATATTTTTAAAAATATATTTTTTAAAATATATTCTTCAGATTTTTTTAACATATAAAAGAGTCATTTTAACATATACTTCTACATATATTTGTAAATGCATTCCAAAAATGTAGATTTGTATTTATAAAGACATTCAGTATCTTTGAAACGTATTTTTAAAAATATGTTTTATATATTTTGTAATAAAAACGCATTTCAACATGCAGTGTGTGTGTGTGTGTGTGTATATATAGATATATATAGATATAAAGATATATATATATATATATAGATATATATAGATATATATAGATATATATAGATATATAGATAGATAGATAGATAGATATAGATTATATATATATATATATATATATATATATATATATATATATAGATATCTATATATATATATATATATATATATATATATATATATTGAAAAATATTTTGAAATATATTGAATACGGCCAAAATTGTAGTATTTCAAATATACAGCAATATCTTTGGGAAGAATATTTTTTAAATATATTTCAAATATATTTTTCTTCCATGTGGGAATCCCCTAACATTGTATATATTTTTAAGCAGAGGCCCTGAAGACTAAATTGGTGGCTGTTGCAATTTTTATGTCACGCCACATTTGTGCAGCTGTTTTTTTAAACGCAAATTTTCAGGGAAAAAAAAAAGGATTTAAATGCACACAAACACAATATAATAACCAATTTCTTGGTAAAAATATAAATGATGATGGTGTGCCAATTACATAGAAAACAAACATGTCAAGTCTTAAAATTGCATACACCTGAGGAACTATAGTACCTACAATTTTTCACAGGCGATTTTTTTACAGCCTTTGCAAATTTTCAGTGCCGGTCCTAGAATTATTGTTCTCATTCTCATGTATGCAGCAATACTTCACATGTGTGGTGCATAACAGTTTACATATGTGTCCAGGACCTACGCACGTGTTTGTATTTGCGAGGGGATGCTTTTAAAATAGTTTTTGGCTATTTATTTTTTTACACTTTTTAATTTTATTCATTTAAAGCTCAACTTTGGGCAAAAATAAGGTTTTCCCATGCGGTCAGTCAGTGCCCGCACTGCACTGGTCAACTGCTCTAGGGGTGAGAAGAAAGCTTACACCCACCCGATCCTTCGTTCCGCTGGAAAAAAGTGCAGGGATGCCAGACCGGTCTTGTGCTGGGAGGATCTATGCAAGAAGGTAAAAGCCCTCAGTCATGCTCCCCACCACAGCCCCCCACAATACTCACCTGAGCCCCCTCTTGATCCAGCACTGTGCATGGGAGCCTCAGCTATCCCAGATCTCTCTTTCCTCATTTGATCCCACTGCTGTCAATCACAGGCAGTGAGCCAATGAGCAGGGAGCTGGGCCGAACAGCGGCTCTATGTGTCTTATGGATGCATAGATTAGGGCTCGGGAGCGAGCATGCATCAGTGCCCCCATAGCAAGCTGCTTGCTATTGGGGGGGCACTGTCAAGGGTGAGGAGCCAATAGCACCATCGGGGGACCCGAGAAGAAGAGGATTGTGGCTGCTCTGTGCAAAACCATTACACAGAGCTGGTAAGTATGACATGTTTGCTATTATATAAAAAAAACTGAACCTTTAATATCACTTTAGCCCTTACAGATGGGAAAACCTTTTTTTTTGCTTGGTTGGGCTTTAACTTTAATGCTATCATAGATAGAATGGGCAGGTGACATGCACTCTTTATGATGACATCAGTGGTTTGTTAGATCCCTGGTGTCTCTCCTGCCCTCCAAAGCAGCTAATCAAGCACAGATTGTGCTTGGTTAGCGCCTTTCCTGGCTATAACAGCCAGAGAATGACAACCAAAACTGAAAAAATCCTTGTTGCTTCTAGGTTCATTTGTCACAGTGGAGATCAGGGAATGGATGTTCCTCCATCTCTTCTGTGTGAAGGGATCCCAGCCTTTTACTGCAGTCCTGATCTTCCCAGAGGAATAAGAGAGCCTGGGAACCACCACAGGTAGAAGCTGTACAGTCACCTCGATCATTTCTACAAGACAGCTGATCACCGGCTATAAGAATGGTACCAGCTGCAGCTGCACCATTTTTATTTATTTTATTTAAATTTATTTTTGTTCCACTTTCTTAATTTTGTTATTTAAATGTGAGAGCTGTGAAAATGTGGAATAGACTCCCTCAAGATTGGTTCTGGCCAGCTCAGTGGATTGCTTTAAAAAAAAAAAGTCCTGGATTATTTTCTAGATACACAGAATATAACTGGATACTAACATTTATAGGTAAAGTTGATCCAGGGAATATCCAATTGCCTCTCGGGGGATCAGAAAGGAATATTTCCCCTGCAGGAGCAAATTGGATCATGCTTTGCTGGGTTTTTTTGCCTTCCTCTGGATCAACTGTGAGTGTAGGATTATAACTTTTTTTTTTTATGGTTGAACTGGATGGACTTTTGTCTTTTTTCAGCCAGACTAACTATATAACTGTGTATTGCCGTCATAGATAGTTTGGGTAGGTGACATGCACGCTTTACTGAGACATCAGGGGGGGGGGGGTTTAGATCCCTGGTGTCTCTCTTTCCCTCTGAAGCAGCTAATCAAGCACAGATTGTGCTTGGTTAGCTGCAGCTATGATCTAGTAAAAATTCAGGACGTTTCTATATGTATGGTGGGCAGCAAGTGGTTAATGGTGAAAGACCCCTTTTAACACAGTTATATCTATAAGAAATAATTTAAAGTAAAGACATGCAATGTATTTTTCCTAAAATTCTAAACGACTATTCTTTATTTTGTTTAGGTTTTGCAAACCACCTCCAGCCTGAAATGGTCCCCCTGACTCTCACTCTGTCCATTCTTCTATGGCTTACGTGGTGATGCTCATCATTGGTCAGGGTCAGATATGAAGAGGAAATGCTGCGGAATTGCTAATACTAATTAGCCAATGAGCTGCCTGTCAGAAACATTTATAGCCTTGGAAAATGCTGCTAGAGAGAAGTGCTATGGGGCTACCAAATGGTTTCAAGCTTGCAGATAACAAAAACAAATGAGACTATGCTGTGTAGTCAGACCTCCCAATGGTTTCATTTAGATATCAGTATGTACATTGGATGTGGTGGTTTGGGACATTTTCTGTTGTTTTACAACAACATGCTATGCACTGGATCTCCTTTTTAAAGGGAAACAGTAATTTTTTTTGGTTGTTTTTTTTTATATGCTTGAAAAAGTTACACATTTATAAACCTATATAATTTTGTCTGTATGTATAAAATCTTTACTTAACCTGTTGTTGCCCACGTAGCATATGCATGATGGTAAAACATATCAGACTGGATGTCGCTCCACTTCCTTAAACTGAACCTCTCCAAAACCGAGTTTCTTGTCTTCCCCCCAGCCCGGACACCCCCCCCCCATTGACTTCTCCATCACATCCAACAACGCCACCATCAAACCCGCCCCGCAGGCCAGAGTACTTGGTGTCATTCTGGACTCCAACCTATCCTTCCAGCCCCAAGTCCAATCTTTAACAAACTCGTGCAGACTCCACCTCCGCAACATCGCCAAAATCCGCACGTTCCTAACCCCGGAAACCACTAAACAGCTCATCCACTCCCTCATCATATCACGACTCGACTACTGCAACTCCCTCCTCACTGGCCTGCCTCACCGCTGGCTATCCCCGCTTCAGTCGATCCTGAATACGGCTGCCAGACTCATTCACCTTTCCAACCGCTCCGTCTCCGCCACCCCCCTCTGCCAATCCCTCCACTGGCTTCCGATTGCGCAACGGATCAAATTCAAAATCCTAACACTGACATACAAAGCCGTCCACCATACTGCCCCGAACTACATCACTGACCTAATATCCAAGTACCGCCCAGCACGCACACTCCGCTCCTCACAAGACCTCCTTCTCTCTAGTTCCCTGGTCTCCTCCTCCCATGCCCGCCTCCAGGACTTCTCCAGAGTGTCACCCGTCCTCTGGAACTCCCTGCCCCATACCATCAGATTATCACCTACTCTCCTCTCCTTTAGGTGCACCCTGAAAACCCATCTCTTCAGGGAAGCCTACCCCACCCCCTGCTAACCTGCAGACCTCCTCCACTCTTCCTACCACTCCATCCCCCACAGCTATCTCCTCCTGTGCCACCATCCCCTCCCTCCTAGATTGTAAACTCGAAAGAGCAGGGCCCTCAATCCCCTCATGTTTTGCATTGTATTGGTATTGTTCTGTCACATGTTCTGTCCCCCTTTGTAATGTACAGCGCTGAGCGAACTATTGGCGCTTTATAAATACTGTATAATAATGGTAAAAGGGGGGCCTTTAATGCTCACATGCCATACGTTTTGTCACTGGATGTTCAATGTTTCAGTTCTCAGAGTGTCCAAGTTCTCAATTCCCACTAACTTTAGGTATGCAGCAGGGCCAACTCCTGATCATGTGACCACTGGGACAGCCAATCACAATGATCACACGATTGCTGATCTTTCCTACCCCTCAGGTGTACAGATCCCGTTAAAGGAACACCGGAGCTGGGCAGGAAGGGGTTAATATATATATTACAGCATATATTATAACCTAGCAGGACATTCCTATTTTCTAACCTGTCTGTGTTCACATGTCAATGTCATTGTCACATGTCATTTTCCTGCATTTGACACATGTTAGAAATGCACAAATTTTGTGAGCTGAGAACTTCCTGTGCTCTCCGCCAAGACCCAAAGAACAGAGGTATACCGCTCAGGCAAACAATCCAGATCAATCCACAACAGGTGCGGGCTCTGGCTCGCCACCACACACCATGCAATAGGAAGAAAGTTCAGCCGCGCACCGGAGGATAGATGAATATAGTGTGTAGTTATTGATCCATAGGACACACAAAACACCAGGGCATAAATACAGGACTTGTTAACGGGTTTCACACGATCTCGTGCTTAATCATAGTTTTGTGTGTCCTACTTTTCTCCTAGACCCCGTCCACCTACACTATTATGCCAAAAGTATTGGTCGGCCTGCCTTTCCACGCACATGAACTTTAATGGCATCCTGGTCTTAGTCCGTAGGGTTCAATATTGAGTTGCCCCCGCCCTTTGCAGCTATAACAGCTTCAACTCTTCTGGGAAGGCCGTCCACAAGGTTTAGGAGGGTGTCTATGGGAAGGTTGGACCATTCTTCCAGAAGCACATTTGTGAGTTCTGGCACTTATGTCGGGGGAGGAGGCCTGGCTCACAGTCTCTGCTCTAATTCATCCCAAAGGTGTTCTGTGGGGTTGAGGTCAGGACTCTGTGCAGGCCAGTCAAGTTCCTCCACCCCAAACTGGCTCATCCATGTCTTTATGGACCTTGCTTTGTGCACTGGTGCGCAGCCATGTAAGAAAGGGCCACCCCCAAACTGTTCCCACAAAGTTGGGAGCATGAAATTGTCCAAATTGTCTTGGTGTGCTGACGCCTTAAGAGTTCACTTCACTGGAACTAGGGGGCCAAGCCCTACCCCTGAAAAACAACCCCACACCATAATCCCCCCTCTACCAGACTTTGCACTTGGCACAATGCAGTCATGCAAGCACCGTTCTCCTGGCAGCCGCCAAACCCAGACATGTCCATCGGATTGCCAGACAGAAGCGTGATTGGTCACTCCAGAGAATATGTCTCCACTGCTCTAGAGTCCAGTGGCGGCGTGCTTTACACCACTGCATCTGACGCTTTGCATTGCACTTGGTGATGTAAGGCTTGGATGCAGCTGCTCGGCCATGGAAACCCATTCTGTGACGCTCTCTATGCGCTGTTGTGCTAATCTGAAGGCCACACCAAGTTTGGAGGTCTTTAGCTATTGCAGACAGTTGGTGACTTCTGCGCACTGTGCTCTTCAGCATGCGCTGACCCCGCTCTGTCATGTGACGTGGCCTACCACTTGGTGGCTGAGTTGCTGTTGTTCCCAGTTGCTTCCACTTTGTTATAATCAGGGGCGGACTGACAACTCATGGGGCCCCCGGGCAATAGGGGATCATGGGGCCCCTGTGTCCTTGCCCAAACTCAAAAAAGCCTATGAAAAAGATACCAGGGGCATCTCATGGGGCCCCCTACTGACCCTGGGCCCTCGGACAGTGCCCGAGTTTCCAAATGGTCAGTCCGCCCCTGGTTATAATCCCACTAACAGTTGAGCGTGGAATATTTAGTAGCCAGGAAATGTCACGGATGGACTTATTGCACAGGTGACAACCTATCACAGGACCACGCTTGGAGTCACTGAGCTCCCGAGAGCGACCCATTCTTTCACAAATGTTTGTAGAAGCAGTCTGCATGCCTAGGGGCTTGATTGTATACACCTGTGACCATGGAGGGGATTGGAACACCTGAATCCTATGACTTGGAGGGCTGGCCCAATACTTTTGACAATATAATGTATGTTATGGAAACTAGAGAGGGATGGGATGCATCACATGGAAATAAGGGAAACAGAAAAAAGAAATGCAGTTACCACATCTAAGGGCTAGTAATCTGCAATATTACATTTTTGTTTTTTGGTTTACAACAAAAATATACTTTAACCGCTTGCTGCTTGATCACAGTAGATTTTTTGCGAGCTGACAGCAGCTGCAGGCTCAGCTTACATATAAATATGTTGCTGGCATGCTTCCTGACCGGTGTTGTGTTTGGCTCAATTTTGTCAGTAGATTTCAGCTAAAGATTTATGGCTGAAACCTGATGATTGGCTGTGTCCAATCATAGCACAGAGCCCTGTGTTTACAAACACAAAGGACTCTGTACACAGAGCAGAGATCTGGCTGTTTCTTCTCCTTGAAAAACAGGGAGAAAAAACAGCCAGATCTCGTAGTAAAAGAATCACACAATACACTTGTTAGGCACACAGTTAGCCCATTGATTGCCCCTTGATGTTAACCTCTTCCAAGCCAGTGTCATTAGTACAGTGACAGTGTACAGTATTTCATCTGATCACTGTATTAGTGTCACTAGCGATGTCGGCGTCAGTTTGTGTACCTCCCAGCGTAGGTCTGTTAGTGCCAGATTGTCCGCCATGCTATCATAGTCCCACTTTAAATCACTGATCACTGCCATTACCTGTATAGCATCATAGCTGTGTAAATTCCAGTATATGTACCATAGTTTGTAGACACTATAACTTTCACACAAACCAATTAATATACAATTATTGGGATTTTTTTTTACCAACGATATGTAGCAGAATACATGTTAGCCTGCCTAGTGCTTAGGAAGAAATTAGATTTTTTTTTCCTTTTTTATTGGATATGTTTTATAACAGAATGTAGAAAATATTGGGGGTTCAAAATTTTATGTCTTTTTTCATTTATATGAAAAACCCAGAGGTGATCAAATACTACCAAAAGTAAGTTCTATTTGTGTGAAAAAATTATATAAATTTCATGTGGGTACAGTGTTGTTTGACCACACAATTGCCAGTTAAAGCAGCACAGTGCTGAATAGCAAAAAAATGGCCTGCTCATGAATGGGGTCAAACCTTTCAGTGGTGGTTAATATGCAATATTTAATATTTAGCTGATTAAACAATGCTTTGTACATTTTTTTAGTACCAAATTTAGTACATCATATTTATTTGGTGTATAACTAAACATTCCTTTTAAAGTGCAAGAGTTTACCACTGCACGCTGTATTTTGTGCTCAGTAAAATTAATTTTGTGGTCATGCAATGAAATTTATGCTCACAAATCTATTTTGTACTTACAAAACAGAAAAGATGCATTTGACCTTTCACAGAATACATTTGTGTCAAATATGATCTGTTCAACGGGCTTCATGCTACAATTTACTTTCAGTTCAGAGTAGAGGCAAACAAGTGAATTCTAGAGCTCCACCTAATGACTAGAAATGAGAATAAAAACAATTTAAATGCAATATTTCACACTTAAAAAAAAACAAAAAAAAAAACATTTTTTTACAGTTTAGTAATAAAATGTAAAAATGTACCAAACCTCTTTGAATACTGTTTTTTTTTATACTGTATCAAAGTATTTATTTTCAATAAAATATGAGCAAAAAATGTAATTGCTGTTCTTTGATACACACATGCAAACTACTGTAGGATGAAGAATTAAATTTATGGAGTAAATTAAATAGAAATCTCAATCTAATAAAATACATTGTCACAAGTAAAAGTGTATTTTAAACTGAAACTTTTTTTAGCTTTAGAAAAAGTAGAAAAAAAAGTTGAAACCCATACCAAATGGAAATGAAAAGAGATCTATCCAGAATGAAAAGAATGTCCATCTTAGTTCTCACAGGAGCAGGTGTCCTCATTGGAGGATTTTCCCTCAGATTTAAAAAAAATATAACATCTTGGATTTACCTTTCCTTTCTGTTGCCAGGACAAACAGGTGACTCTCTACTGTTCCTGCTTACAATGCTCATTTGCACATTCCTCTGTAAATATGGGTGTATATATATATATATATTTACAGTGGGGATCGAAAGTTTGGGCACCCCAGCTAAATATTTGTATTAATGTGCATAAAGAAGCCAAGGAAAGATGGAAAAATCTCCAAAAGGCATCAAATTACAGATTAGACATTCTTATAATATGTCAACAAAAGTTAGATTTTATTTCCATCATTTACACTTTCAAAATAACAGAAAACAAAAAAATGGCGTCTGCAAAAGTTTGGGCACCCTGCAGAATTTATAGCATGCACTGCCCCCTTTGCAAAGCTGAGACCTGCCAGTGTCATGGATTGTTCTCAATCATTGTCTGGGAAGACCAGGTGATGTCAATCTCAAAGGTTTTAAATGCCCAGACTCATCTGACCTTGCCCCAACAATCAGCACCATGGGTTCTTCTAAGCAGTTGTCTAGAAAACTGAAACTGAAAATAGTTGACGCTCACAAAGCTGGAGAAGGCTATAAGAAGATAGCAAAGCGTTTTCAGATGTCAATATCCTCTGTTCGGAATGTAATTAAGAAATGGCAGTCATCAGGAACAGTGGAAGTTAAAGCAAGATCTGGAAGACCAAGAAAAATATCAGACAGAACAGCTCGCAGGATTGTGAGAAAAACAATTCAAAACCCATGTTTGACTGCATGATCCCTCCAGAAAGATCTGGCAGACACTGGAGTTGTGGTACACTATTCCACTATAAAGAGATACTTGTACAAATATGGTCTTCATGGAAGAGTCATCAGAAGAAAACCTCTCCTACGTCCTCACCACAAAAATCATCGTTTGAACTTTGCAAATGAACATATAGACAAGCCTGATGCATTTTGGAAACAAGTTCTGTGGACCGATGAGGTTAAAATTGAACTTTTTGGCCGGAATGAGCAAAGGTACGTTTGGAGAGAAGGGGCACAGAATTTAATGAAAAGACCCTCTGTCCAACTGTTAAGCATGGGGTTGGATCAATCATGCTTTGGGGTTGTGTTGCAGCCAGTGGCACAGGGAACATCTCACGAGTAGAAGGAAAAATGGATTCAATAAAATTTCAGCAAATTTTGGATGGTAACTTGATGCCATCTGTGAAAAAGCTGAAGTTAAAGAGAGGATGGCTTCTACAAATGGATAATGATCCTAAACACACCTCAAAATCCACGGGGGATTACATCAAGAGGCATAAACTGAAGGTTTTGCCATGGCCTTCACAATCTCCTGACCTCAACATAATTGAAAATCTATGGATAGACCTTAAAAGAGCCGTGCGTGACAGACAGCCCAGAAATCTCAAAGAACTGGAAGACTTTTGCAAGGAAGAATGGGCAAAGATACCTCAAACAAGAATTGAAAGACTCTTTGCTGGCTACAAAAAGCGTTTACAAGCTGTGATACTTGCCAAAGGGGGCAGTACAAGATATTAACTCTGCAGGGTGCCCAAACGTTTGCAGACGCTTTTTTTTTTGTTTTCTGTTATTTTGAAAGTGTAAATGATGGAAATAAAATCTAACTTTTGTTGACATATTATAAGAATGTCTAATCTGTAATTTGATGCCTTTTGGAGATTTTTCCATCTTTCCTTGGCTTCTTTATGCACATTAATACAAATTTTTAGCTGGGGTGCCCAAACTTTCGATCCCCACTGTATATATATATATATATATATATATATAGAGAGAGAGAGAGAAATATATATATATATATATATAGAGAGAGAGAGAGAGAGAGAGAGAGAGAGAAATATATATATATATATATATATATATATATATATATATATAGTTACTGAAGGAGTAGTTATTATGCTGTCCTCCTTCTAGCAGTGCTACCTACCTGGCTGTCATGTTGAGTCTCTAGCATCAGTATTATCTGGACCTGTGCCTTTTTTTCATCCTTATCTACTATGTAACTACATGAATTGAAGCTGACAATTGTAAGCACCCCTGACAGTGTACTATGGCTTCTCCCAGCCCTGAAACTTTCACTGGATTGCTTGGCCTATTACAGGGAGTGGAAAAACAATTGGTCTGGAAACAGCTACCTAAGCTATATAACAGGTGGGATTTAGAAAAGCAAAACTGCTGTGTAAATACTACTGATGGTATCATATACAGTATGTATTTTTTTTTTATTTTGCCTATAGTTACACTTTAGAGTGCATTCTAATAGATTTCAGGCAATGTAAACCACCTCAGTTTCAAAATATTTTTTTTTAATAATAATAATCTTTTTCTAAATATGTTCACCTGTAGTTCCACTTTAAATACTAAACGGAGCATTGGGAAAGAAAGTGTTGCTCCCTCCAGGCATATAATTAGCAAAAAAAAAGACATTTGAAAAACCATAAGTATACCATTTTCACCTGCTACAAAACTAACAAAATTATCTTTATTATTAATCTGACCAAAAACCTCTAAGTGAAAAAAAAATTGAAATGCTGAAAGATTTAAAAATTTCCTTTCACTTCTTCAAAAGACGTTGTGATACAATATAATATCCATTATAAAATAATGACAAGACAAATAAATTCTTTAAAAATCATACAATGTGATTTCCTGAATTTTTTTTTCAATTCTGTCTCAGAGTGGGAATGCACCTACAATGTGAATTTCAGACCCCTCCATGATTTCTAAGTGGGAGAACTTGCAAAATCGCAGAGTGTTCAAATACTTCTGTTCCTCACTGATATATATATATATATATATATATATACTATAAAAACAAAATTGAAGACACAGTGTTATATGTACACATAATAATCAAATACTAACACAATACAGCCCTGGTCAAGTTTTTAAAATGAAACAAATATTAATTTACCTGCAAGGAAACACATGCAGTCATCAATGCTTTGCACGAAAAGGGATTCACAGGCAAGGATATTGCTGCTACTAAGATTGCACCTAAATCAACCATTTATTGGGTCATCAAGAACTTCAAGGAGAGAGGTTCAATTGTTGTGAAGAAGGATTCAGGGCGCCCAAGAAAGTCCAGCAAGCGCCAGGACCGTCTCCTAATGTTGATTCAGCTCCGGGATTGGGCACCACCAGTGCAGAGATTGCTCAGTAATGGCAGCAGGCAAGTGTGTGCGCATGTGCACGCACAGTGAGGCGAAGACTTTTGGAGGATGGCCTGGTGTCAAGAAGCCATTTCTTTCCAGGAAAAACATCAGGGACAGACTGATATTCTGCAAAAGGTACAGGGATTGGACTGCTGAGGACTGGGGTAAAGTCATTTTCTCTGATTAAGATGAGCGCTACCATCAGTCCTGTGTCATGCCAACAGTAAAGCATCCTGAGACCATCAATGTGTGGGGTTGCTTCTCAGCCAAGGGAGTGGGCTCACTCACAATTTTGCCTAAGAACACAGCCACGAATAAAGAATGGTACAAATACATCCTCCGAGAGCAACTTCTCCCAACCATCCAACAACAGTTGGGTGATGAACAATGCCTTTTCTAGCATGATGGAGCAACTTGCCATAAGGAAAAAGTGATAACTAAGTGGCTTGGGGAACAAAACATCGAAACCCAGACCTTAATCCCATTGAAAACTTGTCAATCCTCAAGAGGGGGGTAAACAAACCCCCCCCCCCACCCCACCAATTCTGACAAACTCCAAGAATTGATTATTCAAGAATGGGATGCCATCAGTCAGGATGTGGCCCAGAAGTGACAGCATGCCAGGCGCATTGCAGAGGTCTTGAAAAAGAAGGGTCAATACTGCAAACATTGACTCTTTGCATAAACGTAATGTATTTGTCAGTAAGAGCCTTTGACACCTATGAAATGTTTGTAATTATACTTCAGTATACCATAGTAACATCTGATAAAAAGTGATCTAAAAACACTGAAGCTTCAGACTTTGTGAAAATTAATATTTGTGTCATTCTCAAAACTTTTGGCCCCGGCTGTACAGAATTAATGCTGCATTTTTCCTCCTGAATATTTTATTAAGTCATTGCGAAGTTGCTCAGTGTTTATCATAAGGATATTTTAAGGGCCAAAAAAAAAAACGGTACTTTCCCAGATAATCAGTGAACACTGCTAATTATGATTCAGAACTTCCTAACCTCTAACATACTCTTTCTTTTATGTCTTATGCATCGAGTCATAATAAACCGGGACTCTCACTGAGCTGAACAGGAATAGGTCATCTTTATCTTCCCAAATCTTCATCTTCCTGAGCAACAGGAAGTAACTCCTACACAGCCCTTTATAAATCTGGTCCCAGGCCAGAGATTTTCCTGTCTTGGAAAGTTAACTTTCTTCCACTTTGGAGGAAAACATTTGTCATTGTCACTACTGTGGAAAATAAGGAGTATACTATATTAAACATGACATATGTTTAGGTTAGGAAAAATGGAAAGCAATCTTCAGTTGAGCTGAGAGAATGATGGGAAATGATGTGAAGGAAATATAATATCTTGGAGTTGTTCCCTGGACTGGATCCTGGCCAAAAGTTACCCAGAGAAATGCAGATTAGAGATGAAGGAATCTGCCTGGGTGTATTTGCTGAACAGTTGTGCAGGTTTTGCTTAAAGTTCATAAAATTTTCTTGCTTTGGAGCCTTTGGAGGTGAATCTTGGTATTTAAATCTGAGCAATAAGCAAGCTATTGTCACACAAAGGACATGGGGAGCTGAACACAAGTACTAATGCCAAAATTAAAAAATGAATTAAAAAAAAAGTCCTCACTGTTGTGAGCCCACTCTTGTATTGCAAGGGGACTTGGTTGTCCATTCATTTATATTATTGACCTAGTGATTTATCCTGGAGATTTGCCATAAACCCAAGCCCAAACCATATCCCCATTGGTAATCAAGTAGATGGTAACGATATGGTGATAGGTAATGTATGATATTATTATAGATGGCACCTATAATGTAAAGCTTATGACGTTCTGAAAGATCAGAAACTTTGCCTAAACAATATTGTTCTTCGCAGGATACATTGGAGACCAGTGCATCTGCATGAGGTTGCTCCATTTCTTTTTCCCCAAATAGGAATGAGCAATCGGAGTATTCCTGTTAAAGTGAAAACTACTAGTAAAATCAGTGACATAGTATATGATGCAGGCTGTCACTAACATTAACACAGATTTTCATATCTGTGTCCCCTTTGCAGATTTTCCCGCACTTCCTGTCTGGCAAAACTGTTGTCGATAGGACAGGAAGTGAGTCCAACAGGAATTATATCCTTCCCCACTCTATTCAAAACTAGGGGAAAAAAAATTGGCTTTACATATACTGCACTGCCACAGCAGCTTCCTTATTATTATTATTTTATTGTACGTTATATATTCCTGTGTGCCCCCTTTGTTTGTGTGTAAGTTAGTATAGTCTCCTGTTACATGATCTCAGCCTTCCCATGCCTTCTGCGTCTTTAGCTGATGCCCACAATGGTGTACAGAGGTTGCCTTAGAGCAGTCTTTCTCAACTTTTGTACCTCAGAGGAACCCCTATAACAACTGTAACACCCTCCTAGTCAGTGTAAGTTGCTAGGCAAATTTAGTGTATCTCCTCTATAGCCAGTGGAGCAGTAGTTGATTGCTTTAGAGCACTCAATGTTTCCCAGGTACTGGTCTGATTATTTCACCCTGCATTCTAGAGGATTCTAGAATCACAGTGGGAGGAAAGACAGAAGGTCAGCTTGAATATTTATGGAGACCCAGCCAATTCCTGAGATTGTGTGTCCAGTAGGTGGTTGGTCATAAATAGAGACCTTGAGCAGTGTGTGTTGGATCCTGGGCCCAGTTTGGCAAGGGCTGTCCCCTGCCTAAAGGGCTCTGCCCCTAAGGGAAGTCTGCTGGAAACGCTGCTTGAGGGTCAATGAAGTCCCTGTAGCTTAGCCTGGGGGCCTAGTTTCAAATTCTGGTCTGGAGTTTTTATGGTCTGGAGAGTTCACTGAAGAGTACCCAGTGGAAGTTGGGGGCAAAGTGTCCAGCTGTCTTGTGTATTGTGAGTGTGCATCTCCCTCACTGTAGAGTGCACAGTGGATATTAAAAGGAGGCAACAGGTGATCATGTGGCATTGTGAGTGCCAACCTAAATTGTGTGCAGTTCTTAGTTCAAAAGTAGGTCCTGGGCATTTCTCAGCCAGTATAGAATTATGCGGGAGCTTTCTGCTAGATCAGTGGGAAAAGAAGTGTCCTCAACTTCAAAATCCTAACACTGACGTACAAAGCTGTCCACCATACTGCCCCGAACTACATCACTGACCTAATATCCAAATACCGCCCAGCACGCACACCTCCTTCTCTCTAGTTCCCTGGTCTCCTCCTCCCATGCCCACCTCCAGGACTTCTCCAGGGTGTCACCCATCCTCTGGAACTCCCTGCCCCAACCCATCAGATTATCACCCACTCTCCTCTCCTTTAGGCGCACCCTGAAAACCCACCTCTTCAGGGAAGCCTACCCCACCCCCTGCTAACTTGCCGACCTCCTCCACTCTTCCTACCACTCCATCCCCCACAGCTATCTCCTCCTGTACCACCATCCTTGCCCTCCTAGATTGTAAGCTCGAAAGAGCAGGGCCCTCAATCCCCTCATGTTTTGCATTGTATTGGTATTGTTCTGTCACATGTTCTGTCCCCCTTTGTAATGTACAGCGCTGAGCGAACTGTTGGCGCTTTATAAATACTGTATAATAATAATAATAACTCTGTTTGTTCAACATTTTTGGGGTATCCCATGCTCCCTCCTGCCCATCCAAGTTTAATCTGCAATAATGCATAAAAAGGTACCCCTAGACTGTTTCCTTAAAGCCAGCAAGAAGGAGAAAATGTTGTGTGCCTCACTGTGTGTGCAGTAGAATTGGGTAAGGAATCTGACTGCTTTTAGCGGCTCCTTTGGGTGTGCGCTACACAACTTTTAGGACTCAAGAAACCCTTACCAAAACCCATTCATCAGAGGTCAATGGCTAAATGTCTCTTACATTGGGGTTCAGTGGTAATAACACAACCTTTATTGACAGCTAGAAAGATAACTGGTGTCAGTTGCTGGCTTTGCCAAGTGGCATTGGTTCTGGAACTCGGCAGGCAACCTCAAAGGAAGGAAAACCTAGCAACCTCTGGATACAACCTAAGGTTCCTTAGAATCCTGGTTGAGAATGACTGCCTTAGAGAGTTATTGGGCTTGGATTTCACTATAAGGGTGAAGGATGTGTCTACACCGTAATGCTGGAGGGGCCACCTCCAGTTAGACTCATTACCGAATACAGACCTTTATTCTAGAGAACAAGTATTTTCCAACCAATAGAACCAAGTACACCTAAATAGCTACATAGTTCTTCATGATAGTTAAAGGAGGTTGAGGTTTTCCATATGTCTAATGTAATTTATTTTAGAGAATCATAGACCAAAAGTAGGGGCGATCTTGGTTTAAAGGGGCTTGGGATGCATTAAGGAGATGAGTCACAAGCAGGGGTGCACTGACCATTTGTAAACTCGGGCACTGCCCGAGGGCCCGGGGTCAGTAGGGGGCCCCATGAGATGCCCCTGGTACCTTTTTCATAGGTTTTTTTGAGTTTGGTGCAAGGACACAGGGGCCCCATGATCCTCTATTGCCCGGGGGGCCCGATGAGTTGTCAGTCCGCCCCTGTTCACAAGAGAGCGCTTCTACCTGTTCCTGGAGAGGTTCGCTTGTAACTTTTTTTTATGTTTTTTTCTTTGATACAATCAATATGTTATCAGGTCTGTTTATGCTTCTCCTTTTTTAATCTTGTTTCTCATTTTACCTGTATGTTTTCTCTTTTGGGACCTTTTCAAACAGACTTTCTGATGAGGTCCACCTGTCAGTTTTTCAGACGGACCAGATTGAAAGCTCCATGCAGCTCTATGGACAGGGAGATGCACACTGACCTGTGCCCATGTACACCTGTCTACCTTGGAGTCTGTCCAGGTACAGAAAAAAAAACAGAAAAGGGCTGTGTCCTCTGTTTTTCCAGACCTAAATGTGATTGATAGGAGGTAAACTGATGTAAACGGACACCAGGGTCCATTTACATCTAGCTGTCCACAGAGCTGTCAAGGGTCCTCTGGGATACAAACTAAACGGGCACAAATGTAAAACAAAATTGACATCTGTTATGTATGTACCCAATTCAGCAGACGATCTTCTCATGGATTCCTTGCTGATTGGAGCAGACCCAGTTCCGTGTGAAAGAGAACTTGCATTTTTTTCTCTACTTCTGTGCTTTCTCCTTTTATCTGCATTTAGTCCTTGTTTTTCATTCAGGAGAGGTGTGGGTATTTTTTCGTGTTTGGTTGGCCCACCTTTTCCCAATGTAGAGAAAAGGATTTCCTTAGTCAGGAAGAGGAACCACTCATTTACACCTCTGAGCAGCATTTAAAGCGTCTAGTTCTTGTTTTCTTTTCTTTTAATAATGAGTTTATCTGAAGAACATCTCAAAATGTGGCAGAGAAGCCGGAGCAGTACATTAGAAATAACACCTCCGAATACTACTGTATATATATAAATCACTCCACCGAAAGCTGTAATTCTATCATCCTGATTGTCCAGCTATGACTCTTGGCTGAACCCTTTTCCTTTCACTGCTCCAACTCTCACAAAGATCGGAGCTGTTATTCAGTGACTGGAAACATATCTGCTATTATAAAAAAACAGAGAAAGAAATGATGAGGTCCGAATTAGCAGCAAATCTGTAAAATGTATTTAACAATGTGAATATTCTCAAACTACTTTATATCATATAAAAAAGAATTAAAAAATGAAAAACGTAAAGGTGAACTAACACCAGACGACCTGCCCACTCCTCCAATACCACTTTACTTACCTTTAGGGTTGCTAAGCTGTCAGCATCTCCACAGCCATTCCAGTGGTCCAGGAATTTAAAATCTCTGCTATTCTCCGGGATAGATGGTTTGAGATGATAAAAAGGCAACTGTAAGTCAAATAGCCACTTGTTACAACCAAGGTATGCAGAATTCCATCTCTGAATGCACAGCACATCGAACCTTGAAGCAGATGGGCTACAGCAGAAGAAGACCAACCCAGGTGCCACTAATGTCAGCTAAGAACAGGAAACAGAGGCTATAATTCGCACAGTCTCACCAAAATTGGACAATAGAAGATCAG
The DNA here is from genome assembly GCF_062004578.1 of Staurois parvus. Taxonomy (NCBI): domain Eukaryota; kingdom Metazoa; phylum Chordata; class Amphibia; order Anura; family Ranidae; genus Staurois; species Staurois parvus. Next base: position 4,125,208 of record NW_028318370.1, on the reverse strand, counting down.
AAAAACTGTGCCTGGTCTGATGAGTCTCGATTTTAGCTTCGACATTCAAATGATAGGGTCAGAATTTGGCATAAACAACATAAAAGCGTGGATCCATCCTGCCTTGTATCAATGGTTCATGGATGTGCAGCCAACAAATCTACAGCAACTATGTCAGGGATCGGTGTCCCTGCCGCGATACGCCGGGCGGCGCATGTGCAGGACACTGATGCGCTCTAATCAGCAGGCAGCGGGACCGTGCATGCGCACTCTCGATCGCGGACACGCGCCTGGCACCAATGACAGCGCAGGGCGGGCTATTTAAACGGGAATAGAGGTATGTCAGATTGCCTTTTGATCTTTTGTGCTCTGTTCCTGATACCTGATCCTGTGTTACTCCGTTGCCGACCTCTGCATTGTACCTGACTCTGATTGTATCCTGCTTATCCCTTGGCTTGCCTGGCCATTCTTCTGCCTGACCCCTTGTACCGCGCTGTCCGCTAGTTACTGAACCCGGCTTGTGACCTCTACCATTCTCTGCCTTCTCCTCCGGTACCTCGCTGCCCGCACGTTGCTGACCTGGCCCGCCTGACTACACTTCCAGCCACCCAGACGATCCATCCATCCCGCAGGGATCGTCCCTGGTTACCAGGTCTGCCAGCCTCTTCACAGCAGACTCCTTACCCCGCACTCCTCTGACGGTGCTCTCTACCATTGTCGGACGTACTCAGGGGTCGCGACCTGGTCTCAGTCTGCTCCAAGTCCATCCCCACCATCAGGGGCCCTGGTGAATAAGCAGATTGGGATTTAGACCCCGCGCCCTGAGGAAATCCGTGCTGTGGACCGATAGAGACGCCGCCAGGCGGATCGTGACAAACTACGTGTTGCTATCATGTCAATATGGACCAAAATCTCTGAGGAATGTTTCCAACACTTTGTTGAATCTATGACATGAAGAATTAAGGCAGTTCTGAAGGCAAAAGGGGGTCCAACCCAGTACTAGTAAGGAGTACCTAATAAAGAGGCCAGTGAGTGTATATGCTCCTAGTGATATACACTGCACAAAATTAAAAGAACACTTTGAAAACACATCAGATCTCAGTGGGGAAAAATATCATGCAGGATATCTATACTAATATGGATTGTGTTAGGAATGTAAAAATTATCAACCTACAGAGGACTGAATTCAAAAACACCCCGAAAATCAAAGTGAAAAAATTATGCAGCAGGCTAGTTCATTTTGCTGAAAATTAATTGCAGCAACTCAAAATGGTACTAATGAGACGATGGATGGTGTCCTGGGGTATTTCCTCCCAGATCTGGACCAGAGCATCACTGAGCTCCTGGACAGTCTGAGGTGCAACCTGGCGGTGTCGGAAGGACCAAAACATGACATCCCAGAGGTGTTCTACTGGATTTAGGTCAGGTGAGCGTGGGGGCCATGCAGTGTTATCAATTCCTTCATCCTCCAGAAATACTCTCGCCCCATAAAACCGGGTATTGTCGTGCACCAGGAGGAACCCAGGACCCACTGCACCAGTGTAGGGTCTGACAATGAGTCCAAGGATTTCATTCCGATACCTAATGGCAGTCAGGGTGCCATTGTCTAGCCTGTAGAGGTCTGTGCGTCCCTCCATGGATATGCCTCCCCCCCAGACCATCACTGACCCACCACCAAATTGGTCATGCTGAACAATGTTACAGGCAGCAAAACATTCTCCACGGCTTCTCCAGACCCTTTCACGTCTGTCACATGTGCTCAGGGTGAACCTGCTCTCATATGTGAAAAGCAGAGGGTGCCAGTGGTGGACTTGCCAATTCTGGTGTTCAATGGCAAATGCCAATCAAGCTCTCTGGTGCCGGGCAGTGAGTTCAGGGCCCACTAGAGGACGTTGGGCCCTCAGGCCACCCTCATGAGGTCTGTTTCTGATTGTTTGGACAGAGACATTCACACCAGTGGCCTGCTGGAGGTCATTTTGTAGGACTCTGGCAGTGCTCATCCTGTTCCTCCTTGCACAAAAGAGCAGATACCGGTCCTGTTGATGGGTTAAGGATCTTCTACAGCGCTGTCCAGCTCCTCTAGAGTAACTGCCTGTCTCCTGGAATCTCCTCCATGATCTTGAGATTGTGCTGGGAAACACAGTAAGCCTTCTGGCAATGGCACGTATTGATGTGCCATACTGGAGGAGTCGGACTGCCTGTTCAACCTTACATTACAGTCAGAAAAGATGAGTAGGGAAAAAAATGTCAGTGGCGTCTACCTGTAAAACCATTCCTGTCGTCTCATTGTTGCCCATCTAGTGCACCTGTTGTTAATTTCATTAACACCGAAGCAGCTGAAACTGATTAACAACCCCCTCTGCTACCTAACTGACCAGATCAATTTACCAGGAGTTTAACCCCTTGCCTACCAGGCACTTATACCCCCTTCCTTACCAGGCCAATTTTCAGCTTTCAGCGCTGTCGCACTTTGAATGACAATTGCGCGGTCATGCAACATTGTACCCATATGAAATTTTTATCATTTTTTTCTCACAAATAGAGATTTCTTTTGGTGGTATTTACTTGCCACTGGGGTTTTATTTTTTGCGCTATAAACAAAAAAAGTGCAAATAATTTGAAAAAAAAAAGGTTTCTTTGTTTTTATTATAAAATTTTGCAAACAGGTAATTTTTCTCCTTTACTGATGTGCGTTGATAAGACTGCACTGATAGGCAGCACTGAAGGCACTGATAGGTGGCACTGATAGGCAGCACTAATGAGGTAGCACGAATAGGCGGCACTGATAGGTTGAACTGATAGGCGGCACTGACTGGTGGCATTGCTGGGCACTGACTGGCACAACTGCTGGGCACTGACTGGCAGCATTGCTGGGCTGCGCTGATGGGTAGCACTGATGGGTGGCACTGATGGGCACAGGTGGGTGGCACTGATGGGCACAGGTGGGTGACAGAGGTAGGTGGCACTGATGGGCACAGGTGGGTGACACAGGTGGGTGGCACTGATGGGCACAGGTGGGTGGCACTGCTGGGCACTGGTGGGTGGTGCTGGGCACTGGTGGGCGGAACTGCTGGGCACTGGTGGGTGGCACTGGTGGGTAGCACTGGGCACTGGTGGGCGGCACTGCTGGGCACTGGTGGGTGGCACTGCTGGGCACCAATCATCAGGGCACTGATCATCAGTGCCCTGATGATCGGCGCCGATCCCTACTCTGACAACTGCCGGTTCTCGGCAATACTTTCCCCACGTTCTCACAGCGTGAGGAAAGTGCAGCCAAGAACTGGCAATTGCATTTCCCTGTGATCAGCGTGTCGCTGTGATTGGATTTTACAACATCACGTGATCGGCTGTGTCCATACGACCCAGCGAACACGGAGATCGCCAGGTGCACGCCCCAAGGGGCGCACAGGAGAGCGCGTTCTGGGAGGACATCATATGACGCCCTCCCAGAACTGGCCGGCTGCAGTGTAGCCATCATTCGGTTATCTGCGGTCGCCAACTGGTTAATTGACTTGATGCTATGCTCTGAATTAAAAGTGTTCTTTTAATTTTTTTTAAGTAGTGTATTATGCTTAACCACAACATAAAGTTTAAAATAAAGATATTTTTGTTTTGTACAAAAATGTAAAACCCAATATAAAAGAATATTGACACTTACAAAAGGTAATATAGACAGAGCAGCTCTATCATTCTTCGTAGAATCAGCGCTTCATCAGAAAGTTCAATGTAGCTGTTCTTGTGCCAATAAGATCAAGGGATAATAATCCATCTGCAATAAGTGGTATACCAAAGACAGACAAGATGACAAGCATCAGCGGCAGTAGTAGTTGTGTTTCCACTAGGGAGAGCATGTAGGATCAAAAAGAGGGGATGGATAGAAGTCTGCAGGAGGTATACCCTATTTTTTACTTTTCTAGTCCAATTAGCAATAAATTCCTATGTTGGAGTACCATGGAGGAGTATATATCACCCAGGTAGGTAGCAAGGATGTATAGGCTTGGGATGTAATTTCTCAAATTGCATGCGGCATCAGATGCTCCCAACAGATGTTCCTCCAGGTAGCAGCATGTCCCGCCTGGAGTTCACCATCAGGATACAGCTAAGACACAGATGTCAAACTGGCGGCCCTCCAGCTGTTGCCAAACTACAAGTCCCATGAGGCATTGCAAGATTGACAGTTACAAGCAGGGGCAGACTGACCATTTGGAAACTCGGGCACTGCCCGAGGGCCCGGGGTCAGTAGGGGGCCCCATGAGGTGCCCCTGGTACCTTTTTCATAGGCTTTTTTGAGTTTGGGCAAGGACACAGGGGCCCCATGATCCCCTATTACCCGGGGGCCCCATGAGTTGTCAGTCCGCCCCTGGTTACAAACATGACTTCCAAAGGCAGAGGCATGATGGGACTTGTAGTTTGGCAACAGCTGGAGGGCTGCCAGTTTGACACCCCTGACCTAAGAGTACTGTATCTATGGAGGGGCAGTGTTGTCACCCTATTACAAGAAGTGTACTAGAACTAGAGATATAAAATTTCCTTCAAATTTTGAGGATGTAAAAAAAAAAAAATCCCAGTGTTGAGTAGTTTTATAAATTAAATTAAATGTGATACTCCTGCGTTATGTTAAAAATCCCAAACAAATTCCATACAACAACTCAGCATGTGCACATCAAACAAAAAATTCTAAAGCTGTTGTGTGTAAAGGATAATACCTTTAAATACCATATCATATATAACTCAACTTAACTTACATTGCATAAAACAGACAACTATCCATGTGCTCAATAGTCCAATAAAGTGCAATACGTACAGTCCATAAATAAAGTGCAGTCCAATAATGAAAAGTGCCACTGTGCAGTAGATGTTTTTGTGGGTGCAGGGACCGTGCTGTGCTCCCCTCCTTTGTTTCCGCACACACCAACTGATGTGGACTCTTAATGCCCAAGAGTCAAACACGTTTGAATCACTATCTTTTACATGTGGTTTATCCTCTCCATCATTTCGCCAAAGCCTCAACAAATTTCCATAAGATGATATGTAAAGAGCAGGGGCGGACTGACAACTCATGGGGCCCCCGGGCAATAGGGGATCATGGGGCCCCTGTGTCCTTGCCCAAACTCAAAAAAGCCTATGAAAAAGGTACCAGGGGCATCTCATGGGGCCCCCTACTGACCCCGGGCCCTCGGGCAGTGCCCAAGTTTCTAAATGGTCAGTCCACCCCTGGTAAAGAGGATCATAAGACATACATAGCGTAATCCCATATTTTTTTTATTGTACACTTAAAAACAAAAATACACTCACAAAGTAGCTTGTTTAACAGACATGCATTGCCGAGTCAGAAGCACTTCCGCAGCGTGCGCTCCACTGGCCAGACGTTACGTCACCGGAAGTCCCTGCCTAACACGTTTCGCCCCTCCCTTCTGAAGACACCTTCTATGTGTTTAACCCCTTGGCACAGGCGCCTCCCGGCCCTTTAAGGGCTTCAGAAGCCGAGAGGCGGGGCGGGGTTTAAGGTCATGCGTGTCACGATGGTCACATGATCAGGATAGGTTCTGATTGAAAGAGGAGATCGGGACCTTTCCGAGAGTACTGGACACGTGTGCTGGGAGCACGCTGGGCGTGCGGTCTCAGCACATATGTTTTTTATTAATAGAACGCAAATGTGCGGCCGCTCGGCGTCTAGGCACATTTGCGTTCGACCGGTGCCAAGAGGTTAATGGACGTGTATAGCTGCAGCTCTGGGATGTGGCGGTGCCCCCAGGGCAAGCGACTTTCCTGGGGGGCACTGCTCTAGGGGGGAGGAGCCAGGAGTTCCGGCGGGGACCTGAAAAGAAGAGGATCGGGCCTACTCTGTGCAAAACCATTGCACAGAGCAGGTAAGTATAGACATGTTTGTTATTTTTTTAAAAATTAGGCTTTAGTGTCACTTTAAGACTTTACATAAAGTCTTAGAAATCTTTCATTAAGGTCTTCATGTTATATAGTTTGAATACAATGTCATATATTAATTATCGTTGTAAAAAAACATATTCCACACTGCTTTTTTACAAATATTTCCAGGAAAAAAGGCTTTGGAAAAGAAACAGGAAAAAAAAATGTTTCCCAATTTTTTCTACAAAATGCCTCCCCCTCATCTCCATCACATAAAAGGAGGTGTTCTGTAGTTCACAGAAATTAAATGGGAAGGTCTGACAACATCACTTAAGGTTTAAGTGCTGCACAAAGGGACTGAACAGATAAAAGAAGTTTTAAGTTAAAATGTTAATAAACCCCGGACCCTGCATTCACTATATCTGGTCTCCCCGGACCCTGCATTCACTATATCTGGTCTCTCCGGACCTCGCATTCACTATATCTGGTCTCCCCGGACCCTGCATTCACTATATCCGGTCTCCCCGGACCCTGCATTCATTATATCCGGTCTCCCAGGACCCTGCATTCGCTATATCTGGTCTCCCCGGACCCTACATTCACTATATCTGGTCTCCCCGGACCCTGCATTCACTATATCTGGTCTCCCCGCACCCTGCATTCACTATATCTGGTCTTCACGGACCCTGCATTCACTATATCTGGTCTCCCATGGACCCTGCATTCACTATATCTGGTCTCCCAGGACCCTGCATTCACTATATCCGGTCTCCCCAGACCCTGCATTCACTATATCCGGTCTCCCCAGACCCTGCATTCACTATATCTGGTCTCCCCGGACCCTGCATTCACTATATCCGACCTCCCCGGAACCTGCATTCACTATATCTGGTCTCCCCGGACCCTGCATTCACTATATCCGGTCTCCCCGGACCCTGCATTCACTATATCCGGTCTCCCCGGACCCTGCATTCACTATATATGGTCTCCCAGGACCCTGCATTCACTATATCTGGTCTCCCCAGACCCTGCATTCACTATATCTGATCTCCCTGGAACCTGCATTCACTATATCCGGTCTCCCCGGACCCTGCATTCACTATATCCGGTCTCCCCGGACCCTGCATTCACTATATCCGGTCTCCCCGGACCCTGCATTCACTATATCCGGTCTCCCCGGACCCTGCATTCACTATATCCGGTCTCCCCGGACCCTGCATTCACTATATCCGGTCTCCCCGGACCCTGCATTCACTATATCCGGTCTCCCCGGACCCTGCATTCACTATATCTGGTCTCCCCGGACCCCGCATTCACTGTATCTGGTCTTCCCGGACCCTGCATTCACTATATCTGGTCTCCCCAGACCCTGCATTCACTATATCTGGTCTCCCCGGACCCTGCATTCACTATATCTGGTTTCCCACAGTACACAGAACATGGAAATACAATTATTTTAGTAAGCATAAACTGACAAATACCTTTTCTCATCCACTGTCTTGTGACTTCTATCAGTGTCCAGCAGAGCATAGGTTAGAGCTTGTAAGATGAGCTTTCTTTCTTCTCTAAGAGGATGCAGGGCAGGACCCCTGATCTCTGTCTGGACAGTGCTGGTTGGCTCCCAAGAAAAAAAAAACCTCTCTAGCAATACACACCAAACTGAGCATATGCAGAATGGCTGCGATTCTATCTGTCTTATCAGGAGATTAGGACATTTGAACAAGTGGAGGAGTAGAGAAGACAGGATCAAATGGCCTTTTTACACAATGCAGAGGATTAACCCCTTAGGTTCCACAATGAGTATAACAAGCATGCTGTACTGCATATACAGACTGATTTTACTGTTGTGGGTTTAGTATCACTTTACTGTTTATATACATATTCAATTAGAACATGGCTATATACAGTACATTTTATTATAACCTACAACACATTGCCAATTACAATTTTAATGTCAACCCATTTTATAGCTAGCAAAGTGAATGTATAAAAAACATATCAAAATGTTTCCTTGACAAGTGTTAACATAACATTGATCCTGTTTTTATATAACATTCTGTAGATGAGATATTGGGAGGTTTCCAGGTTATGTTAGTCCCACCTTATCTTCATGTAGAACAATAGTGAAACCCCAGCAGGATAGTATAAATGTCTATCTAAATATGAAGGTGCCCGCTCTCCGGAACTGCCTGAACAAAGGACGCCGAGTCTGTGAAGGTTTGATAGCGGACTTATGCAGGGTGGTTCAGATAACGTGGAAAAGAAAATATTCCACAGAAAAGCTAAAATAAAAATAAAATAATGGGAGAATTAAATAAAGATGGGAGAATTAAATAAATTTGATGACTTTGATTTAAATGTATTTATGCTGTTTTTCAACTGATGTTTTTGTTGTTTTTTTGTTGTATTTTCTGCATGCTTTCAAACTATCATTGTCTAATTGAGTCCTCTAATAAGAGATGGGTTTCTTCCGTGATGTCGCAACAGGTAAGGGCGGACTGACAACTCATGGGGCCCCTGGGCAATAGGGGATCATGGGGCCCCTGTGTCCTTGCCCAAACTCAAAAAAGTATATGAAAAAGGTACCAGGGGCATCTCATGGGGGCCCCTACAGACCTCGGGCCCTCGGGCAGTGCCCAAGTTTCCATATGGTCAGTCCGCCCCTGGCAACAGGGTTGATTTACTAAAAGCAAATAGGGTGTTAACTTAGCAGGGGAAGTTACACAGCGCAAAGCAATTATTTTCCAGAGCTTGGTGAATATGGTGAAGTTTACCTTTGCAAAGAATACATAATCACATGCAGGGAAATTTTTTTTAAAAAAACAGCATTTTTGCTTGCATATGGTTGAGTGATGGAAGTCAGAAGAACTTTACTGCAATCATCAAGCGATGGAGATAATTCCCTTTCAAAGTGCAATTTTCCTTACAAAGTGAACAGTGTATTTGCCTTCATCCATCATATGGAGAGAGAGAGAGGGGGGGGGGGGAGGGAGGGGGGAGAGGGAGAGAGGGTGGAGGGGGGGAGAAAGGGGGGGGTAGAGAGTGAGAGAGAGAAGGAGAGTGAGAGAGGGAGAGGGAGAGAGAAAGAGAGAGGGGGAGAGAAAGAGAGGGGGGAAGAGAGAGGGAGAGAGAGGGGGGAGGGAGGGAGAGAGAAAGAGAGAGAGGGAGGGAGAGAGGGAGGGGGGGAAGAGAGAGGGGGGGAAGAGAAATAGAGAGGGGGGTGGGGGGGGAGAGAGGTAGGGAGAGAGAAAGAGAGAGGGATTGAGGGGGGAGAAAGAGATAGGGAGAGGGGGGGAGAGGGAGAGGGAGAGAGGGAGAGAGAAAGAGAGAGGGAGAGAGAGGGAGAGAGAAAGAGAGAGGGAGAGGGGGTAGAGAAAGAGGGGGGAGGGGGAGGGGAGAGAGGGGGGGGAGAGAGAGAGAGAGAGAGAGAGAGAGTCGAGAAAGAGAGAGGGGGAGGGAGAGAGAGGGAGAGAGGGAGAGAGGGGGGGTAGGGAGAGAGGGAGGGAGGGAGAAAGAAAGAGAGAGGGAGCGAGAGGGGGGGGAGAGAGGGAGAGAGAGGGGGAGAGGGAGAGAGAGAGGGAGAGAGAGAGTGGGAGAGAGAGGGGGGGAGAGGGAGAGAGAAAGAAAACATCAGTTTAAACATTATTAAAAAAAAATTTAATTGATTAAAAAAAATTATTAAATAAATTAACAACAAGGGAATTCACTCCCATCCCTGATTTCTCTTAGGTCCCTTCTTCATAAAAAGAACAAAAATTTTGGAGGGGCTCTGCAATTGCACCCCCTCCGCTGCATACTGCATATCTTATACTATAGAATATTGAATATGGTCGTTTTAAAGGATACGTCCATCTTTCATAACATGTTACATGTTACTCCCATATTATTATATATTATATATATGTTCAGACCGGCCCCCCGCTCCCTCCCGATCCCCGCTCGCTAGCTGTCAGATTTTTTTTAAAAGTGGCCGAGCGTGGCTCCGCCCACTTAGATTACAAGTCCCAACAGCCTTAGGGGCTGTCAGCTTGTAGTCCTCAATGAACTACCACAGTGCTGTGAAGTGCTGTGGTAGTTCATTCTTCCTATCAGTATATCTGCTTGCTTGTACATCCCGTACGGCCAAGCAGATTAACTGACTGATCTGCAGGAGACCTGCATGGCACCATCGATCTACTGATTGCTGGAGCAATGCTTTTCATACTCCTGCAGACAAAAATAGTAAATGCACATTCTTTTACCTGCCAAAAAATGTGATTTTCTTATTTTTTTTCTAAAAGGTGAACTTGTCCTTTAATCTGTAAGGGATTCTAAGATATTGAACTGTTATATATGTAACACCCTCCTAGTTACACTAGAGGGTATTAGATCCCTAATAGTTATGCAGGCCATACATGGTTTGAATTCCGAACGATTTTTCGCCCGAAAATTGGAAACGTCGTTCGCTCGGTAATCCGATGGTGCCATCATTGATTTCGAAAATTGGCCGACCAAGTCATAAAATTCACCCCATATAACATGCAAATCTTCTGTTCCTTCCAGGTCACGGCTCACGCGCATATTCTTTTCGGAAAAACAATCGTATGATTTGACCATCATTGAGTCAAAAATCAGTCATTTTTCATGAATTTTCCAACATGCCCGATCACCGAAAAGGGGGGGAACCACGAAAAACGGACGGTGCCATTGACCCACTAACAAAGCAAAAATCGCCCAATTATTCTTAGGTCCGATTTTCGGAGGAAAAATCAGTCGATTTTCGACCCATGTATGGCCGGCCTTAGTCAGGAGCTGTTAGCAGCTCAGGTGTAGTCATCAGAGGGGTCATAATTGCCCTGCATTCTAGCTTCTCTGGATTTTTCCCAAGGCTTTCGTTGGAGGGCCTTGAGGACAGTGGATGGATTTGGAGGAGTGGTTGGCTGCACCTCTTTTGGGACCTCCTCATGTGATGTGATGTAACGCGTAGAGTGGGCCAATGACATCACACTGCTAAACAGGAAGTTTACGAGCCGCCATCTTGGAAATTCCTGAACACATATAACAACACATAAAATAAAATGAAAAAGTAATCATCACAAAAATAACAAATAAATGTAATTAAATTCAATCATAGTTTCATTTTCACTAAGTCAGGGGTCTGCAACTTTTAAGACATAAAGAGCCACTTGGACCCGTTTCCGAAGGGAAAAAAAAGACTGGGAGCCGCAAAACCATTGCAACATTTAAAACAAATCCGACACTGCATATATTGTTTCTTACCTTAATGCTATATACAGGATCGTGCAGTTAGCTTCATCCCCCATATAGTAATTCATCCCCCATAGTAATTCATCCCTCATATAGTAATTCATCCCCCACATAGTAATTCATCCCCCACATAGTAATTCATCCCCCATAGTAATTCATCCCCCCTATAGTAATTCATCCCCCCTATAGTAATTCATCCCCCATATAGTAATTCATTCCCCATAGTAATTCATCCCCTATAGTAATTCATCCCCCATATAGTAATTCATCCCCATAGTAATTCATCCCCCATAGTAATTCATCCCCCCTATAGTAATTCATCCCCCCTATAGTAATTCATCCCCATAGTAATTCATCCCCCACATAGTAATTCATCCCCCCTATAGTAATTCATCCCCCATATAGTAATTCATCCCCCATAGTAATTCATCCCCCATATAGTAATTCACCCCCCATAGTAATACATCCCCCATATAGTAATTCATCCCCCCTATTGAAATTCATCCCCCATATAGTAATTCATCCCCCACATAGTAATTCATCCCCCACATAGTAATTCATCCCCCATACTAATTCATCCCCCATAGTAATTCATCCCCCCTATAGTAATTCATCCCCCATAGTAATTCATCCCCCCTATAGTAATTCACCCCCCCTATAGTAATTCATCCCCCACATAGTAATTCATTCCCCACATAGTAATTCATCCCCCCTATAGTAATTCATCCCCCATATAGTAATTCATCCCCCATAGTAATTCATCCCCCATAGTAATTCATCCCCCATATAGTAATTCATCCCCCATATAGTAATTCATCCCCCCTATAGTAATTCATCCCCCATATAGTAATTCATCCCCCATAGTAATTCATCCCCCATATAGTAATTCATCCCCCATAGTAATTCATCCCCCATAGTAATTCATCCCCCATATAGTAATTCATCCCCCATATTAATTCATCCCCCATATAGTAATTCATCCCCCATATAGTAATTCATCCCCCATAGTAATTCATCCCCCACATAGTAATTCATCCCCCATAGTAATTCATCCCCCATATAGTAATTCATCCCCCCTATAGTAATTCATTCCCCATATTGTCTCAATTCACTTACCTGTGCTCCGCGCGTTCCTCTCGCTGTGTTCCCGCGCTGTGTTCCGGTCTTCAGGGCGGACTGTGAGAGGAGAGGAGTTCGTCACGCTGCCCCGCCTACATCCTGGCTGCCTTGCCTACATCCTGACAGCCAATGTTCCACGCTCCGCGGGCCGGATTAAAAGAGTCCTGACTTTTGAGGCGGCCGCCCGAGAGGAGGGAGGGCACACAGAAGAGCCGCATGTGGCTTGCGATCCGCGGCTTGCCGACCACTGAAACCCTATTGCCTGTCACCTGGTAGGAAGTGTGCTCCGGAGCCGCAGCAAAGATGAAAAAGAGCCGCGGGTTGCCGACACCCGCACTAAGTGAATGAAAGTAAATTAAACTGAACTGAATCACCCAATCACAAGCAACCAAAAATCAAGGTTTAATTTTCCTGCCCTTGTGATTGCACATTCTTTAACCACTTGCCGCCCTGCCAGTGTAGAAATATGGCGGCAGGGCGGCATGGGCAGGCAAAAGCACGTTTTAAAACGTGTGTTTTGTAAACAGGTAGGCGGCGCGCGCGAGGCGCGCTGCCGCCCTGCTTGTCCCACCGATCACAGCCGCGGATGTCAGTCCTTACCGGCTATGACCCGGCGATCGGTGGCAATCAGTGACAGAGAGCACAGCTGCAGTAGCTGTGCTGTCTGTCACTTCCCTGACAGCTCGAGAACACGCTGACCAGGACAGAAGGGTTTCTCTCTCCTGATCAGTGGTGTTCCCTGCAGTACACACCCCCGCCCCCTAGTAAAACACTCCCCTCACAGATAACCCTTCCCTGCAAAATAAAGTTAACCCCTTCCTCCCCAGTGCCATTAGTACAGTGTCAGTGGTTTTTTTTTTGCACTGATCACTGCACTGATCACTGTATTGGTGTCACTGGGGATGTCAGTGACCCCAAGTCAGTACCCCCCAATGTCAGAATGTCCACCGTAGTCCCGCCATAAGTTGCTGATCGCCGCCATAAGTCCCTGATTGCAGCCATAAGTCACTGATCGCCGCCATAAGTCGCTGATCGCCGCCATTATTAGTATAAAAAAACCTAAAAATCTCAGTATCTTTCACGCCATTTGAAAACGCTATAACTTTCACGTAAACCAATTATTTACACGTATTGGGTTTTTTTTTACCAAAGACATGTCGCAGAATGCATTTTGGCAGAAATTTATGACTAAATTTGATTTTTAAATTTTTTTTTACTGGACATGTTTTATAGCAAAAAGTCCAAAATATTGTTTTTTTTCCTCAAAATTGTCAGCCTTTTTTTATAGCGCAAAAAATAAAAACCACACAGGCGATCAAATACCACCAAAAGAAAGCTCAATTTGTGGGGAAAAAAAGATGTAAATTTCATTTATGTACCGTATTGCATGACCGCGCAATTGGCCGTTAAACTAGCGCAGCGCTGTATAGCAGAAAAATGGCGTAAATTGCAGTATTTATACCATAGTTTGTAGACGCTATAACTTCCACACAAAGCAATCAATATACACTTATTGGGATTTTTTTTACCAAAAACATGGAGCAGAATACATTTTGGCCTAAATTTATAACCAACTTTGAGTTTACTATATATTTGTATAGCTGAAAGTAAAAAATATTGTTTTTCTTCACAATTTTTGGCCTTTTTTTGTTTATAGCATGAAAAATAAAAAGCGCACAGATGATAAAATACCACCGAAAGAAAGCTCTATTTGTGCAAAAAAAAAGGACGTAAATTTGGTTTGGGTGCAGCATTGCATGACCGCGCAATTATCAGTTGAATTAGTGCAGCGCCGAGTAGCAAAAAGAGGCCTGGTCATTAAGGGGGGTAAATCCTCTGGAGCTCAAGTGGTTAAAGAGTTCATTTTTATTTATTTTTTCACCCTATTCACTAGGATTAGTGAAAATTTACTCGTGAAGTGAACATGCTCTCCTGCATCTGTACATCAACCCCAATGTACACAAAACCACAATATATTCCCATAAAGCAAACCATGCATTATGATCATCACATCAGACATAGCTGTAATTGTAAATAAAATATCAAGGAGTGGAACGTTTACTGTAAAAAGAGTAAAATAAAAATCAATTCTGTGTACCAGAGTCACTGCTAGAGTGTGACATGATCCAAAGAGAAAGCATGCAAAACAAATTGATATGGTGGAGGGAAAGTTTCATACAGTAAATTAACCACTTGACCCCCTTGGTCATGAAGGGGTAAAAAGGTTTTACCCCTTCATGACCAGATCATTTTTTTTCTATTCAGCACTGTGCTACTTTAATTGGTCAGGCAACACTGTACCCAAATGAAATATATTTAATTTTTTTTCACACAAATAGTGTGGTATTTGATCACCACTGGATTTGTAATTTGTTATCATATAAAATAAAAAATATTGAATATTTGGGGGAAAAAAACCCTACATTTTCTACAATTGTTTTAAAACATATACAGTAAAAACAAGTGTCTTCATAAATTTAGGCCAAAATGTATTCTGCTACATGTCTTTGGTAAAAACAAAAAAAATCCCAATACGTGTGTATTAACCTCCCTAGCAGTATGATTGTGCTGAATACGGTACATTTTTTTGCATCGAAATATGTTGTTTTTTTTATTGTAGGCTGTAATTTTTAGGAATAACTCACTGAAATCTGTCTAGTAAACACCCCGGGTATGATAGAAGAACGGTAAAAATGCAGGCAGGGCGCAGGACAAAGCACTTATAAGTCAGTGACTTATAGCGGGACTGTGATAGTGTGGCGGGTAATGTGGCACTAACAGACACTATCTGGGAGGGTCACTATCTGACACTGATACAGTGATCAGTGATAATACTATATAATAATGTCGCCCACCCGTAGTAAATCTACTGAGGGTGGGTGGCAAGTAGTTTTAGAATCCCAAATCAACTGAACATCTTTCATACTAGACTTCATAATCAGTGACTAGTGTGGCGGGCAATCTGGCACTAACAGACACTATCTGGGAGGGTCATTAACTATCACTGATACAGTGATCAGTGATAATACTATAAACTGACACTGTACTAAAGACACTGGTTAGGAAGGGGTTAACATCCAAGGACAATCAAGGGGTTGACTGTGTGCCTAACATTGTGTAATATGTGCTGCTTTTACTTTCTGATCTGACAGTTTTTTCTACTGGCTTTTCAGGGAGAGGAAGCAGCCAGATCACTGTTCAACAGTGTTTTAAACACAGAACCCTGTGCGTGATTGGACACAGCCAATCAACTGGCTTTAGCTAAAATCATTGGCTGAAATCAGCTGCCAAACCCGGAAGCAAGCTGTGATCCAAGGGTACGTTGTCCGGCCTGCCTATGCCACCCACCCAGAGTAAATCTACTGTGGGCGGGCGGCAAGTAGTTTTAGAATCCCAAATCAACTGAAAATCTTTCATACCAGTCTTGCTAGTATACCTGTCTAGCTGACAGTATAATCCAGTCCAGGGGTCTCCAAACTTTCCAGTACGAGGGCCACATCGTATATTTGACAAATTTTCACAGGCTGGAAAACAAAATCAGTTTAATAAATGAATGAGTAAACACGCCCCAAGAAATTACTTTACATCAAAGTCATCCCTTCACTTTAGAGGTAGTCTGTTTACATTAGAATCCTTTCTTCACATCAGAGGTTTCCCCTTCACATTAGAGTCCTCTTTTTGACTTTAGAGCCCCCTTTTCACTATAACTCCTTCACTGACCACCAATGTAAGGAGCATTCTTCCCACTGACCACCAATGTAAGGAGCATTCTTCCCACTGATCACCATTGTATGGAGCATTCTTCCCACTGATCACCAATGTAAGGAGCATTCTTCTCACTGACTACCACTGTAAGGGGCATTCTTCCCACTGATCACCAATGTAAGGGACATTCTTCCCACTGGGTACCAATGTAAGGAGCATTCTTCCCACTGATCACCAATGTAAGGAACATTCTTTCCACTGGGTACCATTGTATGGAGCATTCTTCCCACTGACCACCAATGTAAGGAGCATTCTTCCCACTGACTACCATTGTAAGGGTCATTCTTCCCACTGACCACCAATGTAAGGAGCATTCTTCCCACTGACTACCATTGTAAGGGGCATTCTTCCCACTGATCACCAATGTAAGGAACATTCTTTCCACTGGGTACCAATGTAAGGAGCATTCTTCCCACCGATTGCTAATGTATGGAGCATTCTTCCCATTGGGTGCCAACATAAGGGGCATTCTTCCCACTGATCAACAATGTAAGGAGCATTCTTCCCACTGATCGCCAATGTAAGGAGCATTCTTCCCACTGATCGCCAATGTAAGGAGCATTCTTCCCACTGGGTACCAATGGAAGGGTCATTCTTCCTACTGACCACCAATGTAAGGGGGGTTCTTCCCAATTTTTCTTTATTAAAAGTTTTGCAATCAATAAACATTAAATCCATATACAGAATATACAATAATAATTATATACATATTTACACAAAAAGAAAATCTGCTGTCGGACAAAAGATGACTTTATAGCAAAAGCAAAACTTTCATAAATGAACTTTGTACTGGGGGTAATAAATCTTACTAAGACTCACATCACTACACCGGACATCAAACCTGCGAGGTCAAGAAACAAACCCCCACCCACTATGTATGCAGCCCTTCTTCAAAAAGAAGATCTTATTAAAACTATGGGAGAGTAAAGAACAGCATAAGAAAAGAGCCCCTCACCCAGAGATGGACAGTTCACCAGTTATCCAGACCCACCGAGTCTTCCTGCCCTTCTCAAGACCCTGAATCTTCCCAACCTCACGAAGAATATTGTGCACCACCATCTCAACAGGGAGGAATTTTGTCCGCAGGGTAATCTGACACTGTGCATTCCACGTGAAGTAACGAACAACTATACTAACTAGAAAAAGTGTATCCAAATCAAAATCCCAGTCGGCAATGCCCCATACACTCACTCCACATAACTCATATGATAGAGAAAGGGGATGCCCAGAACCCTCCCCACCCTTTAACATCTATGTTAAAGAGACACTGGAGCAGAAAGTGGTCCATAGACTCCACTTTACCAACACACTCTGCTCTAGGACAATCCTGATCATCCACAGGGCGATTGTCAGGAAGATGCTCGCCATAGTGCACAGCGGCGCAGGTGCAGATGTGCGATGGCCCGATCTGCTACACATAGTCATGTGCATTTGCATTCACGCGTGCGCACACACTCAACAGCCCGTTGCTAATGTTGGTGCCAAACAGACTATTTAAACCCAGCAGCACTATTAGCCTGTGCTGTCTGATCTGCAGCTCCCTCTCCTGTATCCCTGTACCTGTTCCTGTGATTTACCCCAGCTTGTTTCTTGGACTCCACCTCAGCTTTCTGACTTTGCCTGATCTGCTCCCACCAACACTGACCCTGGCTTGTGACCTGACTATTCTTCTGTTTACCGTTCATGTCTGATCTGCTTATCTGTTACCGACCCGGCTTGTCTGACCCTGCATACAGTCGGGCTACCAGCCTGCTTCATTGCCTGCCTGCCTGCTCTGCCGCCAGCCGGTCCAGCCATCCCTGTTAATTTCTTTATTATGTCAGAAGTCCTGACATAATAAAGAAATTAACTGAGAATGACTATGCAAGTGAAATAATAAGTCTGTGTGATCAATGAAATGCACCAGCTGTATAAAAGGAAAAATGACAAGAAAGCCTTTCCAAAGCATAGTAACAGCAGAGCTAAGAAACCTCTGTACTTATTTCATTCAGATCTTTGTGTTCAATGGAAAAATTGACTCCAGGAAAGAAGAGTTATTTTCTGATTTTTAGAGATGATTAATCCAGGTATTCTACACTATATAATTTATGTAAAAGTGAAGTACTAGAGAAACTTGAACAGTATTTGGCTCAAGTAAGCAACAAATATGGCAAAATGCCAAGTGTATTGTGCACAGACAATTAACTGAATATACAGGTGATAACACACAGGCAATTCTCAGAAAGCATGGCATAATATTTCAAACTACAGTACCGTACAACCCAAAATGAAATGGGGTTGCGGAAAGAATGACCTGTTCTCTATGTGAGAGTAGAAGAACCATGCTGCTTGATGTAGATATGCCTACCACATACTGGGGGGGAGGCAAAAATTACTGCATGCTATATCCAAAATTGAATACCAGGAAAATCAACTGAGAAAACATCATATGAACTATGGAATCAAAAGGCCCTGAACTTGAACCATCTAAAAAGTCTATGTGCACATCCCAAAATAAAAACATGAAAAATGGGATGCTTGTGCAAAGGAAGGTGTACTTGTGGGGTACAGTGAATCTCAAAAGGGAATGCAGAATTCTACACCAAGGCACAAACAAGGCAACCTTCAGTAGAAGTGTAATTGCCGATGAAACTTCAGTGTGTTCAAAATTCACTTCAAACTGAGGGAAATTCCACATCTGTGTCATATGAAGATAAGCAACAAAGCGGCACAGAAAAAGAAATTATCATAGACTATCAAAATATGTAAAAGAAGAAACCAGGCCACAAGAGGCTTCAATCAGGAAATTCACCAGTAGCAATACCGGCATCCTGGCCAAATGTCTGTTCTATGGTAAACCAGAGCCAGATTCATGGGATGAGATGCAAAGACTTCCAACCCATAAGAAACAGATTAATAGAACTGAGATCCAAAATGAGACTAATACAATGAGCAATTTTCGAGTGGGGGTATTGAAATACAATGTAAGGAGTGTTCTTTTCACTGAGTGCCAATGTAAGGAGCGTTCTTCCCACTAAATGCTAATGAAGGTGTAGCACTACTGCCTTAGGAGTCACTGAGTTTTTTTTGGGTCCCCCTAAAGCTCTGCACAGCCAGGGAACATGCATTTGTCCACACTTTGCATTCAGAGTCAGTAAATAGTCCTTAAGCTTGGCTTTGTGATTTCATTAAGGGGTTAACAACTCAGATGGGGTTTAGGGGCATACGAAATACCCAAGGGAACTGCAAACTTGAGGACAACTTTTCTGCCAATTATGTACAAAATGTGGATAGACACAGTCTCTCCTTGAAGAGTGCCAAAGCTCTTTGGTGTGCCTCCTCAGACCCCAGATGAATCTTCCTTTTCACCCAGCTGCCTGAGGGTATCCCTGGGCAAGGGGCCAGTAGAGCTGCAGATTTTATAACAGTTCCAAATGAGAAGCTAGTTGGGTCCTGCACCTGACTGTCCTCTCCCCTATCTAGCCCAGGGGGTGTAAGAGTAGTCATACTGTCCTTTTCCTATCAGCTTGGAGGGTTGATGGTTGCCTTCAGGCCTTATGCTGGGCTGGCTCCTTCCCAGCTGCTCAGGCTGCCTTCCCATGGAGATGTTGAAGTAGTGGATATCCTCCTTTCCAGTGTCCTGCCTGTAGGTAGGCAACCTCCCTGGGGCCCCCTCCCAGGTTCCACACTCCAGCCTCTCACTCCGTCTTCCAGCTGACACTCACTGACCCTGCTCCCCAGGCTCTGAGATATTTGAGGGTTGCTTTGGTCACCATGCCCAAACAAGGTCCCTCAAACATGCAAATCTGAGCCTCCTCCCTTCCTCCACCCCTCTTCCAGAAAATTCCTCAAATTTCTGGAAGGGTGGGAGGGCTCCAGAAGATCTGACCTGTAGAACCTCCCTAACCTGTTCTGAGGTGAACTCCTGCCTCACTCAAAGGTTGACTTATTTAGGCCCCTACTCAGCCTCTATCTAAACAAAAACTAGCTAGCTAACCTAGAGGATGTTACATCAGGAACATTCTTCCCACTGAGCACCAATGCAAGAGGCATTCTTCCCACTGACCACTAATGTAATGAGCATTCTTCCCAATAACCACCAATGTGAGGAGCATTCTTCTTACTGACCCCTGATGAATTGTTTTTAGCTGGGGTTCCCTGAGACCTAACAAATATTACAAGGGTTCCTCTGGGGTAAAAAGGCTGAGAAAAACAGCTCTATAATATTCCACTTCATTCTTTCCCCAGCAGGTGTATGTAGAGAGGGTAAAGGGAGGGGCAGAGGAGTTGGGCCAGCATAGACAGTAATCAGACACCTCCAGAAGAGGAAAGGCTATTGACTCTACCTGGAATAGTCAAATCCCTTGTGCTTTTACAGTGACATGGTCTCTTTAATGTTAGAAAGACCATTGGGGATTATACATTTTTTTAGACCCAATTGTAAATACATAGAGTAAAAGAATGACTTTAATGACAATTTGTCTTAGATAAAAATCTGACTTCCGTCCAGTTGGATGACATTAGCGCTACGCACTTGTAATCGTCTGTCTTTTGAAAAGCAAGGGGCGTGAGAGTCTGGACGGAAGCCGTATTAACCAGGAAAATATGTTGCTGTTGGATTATGACCAGTATTCGTATATTTTCAGTTTTGTGACTCCTGGTGCCAAAAATGAATGTCTTCCACTTGTCACACAGACTCTACGACCTTTTATTTTTCCTCGGGGGATTCAACTGATCTTTATGTTATTTCTTTTTTTCTTAGACATGTGAATGTGATCAGCTAAATACAAATATTCTTATTAAACTGTATTAATGATTATAAATAAAAATGTTTCTAAAAATTACTTGTGGAACTCTGGAGATCTAAAAAAAATCATGAGTAGTTTCTTCATATTTAATTTATACCTTTGTTTGAGATTTGTAGTATGTAATGTACAGCATAATGTACACAATATACAAAGTGGAGCAGAGTGGAAGACAATGTATAGAATTGCATACACAGTGAAATGTACAGTATACAGAGTCAATTCTAGAGTATATAATGTACAGTACATCATACAGAGTGAAAGTTGAAGTGTATACAGTGCATCCAGAAAGTATTCACAGCACTTAACTTTTGCCACATTTTGTTGTTACAGCCTTATTCCAAAATGAATTAAATTAATTTTTTTCCTCAACATTCTACAAACAATACCCTATAATGACAATGTGAAAGAAGTTTGTTTTGAAATCTTTGCAATTGATTAAAAATAAAAAAAACATATGTACATAAGTATTCCCAGCCTTTGCTCAATACTTTGAGCACCGTTAGCACCAATTACAGCCTCGAGTGGTTTTGAGCATGAGACTATAAACTTGGCAACCTTATTTTTGGGTAATTTCTCCCATTCTTCTTTGCAGTACCTCTCATTTCCATCAGGCTGGATGAGAAGTGTCGGTGCACAGACATTTTCAGATCTCTCCAGAGATGTTCAATCGGGTTCAAGTCTTGGCTCTGGCTGGGCCACTCCAGGACATTCACAAAATTGGCCTGTAGCCACTCCTTTGTTATGTGGGCTGTGTGCTCAGGGTCGTTGTCCTGTTGAAAAATGAATCGTCGCCCCAGTCTAAGATACGGAGTGCTCTGGAACAGGTTTTCATCAAGGATGTCTCTGTACATTGCTGCATTCATCTTTCCTTCGATCCTGACTAGTCTCCCAGTTCCTGCCACTGAAAAACATCCCCACAGCATGATGCTGCCACCACCATGCTTCACTATAGGGATGGTATTGGCCAGTTGGTGAGCGGTGCCTGGTTTCCTCCAGACATGACACTTTGGCATTCAGGCCAAAGAATTCAATCTTTGTTTCATCAGACCAGAGAGTTTTGTTTCTCATGGTCTCAGAGTCCCTCAGGTGCCTTTTAGCAAACTCCAGGCGGGCTGCCATTTGCCTTTTTCCTGAGAAGTGGCTTCCGTCTGGCCACTCTACCATACAGGCCTGATTGGTGGAGTGCTACTGAGATGGTTGTTCTTCTGGAAGGTTCTCCTCTCTCCACAGATAAACGCTGGAGCTCTTTCAGAGTGACCATCGGGTGCTTGGTTACCTCCCTGACTAAGGCCCTTCTCCCTCGATCACTCATTTTGGCCGGAAGACCCACTCTAGGAAGATTCCTGGTGGTTCCAAACTTCTTCCATTTACGGATGGTGGAGGCCACTGTGCTCATTGGAACCTTTAACCACTTGCCGTCCGCCTGCTGTTTATAAATGGCAGGGCGGTGGCAGTGCAGGGGCGGGTTGCCATTCATAAACGGCACCCACCTTTTCTAGCTGTGCGCGCTCCCTGGGAGCGCGCAGCCCCGCGATCCGGTGCCCGCTGTGTCCTCCGGACATAGTGAAACACCGATCGTCGGACGGGACGTCTGTACGAGGTCCTGATCATGTGATCACTGATTGGCCAATCAGTGATCACATGCAAAGTAGTAAGCAAGATGTCACTTGTGACATCATTGCTTACTACGTGTGAAATCTGTGAATGATCACAGAGGTCACATGGTACAAGGCTATTCACAACAGCCTTGTGCCATGTGACAAGCTGTGACCAATCACAGCTCACTCAGTACTTCTCAATGACTGCAAGAATGCAGACAGAGAGAAAGAGAAATTATTGCTTTTACATCCTATATGGGTGTAAAAGCAATCAGTGCAAAAAAAAAAAATCTTCATCACCCCCCACAAGTAGTACAGTGTCACCATGGTGACACTGTACTGCTAGGGTGACAGTATGCAAGAAAAAAAAAATAATAATATAAAAAAAAATAAAAATGTAAAAAAAAATATGTTTAAAAATTATAATTTTTGGTTATAAACTAATTTGGATTTTTTTTTTTACTAAAAAAATAATGGAATAAATTTTGGCCAAGATTTATGATGAAATATTTATTTGCAAAATTTTATTTAAAAAAACACTTTTTTTCAAAATTTTTGGACGTTTTCATTTACATAGCAAAAAAATAAAAATCCCAGCGGAGAATAAATACCACCAAAATAAAGTTTTATCTGTCTCAAAAAAATGGTAAGAAATTCATATGGGTACAGTATTGCATGACCGCGCAATTGTCATTCGAAGTGTGATAGCGCTGAAAGCTGAAAATTGCCCTGATCAGGAAGGGGGTAAAAGTGTCCGGACAGGAAGTGGTTAATGCTGAAGAAAGTTTTCTGTACCCTTCCCCAGATCTGTGCCTTGATACAATCCTGTCTCGGAGATCTACGGACAATTCCTTGGACTTCATGGCTTGGTTTGTGCTCTGACATACACTCCTATTTGTGGGACCTTATATAGACAGGGTTATGCCTTTCCTAATCATGTCCAAACAACTGAATTTCCCACAGGTGGACTCCAATCAAGTTGTGGAAACATCTCAAGGATGATCAGTGGGAACAGGATGCACCAGAGCTCAATTTTGAGTGTCATAGCAAAGGCTGTGGATACTTATGTACAAGTGTTATTTCCGTTTTTTATTTTTAATAAATTGCAAAGATTTCAAAAGGAACTTCTTTAACATTGTCATTATGGGGTATTGTTTGTAGAATATTGATGGAAAAAAATTAATTTAATCTATTTTGAAATAAGGCTGTAACATAACAAAATGTGGCAAAAGTTAAGCGCTGTGAATACTTTCTGGATGCATTGTAATGCACAGCACAGCATACAATCTCGAGTATATAATATATAGTGTACAGCACATCATACAGCGTAAATTTGAAGTATACAATGCACAGCACAGTATACAGAGTGCAATCCAAAGTATACAATATATCGTATATAGAGCCTCATAGCGAGTGAAATAGTATAGATAATGTAACAAAGAGCACAGCATTGTGAGTGTGGTCTGCAGTATGTGAAATACAGCTCATCGTGAAGTGAAGCAGTGCAGAAAATGCCTTACAGCTGGCATACACAATAAATATGAAATATACAGCACAGCATACAGAGTACAATCTGTAATATGAAACATACAACAAATCATGCAGGTGAAACAATACAGATAATACAACTTACAGCACAGCATTCAGACTGTAGTCTGGAGAATGTAATGTACAAAACCTTATACAGCATAAAATGGCGCAGATAATGTAACAGCAGAACATACAGGGAGTGATCTACAGTATGTAACATGCAGCACATTATACAGAGTGAAATGGTGTAGATATTGCAATCTAAAGCATGGCATTGGAGTATGTAACATAGAGCAACAATGTAAAGCAAGCAGACTTCTGGGAGTGTACAAAAACAGTGGCTAAACTGTTTCAACAATTTGAGTGTATAAAATTATATATCTACACCATATATACACTATATTGCCAAAAGTATTGGGCCGCCTGCCTTTCCACGCACATGAACTTTATTGGCATCCCAGTCTTAGTCCGTAGGGTTCAATACAGAGTTGGCTCCGCCCTTTGCAGCTATAACACCTTCAACTCTTCTGGGAAGGCCGTCCACAAGGTTTAGGAGGGTGTCTATGGGAAGGTTGGACCATTCTTCCAGAAGAACATTTGTGAGGTCAGGCACTGATGTCGGGGGAGGCCTGGCTCACAGTCTCCGCTCTCATTCATCCCAATGGGGTTCTATCGGGTTGAGGTCATGATTCTGTGCAGGACAGTCAAGTTCCTCCACCCCAAACTGGCTCTTCCATGTCTTTATGGACCTTGCTTTGTGCACTGGTGTGCAGTTATGTTGGAACAGGAAGGGGCCATCCCCAAACTCTTCCCACAAAGTTGGGAGCATGAAATTGTCCAACATCTCTTGGTATACTGACGCCTTAAGAGTTCCCTTCACTGGATCTAGGGGGCCAAGTCCAATACCTGAAAAACAACCCCACACCATAATCCCCCCTCCACCAAACTTTACACTTGGCACAATGCAGTCAGGCAAGTACTGTTCTCCTGGCAACTGCCAAACCCAGACATGTCCATCAGATTGCCAGACAGAGAAGTGTGATTCGTCACTTCAGAGAACACGTCTCCACTGCTCTAGAGTCCAGTGGCGGCGTGCTTTACGCCACGGCATCCGACG
Organism: Staurois parvus; assembly: GCF_062004578.1. Lineage (NCBI taxonomy): Eukaryota > Metazoa > Chordata > Amphibia > Anura > Ranidae > Staurois > Staurois parvus. The sequence goes on along the minus strand of NW_028318370.1, from coordinate 4,100,201 downwards.
CTTTGCATTGCACTTTGTGATGTAAGGCTTGGATGCAGATGCTCGGCCATGGAAACCCATTCTATGAAGCTCTCTACACACTGTTGTTGTGCTAATCTGAAGGCCACACCAAGTTTGCAGGTCTTTAGCTATTGACTCTGCAGACAGTTGGTGACTTCTGCGCACTGTGTGCTTCAGCATGCGCTGACCCCGCTCTGTCATGTGACGTGGCCTACCACTTGGTGGCTGAGTTGCTGTTGTTCCCAGTTGCTTCCACTTTGTTATAATCCCACTAACAGTTGACCGTGGAATATTTAGTAGCCAGGAAATGTCACGGATGGACTTATTGCACAGGTGGCCACCTATCACGGGACCACGCTTGAATTCACTGAGCTCCTGAGAGCGACCCATTCTTTCAACAATGTTTGTAGAAGCAGTCTGCATGCCTAGGGGCTTGATTTTATACAGCTGTGGCCATGGAGGTGATTGGAACACCGGAATCCAATTATTTGGAGGGCTGGCCCAATACTTTTGGCAATATTTATATATAGATTTAATAAAACTGGAGAGTGTAAACTCTGGTGCAGCTGTGCATGGGTACCAATCAGCTTCAAACTTCGGCTTGTTCAATTAAGCTTTGGCAATAAAACCTGGAAGCTGACTGGTTTCTATTCAGAGCTGCACCAGATTTTGCACTCCTCAGTTTTAGTAAATAACCCCCACAGTGTGTGTATATATATATATACAGTATATACGGTATTTTTCGCTCCATAAGACTCACTTTTTCCCCCCAAAAAGGGGGGAAAATGTCAGTGCGGCTTATGGAGCAAATGTAAAGCGGCCGGTCCGGTATTTCTGCCGTCACCATGTCAATACTGGGCCGGCCGCTCAGCTCTTCTCTCCTGCAGGACCTTACCTGTTCCTCGCTCCAGCGCTGCAGTCTTCCCACGGCGGCTTCTGTGACAGCCGCGTGCCCACTGCGCATGCGCGAGAAGGACACATGACAGGTCCCAGAAGGCTCTGGAGCATTCACAAAGCGCAGCGCAGTGGGCACCCGGCTGTCACTGAAGCCGCTGCGGGAAGAAGAAGGAAGGACAACTCTACGGAAGTGGGAGCGGGTACCTGTCAAATTCAGGTACCCGCTCCATCCTCCCCAAAGGTCCGCAGCCTCTGGTCATCCCCTGTACTGTCTGTAGTCTCTGGTCATCTGTACTATGTCCACAGTCTCTGGTCATTCCCTGTACTATGTCCGCAGTCTCTGATCATCTCCTGTACTGTTTCGCAGTCTCTGGTCATCTCCTGTACTGTGTCCGCAGTCACTGGTCATCCCCTGTACTGTGTCTGCAGTCTCTGGTCATCCCCTGTACTATGTCCGCAGTCTCTGGTCATCTCCTGTACTGTGTCCGCAGTCTCTGGTCATCTCCTGTACTGTGTCCGCAGTCTCTGGTCATCCCCTGTACTGTGTCCGCAGTCTCTGGTCATCCCCTGTACTGTGTCCACAGTCTCTGGTCATCTCCTGTACTGTGTCCGCAGTCTCTGGTCATCCCCTGTACTGTGTCCGCAGTCTCTGGTCATCCCCTGTACTGTGTCCGCAGACTCTGGTCATCCCCTGTAGTGTGGCCGCAGTCTCTGGTCATCCCCTGTACTGTGTCTGCAGTCCATTGGTTCAGAATATTTTTTTTCTTGTTTTTCTCCTTTAAAACCTAGGCGCGTCTTATGGTCAGGTGCATCTTATGGAGCGCAAAATACGGTGTATATATATATATATATATAATTAATATTTAGCCACTAGATGGCCCTATTGCACTAAACAAAATGTGAACAGAGATGTATGGTATTAACACTGCAGGAGAGGTCACTGCATGAAAGATGCTTGCAATCATTTGCAACCTTTAAGTTGCTGCATGGCTTCTTCTTCCAATTAGCATTATAGGAATTGCTGTATTACATTTTTTTTGTTTCTCTGTAAAATGGCTGCATACTCCAAGGTGCTGTACAATGACAGGTAAACACATATATTATAAATAATATAAAACAAATGGAAAGAAAGCTGATCAGATACCAAACAGCTAACAATCTACTAGGTATAAGGGAATGACAGAGATGGTGAAAGAGCTTACAATCTATTGTGTTATATGGGAATATTATAGAAGATGGAAGAACCTACAGTCTTTTATGGTAAAAGGAAGTATACAGAAAGTGGAAGAGCTTACAATCTATTAGGGTATAAGGGAGCAATACTTAAAGTAGCAAAGCTTGCAATCTATAAGGGAGGGTATAGAACAGGGGTGGGCAAACTTTTTGACTTGAGGGCCGCAATGGGTTCATATATTGGACCCGGGGGCCGGACCAAGAGTAGATGAATGATGTGTATGTGTCATCCATAGTAAGTATAGTAATATTCCCCCATAGTAAGCATAGTAATTAATCCCCCATATAGTAATTCATCCCCCATAGTAATTCATCCCCCATAGTAATTAATCCCCCATATAGTAATTCATCCCCCATAGTAATTCATCCCCCATATAGTAATTCATCCCCCATATAGTAATTCATCCCCCATAGTAATTCATCCCCCATATAGTAATTCATCCCCCATAGTAATTCATCCCCCATAGTAATTCATCCCCCATAGTAATTAATCCCCCATATAGTAATTCATCCCCCATAGTAATTCATCCCCCATATAGTAATTCTTCCCCCCTATAGTAATTCATCCCCCCTATAGTAATTCATTCCCCATATTAATTCATCCCCCATATTAAGTCCCCAAGTCCCCCCTGTGTCAATTTACTTACCTTTGCTCCGCGCGTTCCTCTCGCCGTGTTCCCGCTCCGTTCCGGTCTTCAGGGCGGACTGTGAGAGGAGCCTAGCTCCCCTCACGTTCGTCACGCTGCCCCGCCTACACACATCCAGACAGACAGACAGTATCACGCTCCACGGGCCGGATTAAAAGGTCCGCCGGGCCGTATACGGCCCGCGGGCCGTAGTTTGCCCATTGCTGGTATAGCAGGTGGAAGAGCTCACAACCTGGTGTAGTATAAGGGAGGACACAGAAGGTGGGAGAGCTTACCATTCATTATGGTATACGGGAGGGTACAGAAGGTGGAAGAGCTTACAACCTTTGGGGTGTAAGGAAGGGTACAGAAGATGAAAGAGCTTACAATTTTTTTGGGTGTAAGGGAGGGTACAGAAGGTGGAATACTTTGCAATCTATTGTAGTATAAAGGAGGACACAGAAGGTGGAAGAGATTACCATTCATTATGGTATAAAGCTAGGTTCACACCTATGCAGTTTGCGTTTGATCCATTTCTGCAGTGCTTTTTGCGGTGCATTTTACATTTTTGCACATGTGTATTTGCTGTGTTTTTGCCACATTTTTGTTGTATTTTTAAAAAAAATTATCGTTGCTAGGCATATTAAAACAAAATGCATCAAAATGCGGCAAAAACGTAGCAAAAATGCACTACATGCTTTTCTGCAGTGTCTCCATTGCAGTTTATAGAACCAGAAACACAACTTTTTGCATTTAAAAGAGTCCCTGACCCTTTCCAAAAAATGTATTGTGTGAAAACGCGGCAATGTGAACGTGTCCCATAGGAAATCATGTTAAATGGACTGCTGTGCGTTTCTGCAAAACGCTGCGAAAAACGCTTAGGTGTGAATCTAGTCTAAGGGAGGATAAAGAAGGTAGAAGAGCTTACAATCTATTGGGGTGTAAGGGAGGGTACAGAAGGTAGAAGAGCTTACAATCTATTGGGGTCTAAGGGAGGATAAAGAAGGTAGAAGAGCTTACAATCTATTGGGGTCTAAGGGAGGATAAAGAAGGTAGAAGAGCTTACAATCTATTGGGGTGTAAGGGAGGGTACAGAAGGTAGAAGAGCTTACAATCTATTGGGGTGTAAGGGAGGGTACAGAAGGTAGAAGAGCTTATAATCTATTGGGGTGTAAGGGAGGGTACAGAAGGTGGAAGAGCTTACAATCTATTGGGGTGTAAGGGAGGGTACAGAAGATAGAAGAGCTTACAATCTATTGGGGTGTAAGGGAGGGTACAGAAGGTGGAAGAGCTTACAATCATTTGGGGTATAAGGGAGGGTACAGAAGGTGGAAGAGATTACAATCTTTTGGGGTATAAGGGAGGGTACAGAAGGTGGAAGAGCTTTCAATCTTTTGGGGTGTAAGGGAGGACACAGAAGGTGGAAGAGCTTTCAATCTTTCAGGGTTTAAGGAAGAAGATGGAAGAGCTTACACTTTTTTAGGGTATATGGGACGGTACAGAAGATTAAAGAGCTTACAATCTATTATGGTGCAAGGGAGGTTACAGAAAATGGAAGAGCTTGCAATCTATAAGGGTCTAAGGGAAGAATACAGAAGGTAAAAGAGCTTGTAATCTATAGGGTATAAAAGAAGATGCAAATGATGAAATAGTCTATTATGGTATGAAGAAAGGTTCTTGCCCAGCATACTTGTACATTATGGTGCACTCACCTCCTAGTGTGCCCTCCTCCAGCGATGAAAGCTGAGGGCTATAGTTAATTTTAGTGAATACTTGTGAGCTATTATGAATCGAGGTGTTCAATAAGTAATGAAATCTAAAAGTGTATGAGGTGCGCTGGCACTTTCACTGACTCACTTAGCTAGTGTGTATAACTGATAGAAAAAGATTGCGCCGCGCTCCTATGTATTTATATATGCAGCTTAAACTACTAAAGTGTATCAAATATTGATATAAATGTCAACAATAGTGAATGGTGACTATACCACTAAATGCATATGGAATGATACATAAAGATAACATGCATAGTGAATAACTCTGAAGTAATAGTGCCTTAATAGGTACCACAGTGTGAACCTATGTTGCACCTTTATATAGCTGTGTATACTCTATATTATTAGTGCAAAAGCATATGTGCACGTGCTGATATTAAACAAATATAAATAAAGTCTTTTAAATAAATGTGCAAGTAGATATTCTGTTCCTTTTCTCCGAGTGCTAAATGGTCTCCTTATATGCTCACCTCTATATTTGCCTGAATGAATCCAGGGAAATACGCTTTTTATCCTTCCAGGATAGATGAAATGGGATGATGCCTTTGCTTTAGCCGTCCTATGAGGTGGACATGTATATGGATGGATCCTCCTGTTATTTCCTTTATCTCCCTGTGTATCAATGAGTACACTGAGTAGCTCTCTTGGGATCTCCCAATTCCCCTCCTGGGGTTATTTCCTCATTCGCTCCTCCTTACATCAGCTCATGGGATGTTTGGTCAAAGGAGAAAAAGCAGACCATAGTGTCTTATCCTTGTACACAAAATGGATTTATTTCTGCCAATAACAGGTATAACTTGATGGCATGCAGCTCATATATGATCCAAACAGGCATAGATGGCAATCAGCAGGTAAAAAGCAGGAAAGAAGAAACCTCTCTATAGCTGCCCCTATAGTGCTGTCTGCCTGTGCTTGTACTCGGATCTGCTCGCTTCTCCAGTGCAATGTCGTGACGTCAGAGCCCCTCCCCTACGCGTTGCGTCACAGGGTCACGTGACTTCATCAGGGGGAATTTGATTGGATGCCACGACTATGTATGCCCAGCTATTTATATCTCTCGGCCGCCATTTTCCCGAAGCCCATATGGGCGTGGCCATTTTCCCAGTGATTTTCCCTAGCTGTATTTCAGGTGAGTAATTACAATATTTATGTCTGCTTAGAACTTGCGTTTCCTCTGTCTGTCAGACATTGCTAACTGGGTCAGCTGCGATCCATCTCATGCCCTGCAATGGCTAAATGATAACAACAGGTTATGGTCTATATAACAGAGATAAGCTAATTCTTCTAATTCTGGTGGATAAGCTAATTCTATACTTTATTCAAAGCAATATAAAATATATAATATAAAATAATAATAAAATAAACTAATTATATAATAATGAGGTGATAAAACATTTAAAAATAATGTGTTAGACATTATACAGATAAAAATATCATATAGACCTTTCTATAGGTAACCAATGTAGTATTGATTATACTATTATCATCAATCTTTAATGCTATAGAGATCCCATCTCCATAGCAGAGAAGATGCAGATGATGAGTATGATATGGTATTGGACTGTATGCATATACTACTAATATATAATGCTCAAATTTCATCCTGCATACATCATGAGTGTGCCCATGATGGAGCTGGGGAATATTAAGTATATGTAATAAAATAGAATAAAATAAAATGAAAATAAAATAAAATAAAATTAAAATTAAGATAAATGTTCCCAATCTGTGTGTATATTGAGGGCCACAGGATATCATTCTGAATCTCCATGTTTATTTGTTGCTAATGAAACATGTCAGGTCAAACTCCTTATTTAACCCATTGGGAGCCAAGCAGCCCATTTCATAGATCCACTTCGACTCCTTCTTGCTAATTTCCCTTATAAGGTTGTCCCCCCTCCAGTGTTGTATATGTTTCTCAATGCCCCAGAACTCTAGTTTGCTTGCATCTTTATTGTGATATTTTTTGAAATGTTGTGATAAGTGGTGATATTTATATCCCCTATTTATATTGTATACATGTTCTTTGATTCTTTCTTTGAGCATCCTCTTTGTACGACCAATGTAAATTAGATTGCATGGACATTTTAAAGCATAGACAACCCCCTTTGTATCACATGATATAAATTGCTGGATAGTGTATTCCTTTCCACTTTGGGGATTCTGAAATGTGAATCTTCTCCTTAGATTATTAGTCACTCTAATGCAACTGTAACATCTACCACAAGTGTAGAACCCTTTTCCTTGAAAGAAGCTTATTTGTTGATTTTTGACAGGTGGTACTATTACGCTCTTAACAACCTTATCCCTAATGTTAGGAGCTTTTAGGTATATAAATCTAGGCATTATAGGAATATTATTCTTCAGGTGCTTATCTAATGTCAAAATTTTCCAATGTTTTTTTATTATATTCTGTATTGATTTATACTGGGTGTTAAATTGTAACACTACCGCTAGTTCCTCATTTTCCGTATTGTCTTTGCTTTTATCTGCTATCAGTATATTCCGGTCCATAAGGCCTACTTTGTCCCTTTCTTTGTATATTGTTTCTTTTTTGTATCTTTTATTAATAAATCTTTCTGATATTACACCACTTTGCTCTTCATAATCCTTCATGTTAGTGCAGTTCCTTTTCAGTCTGATAAATTGACCTCTAGGGATATTGGTTAACCACGCTTTGTGATGGCAGCTGTCTATGGGGATATAGGAATTTCTATCTACTGCTTTGAAATGGTTTTTGGTATATAGTTGTAATCCCTCTTTGTATATTTGGATATCTAGAAAGTTGATGAACGTATCATGTATATCATAGCTTAATTTTATATTAGCAGTATTCATATTCAAGTTATCATAAAATTTCACCAGTTCCACTTTTTCCCCTTTCCATATCACCAGGAGGTCATCAATATACCTTTTGTATATTATGATATCTGGGCTCTTATTCTGAAATACTGACTCCTCTTCCCATTTTGCCATATAAAGGTTAGCAATGCTAGGGGCGAATTTAGCGCCCATAGCTACTCCCTTTTTTTGTATATAGTATGTGTTGTCATACCAAAAGTAGTTGTGAGTAAGGCAAAACTTTAAGCATTTAATGATGAATCTATTATGTCTAACGGTGTTGTTTCCATACTTATTCAGTGCCCATTTAGCTGCATCAATGGCCCCCTGGTGGTCTATGTTGGTGTACAATGCTGCTACATCTGCTGTACTCAAAATCGTGTTAGGATCTATGCTTGTGTCCTTGATTTCTTGTATCACATGTTTTGTATCCCTTAGGTATGCTATAGTTTTAGTAACCAGTGGTTGTAGATGATAATCCACATATTGCCCTAGCCTCGCTGTGAGCGAGTCTATCCCATTTATAATGGGTCTACCTGGCGGGTTGGTGCTGTCTTTGTGAATTTTAGGAACTGAATACATGATGGGCAATCTACATACTGATGGTATAAGATATTGATGTTCCTTCTCATTAATTACTCCTTTCTTTTTCCCTTTATAGACCAATTTGCTAAGTTGTTTCTTGTATTCCTTAGTGGGATTATTAGTAAGCACTTCATATGTATCACTATCATTAAGCATATCTGTCATTACTTTTTCATAGTAGATCTTAGATTGTATCACTATGCCCCCTCCCTTGTCTGCTGGGCGTACAATAATGTCATCCCTCTTTTTCAAAGAATCTAAACCTCTTTTAAGTTTATTTTCCATTTTGGGTTTCTTGATGCTGAGGGATTCTAGATCTTGTAGTACCATCTGTTTGAATGTATCAATAAATTTGTTATCCCCGATCTGGGGATTAAAAACTGATTTGTTTTTGAGTTGACTATACGTGGTGGATTCTGTTACTCCAGTGTTATGTGTAATAGGATTGCTAGCATAATACTTTTTTAGGTTAAGCTTCCTAATCAGTTTCTGAATGCTCACATATGTATCAAACTTGTTGAGTCCCTTTTGCGGGGCATATTTGAGACCCTTGCTAAGCGCATATGTTTCTTCTTCTGTGAGGGGCACTCCACTAATGTTAAAGATACCTTCAGTTGCTGTCCAATCTTCCCCATCTCTCCCGCCACTGGTTCTTCCAGATCCTGCAATGTTCCTCATTGGTGATTAGGAGACCACTGATGACATAAATTGCTAGGAACCTGGGGAAATATTTTTTGGCAAAAGACACTTTGCAAGTCTCTTCCGTCAAAAATAATACTCCAAGCATTCTTTTTTTACAGAAGGATTTTAGTTCAACTGTGGTGAAGCACATGGGCCACCTATAATGACCTCTAAAAACAGTAATTGCCTGGCTGTCTCCAGCTTAAGAACTTAATTTCTTTTTATTTACTTCAGGTATTATATAGAGCCAGCAATTTGAACAGCACTTGACATACTGTACATTCACATCGGTCCCTGCCCTTAAAGAGCTTACAGTCTAAGGCAGCCTCTCTCAACCTTTTCAACACAGAGGAGCCCTTGACATAACTTTCTAGTTTTAGGGAAATCCTGCTAAAATGACTCTCTGTACAATTCATGATACATTAGTGTGATGGGCAGAGGTAAAAATGCTTTCACTTGTGGTCAATTCCCCCCTTACAGATAGCCAAAAAGATCAATGGTGTCAGTGGGAACTTACCTGAGAGGCAAAAATTGCTCACTGCTCAAGGAACCCCTAGCAGCCTCTGGAGGAACCCTGTTTGAGAAACCCTGGTCTAAGGTATCTATGTCACATTCGTAGAAACACACACTAGGACATTTTGAGAAAATCTAAAGCAGTAGTTCTCAACCACAAGGCCGTGGCTCATTGCCAGGCCTTGGCCTTCTCCTCCTAAGCCTCCGCCAAGCTGCAGATCCTCTAACCTCCAACAGTAGCTCCCAGTTCTCAATATATTACCCAACCTCCCATGGTGGCTCGCTGTGCCCCTCAACCCCCCACAGTGTCTCCAAGCCTCCTAAGAGCCCTCAACCCCCACAGTGCCCCTAACTGAAGAGCCTTCAGTCCTCATGGTGCCCCTAACTTCCAACAGGTTCCCACAGTGCCCTTCAGTCCCTTGTGCCCTCTAGTTTACCATTGTGCTCCTGGAAAGCCCCAGCTTCCTGGACAGACCCACAGTCCTAACCAGAGACCCCATCCTTCACAGTTTCCCCCAGCTTGTTCAGAATCCCCTACAGAGCCACCAAAGTGTTGCAAGGTCGTTAAACTTCCTTCACAACCCTCATCCTCCCGACTCTCAGCCTCATCCAGAGCCTGTCAATATTTAAAATAGATTTGCATTACCATATTTTTATTGTGTGAGCATAAACTTTATTTTTTACTGTTGGAGCATGGAAGGTTTTGGAATAATTTAGGCTCCATTCACACTTGTACAACTCCAAATTAGCGCAACTTTTGGACTGCAACTTTGGATGGCTGCAACTTGGATACGACTTTGGCTTTCATTAATGATAACTGTTGCACAACATTCAGGTCCAATTTTCATATGACTTTTGATGGTTTACTTTGCAGTCTATGAAAGTCATACCAAATTAGTGCATGAACTACTTTGAAGTTGCTGCAACTTTAAGTTGTACATATTTGAATGGTGGTCATTAAAAAACCTGGGGTAAGACTTGTGCAACTTTAGTGTCCAAAGTCGTATATCAAGTTGCACAAGTATGAATGGAACCATACTGGGCCATGGTCTCAATAAGGTTGAGAACCACTGATCCATCTGGTCTACAGATAGTATATAGCTCTAGAGTTGGTTTATATACATTGGTGGATGTGTCCAATTAGGCTGTCATTGCACCAGCCTTAATCTCCCTAGAGGTCTGATTATGTCAGTATTTCTGTGCTGAAAGCGGTACATTTTTTTGCATGAAAATATGTTGTTTTTTATATCGTAGGCCTGTAATTCTTAGGAATAACTCACTGAAATCTGTCTGAACAAGAGTCTAGTAAACATCCCGGGTATGATAAAATTTGAAACACGAAATCATAAATTATACTATAATAAATAATCATAAAAAATAATAATGTAATAATAATAAAAAATTTAATTCAATAATGTAATCAAACTAAAAACACTGAAATTTGAAATAGAGTGCCAAGTTTGCACATCGCTGAGCTCAGTCGCAGAATCGTTTTCAGTGTCTGATGACGAATTCCCCCACAAATCATTATCACTCAATTCTGCAAGTGGTTCTGATTTACTATCGCTGTTCTCTAGCCGGTCTAAAACTGCTTTTGACCTAAAGGGACGCTTTTTGGACACCATGGACGTTTCTCAGTTTCCAGGCAGAAAGAACAGTAAAAATGCAGGCAAGGCGCAGGACAAAGCAGTAGGGACAAAATGTATGTGAAATGGTTTGATACAGTAATGTTTTACTATGTGATTTTAGTGTATTTAGTGAATGTCACTTTTTAAATTTTTGAATTTCCCGCCGGTTCCTTCCCCTGTACGTCCCGACGCTCGCAGGGAACGGAACCCGGAAGATTAATGCGGGCATCGGCCGGAGGAGATGGCCGGGGACGCTGCAGGGGGGACATCACGGGAGCGAAGGACAAGGTAAGTGCTGGAGGGATCCCGGAGCAACGCTGCAGGGTATTCCCGAGTGTAGCTCGGGGTTACCGCTTGCTGGAGGGATCCCGGAGCAACGCTGCAGGGTATTCCCGAGTGTAGCTCGGGGTTACCGCTTTTGGTACTGAAAGTTTAACCCCGAGCTACACTCGGGAATACCGCCAGGGAGGCTAAAGCAGCTGTAGTCTCTTCCAATATGACCCCAGCTAACACCAAAATATGTGCCGTGTCTCAGAGTCAGGAGGAAACATTCTCATGAAAACATTTATTAGAATAATTAAGAACACTCCCACAATATATTTCCTGTTCCATATCCAACATCAATGTGGAGCAGCTTGAATAAAGTTCAAATATACCCATCAAAGTGTCCCTAGTGTTTTTCAATCTACACCACTAAAACCTCAAATCAGGGAAGTGAAACTAGTTTCAAAGTAATGGGGACTTTTTTGTCTGGTTTATTAGAGGATATATGGTAGTTTCTACCAGGGGCGGACTGACCATTTGGAAACTCGGGCACTGCCCGAGGGGCCCAGGGTCAGTAGGGGGCCCCATGAGATGCCCCTGGTACCTTTTTCATAGGCTTTTTTGAGTTTGGGCAAGGACACAGGGGCCCCATGATCCCCTATTGCCCGTGGGGCCCCATGAGTTGTCAGTCCGCCCCTGGTTTCTACACTTACACAGGACTGGTACTGCTGATCTTTTATGGAAAAGAATGAAGCAACAAAATATTATACAAAAGTAAAAAACATAACCATAGTACAGTCATACTTCAACAGGAATGTGCATCCACGTTCAGAATATATACAATATATACATAGTTTACTACCAAAACTTTGAAACTATAGAAAACTATTTACATAAAGCAGCAGAGAGGGCCTAAGAGGCACAACCCATCACTTATGTGTGCAGCCATTTTTCAAAAATTAAGCATCAAGCAAAAAAAACTAGGGTGATAAGAGACAGGCAGCCAGACCCCGGAAAGAGACTCCTGGTAGTCAGGGAGGCTTGAAACCCCTCCACACCTTCAACCAAGCCCCTCGACCCCAGGACTGGTACTGCTAAGCCCCTTGTGAACTAAAAAAAATGAAAAATGCCTTTTTTTTTTTAATCTAGATTAGCCTTTTAACTGCATGCCGCCCAGCCACTGTACATATACGGCGGCAGGGCAGCACTGGCAGGCAAAACCACGTTTTAAGACGTGTGTGTTGTAAACAAATAGGGGGCGCGCGCGAGGCCCGCCACCACCCTATTTGTCCCACGGATCACCGCTGCAGATGTCAGTCGCTGGGTCACAGCCGCTCCTTAGCGGCTATGTCCCGGCGATCGGCAGCAAACAGTGACAGAGAGCACAGCTGCAGTAGCTGTGCTGTCTGTCACTTCCCTGTCAGCTTGAGGATGAGCTGATCGAGAAAGAACAGTTTCTCTTTCTTGATCAGCCTTGTCCCGCCCAGTACACACCCCCGCCCCCTAGTAAAACACTCCCCTCACTCCTATAACCCTTCCCTGCTAAATAAAGTTAACCCCTTCCTCCCCATTGCCATTAGTACAGTGTCAGTTTTTTTTTTTTGCACTGATCACTGTATTAATGTTTTTGGGGATGTCAGTGACCCCAAGTCAGTACCCCCCAATGTCAAAATGTCCGCCGCAGTCCCGCAGTCCCGCCATAAGTCGCTGCCATAAGTCCCTGATCGCCGCCATAATTCGCTGATCGCCGCCATTATTAGTATAAAAAAACCACTAAAAATCCCAGTATCTTTCCCGCCATTTGTAAACGCTATAACTTTCATGTAAACCAATTAATTTACACGTATTGTTTTTTTTTTTAGCAAAGACATGTCACAGAATGCATTTTGGCAGAAATTTAGGACTAAATTTGATTTTTGCATTTTTTTTTTACTGGACATGTTTTATAGCAAAAAGTCCAAAATATTGTTTTTTTTTCCTCAAAATTGTCAGGCTTTTTTTTTTATAGCGCAAAAAATAAAAACCGCACAGGCGATCAAATGCCACCGAAAGAAAGCTCAATTTGTCGGGAAAAAAAAGATGTAAATTTCATTTATGTACCATATTGCATGACCGCGCAATTGTCCGTTAAACTAGCACAGCGCTGTATAGCAGAAAAATGGCGTAAATTGCAGTATTTATACCATAGTTTGTAGACGCTATAACTTCCACACAAAGCAATCAATATACACTCATTGGGATTTTTTTTACCAAAAACATGGAGCAGAATACATTTTGGCCTAAATTTATAACCAACTTTGAGTTTACTATATATTCTTTATAGCTGAAAGTAAAAAATATTGTTTTTCTTCAAAATTTTTGGCCTTTTTTTGTTTATAGCATGAAAAATAAAAAGCGCACAGGTGATCAAATTACACCGAAAGAAAGCTCTATTTGTGTGAAAAAAAGGACGTAAATTTCGTTTGGGTGCAGCATTGCATGACCGCGCAATTATCAGTTGAATTAGTGCAGCGCCGAGTAGCAAAAAGAGGCCTGGTCATTAAGGGGGGTAAATCCTCTGGAGCTCAAGTGGTTAATATCTATATACAGATCGTGAAGTGTCCAACAGACTTTTTTTACATCAATGATGCCAATAGTAAAGAAGAGGTGGCATGAACAGGAAGCTAGAGAACAAAGCATTACACAGTACAGACTATGTTTTCAAGTATTTTTCACCGAGCGAAGAATAACTTCTTTTTATTTTGCTTCTCCCTTTTTTTCTTTTATCTCAAAGAAATCTGACATTATCACCTGATGAAATTTCACCTTCTTCATCTTCTTACAAGAAATAAAGTCTTCCACTTGCGCTAATGATTTCTTAATACAGCAGAAACCACACTGATACTAGATCAGCTCTTTCTCCAGAACTGTTTTTCTTTTTCTATTTTTGCACCCCTGTTTAAATGCCAAATTGTGAGCTAAAACGACTTAAATGCCCCAAAACAAAACAATATTTTCCAAAAACAGATGGCCTTTAGAATAAAGAAAGATAATTATCATTTTTTTTTTATGTTGCATTGTGTTGACACAACTGTTTTTCCAATCTATGCAGTATATAGATACCCTCAATTTGTTTTATATGCACACAAAAATAATGCAATTTCAGGTTTTTTTTTAGAATATAGAGGATGAGATTGTGTTGATTAACCACTTCCAGTCCGGACACTTTCACCCCCTTCTTGCCCAGGCCAATTTTCAGCTTTCAGCACTATCACACTTTGAATGACAATTGCGCGGTCATGCAACACTGTTCCCATATGAATTTTTTAGCATTTTTCTTTGAGACAGATAAAACTTTATTTTGGTGGTATTTATTGACCACTGGGATTTTTATTTTTTTTTAAACATTTTAAAAAAAAAGTATTTTTCTTATAAAATTTTGCAAATAAATAATCCTTCTTTATAAATCTTGGCAAAAATGTATTCATCTCTCTTTTTAGTAAAACAAATAAAACAAAATTAGTTTATAACCAAAAATTATAATTTAAATTTTTTTTTACATTTTTATGTTATTTTTTATATTATTATTATTATTTATGGTTTTTTTTAACATACTGTCACCCTAGCAGTACAGTGTCACCATGGTGACACTGTACTACTTGTGGGGGGTGATGATTTTTTTTTTCTTACACTGATTGCTTTTACACCCATAAAGGCTGTAAAAGCAATAATTTCTCCTTCCCTCTGGCTGCATTCTTGCAGCCATTGAGAAATACTGTGAGAGCTGTGATTGGTCACAGCTTGTCACATGGTACAGGGCTGTTGTGAATAGCCTTGTACCATGTGACCTCTGTGATCATTCACAGATTTCACTAGTAGTAAGCAATGATGTCAGAAGTGACATCTTTCTTACTATTATTCATGTGATCACTGATTGGCCAATCAGTGATCACATGATTGGGACCTCACACAGAGGTCCTGTACAACGATCGGTGTTCCCAGGGAGCGTGCACAGGCAGGTAGCAGGAGGACGTTTATAAACGGCCACCCACTCCTGTACTGCTCCCCTCCGGCCGTTTTATATACTTGACACCAGACGGGAAGTGGTTAATTAGTTAAAAAATGTGTCAAACCTCAAAGCCATGCGTGCCTGCCAACTAGTGGTAAAGAAAAGTACTCCAAAATTGTCCATAGGCGATGTTTTAAAATACTTTACATTATTTTAGAGTTAAAGTATGTGTAAACCCTCACCTTGTAAAACAACCCATTCCGATTAAAAAGTAAATGAAAAGCAACACATTTGTGTATAGATGTTGCTAAAACGTTATAAAGATCTTGTTTTCCCCCTTTTTAAAAGTGATCACATAATCTTTGTTTTCAGGTGCATAAGGAGCTCAAAAAGCTGCTGGAGGAGAAACAGCAAGACACTGATCCTCCTAGTGAATGGCTGTGTGAGGGAGGGGGTGTCAGGACAAGTCTGATCATTGAAGGAGAGCAGACTGAGTTCTCAGTACAGCCAGCAAACTGACCAGGCTGTGCTCTCATACCTAGTGTGGTCAGTTTTTAACCTTCTTAGCGGTTTTCCCGAGTGTAGCTCGGGGTAAAATTTGAGTACCAAGAGCGGTAACCCCGAGCTACACTCGGGCTTACCATGTGGCGTTGCTCAGGGGGTCCCTGCAGCACTTACCTTGTCCTTCGCTCCCGCGATGTGTCCCCTGCAGCGTCCACGGCCATCTCCTCCGGCTGATGCCGGCATCCGGCTTCTGTGTTCCGGTCCCTGTGACGTCGAGTGTCAGTATTACAGCAGTTCAGCCTGAACAGCGGCTGAATATCTCCTTGCCATGGGAACTCTGCCATACTGAAGTCTCTATCTGCTCAACCCAGCTCTGATGAAGAAGGGAGCACCCTTTGAAACGCGATGGCCTTCATTCCCCCCCCCCTTTTGGATTTACCTGTAACCCTGGTTGGATTATGGTTACTTATGCCTGTTATACCATCACTTTGTGAGTATATTTCCTTAATAATAAAATGAGTCCCTATTTATTGAGGTAATGCGCAAGGTTTGTGCGCTCTTTCTTTCATCTTCTTCTACAGTTTTATCAAGCTTCCCCAGCTTCATGATAGAGCTGCACAACCTCTGATCACCAGCGGATGAACACACAACACGCTGCTTGTTACGAACGCCCGTTTGATCTGAGTCTTTGAGCGCAGGAGATAATGGATCTTTGGCAACTGTGTCATCTGCCAAAGTGACCTGCTTCTGTACTTATTCAGCTGGTTGGTGAGTGCCTTGCTACTGCTATAGCTGCTGGTCTCCGAACCTGCCTCCAGATCGTGACAAGAGCAGAGATAAGGTCAGGACAGGCTGGAGGTCAAGGTTGGCAGAAGACATGCATAGACTAAGCAATATTTTAGTACTTGGCAGGAGCTGAAATGGGGCTCAAGTCTACTCTGTACCCTCCTGCCCTTTTCCATTTTAAGCACAACTAAAAAAAAATTTTGGCTGGAAATATGCTATAAATGATAACTGATGTTGTATCACAATGGCATTATGAGTTAAAAACCACAAGGGGCAAAGAATCGTATATGTGTTGGCTGATATGTATAGGGGGCTATCCCTAGAAACAGATAAAAGCTCGAAAATTGGCTCCCACATACAATGGAGCAGGAGCACAGACAGCTCTCATTTTCTATATAATTAGTGTTTAGTTTCAAGTCCGTAAAGGTAAGCCATCTGACCCAGTGGCAAGCTTTGATGTGGCTCGGTATGCACAGAATGACATGGTCTCGTTTGACATTTTGCCAGCCTTGGGATGTGAAAGTGAAATGAAGACACAGACGGCTTATCTCTCCAATCAGGTCACAGGAAATGTATGCGGTTTTAAACTTGCAATATATTCCATTTGCCAATTTTGTTCTTCTTGTGAGTTTTTTTTTTAAAACAATAATTTTATTGCTGTTCATTTTTAGGAGAATGCATAATAAAACAATGTAGATCAAAGTGCAGCAGCAGAATGTAGGGAAGGCCCTGCTCACAATTCACCTGTCAGGATACAGACAAGAAAGCTGCCATTGATGACTTTTTTATTTTATGTATAGGCACCATTGCTGAGCTTATTTTTATTTATTTATTTCAGGTACTTATATAGTGCTGTCAATTTACGCAGCACTTTACGTATATATTTTACATTCACATCAGTCCCTAACCCTCAAGGGGCGTACAATCTAAAGTCCCTGTCAGGAATGGACTTGCCAATAACGGTGGGACTCACCTGCCTTGTGGGCTGCAGTACCAGGGCTGGCCAGCGGGTGCTCTCAGCAATCAGAGACTCACCCCTGCAGTCAGCCAAAACACCTGAAGCTGATTGCAGGGGTTGTATTTTAGGAATGGCCAGACTCACAGTCAGGGCCTTGGTGTGTGTTTTTCCATGGGCCCCTGTATCTTGTCACCTGCATTCCTGTTCCTGTTTCTGCCTGACTTGTTGCCGACCCTGCCTGATCCTGACCTCTGCTGACTTCTCCTGTTTGATCCCTGGCTTGTGACCCTGACCATTCTCTCCGCCTGCTCCTCCTGTACCTACCTGCCCAATAGTTATCGACCCGGCCTGCCTGACTACGTTGTGCTCTATATGTGTATGTACCTGTGTATCTATATCAGTTTAGGTTTGGGTTTGTTTCACCTTGTTGTATGTATTTGTGTTAGCTTGGGGTTTGGTGCACTGCGTTTATATTTGTATTGTTAGTCTCAATAAATTATATTATTTACTATATCTGAAGCCTACGTTTCCCTGTGTCAGTCCACACACTTCTGGTCACAACCGGATGCCTGACAGTACCTAACTCAAATTCATACATATACATACAAGCGCCAATTTAGACAGGAGCCAATTAACCTACCAGCATGTCTTTGGAGTGTGGGAGGAAACCAGAGTATCCAGAGGAAACCCAGGCAGGCACAGGGAGAACATGCAAACTATAGGCAGGTGGTGCCTATACCAACGAACCTATTACTGCCAGGCGTAAATGTTAAGCATTTATTTTTACTTCTGTAGCACCCTTGTAGTTTAGCTAGACTGCAATGGTTAGACAGGAGATGAATAGCAGCTCAGGTGTTATAGCCAGAGAGGGTTCATATTGTGGTCAGGGCTGAGAGGCTCTGCAGGCCAGCTCCTCTGTAATTTCCCCATGCTTTAGGGCTTTTGGAGGAAGGCCTTAGAGGCAATGGGTGGATCTGAGGACTGGCTGGCTGTACTCTTGAGGGTCCTAGCCAATCCCCAACAAGAGGTTGGCAAGGGGCTGGACACCCTTAAAAGTTTTAGACCCTATTCACTAGCAGGAGTGTGGAGAGTTGGAGGGAGAGTTTGGGTGAAAGATGTGACGCTGGAGGAAGAAGGCTGCCAGGAGGCCTAGTGGGATGGAACCTGCCTGCAAGCCTGGAGCTGGAAAGGCAGAAAGCTTGAAACTCACTAAACTCACTGGCCCTCTGAAAGAGGACCACCTGCATGGCAGGGAAGGAGCAGACCAGATGATAGGCCTTGTAGCAGCAGTACACCTGCACCCCCCGGGCAGATAGGGGAAGGAGCACTCTGATGGGAAACCAGATTAGCACCCTACTTGTGACTGTTCACCTATTTAAAGGGACATGAACTGGATCCCCTGCTCAGGGATAACTCCAGATTGCTGGGTGAAGAGAAGTTCATCTAGGGTGGTACAAGCTTCTGGAAGCTCTTGAACACAGACTGTGCTGCAAAGCTTGTGAATAATTCCATTTGCTCAGTTGTCGGTTCCCTTGAGCATTCTATACCCCTCTTACCCTATCCCAGTTCTAAATCCCTTCAATAAAACAACAAAACAAAGCTCAAGGACTGATTTCTGACTCTGAATGAAAGCCTATGTGGAGAATGCAGATTGCCTGGCTATGCAGGACTATAGGGAGACCCAAATCCTTAGCAACCCCCAAGGGGGTAGTGCTACACATCTTTGTGTGTCACTAGACATGAACATGCATGCATATGGTGTTCTGTGTTGGGTCCATTTACACCACGTGCTGGCATGTGTTGATCAATGCATGCCAGTGCATATACTTTGCAGTGGTTGGTACAGCAGCAATTGGTAGGTATTCAGAAGGTGCCAATGATTCCCCTTTTTTTTTCATTTGCATTTAATTGCCAAATGGCATACATTGTGGGGCCATACTGCAACGGTGAGCCAAGTGTTTGACTTGTGATTGCTGGGCGGCCCTATTGTTCTCAATGGGCAAGTTTGACATTCAGTTCTGCCTGGCAAACTCTGCAGCCCAAGATAAATTTGTCAGGCTGTAAAGTTGGAGTTCTAGTGAGCCACTGGGGGACAGTAAAACCACAGCTCAACCTCCTGTTTTTTCCTCCTTCCAAAAGCAATGTACTTCACTAGAAGCAGTTGATCCCAGTGTATTGAGCTGTGTACTGCCCTGCAATGAAAAACAATGCAGAACAGGCCCTTAATATTTAATGCATTAACTTCATTAACCACTTCCAGTCTGGACACTTTTACCCCCTTCCTGTCCAGGCCAATTTTCAGCTTTCAGTGCTATCACACTTTGAATGACAATTGCGCGGTCATGCAACACTGTACCCATATGAATTTTTTAGCATTTTTTGAGACATATACAACTTTATTTTGGTGGTATTTATTCACCACTGGGATTTTTTTTTTGCTATATAAATGAAAAAGTCAAAAAATTTAGTTTTTCTGATAATCTTTCGCAAATAAATAATCTTTCCAAAATTTATTCAGTTATCTTTTTAGTAAAAACAAAAATAGCACAACTTAGTTTATAACCGAAATGATAATTTTTCTAAATTTGTTTTTACATTTTTATTTTATTTTTTATATTATTATTTATGTTTTTTGGGTTTTTCTTTTAACATACTGTCACCCTAGCAGTACAGTGCCACCATAGTGACACTACTACTTGTGGGGAGTGATGAAGTTTGTTTTTTTTTTTTTTTTTACACTGATTGCTTTTACACCCATATAGGATGTAAAAGCAATCATTTCTCCTTTTTGACTGCATTCTTGCAGCCATTGAAAAATACTGTGTGAGCTGTGATTGGTCACAGCTTGTCACATGGTACAAGGCTGTTGTGAATCGCCTTGTACCATAGTAAGCAATGATGCCAGGAAGTGACATCTTGTTTACTACTATTCATGTGATCTCTGATTAGCCAATCAGGGATTACATGAATTGGGACCTCACACAGAGGTCTCATACAGTGATCTCACGGTGCCACGCGATCTCAGGGAGCACAAACAGGCTGTAAATGTGGGCGCTGTAACGGAACCGGTACCCGACCGCACTTGGGTATATTCCATTATACTGCAGCTTCCCCTGTCCAAACACCATCCACGGACAACGCCCTTTAAATCCCTCAGGAAAAAGACAACACCCAGCTCTTCTTAAAACAGAAAGCCAACTCTTTATTTTAATACAAAACACAGGATATATACAGAAGGCGGGGAAACACAACCAGGAACAGGAAACACATCATCACCCCTCCCCATCCCACCAAGACACAGAACAATGGGATGAAACACATGGTAAAGGACATTGACCAACCCCCACACCAATACACAAACAGTACATCCCATAATAGTTGGCTGGACAGGAAGACACAGCACAATGGGGGGTAGCACATGGCAAACAGACAATGGACAGTCATGTGGCCTAGACAAAGGACAACACACAAATGCACAATACTGGGACATTCACATGTACACCCTGTACCCTTAAACAGGCACAGGGTGGGTTAAACATAAGGATTTGGGGAGATGATACAGGGGTCCCCCCACCCCCAAAAGTCGCTCCCGTCACAGGCGCCATTTATGAACGGCAACCCGCTCCTGCACTGCTCCCGTCTGGCGGTTTATGTACATGGGCTGGACGGGAAAGTGGTTAAGGTAAAAAACCTTTGACTAGCTGTTATATTATTATTATTATACAGTATTTATATAGCGCTAAAAGGTTTGCTCAGCGCTGTACATTATAGTAGGGGACAGTACATGAGACAATACAGTAACAATACAATATACGAGGGGTTTGAGGGCCCTGCTCTTTCGAGCTTACAATCTAGGAGGGAGGGGATAGTGGTACAGGAGGAAGTGGCTGTGGGGGATGGAGTGGTAGGATGAGATCGGCTGTTAGGTGAGGGCGGGGTAGGCTTCCCTGAAGAGATGGGTTTTCAGGGTGCGCCTAAAGGTGAGGAGGGTAGGTGACAGTCTGATAGATTGGGGTAGTGAGTTCCAGAGGATGGGGGAAGTCCTAGAGAAGTCCTGCAGTCGGGCGTGGGAGGTGGAGACCAGGGAGCTCCTTCCGAATTACTTACTTTTATCAATCCAGCCGGTGGTTGTGATCTCCAGAAGCGCTGTTCTGTCTCTCTCTGCTCTCACAGGACAGATTGATAGCAGCGGGAGCCATTGGCTTCTGCTGGTGTCAATCAAATCCAGTGAGGAGGGAGTAGGGGGGATGGCCAGGCTATGCTGTGGGTGTCTATGGACACACACGGCCCGGCTCAGGAGTGAGCCTGCAGGTGTGCCCCCATAGCACATAGCTTGATATGGAGGCACACTATGAGGTAGAGGAGTGGAGAACCCCAGTGGGAAACCCCATAAGAGGAGGTAAGGGAACGTTCTGTGCAATATGTTTGCACAGAGCAGGTAAGTATAACATATTTTTTCATTTTAGGTAAAAAAAAAAGTAAGCCTTTAGAATCACTTTAGCTTCTCTTATTGGCTTCCTTTTGGTCAGCTAACATAATATAATAGTATATTTACAGTATCTGTTACCTACACCATAAGTGAAAAGATATCCTGCTAGAAATCTTGTGTGCTCTCTGCTTATGCTGCACTTTTACAAGTCACAGAGGCAGGGGAAGTGACAATATGATCTCCACTTCATCCAGTCAGAGAACTCTTTACAGTTCTTGAGAGAATGGAAAATATGAATGATGCCATGCCAAGCAGGCGACCTCCTGTGTTCAGAAGGCAGCAGGGCAGCCACTTGGCACAGGACCTTTAATTTAGCGGTGAAGACTACAGTGATTTCCAGCTTCCACAGGAATCCCACATAATTACCTTAAAGAAGAACTCTGGGATAAGCAAAAAAAACCACCCCTCTACACAAAACACTAAACCGGTAATAAAATTTAGAAAATTTTTACCATTTAGGAGAAAAGTCTAATTGGATTTTCAGAAAGTCATCTAATTCAAAAGATAACATCATCTGCTCCGACAAGAAGGAGGTGTAACAGCCGGGATTACAGCATATCCTCTCCTCTCTCTCTGCAGTAACAGGAAACTACAGTTCCCATCAACCACGGGGAATTGTAGTGAATGTGGGTGACTACACTAGGCCTGTACATGTTGAACGTGTCTGAGAGTCTTGGTCCGCCCACCACTGCAAGTGGGGCTGAATAACATTTCTGCTTCTTGGAGAAAGAACTACAGAAGGGATGTGCCAAGACCAGTGGCTGGGGGAATAGAAGGCATAGCAGCCACCAGTCTTACAAACAGGAAACCAAAAAGAATGAATAGTTTGATTTTAAAATGAATAGGCTGTTTCAGAGCAACTACTGAGTGAGCCAGAAGATGGAAGACATATCCAATGAAGGTAGAAGATGAGCAGCAAAGAGTATGTAAACCAAAAATGTCATATTCCTGATATGTACCTGCTGTACCATGTACTTGAATGAAGATGTCTTCTGTTCTCTTTGCATTGCTTCCTTTGTGTGAAAACCCTGGTGTTCCTTCCAGTCCCTCTGCTTTATTATTTTTTTAAAAAAACTGACCACACTAGGCATAAGAACACAGAGTGGTCAGTTCTCTAGCTGTGCTGGCAACTCAGCCTGCTCTCCTCCAATGATCAGACTTCTGCTGACGCCCCCCCCCCCCCCCGCACAGCCATTCACTGGGAAGAGCAGTATACTGATATTTCTCCTCCCACAGCTCTCTTAGCTCCTCATGCAGCTGAGAACAGAGGGTATGTGATCACTTATATGAAAAAAAGGAAAAAAGGTATTTATAATGTTTTTGATACCCATACACAAATGTTTTTGCCTTATTTTTAACTGAATGGATTGTTTTACAAGGTGAGGGTTTACATATACATCAATCCAAGGTGGGCCACTGCAACTACAGTATCTAACAATTGCCCTACCTGGAATTAATCTTTATTGGGATTTTAGCAATTACATTTAGACTCTGTTCACATATCAGCGTTTTGAATGGTGGGTGGAATTGCCGCAATTCTGCCTGCCATTTCAAAACGCGCTGTTAAAATGTGAAATTGCTCAACAGCGTATTCAGGTGCCATTCATTCCATTAGCACCTGAAAACCTAAGGCGTTTTTGCCTCCATTATTCACGTGGCAAATCATGCAAACAAAATCCTGCATCGTGTGTCACCCAAAAAAGGTTCCGGAACTTCTATTGAAAGAAATTGACAAACTTCTTTGGCGCTGGTAACCAAAAATGAGGTTTTGTAGCTTGTGAAGGCTATAACCACAGCTGCTCGATAAACCAGAGGAGACATATGTGAATAGAACAGTAGCTGATACTGAGCGCTATTGGTATAGAGTCAAATTAATAGTGACCAGTAAAGTATTAAAAATTAGCAAGGATGATAACAATATTATCCAGAGTAGTAAAGAAGGATTTTATTATTCACTTGAAAGGAATTAAAACCATTCCCCTCCCCCCCTCCTTTTTTTTCTCTCAACCCTCTTCCCCTCTTTTTCCTCACTTTCTCTATCCTACACTCGTACCCAGGGGCGGACTGACCATTCGAGCACTCCGGCACTGCCCGAGGGCCCGGGGTCAGAAAGGGGCCCCATGAAATGCCCCTGGTACCTTTTATAGGCTTTTTTGGGTGTGCTTTGAGTGTGGGCAAGGACACAGGGGTCCCATGATCCCCTATTGCCCGGGGGCCCCATGAGTTGTCAGTCCGCCCCTGCTCTTACAATTACCTTCCTATTTCTTTGTGTTTAGATGAACTTCAATTACCGGAAGACCCACAGGTACAAATACAGTTCAAAAGCTTCCACCCCCGGGGTGGACATCCAATTACCCACTGATATAACCACCCTTTCACCATGTATTGCATTGCATTCTGTAATTAAAGGGAATATATGAGGATTTGCTGATTCATGTACCCAATTGTTATGTTCACATCATTCTTCATGTCTGTTTTTGTTTGGATTTTGTTTTTCATTCATGACTAGTGCACCCGAGATAGGTTCATCCAGACCCCACTACTCCACCGTTACCCTTTACCCTTCCATACCAATCCCCTTTACTTACTATACTTACAGAAAACACAACACTAATTGTGGAGTAAAATGGCCAGCACGGCCTTTTATTAACAAATCAAGTTTAAACACATCAACCATTCCTTATAACAGAAAACATAAAGAGTTGTTGTTGGTCTTTGAAGGCACCTCCAAAATGATCCGAAATGCACCTGCGGACAACCATATTCCACTAGGCCTCCAGCCGCAACCAACCAGCTCGGAGACAACCATACCGTCCACAGTGCAGCACCACCACCTTCCAGTTAAACCTCGGTTAACTGGGAATGTTCCCGGGCACACCATACCAATGATGGGTCCCACACCATTTTGTACCTCCAAGATAAGAACCGCCTCCAAAGACCAACCACCGCCCAGGAACCAAAATAACCCCCCCCAGGAGGAACACAACATTCACCAAAGAGGGCGGGCGGGAGGGAAGCTCTCTCTCCCACGTCCAGCTCCCAACTGACGCCCCTCCCCAGAACACCCCACCCTAAAGTGCAGGAGACCCCACCTACACTCTCCTCTACCAACCAGATCCCCCAGCTATCCTTTACCAACTCTAAACAATCATTAACCCTCACACGTCTTCCTTCCCACTCTGGGCCTAGTCATGCCTGCCCTTCGCTAATTCTTTTCTTCTTTTATCGCTGCGGGCATTTCTTTCTTGTTTTCTGCATTGTTATGTGATGAAACTATGTATACTTCAGATGTATATCCCGACAGGGGATACTGGCTTTTGCTGAGATTTTCCATGATCCGAATGTACCCTGTATATGTTATCATTGTGCCTCTTTTCTCAAAAAAATTGTTTTTGGGAGAAAAAAAAATATTGTTCATAGTCATATGTCCAATGTAAATGATATATACAAACAAAAAGGGGAGGCCAAAAAATGGACTTTATAGGCATTGCAATGTTAATTGTTACTTTATTGAATATAGACAATAGTGCAGTAGTTCATAAAAACATCTGCAGAGTGTAGACCCCCATGGGATGATATACTTTGTGCAGTTACAAATCTCGTAGATACATAGAATAATGATACATATAAAATATACCGTATCCCGGTAAGGGTATAAGGAAACATGAATCAGGTATCAGTGAACATAATGACTCAACATGTTTCGTGAAGATATAGTTTCTTCAGGAGTTACCTAATCCACAGGCATCATAGCAGGGGTTGGGGAGGGGGATCAGGACCCTCACAGCCAGGGCAGGTTGACCGGGAGATCCCAAAATAACCGGAAGGGCTGCGGACAGCCCCACAGAGGACTTTCTTCGGAGGTACAGTAATGTCACCGGTTCTAAGCCAGTAATGCCATATAGAGAAACATTCAATCATATGAACTATGTAGGGTCATATCACCAATTCTAGTCCAGATGGAGAGCATGCATCAGCCATTAATATTCAACAATTATAGTGTATAGAAAGGTCCCTTTCTGTGTATGAGAAGGGTGAACCATATAGGGCAGACTTCACTGACGGAAGTGACGTCATTGAAGTGACGCTTCACTGACGTCACTTCCGACACGAGAGTTCCGGGGACATCTGAGGCAGCATCTTGTTCTGTGAGTGGTACCATTCATGCATACCGCTGCGGATGTGAATGTTAAGTTAACAACACCCAGAAATCAGTCCACAAAACGTGGCGCGATGTGCAGAATCGGATCGCATGGGTGTAAATACGCAGGGCCGTGGATAAGGAGGTATCACCAGTCCTCTTGTACTGGGCCCAGGCCAGCAGGGGGGCCCAGGCAGTTAGGTGAATCAGATGTGGGCAGGGATCCCCACTGTGCCAATCACCCTCCCTGCCCACATCTGATTCGCCTAACTGCCTGGGGACCCCCTGCTGGCCTGGGCCCTGCGCATGGGAATTCACACACATGCAATCCGATTCTGCACATCGCGCCATGTTTTGCGGACCGATTTCGGGGCGTTGTTAACTTAACAGTCATACCCGCAGCGGTTTGCATGAACGGGGTGCAATTGTGATGCTGTTCGAAATTCGCTCAGAAAACGCTGCGAATTCCACACCGCATCAGAGTGAACGCGGGCTGAAAATGACAATTTTCCCTCCAAGGATATTCAGGACTTTTCCTAGTATTGTATTATTTATATTGTATTATTGTAAAAATAAAGAAATAAATATGAGAACAAAGAGGAGGGCCCCGTTTATCTTTGCGCTGAGCTCTCTGTGTCATTACAGAAGGCTCTGTGACGCTACAATTTGGTGGCTTCCTGTGTGTGAACACCGCGTGCTGCCAGGAAGGAAGCTGGTACCATGTTCTGCTGCCAGCTCTGGTTTCCTGTGTGTACATCCTGTTCTGTGGTATAAATAGTATTGTATTTATCATAAAGTCTGCTCCTGAGATATTACACAGGAATGACATATGATAGACAGACAGACAGACAGACAGCACATTTTATAGTAAGAGGTCAACTGTAACAACTTTCCTTTTCACGGGAAATAATGATGAGATTTAAAAAAACTCAGCGCTGCTTTGAGCCGGAAAGGGTTAGACAGATTCCGTGTCCCCGGTATGAAGAATTGCCCTTACTTCCTGTCCGTGTGACACCAGAAACAAGAAGTTAAGAAATAGGAATTGTGGATAGCTGTAAAAACCTGACATAGGTTCTAACCCTTCCTCTCTCTGCTAATATTATTATTATACAGGATTTATATATTATTATTATTATTATACAGGATTTATGGCGCCAACAGTTTGCTCAGCGCTTTACAGTATAACGGGAGACAATACAGCAACAATACAGTTCAATACAAGAGGGATAGGAGGGCCTGATCCTGGGAGCTTACAATCTAGGAGGTAATATAACGTTTTTCGTTGCTTTCATTTATTTATTATAACTTCCTGTCCTTGTAACCCCCTCGACACAGATAAGCCTGGGGAAAGTTCTCTGACTTGGGCACAGGTGGCAAGAGAAGCCTGAAATGGGTTTGTAATCTTCACAATTTCATTCAATATTGATGTGAACGTTTAAGGGCTCATTTACACTCATTGCAGCAACCAACGCAGTAATGTAGGGATTATCGCATAGAGCAGTAACAGATGGAAGATGAGTTGTGCGGCCATTACGGTTGCCCCCCCCCCAAAAGTACTAAGGCAGCTTACCTGTGTAGTGTTAGAAAAATGGGCCATGTGCGTATGTAAGGGTAGGTGGCAGACCATTCATGTACATTTCCTGTGTAGGGTGACTCTTTTCCAGCGTTTCTCAAACTTTTTTAGTCGCAGCAAAATTCCAAGGGCTCTCCAGTCTGTAAAAAAGCACGAATGTCTCTTATCAATGAGAAACCTGAGCCTGCAACAATGCACTTAATATTCATATCAAAAGCCCCCCATCGCATCAGAGGTCCCCACCTCACATCAGAGCTTCATATCAAATCAGAGTACCCCCCATGACATCAGATGTCCATCCATCACATCAAAGTTTCTCTTCAAATCAGAGGCCCCCATCACATCAAGAGGTCCTCATCACATCAGAGCTTCCCATCAAATCAGAGGTCCCCTTCACATTAGAGGTCCCCAGCTCACATCAGAGGAACCCATCACATCAAAGCTTCTCTTCAAATCAGAGGCCCCCTATCACATCAGAAGTCCATCCATCACATCAAAGCTTCTCTTCAAATCAGAGGCCCCCTATCACATCAGAAGTCCATCCATCACATCAAAGTTTCTCTTCAAATCAGAGGCCCCCCATCACATCAAGAGGTCCACATCTCACATCAGAGCTTCCCATCAAATCAGAGCCCCCCCCCCCCCATGACATCAGATGTCCATCCATCACATCAAAGTTTCTCTTCAAATCAGAGGTCCCCATCACATCAGAGGTCACCATCACATCAGAGCTTCCCACCAAATCAGAGGTTCCTTCACATTAGAGGACCCCAGCTCACATCAGAGGAACCCATCACATCAGAGCTTCCCATCAGATCAGAGGCCCCCCATCACATTAGAAGTCTATCCATTACATCAAAGTTTCTCTTCAAATCAGAGGTCCCCATCACATCAGAGGTCCCAATCACATCAAAGCTTCTCTTCAAATCAGAGGCCCCCCACCACATCAGAAGTCTATCCATCACATCAAAGTTTCTCTTCAAATCAGAGGCCCCCCACCACATCAGAAGTCCATCCATCACATCAAAGTTTCTCTTCAAATCAGAGGCCCCCCATCACATCAGAAATCCATCCATCACATCAAAGTTTCTCTTCAAATCAGAGGTCCCCCATCACATCAGAAATCCATCCATCACATCAAAGTTTCTCTTCAAATCAGAGGCCCCCCATCACATCAGAGGTCCCCTTCACAACAGAGGACCCCATCACATCAAAGCTTCTCTTCTAATCCGAGGCCTCCCATCACATCAGAGGTCCCAATCACATCAGAGGCCCACATCACTTCAGAGGTCCCCTTCACATCAGAGGTCCCCAGCTCACATAAGAGGTCCCCATCACATCAAAGCTTCTCTTCAAATCAGAGGCCCCCCCATCACATCAGAGGTATCCAATTACTTCAGAGGCCCCCCATCACATTAAAGGTCCACATCACATCAGAGCTTCCTATCAAATCAGAGGCCCCCCATCACTTCAGAAGTCCATCCATCACATCAGAGGTCCCCCCCATCACATCAGAGCTTCCCTTCAAATCAGAGGTCCCCCATCATATCAGAGTCCTTCGTTACATCAGAGGTCCCCCCATAACATCAATGCTCTCCCATTACGTCAGAAGTCCCACATCACATCAGAGACCTCCAATTACATCAGAGTTCTCTGCATCACATCAGAGTCCTCCCATTGTGTAACACTACCCCCACAGGAGCCACTGAGTTTTTAGGTCCCCCTTAAGCTCTGCACAGTAATTTTCCACTCATGTATCCAAAGTCAGTAAACAGTCCATGAGCTTGGTTTTGTTGTTTTATTAGGGGTTAACAACTTGGAAGGGGTATATGGGATGCCCAATGGAACTGAAACAACTTGGAGGACAATTTCCTATGAACAAAAAGGCAAGAAGTTCAGCAACAAGCACAAATAAATAGATCCTAGCCTCTCTACTTTTTTAGAAGAATCAGCACAGTCTTTACAAGGAGTACTTGGTCACCCTAAATTAATCTCTTCATTTACCCCAGATGAAAATCTCCTCATCCACCTGGCTGTCATGAGGGTATCCTAGGGCAAGGGATTCTGAGACACATAGGAATGATGTCCCAGGGAGAACTAGTTGGGTATTGCACCTGACTGCTCTCTCTCTCTTGTAGGCCCAGAGGTGTAGAAGTGCTCACACTGTCCTGTTCCTGTAGCTTTAACCACTTCAATTCCAGACACTTTTACCCCCTTCCAGTCCAGGCCACTTTTCAGCTTTCAGCGCTGTCACACTTTGACTGCAACACTGTAACCATATGAAGTTTATATAGTTTTTTGAGACAGATAGAGCTTTCTTTTTGTGGTATTTGATCACCACTGGGTTTTTTATTTTTTTGCTATATAAATTAAAAAAAAAAAATTTGGATTAAAAAGAAAATGCTTAGTTTTTGTTATAAAATCTTGCAAATAGATTGTTTTTCTTCATAAATATAGGTCAAAATGTGTTCTGCTACATTACATTTTTGGGGCAAAAATAACCCAAAACAGTTTATATTATTTAGGCTGCATGAAAGCTATAGAGTCTACAAACTATGGAATATATATTTGAAAATTGATCAGTTGAGATCCTAAAATGACGGATGCTGGTATTACATATGGCATTGATCAGGATGCTGATATGGGGTATGGCGGTGATCAGAACATTAGCATGAAGTATAGCAGTGATCAGGATGCTGATATGGGGCATGGCGGTGATTTGGATGATGGTATGGGACATGGTGGTGATTAGGATGCTGGTATGTCGAATGGAGGTGATCAGGATGCTGGTCTGGGGAACGGCAGTGATCAGGATGCTGGTCTGGGGAATGGCGGTGATCAGGATGCTGGTATGGGGTATGGCGGGGATCAGGATGCTGGTATTGGGTATGGTGGTGATCAAGATACTGGTATGAGGTATGGTGGGGATAAGGATGCTGGTATGTGGTATGGCGGGGATCAGGATGCTGCTATGGGATATGGTGGTGATCAAGATACTGGTATGGGGCATAGCGGTGATCAGGATGCTGGCATGGGATATGGCAGTGATTAGAATGCTGCTATGGGGTATGATGGGGATCAGGATGCTGCTATGCGGTATGGTGGTGATCAAGATACTGGAAATCAAAGTGCGAGAACTTCCTGCGCTAAGAATGGGGCCCTATTCACCAAGCAGTTGACACCAAAACTCTTTACCAAAATGAGTGAATAAATATAAATATAAAGGAGGAAGTCACGTGTTACCGTGACGCAACGCGTCGGAACGTGAGGAGGATTCTGGGAGCGCGGTGACGTCATTTCCGGCATGGCGGCCATATTTCAAACCCCTGTATACATATACCCATGCAGGAGATCCATAGCATGGGGTATTGAAGGCTTGTTACAAGACGATTGTAAATGTGAGTGGGCAATTTTTACTATATATCTACTGATTTAATAAACAGGATTACACTATGTGAGTTTTTGTTTGCATATGAACCGAGGAGGAGATCGTTGTTAGAGTGTAAGAGGCGGGGAAGGTCCTGGTGAGTCATCTTAAGGGTGTCCTGTTGTAAAGCGAGTTGACCCTGTAGGGTCTTGGCAAGGAGGTGAGGAGCCATCACGGCCAAAGTTTGGATTTACACAGTGTGGACACGTGTGACACATGCATGAAGATTGTTAGGCCTTTTGATGCATATGGACACTTTATCTTATTTGGGATTCATCATTATTTGTAATAGATGATTGGAGTGATTTTTATTGCACTTTATTCTCATTTTGATTGCACTTTATTCTCACTTTGAAGCACATGGTTTGCATTATTTTTGCTTAGGCGCATATTTGTATATGCACCATTTTTACACACATGTTTAGTAGTTTGTGTTACTATGTAGAGCATTTTTTAGTTAAGTGTGCACTATATTTATTATTTTTTAATTTTAATTATTTATAATTAGTTTAGGGAGAGCGCTGCACTTTATATTTAGATCAAGATACTGGTATGAGGTATGGTGGGGATCAGGATGCTGGTCTGGGATATAGCGGTGATCAGTACGCTGGTATGGGGTGTGGCGGTGATCAGGATGTTGGTATGGTGGTGTTCAGGATGCTGGTATGGGACATGGCGGTGATCAGGATGCTGGCATGGGTTATGGCGGTGATAAAGGCACTGGTATGGTGTATGGAGGTGATCAGGATGCTGGTATGGGACGTGGCGGTGATAAAGGCACTGGTATGGTGTATGGAGGTGATCAGGATGCTCGTATGGCATATGGCAGTGATCAGGGTGTTGGTTTGGAGTATGGCGGTGATTAGGACACTGGTATGGTGTATGGAGCATTGGGGTGGCTGGCACTGCAGTGTGTGAATGTACAAGCAGCCTGACATGCTGTGTACTCACACACTGCAGGATCGCTTCTCTCTGCTTTCACACACAGCACCCGCTGCAGGGAGAAGCTCCAGGGGAGTAGGGAAAGCTTAGGGCCTATGTCTGCAACATCAGAAAGCTCCCCTGTTGGGTTGGACTGGCCAGGCTACATTCCACTCTCCTTGGCAGGCGCTGTCTTCATTTCAGGCCTACTCACCGCTGGCTCTCCACTACATTGTTTGTACGTTCCAGTTAGGTGAGCTTCCCCACCCCGCTGTTGTACTGTTTCCAAGTTCTATAATGTATCATTTCCTGCATTCTGAGCATCTGTGTGTGTGTACTACCGCTGCACCTACCTAACATCCCCAACAGAGTTCCCCAAGAGATAGACTGCCAGGTGTTTTAAGTCTTCAGCATCAATCAAAGCCTAAAATATTAATTTTGGATGGACTGACCCTTTAATAAAGTTGTTGTAAACCCTTACATATACCCAGTAAAGTGACTACCCCCATGTGCTACACGGAGATGAAGCTAATCCTCCTACATAAATTGTACCTGTTTATCTGCAGCCCACTCTCCTCTACATCAGTTCATAGTCCAGAATTTGCACAGCATTTCTGAGATAAGGCAGGGGGCGGTACATTTCACAATATAGAGCAGAGAGCTGAGTGTAATCTGAGACCTGAGTGGATGGTACACATCCACCTCAACACATAAGGAAACTTGCACAGCTGAGGCTTTTAATCCACTGGTTGTATTCTGGAAGGGGGACTGTCTCCTGAGATTGTCTTGTCTCGGCATAGACTGTCAGAAGTGACTCATGTAGGTAGCAGAGGAATGAGAGGGGAGACAAAAGTCACAAGGTGCTTTGAATGGAGGCAAGTACACACTATAGAAGGATATGCTTTCTTCATTTTTAATTTCAGAGGTTTACAACCACTTTAGGGCACAGCGAAAAAAAAAAGATGTAGCTAACAGAATGTAATCAGAATGCAACCTATACTGATTATACTGCAGTGAAATCATGTTGGCTGCTTTGCATCACGCTTTTGCTTCATCTTGGCTCCTTGGGCTGCTATACTCTGTAAGTAAGAATGTGTCACTTTCAGGATCCCAGAAGCCTACCAGCCCTGGAAACACAATGTGGGCTGCCAGGTAACCTGAGTGGGTGAGCTGACATAGGTTTCCAACTGAATGGCGCTTTAAATGACATGACCTCTACAGAGGTTCACTACTTCTCAGTAAACCAGTTACACAATATATATCAGCAGTCTTGATCTAGTGCTTTCACTATTACATATTATACTTGTGTAGAAAGCTCACATGCATTCCGTCCCACGTTTGTCCGCACTGTGGGTTTTCAAGTGGAAACATCTATGCTATTTTAAGCATTTTATTATCTACTTTGGTCCACCAAAAAAAAACATTTTTTCAGTTCCTAGAGGATGCTGGAGAGTTAAGAGTTGTTAAGAGTTGGCTGTACAATATTTGCACAATCTACTGTTGATTTACTAAGAACTATACAGAACAAGGCCCTACCTACACAATCCATGCAATTCACATTCAGTCATGTAGGGTTGCGTGATACATAGTTGGTGAGTTTAACCGCTTTAGTGCCGCCCCATAGCAGAAACTGCTACAGGGCGGCAACGGTGTGCAAAAATCACTTGATTTTGCAATGCTGGGTAGGGGGCGCGTAAGCCCTACCTGTGCCGCCATTCACGGCCTCGGCTGTCAATCACCAGTGATTACTCGCCGCTGCCCGGTGATTGCCGAGCATCTCCGACGGGGGGGGGGGGGGGGACAACTGTTTGTAAACAAAACAGTTCTCTCCCCTGTCAGCTCCTGCACACTGCTTTGCATGGCTGTGCATAGCAGAGCCATGCAAAGCAGTGATGTGAAAGTGGAAAGCCCAAATACTCCTGCGCTTAGGGGTGGACTCTATGTCATAGGGATCACACAACAAATGTCTTGGAATATGCACGCCTTGCTGCCCTCAAAGAACTGGGGAATCCAAGAGTACTGTCAGGGATCTGGGTATGACCAGAAATGAGTGGACTGACACAGGGAAGTAGCAGGCTTCAGTAACACCGGTGTAGTCAGGGCTGGAGAGGTGGAATGGTCAGGCAGGCCGTAAGGCACTGTCAGGCACTGCCTGGCGGGATCTCTAGTGACCCACAGAACAGGATTCCCCAGGGCGCAGAGTCTAAGCCCCAGTCTGCCTTTTCACCAGAGCCCCTGATGGTGGGGATGGACTTGGCGCAGGACTGAGACCAGGTCGCGGCCCCTGAGTGCACCCAGCTGTGGTAGAGGGGTCCGCCGAGGGTATTTACCAGGGGAAAGCCTGATTTGAGGGGGCTGGCAGGTTCGGACAGTAGTGACTGGATCCGTGCGAGATGGATGGATGACAGTATGGAGTGTAGTGTAGTCAGACAAGCCGGGTCGGTAACAGTGGAGGCAGATCTGTACAGAGCAGCAGGCAAAGAGTAAACGGGTCACGAGCCAAGGTACAGCAACAGTAGTTCAAACAGCATAGGAGTAGGCAGAAGAATAGTCAGGGACGAGCCAGGAGTCAGAGCAGGAGATGGTCAACAGGAATCAGGATCAGGCAGGGTTGGCAACAAGGTAACTTCTCTCAGGAACAGATGCACAGGAAACTAGGAACAAGATACAGGGGCTCATGGGAAACAACACCAAGGCCCTGATCACAGGCCTGGTCCTGCTTAAATACACCTCCTGCAATCAGCCTCAGGTGATGGCCTGATTGCAGGAGTGAGATTCTGGCTGCTGAGAGCACCCGCTGGCCAGCCTTGGTACTGCAGCCCACAAGGCAGGTGAGTCCCACCACCACTGGCGAGTCCATTCCTGACAAGTACTAATAGAGAAAAACAAAACAGAGGGCGCACCGGCCTTGTGCATTGCCTTTAAAAGTATGTTTATTAAATTTAAAAGAAGGTATTCTACTCACAAAAGTACATGAATATAAGCACAGCATATGAGACCGCTCTGTCCAATTCGCACTGCGTTTCTGAATGGTGATAAGAATGATGGTCATCCAAAACTGACGTGTTTCGAGAACTAGCCTCTTCCTCAGAGCCTAGAGCCATTTGGATGTCCATCATTCTCATGACCATTCAGAAACACAGTGCGAATTGGACAGAGCGGTCTCATATGATGTGCTTATATTCATGTACTTTTTTGAGTAGAACACCTTCTTTTAAATTTAATAAAAATACTTTAAAAGGTAATGCACAGTATGCCCTCTGTTTTGTTTTTCTCTATCCATGCAAAGCAGTGTGCTTACAGTGAAGCACAAACACAGCACACAGTTATAAACGGCACACAGCACACAGTTAACCCTTTGATCGCCTCACATGTTAACCCCTTCCTGCGCAGTGCCATTAGTACAGAGTCAGTGCTTTCTATTAGCACTGATCACTGTATTGGTGTCACTGGGGATGTCAGCGACACCAAGTCAGTTCCCCCAAGTGTCAGAATGTCTGCCGCAGTCCTGCTATAAGTTGCTAATCACCACCATTACTAGTAAAAATTTTAAAAAATGTAAAAGCCCAGTATACATTTTGACCTAAATGTATGACGAAATTTGATTATTTACATTTTCTTACTGGACATGTTTAACCACATGCCGCCCAGCCACTGTATAAATACGGCGGCAGGGCGACACGGACAGGCAAAACCACGTTTTAAAACGTGTGTATTGTAAACAGGTAGGGGGCGCGCGTGAGGCGCGCCGCCGCCCTACCTGTCCCACCGATCACAGCCGCGGATGTCAGTCGCCGGGTCACAGCCAGTCCTTACCGGCTATCTCCCGGCGATCGGCGGCAATCAGTGACAGAGAGCACAGCTGCAGTAGCTGTGCTTTCTGTCACTTCCCTGACAGCTCGAGGACAAGCTGATAGGGACAGAAGAGTTTCTCCCTCCCGATCAGCCTGTCCCCATCCAGCACACACCCCCGCCCCCTAGTAAAACACTCCCCCTCACACAGATAACCCTTCCCTGAAAAATAAAGTTAACCCCTTCCTCCCCATTGCCATTAGTACAGTATCAGTGGGTTTTTTTTTGCACTGATCACTGTATTGGTGTCACTGGGGATGTCAGTGACCCCAAGTCAGTACCCCCCAATGTCAGAATGTCCGCCGCAGTCCTGCAGTCCCGCCATAAGTCGCTGATCGCCGCCATAAGTCGCTGATTGCCGCCATTATTAGTATAAAAAAAACCTAAAAATCCCAGTATCTTTCCCGCCATTTGTAAATGCTATAACTTTCACATAAACCAATTAATTTACATGTATTGGGTTTTTCTTTTTAGCAAAGACATGTCGCAGAATGCATTTTGGCAGAAATTTATGACTAAATTTGATTTTTAAATTTTTTTTTACTGGACATGTTTTATAGCAAAAAGTCCAAAATATTGTTTTTTTTTCCTCAAAATTGTCAGCCTTTTTTTTTAAAGCTCAAAAAATAAAAACCACACTGGCGATTAAATACCACCGAAAGAAAGCTCAATTTGTGTGAAAAAAAAGAATGTAAATTTCATTTATGTACCATATTGCATGACCGCGCAATTGTCCGTTAAACTAGCGCAGCGC
Organism: Staurois parvus; assembly: GCF_062004578.1. Lineage (NCBI taxonomy): Eukaryota > Metazoa > Chordata > Amphibia > Anura > Ranidae > Staurois > Staurois parvus. The sequence goes on along the minus strand of NW_028318370.1, from coordinate 4,063,768 downwards.
TGTATAGCAAAAAAATGGCGTAAATTGCAGTATCTATACCATAGTTTGTAGACGCTATAACTTCCACACAAAGCAATCAATATACACTTATTGGGATTTTTTTACCAAAAACATGGAGCAGAATACATTTTGGCCTAAATTTATAACCAACTTTGAGTTTACTATATATTTTTTATAGCTGAATGTAAAAAATATTGTTTTTCTTCCAAATTTTTGGCATTTTTTTGTTTATAGCATGAAAAATAAAAAGCGCACAGGTGATCAAATACCACCGAAAGAAAGCTCTATTTGTGTGAAAAAAAGGACGTAAATTTCGTTGCATGACCGCGCAATTATCAGTTGAATTAGTGCAGCGCCGAGTAGCAAAAAGAGGCCTGGTCATTAAGGGGGTAAATCCTCAGGAGGGCAAGTGGTTAATAGCAAAAGGTCAAAAATATTGTTTTTTTCTCAAAATTGTCGGCCTTTTTTTTCTTTTATAGCACAAAATATAAACACACAGATGACCAAATACCACCAAAAGAAAGCTCTATTCATGGATAAAAAGGATGTAAATTTCATTTGGGTGCAGCGTTGCATGTCCACGCAATTGTCAGTTAAAGTAATGCAGCGCTGTAAAGCAAAAAGTCGCCTGGTCAGGAAGTGGTTAAAGAAGACTTTATAATCAGATTGGAATGTGAGCATGTGGCCAGCTTTATGATGAGCTCAATTTCGGATTAACATACCGCATGGAGAAATTATTGATAATAATACCCTCCAGTATGAGGTGCCTTTGCTTAAAGCCCATGCCTTAAAGCCCATCTTCTGCAAATATCAGCCCCTCATCCATCTCTCTCTCCTACCACACAAAGCATTCAGCAATTTTTTTTTTAATGCCAAGGTTGCCATTCAGTTTTAACTCACCATCTGCTTACTTTAGCAGGGCTTCTTCTGGAAGTGGTTACCTGTGATCCAGTGCTGCAGTCTGTGCCAGAACCGGCTTATCCCCTCATCATAATGTCATATGGATCCTGAAAGTGCCCCTAGTGGACAGCCACTAAAAAATGTTTTCATCACATAGTAGTCAGTGATGAGGGCATCCATAGGACCCCCCATACTCAACATTGAGGAAGATTTGAGACCCAGCACATCCTGTGACCACATATTTAGGTAAGAGTTTATTTTCCTGTGGCAATTAGTTAGAAGGAAGTGGAAGAGGGGTGGGTATTGATTTTGGAGTGGATACCTGGCTGAAGTATGTCTTTATCTAAAGGGTTTCCATTTTCTCTGGTTTAAAAATTCATGATACCATTGTTGATTGTGTCCATAGAAAGTATACATAAAGTCAATTGTATTTATTTATGTTTTAGTTTTGGATAGAATAGTTTGGTCAAAAGACATTTTTTGTTTGCAGTCTGGCTTCCAATAACATTGGTTCATAGCAGAACTGCTATGAACCAATTTCATCATTAAACTTTGGACTATTGGATAATTGTTTGGTGCCCCCATTGGATTGTAGATAACATACAGTTGTGTTCAAAATAATAGCAGTGTGTTGAAAAAAGTGAATAAAGCTCAAAATCCTTCTAATAGCTTTTATTTCCATCCACACAAATGCATTGGGAACACGACACATTCTATTCCAAATCAAAACATGAAGAAAAATATATCAAATTTGTGTTGAAGAAAAGTGAATATTAGACTGTTCAAAAAAATCGCAGTGTTTGTATTCTTCTTTACAAACTCAAACATTCACTATATAAACTGAGAAATGTTTGAAGATTTTGCTTTCCTTTGAATGACTTCATAAATATTTGGTTGTAGTCGCACTGTTTCTGAGAACTGCTGTACATCTGTGTTGCATGGAGTCACCCAACTTCCGGCCCCTGTGATCAGGTATTCCAGCCCAGGATGATTGGACGACATTCCACAGTTCTTCTCTATTTCTTGGTTTTGCTTCAGAAACTGCATTTTTGATGTCACCCCACAAGTTTTCTATTGGATTAAGATCCGGGGATTGGGCTGGCCACTCCATAACGTCAATCTTGTTGGTCTGGAACCAAGATGTTGCACGTTTACTGGTGTGTTTGGGGTCGCTGTCTTGTTGGAACACCCATTTCAAGGGCATTTCCTCTTCAGCATAAGGCAGCATGACCTCTTCAAGTATTCTGATGTATTCAAACTGATCCATGATCCCTGGTATGCGATAAATAGGCCCAACACCGTAGTATGAGAAACATCCCCATATCATGATGCTTGCACCACCATGCTTCACTGTCTTCACAGTGTCCTGTGGCTTGAATTCAGTGTTTGGGGGTCGTCTGACAAACTGTCTCCGGCCACTAGACCCAAAAAGAACAATCTTACTTTCATCAGTCCACAAAATGTTGCGCCATTTCTCTTTAGGCCAGTCAATGTGCTCTTTGGCAAATTGTAACCTCTTCAGCACGTCTTTTTTCCAACAGTGGGACTTTGCGGGGGCTTCTTGCAGATAGCTTGGCTTCACATAGGCGTCTTCTAATTGTAACAGTCCTCACAGGGAACGTCACACCTTCTTTCATCTTCCTGGAGCTGATTGTTGGCTGAGTCCTTGCCATTTTGGCTATTCTTCTATCCATTCCAATGGTAGTTTTTCACTTTCTTCCACGTCTTTCAGGTTTTGGTTGCCATTTTAAAGCATTTGCGATCATTTTAGCTGAGCAGCCGATCATTTTCTGCACTTCTTTATATGTTTTCCCCTCTCCAATCAATGTTTTAATCAAGGTACGCTGTTCTTCTGAACAATGTCTGGAACGACCCATTTTCCTCAGAATTTCAGAGAGAAATGCACTGTAACCAGCATGTCCAACATTTGCTGCCTTCCTTCCTTAAATAAGGGAAATAACTGCCAACTGTTTTTCAAAGAATGAATGACCTCACTAATAGAACTCCACACTGCTATTATTTTGAACATGCCCCTTTCAATGAGTGATTCAATTACACAGAATCAGCAGCATGCATGTCATGACTGTTGGGTCTGTTGGATTTCTATTACTCTACTACACCTGCTAGGAAATTATTTGCCATGTAGAAATATCATTTCTACCAAAAACAGTGATTGATCCGGTTAGTGATGTCTGACTGCTATTATTTTGAACACAACTGTATCATTGACACTCTTCACCATTTCTGTAAGCTTAGTAAAGCCAATAGAAATAAATAACTTTTTGGACACTTTTGAATATCACTCAGCTCTCCTGACCTCACAACATTATCTGTGTTATTCTGTCCACCCCCACCTCACACATGCTAATGTGGTTGTGCTATCAGCCATATAAATTAAATTGTTTCACAGGATTTAAGAGGGATGGTGATATTGAGGTGGACATATTTATTACCTTTTTCTTTCTATAGATATAAACACGCTCTGTAATATTTTAACCTCATTAATTATAGTAGCATACTACCTGAATGGCCATGAATGGATCTCCTACACTAGGGGTCTCCAAAACTCTTTAAACAAAGGGTCAGTTTACTGTCCTTTAAACTTTAACCTCCCTAGCGGTCTGATTATATCCATATTTCTGTGCTCAAAGCGGTACATTTTTTTGCATGGAAATATGTATTTTTTTTATTGTAGGCCTGTAATTTTTAGGAATAACTCACTGAAATCTGTCCGTACAAGAGTCTAGTAAACATCCCGAGTAGGATAAAACTTGAAACACGAAATCATAACTTATAATTTAATAAATAATTATAAAAAATAATAATATAATAATAATAAATTTAATTCAATAATATAATATAATAATATAATCAAACCAAAAACAATGAAATTTGAAATATAGCGCCAAGTTCGCACATCACTGAGCAAAATCGTTTTCAGTGTCTGATGACGAATTTCCCCTTGAATCATTATCACTCAATTCTGTAAGTGGTTCTGATTTACTATCGCTGTTCTCTAGCCGGTCTAAAACCGCTTTTGACCTAAAGGGACGCTTTTTGGACGCCATGGACGTTTCTAAGTTTCCAGGCAGAAAGAATAGTCAAAATGCAGGCAGGGCGCAGGACAAAGCACTCGGGACAAAATGTATGTGAAATGGTTTGATACAGGAATGTTATACTATGTGATTTTAGTGAATGTCACTTTTTGTCATTTTCAAATTTCCCGCCAGTTCCGTCCCCAGTACGTACCGACGCTCGCAGGGGACAGAACCCAGATGAGAGATGCCGGCATCCGCCAGATTACATTGCCGGGACACTGCAGGAGGGACATTGCGGGAGCGCAGGACAAGGTAAGTGATCGAGGGATCCCGGAGCAGCGCCGCATGGTAAGCCCGAGTGTAGCTCGGGGTTACCGCTTGTAGTACTGAAACTTTACCCGAGCTACACTCGGGAATACCGCCAGGGAGGCTACAAGGTCCAGACTTTGGCCAGTAGAAGTAGAACATGGCCTAGCATCAGTGGGAGTAGATAATGTCTCAGGCTTCGTGGTCAGTATGAGTAAAAAAATGACATAGTGCATATGGTCAGTGGGAGGAGGAATAGTGCCCCATAGTTGGTGTCAGTAAAAGAAGCAGTGCCTAATTGTTTATATCAGTAGGAGGAATAGTGCCCCATTGTTAGTGTTGGTGGAAGGAATAGTGCTCCGTTGTTGGTGTCAGTGGCAGGAATAGTGGCTCATCATTAGTGTCAGTGGAAGGAATAGTGCCCCATCAATAGTGTCAATGGAGGGGAAAAAAATGTGTGACAAATAGTTCCCCACTGTTAGTGTCAGTGGAAGGAATGATACCTCATTGTTGGTGTCAGTGGAAGGAATAGTGACTTGTATTAATGCGAGTAATAGTGCCACATATCAGTGGTAGAAGCACTGCCCCAAAGGCCGTAAAAAGGCAAGCAAAGGGCTGCATTCGGCTCACGAGCCTTAGTTTAGAGACCACTATCTTACACCATAGGTACTGACCAATATCATAGGAGGGAAAGTTCTCCAGCTTGCTATCTTATGTTAATTTTCACCAAGACTTTAGATATGACTATATGTGCATACATCACTAATTATAGGCTATGTCTTAAATTGCAGTAATACACAATTTGAAACCTAGATTGAGTGTACTATAATACTGGCCTCTGATTTTGTGCTTAAACAAACTAGGCTGCATTTGGTACACAGTCATATGGCAACCAATTCACAACTCAATCTGGGTCTCAACTCAATAATTTGAGAAACATGACCTTAGGGATTAGAGAAGTCTTTCTCAACCAGGGTTCCATGGAACTCTAGGGTTCCTCCAGAGGTCGCTAAGGGTTCCCTAAGCAATGGGCCAATATTGCCTCTCAGATATATAACCAGTGACATCAATGGTCTTTTTTGGTCCAGTGGTCTTTTCATTATTTCCAATGGCCAAAAATATAAGCTGCGTTCTCCCCAGTGACCACCGCACTAATTATAAACAGCTCTACATTGCACCCTCACTTCTTCCTTCCCCCCTCTACGGCTCTCACCACCTCCTCCTGATACTCCACTCCCCCGCCGACCCACACGCCACCACCAACAGACCCACACGCTCCTGCACATCCCGTTCCCATGCCACCTTCCTCACCCTCCTCCTTCTCCTAACCGCCGGAGACATCTCCCCGAACCCTGGCCCCCCATCTCCCCACTCCTCCTCTCGGCACCCCCCTACTCCCGCCAGCCACGGCAACCCCCTCAACCTCGTATCTGTCCCCCTCCTCCCCGCATCCACCCCTCTTCTCTCAGTTGCACTCCTGAACGCCCGCTCGGTTTGCAACAAGCTCACCGCCATCCATGACCTCTTTGTCTCCAACTCCCTCAACCTCCTAGCGGTCACTGAAACCTGGATCCAAGCCATTGACTCCACCTCCCCTGCAGCCCTCTCCTATGGAGGCCTCGTCTGGACCCATTCACCCAGACCAAGTGGCCGCAGAGGCGGTGGGGTCAGTATGCTCCTGCCGCCGCTGAGCACCTTACAGGTCCTCCCTAACCCCCCTCCCTATCCTTTTCCCACCCCCCTGAGGATTGCGGTAATCTATCGGCCTCCTGGTTCCGCATCCCCCTTCCTTGACGACTTTGCCGCCTGGCTTCCCTTCTTCCCTTCTTCCCTTCTTCCTCTACTCCAAGCTACCGACCATCATCCTAGGTGACTTTTATATCCCCATCAACGCCAACAGCCCAGCTACTTCCCAACTCCTCCTCCTAACCTCCTCCTTCGCGCTCACACAGCACACACAGTCCTCCACCCTCACCAATGGAAACACCCTGGACCTCGTTTTCTCCCACCTCTGCACCCCCCCACGACTTCACTAACACCCGCTTCCCCCTCTCTGACCACCACCTCATCACATTCTCCATCTCCCCCTCCCTTAACTCCCCCTCCAAAGCGTCTAACCATCACCCGCAACCTCCGCAATCTGAACCCAACCCATCTCCACCCGGCAGCTGACCGTCTGTATGACAGTATCCTCCCCCTGTCTTGCCCTGACCTGGCCACTACTGCGTACAACGACTCACTGTTGGCTGCCCTCGACTCGCTGGCACCCCTAACCACGCGTAACACCAGACCCCGACCGATTCAACCCTGGCAAAACGACCATACAAAAAGTCTCAAATGACGCTGGAGCGCTTATGGTGCAATACCAGAACCCCTCGCGCATTCTCGCTCTACAGAGCCGCCTTCCTCACCTACACCAGCTCCCTCCACGCCGCAAGCAAGCCTATTTCGTAACCCTTATCAACACCCTCTCCACCTGTCCTCATCGGCTCTTCTCCAATTTCAAATCCTTGCTGTCTCCCCCCCCCCCCCTCCACTCAGCAACTCACTCACCGCCCACGAGATTGCCAATCATTTCCAAAACAAGATTGACGCAATCCGGAAGGACATTGTCAACTCACAATCTACCTCTCCACCCAGCCTCCCGCCCTCCTACAACCCCTCTACTCTCCCCTCCTCCAACCTCATAGCCGCACTACCCCCCGCTATGCCTAACCCCCCACACACTATCACCTCCCCAACACTCCGCTCCTTCAGCCCAACTACCCCTGAGGAGGTCTCTGAGGTCTTCACTGAAGCCCGCCTCACCACCTGCCCCCTGGACCCTATCCCCTCACAGCTCCTCCAGTCACCCCCCCCCCTTCCATCATTCGCTCCCTCACCCACATCTTCAAACTCTCCCTCTCCACTGGCACTTTCCCCTCTAAAGCACGCGTACATCACCCCGATACTCAAAAAACCCTCTCTTGACCCCACTGACCTTAAGAAACTTAGACCCATCTCCCTGCTGCCATTCACTTCCAAGCTCCTTGAGCCCCTGGCCTACAATCGTCTAAGCGCCCACCTCACTGATAACAACCTCCTTGACCCCCTACAGTCCGGCTTCCGTCCCCTGCACTCCACCGAAACCGCCCTACTTAAAATCACCAATGACCTACTAACCGCCAAAGCTAATGGCCACTATTCTGTCGTCCTGCTCCTTGACCTCTCCGCGGCCTTCGACACTGTCGACCACCCTCTCCTCCTTACTAAACTGCACTCCCTTGACATCAGGGACGCTGCTCTCTTCTGGTTCTCCTCCTACCTTTCCCAACGCTCCTTCAGCGTCACCTATAACACTGCCACCTCCCCCTCCCTCCTCCTCTCTGTCGGAGTCCCCCAAGGCTCTGTCCTAGGACCCCTCCTCTTCTCCATCTACACCTCCTCCCTTGGCAAACTAATACACTCCCACGGCTTCAATTACCATCTCTATGCTGACAACACACAAATTTAACTCTCCACCCTCCACCTCACCCCCTCACTCTCCGCCCGCATCGTCCACCTCCTGAATGACATATCAGACTGGATGTCGCTCCATTTCCTCAAACTTAACCTGTCCAAAACAGAGCTCCTGGTCTCCCCCCGCGCCCCCCCCCCCATCCTCTCCATCACTACTAACAATGCCACCATCACTCCCACCCCACTTGCCAAAGTCCTGGGTGTCACCCTGGACTCACACCTCTCCTTCCTACCCCACGTCCAATTGCTATCAAGATCATGCAGGCTCCCCCTCCGCAACATCTCAAAGATACGTACATTCCTCACCCCAGACACTACTAAACAACTCGTACACTCCCTCATCATCTCACGCCTGGACTATTGCAACTCCCTTCTCACTGGCCTACCCAAACGAACGCTATACCCACTCCAGTCGATCCTGAACTCAGCAGCGAGACTCATCCACCTCACCAACCGCTCCACATCCGCCACCCCCCTCTGCCAATCCCTTCACTGGCTCCCGATTGCCCAGCACATCAAATTCAAACTGCTAACCCTGACCTAAAAAGCCATCCACAACGCCGCCCCAAACTACCTAACCGACCTGATACCCAAATACTACCCTACCCCTGCCCTTCGCTCCTCACAGGACCTCCTACTCTCTAGCTCCCTGGTCTCCTCTTACGACGCCCGATTGCAGGATTTCTCCAGGACTTCCCCCATCCTCTGGAATTCCCTACCCCAATCCATCAGACTGTCACCTACCCTCATCACCTTCAGGCACACCCTGAAGACCCACCTCTTCAGGGAAGCCTACCCCACCCTCACCTAACAGCTGACCTCCTCCACTCCTCCCACCACTTCATTCCCCACAGCCATCTCCTCCTGTACCACTATCCCCTCCCTCCTAGATTGTAAGCTCGAAAGAGCAGGGCCCTCGAACCCCTCGTGTATTGTATTGTTACTGTCTTGTCTCATGTTCTGTCCCCCTTGCTATTGTACAGAGCTGAGCAAACCCTTTGGCGCTATATAAATACTGTATAATAATAATAATATTACCAGGGATTTCCTGAGCCTGAAGTTATTTTAAGGGTTTCTCCATGTTAAAAAGGTTGAGAAAGGCTGAGTTAGAGCAAATTAAATCATGTTTTATAAATAATTTTGCCTACCTCTGCATGAACTGATTGTTTGGGGTTCTGTTTGTTTTATTTAGTTAGTTTTATTTCTTTGTGTCTTTTCGGTGAACTTGATAGACATATGTCTTTTTTTAACCTGACTCTGTAAATGATGTAAAAAGCATTTTCAAGAGGTCAGCAGTTGTAGTCTAAATACTGCATACCCTCAGTACAGGCTTCATTAAAAAAAATTAAGACATTTTATATGCATCTAATTTAAGGCTTCTTGTGGGTGGTTTATGAATTTGTGATGTCATCTGTTCAAGGGAGGGCAGAGTCTTGTGCTAAAAAAATGATGGGTGGAGATCAGTTCTGCACTAACATTGGGGCAACATTTAAGGACAGTTGCCTTAGATATACAGTAAATGTGTATGTTAGTTGGGAATTTTGCACATCTCAGGACTAGATTCTCTGGGCGATTAAAAGTAGCAAGCTTCTGCATAACAATATTGATTTCTGGAAGCATTGAAAGGAAATACAAGTGCATGCATATTATATACCACTTTGTAAGAAACACTAAATGGTAAGCCACACAAGTACGGTGGAAGCAAGAACAAAGCATAAAAATAGTCATAGCAATGCAAGCTGGGTAGTAGTAAGGTTACCACATAGGAAAAGAAAAACAGCAATAGCACCACAACCCAACACCTGATTCAGAAATGTGGTGTTGGAAGCTGGAGGGTAATTGCATTTTTTTTCAGCTGTCCCAGGTTTTGCAGGTCTGGTCTCAAAAGTGGAGGTAATTGCCAAAAGTAAAAAGACAAAATATCACCAACATAGAAAGTACACAGCAGGATGGACTATGAACTATATACAAAATACAAACTCTTACCAGTATTTATCTCTGCAAAAAACTACTTAAAACCTGGTGGTGGGCCTTATTCACATGATGTTTAGCAGCTCCTGTGTGCTGCAGAGTAAAATCCCCAAAAGTGGCAAACACTGATGCAAAGCAATCTCCATTTATGCGAGCTCTGTGGCCATTTATTTGTATTGGTGGCTGTGTGCGGCATGTAGGGCATGCAGTAGAGTTTCCAACTCATCCCTTTAAAACTGAATACATATTAATTACACAGATTTTGTGGCTGATTAAGGTGGTAATTAACATCTTGCCATCCGCACCAATGATGGGGCACTATTCCTCCCACACTGGCACTAATGATGGGGCACTATTCCTCCCACTGACACCAATGATGGGGCACTATTCCTCCCACTGACACCAATGATGGGGCACTATTCCTCCCACTGACACCAAAGATGGGGTACTATTACTTCCACACTGACACCAATGATGGGGCACTATTCCTCCCTCTGACACCAATGATGGGGCACTATTCCTCCCACACTGACACTAATGATGAGGCACCATCGTTGGTGTCAGTGGGAGGAAGCATGCCTCATCATTGGTGTCAGTGGGAGGAATAGTGCCCCATCATTGGTGTCAGTGTGGAAGTAATAGTACCCCATCTTTGGTGTCACTGGGAGGAATAGTGTTCCATCATTGGTGTTAGTGTGGGAGGAATAGTGCCCCATTATTTTTGTCAGTGGGAGGAATAGTGCCCCATCATTGGTGTCAGTGAGAGGAATAGTGCCCCATTGTTGGTGTCAGTGGGAGGAATAGTGCCCCATCATTGGTGTCAGTGAGAGGAATAGTGCCCCATTGTTGGTGTCAGTGGGAGGAATAGTGCCCCATCATTGGTGTCAGTGGGAGGAATAGTGCCCCATCATTGGTGTCAGTGGGAGGAATAGTGCCCCATCATTGGTGTCAGCGGGAGGATTAGTGCCCCATTGTTGGTGTCAGTGGGAGGAATAGTGTCCCATCATTGGTGTTAGTGTGGGAGGAATAGTGCCCCATTGTTGGTGTCAGTGGGAGGAATAGTGCCCCATCATTGGTGTCAGTGAGAGGAATAGTGCCCCATCATTGGTGTCAGTGAGAGGAATAGTGCCCCACCGTTGTTGCTCTAATAGGAAGAGGTGGAGCCTAAATAGGAAGGGTGGAGTTTACATATAAAGGGCTGGGTCTTAAACAGGAAGGGGTGGGGCAAATTTAGATCGGGGGGTGCCCGATTTTAGTCTTGCCTAGGGCAGCACAAAACCAAAATACATCACTGAGTTGCACCAATCCAAAACTGCAATGTAAGGTCGCAATGGAAATCACACAACTTTGGAGTTACACAAGTGTGAATGGAGGCTTCCTGTGATGTATTGCTGGTAGAATTCTTACCTGTCACGGAAGCAGCCTGAGTTCAATTCCAAGCCCAGTGGTGTCGCTATGGGGGTGCAGACTGCACCCGGGTGACACCTCTCTGGTGTTTACTTAGGGAAGGCCAGGATCTCTGGATGAGCTGAGCCGCCATGTTTCGGGCAAAGACTCAGGGTCATAGTGTGTGTGGAGAGGATGGGATGAAGATTTCTGCTGCTTGTGTGCTGGAGATCAGAGAAGATAGCAGAGAGAGCAACAGCAGGTCAGTGTGTGTGCTGTGTACGTCCTCCTCTACCACCAGGGAGAGACATTCATTCCCTACTCCCCCCCCCCTTCTGCTGTCACTGAGACATGGGACATTCCAAACCTCCTCCACTGACATCAACCACTACCCCCCCTCAACATACCAAGATGGTACATTCCATCCATCAACCCCCCCCCCCCCATACTAACATGGTACATTGCATGCCAGGGTGGGACACACACACACACCATGTTTTACCGCACCAGGTGACACCAACCCTAATGATGTCAATGTCCCAGCCAATGCTTCTATAGCTACAGAGTGAACTCAGCCCCCCCCATTTTTCAAGTGTAGCTGAATGTGTCAAAGCAAATCTTAAAAAGAAAGATAATTTTGAAGGTGGTACAATATTACTGACTTTGAAAGTGTGTGAATGCAAAAACAAAAACTTTAGTAGAAGGGATATACATTTTTTTTTGTAGCACACTATTATATATATATATTTTATTTTATTTTACCAAGGGACTTTATTAAGGACTTTATATTTAGTGAAATGTGAGCACTGTGTAGATTATACATTTGCTAATTTTTGTTCTAGGTGTGATACAGTGTGCATATCAGCTTAGGGGGAGGGGATTATAGTGGCGTGGGAACTTATATATTAATTTAATTATTATAAATGTAGCACCCTCCTAGTTCCTAGAGATAGACTCCAAATGGTTAGACAGGGGCTGAGCAGCAGCCCAGGTGTAATAGCCAGAGAGGGGTCAAATTGTGGTCAGGGCTGAGAGGCTCTGCAGGCTAGCCACTCCAGAATTTTACTCTGCTTTAGCTGGAAGGACTTAGAGGCAGTGGGTGGATCTGAGGAGTGACTGGCTGCACGCTTGAGGGGTCCTAGCCAATCCCCGACAAGAGGCTGGCAAGGGGCTGGACACCCTTAACAAGTGTTGGAGCCTGCTCAGTGGCAGGAGTGGGGGACAGGAGAGTCGGGTGGAGGAAGTAGAGAGGAAGATGTGAGGTTGTGAGAGAGAAAGCTGCAAGGAGGCCCGACAGGATGGGGCCCACCTGCGAGCCTGGAGCTGGAAAGGAAGAAAGCTTGGAACGCACTGGCCCCCTGAGAGAGGACAACCTGTATGGTAGGGAAGGAGCAGTCCCACTGATAGGCCTGGTAGCAGCAGCCAGCCCACAAGCAGTACAGGAGAAGATCTGAGTGAGTACACCTGCACCCCCTGAGCAGATAGGGGAAAGAGCACTCTGGTGGGAAACCAAAATAGCCCCCTACTTGTGACTGATCACTTATTTAAAGGAACAGGAACTGGATCCCCTGCTCAGGGATACCTCCAGATTTCTGGGGTCTGGGATGGTACACTAAGGAAACAACTAGCTCTCCCGCAGAGACTGTGTTGCAGAAAAGGCTTGTAAATAGTTCAAGGAAGTTGTCCTCAGTTCATCGGTACACTTGGGTCTCCTGCACACCCCAAACCCTATCCCAGTTCAATTTCCCCAAATAAAACAACAAAATCAAAGCTCAAGGACTGATTTCTGACTCTGGATGCAAGCTTTTGTGAAGATGTGTGATGCCTGGCTGTGCAGGACTATAGGGGAACCCAAATCTTCTAGCGACTCCTAAGGGGGTAGAGCTTCATAAAAATTACACTTGGGTGCCCCCTCATGAGGTCTAGTCTTCATTTAGTCTTGAGGCATAAAAAAGCGTATTTCTTGTTCCCACAAGGGTTTCCTCCCAGCTAGCTTGGGTATCAAGCTGCTTCTCCTCTGGTCTTCTTCTGAGCTAGCTGTGCATGTGGGGAGATGCAGCATGGTGCGATGGGAGTAATCGCACAGAGTCCAGTTGCTTGTATTGAGGAGTATGATCAACTAAAACCAACCCAAGCGGAAGAGCGTCACTTTGGGTAAAACTCAGTTCAATGCAGAGAAGCAGCAGGTTAGATGCAACGACAGTGTCTGTCTTCAGATAGAAGAATGTTGCCTGGCCTGGACGGCCCCAATGAGGAGGCTTCTGTAGAAGGATTGGGGTCCCTCGCCTGTCCTATTCATCGGGAACCTTACTCTGCCGCTAACCACTTTTGCTGACAGACAGGTGCTCTTTCCCTACTCTGACCACTTCGCAAAAGTATGACAAAACCTGGGGGCAGGGACTTATAAAGACTCTACTGACCCAAGATAGCCAACCAAAACACTGCCTTCAGGGACCAGGCAACCATAGAGAAACCAGGTTTCTCCTGACTTCCTCTCCAGTCTCTGACACCGCTTCAGTTGATCGCTACCTACAGTGGAGAAAGCAGACTGCACCTGCCTATGTTCATGTCTTCCATTTTCCAGAAATGGAGCCTTAAAAATGGAAAAGGAGAAAGAGCTGAACTAAATGAGGTTTAATTACTTAAAGAAAAATTCAAGGTATCGGCATATTTTCATATTAGCTTGGACCAATGTAACTATGTATATGACATACCTGGCTGGTGACACTGGAAACTGGAAATCACTGAAGAAGACAATAATCTCCACTTGCATTGTGAAACCAGGAAGTTGGCCGCTTGTCACATGCTCCATTCAGATAATGCTTTCATTTGCTAGATAAATGCAAATTGTTCTCTGATTGGACGAGGTGCAGAGACAGGGTGGTGACATCATACTCTCCACTTCATCAGATCAAAGAATGATTTGCATTCATTCAGAAAATGAAAGCATTCTCTGAATGGCACCAGTGCTGAGTGACCAACCTCCTGCATCAACAAGGCTTCGGGCCAGCAGCTCAGCACAGGACCCATAAGCAAGTTTAGATCACTAGAGTGATTTCAGCTTCCAGCAGTATTGGTCAGGTATGTCATATACATAGCTACATTGGTCCAAGCTGAACCAATGTAACAATGTATACCACACAGATGCCTAGAATTATTCCTTAAAGTGTATCTAAACCCAAAAACAAACACAATATATTTCAACTTACCAGTCCATAGATGTGGTGTCTGCATTAGTTTTTTCCTTTTTTTAGGCTTTTCCCCCCTTTATTTCCCCCTGGTGATCCTGCCAGTAACATACTCCCTGTCCTAGGGGGGTAACGTTTACTCACTGTACTGTATCTATGGGTGAGCAGTGTTTTTACCTTAGGATCCTTGCTCCTGATTTGGACTACAGAGCACTTCCCCTTATCTCCATAACATGGGACAGCAGTTTTCTGTAGTTTACAGAGGTGGAGTGGGCAAGGCCGATTACACTACTTGAAATAACAATGCAGGGTGCACGGGACATGATTTGGAGGTCTGGTAGGATCAACAGGTATTTTTTTCCCTTATTGAACATACAGTTGTGTTCAAAATAATAGCAGTGTGTTGAAAAAAGTGAATAAAGCTCAAAATCCTTCTAATAGCTTTTATTTCCATCCACACAAATGCATTGGGAACACGACACATTCTATTCCAAATCACAACATGAAGAATAATAGATCAAATTTGTGTTGTTCCTCTAAAACAATTGAAGAAAAGTGAATATTAGACGGTTCAAAAAAATCGCAGTGTTTGTATTCTTCTTTATAAACTCAAACATTCACTATATAAACTGAAAAATGTTTGAAGATTTTGCTTTCCTTTGAATGACTTCATGAATATTTGGTTGTAGTCGCACTGTTTCTGAGAACTGCTGTACATCTGTGTTGCATGGAGTCACCCAACTTCTGGCACCTGTGATCAGGTATTCCAGCCCAGGATGATTGGACTACATTCCACAGTTCTTCTCTATTTCTTGGTTTTGCCTCAGAAACTGCATTTTTGATGTCACCCCACAAGTTTTCTATTGGATTAAGATCCGGGGATTGGGCTGGCCACTCCATAACGTCAATCTTGTTGGTCTGGAACCAAGATGTTGCACGTTTACTGGTGTGTTTGGGGTCGTTGTCTTGTTGGAACACCCATTTCAAGGGCATTTCCTCTTCAGCATAAGGCAGCATGACCTCTTCAAGTATTCTGATGTATTCAAACTGATCCATGATCCCTGGTATGCGATAAATAGGCCCAACACCGTAGTATGAGAAACATCCCTATATCATGATGCTTGCACCACCATGCTTCACTGTCTTCACAGTGTACTGTGGCTTGAATTCAGTGTTTGGGGGTCGTCTGACAAACTGTCTCCAGCCACTAGACCCAAAAAGAACAATCTTACTTTCATCAGTCCACAAAATGTTCCGCCATTTCTCTTTAGGCCAGTCACTGTGCTCTTTGGCAGATTGTAACCTCTTCAGCACGTCTTTTTTCCAACAGTGGGACTTTGCGGGGACTTCTTGCAGATAGCTTGGCTTCACATAGGCGCCTTCTAATTGTAACAGTCCTCACAGGGAACTTTACACCTTCTTTCATCTTCCTGGAGCTGATTGTTGGCTGAGTCCTTGCCATTTTGGCTATTCTATCCATTCGAATGGTCGTTTTTCACTTTCTTCCAAGTCTTTCAGGTTTTGGTTGCCATTTTAAAGCATTTGCAATCATTTTAGCTGAGCAGCCTATCATTTTCTGCACTTCTTTATATGTTTTCCCCTCTCCAATCAGCTTTTTAATCAAGGTACGCTGTTCTTCTGAACAATGTCTGGAACGACCCATTTTCCTCAGAATTTCAGAGAGAAATGCACTGTAACCAGCATGTACAACATTTGCTGCCTTCCTTCCTTAAATAAGGGCAATAATTGCCACCTGTTTTTCAAAGAATGAATGACCTCACTAATAGAACTCCACACTGCTATTATTTTGAACATGCCCCTTTCAATGAGTGATTCAATGACACAGAATCAGCAGCATGCATGTCATGACTGTTGGGTCTGTTGGATTTCTATTACTCTACTACACCTGCTAGTAAATTATTTGCCATGTAGAAATATCATTTCTACCAAAAACAGTGATTGATCCGGTTAGTGATGTCTGACTGCTATTATTTTGAACACAACTGTATATAACAAAACACTTTCAACCCTTATGGCAGTTTAAAGTGCTGTAAAGACTTCATAGTCTTTATTAAGCACTAACACAGGTCTTTTATTGGATCTCATCGTGATTCAAACAACATCCCCTGCTCAAGCCTCAAAGGAGGGGGAGGCCTTTCCTCCGAAACATGTTGACTGTATTTAATGCTCTTAATATTAAATATTAAGTACCAACATTTCAAAAAGACCTCTGAGTGATATAAACTTTTGAACTAGGTGCTCTTCAATACCCACTCCAAAACACTTTCAACAGTCTACAGACCAAAAAGGAGCAAATAAGAGAAGTTCATTGTTAGGGTTCACATACATTTTAAAGAAATTCAAAGTTACAACAGCATTGTGCATAATTAAAAAGAAAAATGTACTATGTTCCTGTTTTTCAATAAAATACTATACTATTAGCACCTTGTTGTTTCTGGCTTGTTACTAACGAGCCTCCAAGGTGGAGAAATTCCTATTTTTCTGAGCTGTTTGATCTGGTGGTTTGAAAGCTCCATGGAGCTGTCCATGGATTCTGAGAGGGTCCTTTTTGCTTGAGGTGATTGTAGCCGTATTAGTGCATTTGCGACAGAAACAATTGAGTACTGTCCGTGATACTTTTTTTATTTGCACTAACATACAATTTTGAGGACAAGCTTTCGGGGTATGTCCCCTTCTTCAAGGTCCAAACAGTACTATTACAAATCACAAAGTTTAAGCAGAATGTTAGAAGGGATTGAGGAAAAAAAAGGCTACAGATAAGATACATCAAGAGCGAGGGGGGGAGGGGGGGGATACTACACTCACAGAGAGGGGGTCAATCTTCAGCTAATAGATAGTCATAAAGCTGTCGGATAATGGTTGAGGAATCCCATGTCCAAGTTAAGGCCGTTATCTTTTGTGTCAAATAGAATTATCATTCTTAGTTCAAATGTTTTTCTTTCCTGGATAGATCTGAATTTTCCTTTCAGAACTAAAACATTGAGGTCTTCCATATTGTGGCCTGGTTGTGTGAAATGGTGCCCCACAGGTGTGCAGAGGTCATCTTCTTTATGTTCCTTGATGGTATGTCTGTGCAGATTCATCCTTGTTTGCAACTTCTGTCCTGTTTCGCCAACATAAGATCCTTTGCTGCATTTTCTGCACTGGATAAGGTATACAACATTACTGGAGGTGCAGCTGTATGATCCGGAGATATTGGAGATCCCTTTTGAGTGTCTGACACTTTTTGATGGATTGATTTGGTTGCACAGTTTGCAGCGTTTCTTATTGCAGGGTTTGCTTCCATTATTTGTGACATCTTGATCAGAAGGAAGTTTCCTACTGATTAGTTTATTTCTGAGGTTGGGGGGTTGTCTGAAAGCCAGTATTGGGGGTTGCTGGAATATTTCTTTCAGAGCTCCATCCTCTGTTATGATGGGTTGTAAATCTTTGATTATTTTTCTTATCCCTTCTAGTGCCGGGTTGTATGTGGTTACTAGAGGTACACAGTTGTTTGTTTTTTTCTCTTTGTACTGAAGTAGATTTTCCCTTCGTGTTCTCAAGGCTGTGTTTATGCTGGTGTTGATAGTTTTGTCCTTGTAACCTTTCTTATGGAAGGCGTCTGCTAGTGTCCCAAGATGTTTATCTCTGACTCTTGGGTCAGAACATACTCGGTGGTATCTAATGGCCTGACTGTGTATGATGGCACGTTTCGTGTGTTGGGGGTGAAAGCTGGAACTGTGGAGGTAGTTTCATCTGTCAGTGGGTTTCCTGTATATTGAGGTGTGAAGCGTATCATCCCTGATGTATACTGTGGTGTGTAGGAAGTTGACGTGTGTGTTTGAGTATTCCATTTTTAGTTTGATTGATGGGTGAAGAGTGTTCATCAATGAGTAAAATTGTTTTAGGTATTCTTCACCTTCTGTCCATATGATGAAAATATCATCAATATAGCGAAAGTATCTGTATGGTTTTTGTTCCATGCTGTTCAGGAATTGTTGCTCCAGGTCAGCCATAAATAAATTTGCATATTGGGGGGCCATTTTACTGCCCATCGCAGTGCCCATACATTGAAGATAGATGTCTTTATTGAAAGCAAAGTAGTTGTGTGTGAGTATGAATTCAATGAGCTGTGTAACATCCTCAGCAGTGTATTTGTGGTTTGGTGAGGATGATAAAGATCTGTGACATGCAGCTAATCCATCCTTGTGAGGGATATTACTATACAGGGATACTACATCCATAGTCACTAGAAGTGTATCAGATGTTAATTGCTGTATGTTGTTGATCTTGTTCAGAAAGTCAGTTGTGTCTTGCAGGAAACTAGCAGTATTCATGACTAACAGTTTTAAAAATTTTTCTACAAAGCCTGAGATTTGTTCGGTGAGTGTATTCATACCTGTTATGATGGGTCTGCCTGGATTTCCTGGCTTGTGGACTTTGGGCAGCATGTAGAACTCCCCGATTTCTGGATGATCTGGAATCGCATTTATAAGTTCTGAATGTAGGTGGGCTGGAAGTGTTTTAATGAGACCTTTTAATTGCTTTGTAAAGTCCTGGGTCGGATCAGAAACGCTGCAAACTGTGCAACCAAATCAATCCATCAAAAAGTGTCAGACACTCAAAAGGGATCTCCAGTATCTCCGGATCATACAGCTGCACCTCCAGTAATGTTGTGTACCTTATCCAGTGCAGAAAATGCAGCAAAGGATCTTATGTTGGTGAAACAGGACAGAAGCTGCAAACAAGGATGAATCTGCACAGACATACTATCAAGGAACATAAAGAAGATGACTTCTGCACACCTGTGGGACACCATTTCACACAACCAGGCCACACTATGGGAGACCTCAATGTTTTGGTTCTGAAAGGAAAATTCAAATCTATCCAGGAAAGAAAAACATTTGAACTAAGAATGATAATTCTATTTGACACAAAAGATAACGGCCTTAACTTGGACATGGGATTCCTCAACCATTATCCGACAGCTTTATGACTGTTAGCTGAAGCTTGACCCCCTCTGTGTGAGTGTAGTATCCCCCCCTCCCCCCCCTCGCTCTTGATGTATCTTATCTGTAGCCTTTTTTTTTTCTCAATCCCTTCTAACATTCTGCTTAAACTTTGTGATTTGTAATAGTACTGTTTGGACTTTGAAGAAGGGGACATACCCCGAAAGCTTGTCCTCAAAATTGTATGTTAGTGCAAATAAAAAAAGTATCACGGACAGTACTAAATTGTTTCTGAGAGGGTCCTTTGAAAGAGGTTTGGAGTTGTCTTGTATGCTGACTGTGTGCCAGATGATTCCACTATTCTCACCTGTACCCAGATGACCACAATGGGATAATATGTATACATGCGCTGTAATTTTGCGCTTCTGGTGAGTGCAATTATATTACCAGTTACAATCACGGATTTCACCAACACGGATCACATGCATTTTGGACTTTATTTATCCTGTTGATTTCATGACAATATCTATCAAACACTAAAGTCACCTTGTATTTATTTATTTATTTTCACTTGCTTATACGTCATTACATGACGGTTCACTTTATACCTGTTTATCACTTATAGCGCAATCAAGTGCCCACGCCAGTCACTTTGATGTTATTTTAAGTGCTGCATTTATATATATATATATATATATATATATATATATATATATATATAAAAAGAAAAGTATACTTTGGACAAGGTGCAAGTAAATATGCACTTTGTAATTTCAGGCCTCATCCCATGACCTACTGTAGATGCTGGGGACCCAGTGGCTACTTTTTGGACTTAGCTTCTCCATTGGCTCTGATTCCACACAACAGTGAACCCTACCACATGGAACAAACTAAGTTCATCTACCCTGATAATATATTGTTTAATGTAGATTTTTATCTGGGCTGGTGTTTCTCATCACCACTTTGGTATTCATCAATGGGAGATCACATCTTAAATGGTGCTCAAAGTAATGGTTGTACTTTTACAATCCTTTTTTCTATATATTTTACATTACATTCTTTCATTTCCCTTGATGAACTGTGAACTTTCATTTTATTTATAAGTAACATAAGCGATGCGCTACCAGGATGTCTTTATAATTGAGTGTCTTATATATTTGAGTGTATCAGGGCTCCCGTGCAGTGACCGTAATAAAGTCCATTTACCTGTTTTCCAGCAAATGAAACATATTACAGAAAGGGGCAAAGCTCGACCTTGCATTGACTGGTGAAAGCAGAAGATGTGTTAAAAAACAATGGCTACAATGTGTATCTATTGGTGGAAAACCCCTCCACTGGTGGCCATGCCAAAATTGTTAGGGATGTCAACCAATAAAGACCTTCATCGAGAAACAACTTTGTATCACTATCAAGATAAATTCTAAGCCAGCTGGAGCAATACAAATTAATTATTTTATCTTGGGTAAAAAGCAATGATACCATAAAATAAAAATTAAATACAAATGTCTGTGTGAATACCAAATATACAAACAATAAGCAGCACACATATTATTGATATTTATAGTCTATAGAGAATCTTTTTAGCAATGCAGCACTTCAATGTTGAAGTAACTCGTAAATATCTCCATGAGATTAAGAGAAAGCAACGTCTTTTCCCCCCAACAATGAAAACGGGTTACCCACCAGATAGTTGGACCTCACAATTCGAGGACGTCTATTATTATGTTGGACTCAAAAGCCAAACAACCCTTCATTGAGCACCAATATGGGAAATACCAGGAAAGCTTACAGTATATTCTCCTGTAAAGGCTTCATCAATGTAAACTCTGTGTGTCATGTTTCACATAACTGTCATATGCCTTTAAATGTTTTCAGTGTTTTGTCTCTGCTCCTCCCTTTCCTTTAGTTTAGCTAATGTTGCATAGATAGCCCTCCCCCTTTCCCAGAGATGCATGGCAGTAAGCCTCATGGCATGGAGTAGGAAACAGCATGTTCTTTTGACCTATGGAATTTCATTGTTGTAAGATTCTCTCAGTTTATGGAATAAACTTTACATGATCTACAAGATGTCATTCTCATTGAGTCACTGACTGTGGTATCTATCAGAGGTTGAAGGTATCGCTATCTCATCACAACTGTAAGTTACAGAGATCACACTATCAATGCTTAGATTGGAGCCAACAGAACACTGTGTATCCATATGTGATTATCCACATGAAGAGAAGAGGAAGACTCCAATAGTCTAGGCCAGCAATGGGCAAACTACGGCCCGCGGGCCGTATACGGCCCGGCGGACCTTTTGATCCGGCCCGCGGAGAACGTGAGGGGAGCTAGGCTCCTCTCACAGTCCACCCTGAAGACCGGTGTAGCATGAAAATCTGTCTCCTATGAGGATCTGTCCCCCTCAACGTATCTGCGCATGTGCCGGAGATCGCCGATCGGCTGCTAATGCCTGAAACTGGCACATGCGCAGATACGTCGAGGGGGACAGATCCTCATAGGAGACAGATTTTCATGCTACACCGGAACTGCGCGGGAACACGGCGAGAGGAACGCGCGGAACAAAGGTAAGTGAATTGACACAGGGGGGACTTGGGGACTTAATATGGGGGATGAATTAATATGGGGAATGAATTACTATAGGGGGGATGAATTACTATATGGGGGATGAATTACTATAGGGGGGATGAATTACTATATGGGGGATGAATTACTATGGGGGATGAATTACTATGGGGGATGAATTACTATATGGGGGATGAATTACTATATGGGGAATGAATTACTATGGGGGATGAATTACTATGGGGGATGAATTACTATGGGGGATGAATTACTATATGGGGGATGAATTACTATGGGGGATGAATTACTATATGGGGGATGAATTACTATATGGGGATGAATTACTATATGGGGGATGAATTACTATAGGGGGGATGAATTACTATAGGGGGGATGAATTACTATATGGGGGATGAATTACTATGGGGGATGAATTACTATGGGGGATGAATTACTATATGGGGGATGAATTACTATGGGGGATGAATTACTATGGGGGATGAATTACTATGGGGGATGAATTACTATGGGGGATGAATTACTATGGGGGATGAATTACTATAGGGGGGATGAATTACTATATGGGGGATGAATTACTATGGTAGATGAATTACTATGGGGGATGAATTACTATGGGGGATGAATTACTATATGGGGGATGAATTACTATGGGGGATGAATTACTATAGGGGGGATGAATTACTATATGGGGGATGAATTACTATGGGGGATGAATTACTATATGGGGGATGAATTACTATGGGGGATGAATTACTATATGGGGGATGAATTACTATGGGGGATGAATTACTATATGGGGGATGAATTACTATATGGGGGATGAATTACTATATGGGGGATGAATTACTATATGCGGGATTAATTACTATGCTTACTATGGGGGAGTATTACTATACTTACTATGGATGACACATACACATCATTCATCTACTCTTGGTCCGGCCCCCGGGTCCAATATATGAACCCATTGCGGCCCTCAAGTCAAAAAGTTTGCCCACCCCTGGTCTAGGCACTGTTGAAAAAAAAACCTTATTCAAACTTTATAATAAATACATGGATAACTGGAGGATTGCGCATGATGACAGTGTCTTCTTAGCTCTACCCTAGGCATTTCATCCTAGCAGACATCATCAGGGGTGGAGGACACACTATTTGCTCTTATGCTCATGGAGGTGTGTATGAGTCTCTTCAACATGGAAGTGTTGCATTACTAAGAAGAACGATACTTAAGATCCTTCAATCCTCAAATGCCTACAATAGGAAATATTTCCCAAAATTTTTTTGTTTTATTAATTATTTAGTGAAAATGGAAAACACCTTTAAGTCATGAGGTGTACAAGGTCACGTCTCTTAGGACATTAGTATTAGAGGTCTCTGATAGCTTTGAAAGTCTAAACTACTCTTTCTTTGATTGGGAAATTCAAATGTTGCAATTAATGATGGAAAAACATGCGTGGGTTTGATTCGTGGGGCGTTCACTATCGATGCAAATAGTAAAGTTCAAATTAAGTTATGCTGTTGATGAGAAATGTTATTGGTTTTCCTATAAATGTAATAAAGTAGTTTTATTTTATAAGTTAAACTTCAGGCAAACGGCTAAATACACAGATTTAATACATATATAGGAGCTGTTTTTCCTGCCAAACTGTTTTCCTGTTTCTGTCTATCCAATTCTGACATTTGTACAGCTCTACCAGAGAGCACAGCCCTGTCTCTCACAGCAGGTGACCAATACTTTTCTCTGCTGCACGTAATTAATGCTTACAGGTCTTGTCCCTACCCTAGCATGTTTTTGTATAATAAAAGGAGAAGCTGCAGACTTGATATCTCTCTGCCATTCTACTCTCTCCTCCTACCAGTGTGCCCACGGTGTGCTCCTTGTACTGCTTCTACCTCTCCAGTCTGCATCTGCATTCTACCAAGTCAAAGTCAGGTACTTCCTGTACATTGTATTAAAAATATACATTTTAGAAGTAGTTAAAAAATAAAAAGCTGCATTCAGGGGCGGACTGACCATTCGGAAACTCGGGCACTGCCCGAGTGCCCGGGGTCAGTAGGGAGCCCCATGAGATGCCCCTGGTACCTTTTTCATAGGCTTTTTTGAGTTTGGGCAAGGACACAGGGGCCCCATGATCCCCTATTGCCCGGGGGCCCCATGAGTTATCAGTCTGCCCCTGGCTGCATTAATTAGTATCTTTTGTATCTGCCAGGAGTTTAGCTTTAACCCATTTTTGACAGTGTTACTCATATATGTTGCAGCGGGGGGTGGGAAATGATGCCCAGCAGCAACATCTATGCTACCCTGTCTTGTTGTGTGGTTCATTCCATCGGTGGCCCCAGATTTGTGATGGAGCTGATAGACATGGCTTCCAAAGACGTCAGCACTGTGCAGCCAATCACAGTGCAGATGGATCGGGAGCTCCATCCACTAGATCTGGGCAGCACAGCCCATTTCAATTACTGGCTTCAGCTGGTTAAACACATCTATTTGTCTGAATTTAGTCATTTATACTCAGAGGATCTTCGAAACCAAATTATTCTATATTCAGTCCATCCGCTGTTGATAAATACAAGAGAACATGTGCTTTGAACAGTTTACATTCGTTATTTGTCATATTGAAACACCTAAGTCTCTGAAGAAAGTGAAGTCCGTAAGTTATTCCTCAGAAACCTGAAACACTGAAAGAGAATTGCAATACTTTTTTCTACTGTCAAGGTGTACATAAGCTGTCTTCAGACTAACCAGACACAAGTTATACCCCTTGAACTATTGAGCTCAACTGGTCCACTAAAGTCATAATGACTTGATTTTAACTTCAAAGGGTGTGGCTTTGCTGAAGTCCTTTATAATATCTCAGCAGTTTTCTTACTGAATAATATCCTTTGAGATCTTGCTCTTAACATGACTTGGATTCTCAGATGTCACCTTGAAAAGGTTTTGAAGAGAGAGCACAATAGATCACAAGAACGTCTTCAGTATAAAATTCTATAGCTCAAGCTGTTCATTGTCCAGCTTCATTGTTAATGTTCACAGGAAGGTTCCTTGTCTAGTTCAAACGCACCGTTGCGTACTCAACTTCACCCGCTTCTTCGATTTGAAAATATGCTTTTATTGCTTCATGGTTTAAATCGGCATAGACTAAAGAGTCTTCTTCTGGTGAAAAGGGAACGCTGATCCGGTATTCCAGATGGGCATTGTCATAGGTGGTTTCGGTGGGCACTGTAGTGAACTCCTTGCATGGTGGACATGAAGGCTCGACACACTCCAAGCAGTTCTCAGGACCTACTGATGTAGCTACATAATGTACCTGAAAAAACATATAACATCATTTTAAAAAAGTGTTGTTTGAATACACATTTCGATTTCCCTTCACTATCTTTCTCAGAGACACAAAAGGAAGTGAATGTAAATATCTTTAGTTTTCACTGGAACTGGTGCCATTATCCCTTCCCCACCCATTGGAAGATTTCCCTCTAATTCCTGTTCCAGAGACAACTTTAACAATTTGATTTTCTTATAATTTTTTATCCAATGACAATGGTCACCAGGACAAATCAGAGAGGGTGAATCTCCCCAGCAGGGGGGCACACAAAACTTGACCAGTGTTCTAACCCTTCACCACTCTATACAAAACTTTAAAAAGTTCTTTATGATTTTTAGGCTCAATCAATCACATACCAAAAATGAATATTTTCACTGAAGCGAATAGCTTTGGTGAAGCTGTTGTATGTGGTATTCTCTATTCACCCATGAATTTCCTTTACCATGGGAACCCCTGACCCCACAGGATGAAGCCTTCCCTGGTTCCTTCTTTACCCCTTTATCAACATGCTAATTTATTATATAAAACTTTTCTGCTTTCATTACATACAGACTGTTTGTGTTCTGGGTATTTGTCCCTGGGTGCATACTGCCCTGAATGAAAGTAGGGCTAGGTGCACCACCCAGCCACAGCAATTGTCAGCCTCTCATAGAGTTTGATAAGCTGCTGACACCGGGCCTGGACGTTGTACCTGTGCTCCCCATCCACGCCTTACAGCCAGCGCAGGGGCGGACTGACCATTTGGAAACTCGGGCACTGAGGGCCCGGAGTCAGTAGGGGGCCCCATGAGATGCCCCTGGTACCTTTTTCATATGCTTTTTTGAGTTTGGACAAGGACACAGGGGCCCCATGATCCCCTATTACCCAGGGGCCCCATGAGTTGTCAGTCCGCCCCTGAGCCAGCGTCTCATGCACCGGGACTAAATGCCCAGTATGCATAAGGCCTTAGTGATGTGGTAAGATCCCTGGTCTACAGAAAGCTGCAAAGCTATGGATATTGTTTCTAACTATATAGAAAATATATGAATGACTAGAAAAGCTACAATTTCTGGGGAAATTGTGTGAAGTGTTCTTGCCTCCACCAGTAGTCTAGGGCTTGAAAATGAGGGTGTGGTGGCAGTTTAGAAATCATGTCCTGATTTTTCAGCTCACACTCTAGCTTTTGTCACTCTACTGCCTGCTCACACACCTGGGTTCCTATGGCAACTCACTCTACAGCAAGGGCAGAGAAGAGCAGTTAAAAACAAACTGCTCCAACTTGCTCACTTCACTGGCGGTTGACATCTTCAAATGGTTGTAGTTTAAAAATTATAAATCCTACACCGAAGAGCTTTGTATTGTGATCACAAGACCCAGACCTACATTTGGATGCATGGTATGTCTCTGAAATATTAAAAATGAAGGCACAGTCGTAGTTTAGAAATTGCCCTTCAAATTTTAGGTGGCTAGAGTGGAGTTTCAATGAACGTGAGTTGCAAAGAAATGGTCATATTGTGAAAACTATCAGGACTATGGCTTAGCCGTGGACATTTTTAGTGGCAGCATGGATAGCTGAACGTTTTGATATAAGATTTGTGTAGGTGGGCTTGAAAATGAAGGATTGATGGCAGTTTAGAAATCATGTCCTGATTTTTCAGCTCACACTCTAGCTTTTGTCAGCTCCCACTCTAGTTTTGAACATTCCGCCATTCATTCCTATGGGACCAATTTCACCACAAAAATGCCGATATTTCATGAACCATTCGGCGAAACGATCCACGAAGTAATAGCACACCAATCGGGAACAATCCGCACGTTTCGGGAAATCATGTTTAGGGCAGCACATTTATTCATTTATTTATTTTGGTGGAGGATGCAGGCAATGATCCCGCTACCTCTTGCACATTTATTTTAATAGGCTGCCCTAAATGCAAGAGTCCCTGACTCTTTTGCAAAATTATGCTGCACCGAAACGCATGGTGGGGTGCCATTAGGAATTAAGGGCACTGCTGCGCATCTGCTAAAGTGCACTGCATTTTTGTGAATGGCGGGAAATTGCGTGATTTTGCACATGTTCCTGACATGCACAAGTGTGAACCTATAGGTCCTGTGCACCGGGAGTGTATCCTTTTATTACTAGAGGACTGTCAGTTTGTATTCAGTTTTATCAAAATTTAGATAGGATATCATTACAGCTTGGCCATAATACCAATGGGGCAATATATGCCGTACCTCTTCTGCTCTGTCTGGGTCTTTAGAACATCTATGTTTTCCTGGAAGCAGAGGGAGAAATTGTTAAAACCAAAATAATATAATGAAAAAAATACATAATATAATAAGTATAAGAGGTAACTGAACATACGCAGGTAGATAGTCAACAAGCTACAGTGCTACCTAAAGCAAAATTAAAGTGATTGTAAATCCTCATCTTGTAAAACAATCCACTCAGTTTAAAATAGAAATGAAAGGCAAAACATTTGTGTATAGATATAAAAAAATTATAAATTAAATATGCTTTTTATAAGTGATCACTCTCTGTTCTCAGCTGCATAATAGCTAGGGGAGGAGAAACAGCAGGATACTAATCTTCCCAGTGAATGGCTGTGCGGGGGATCAGGACAAGTCTGATCATTGAAGGAGAGCAGGCTGAATCCTAGAGCTGACCACGCTGTGCTCGCATGCCTAGTGTGGTCAAATTTTAATAAGAAAGCACAGGGACTGGCAGGAACACCAGGGATTTCAAACAAAGGAAGCAATACAAAGAGATTAGGATACTTTTTCATACAAGTACATGGTACAGCAGGCACATATCAGGAATAGGAAATGTTGGCTTTACGTATTTTTTAAACCTAAAAAAATTTTTGAAAAAAATGGAATTTTTGACAAAAGAGGCTCTATTGTTTTCTTCTGCCATAACTGCTTCTACATGCCTGTTGGCATTTACAGTATGTACATTGAACCATTCAGTGTACATTTATGGCACCGCTCTCTGCCATGATGACGTGACTCCCATGTCCATGTGCAGGACTGACATCATCACAACCTGGGCAATCAGGTGGATGAAGAGCCTGAACCCTGAAGGAAAACTGGGAGAAGACAATAGCGCCCGTGACAACTCAGAGAGCTGCCACCACATCACTGGAGGGGATCGCTTGGCAGGTAAGTTTCCATAATTTGCTATTATGTTGGACAAAGCCATGGCCATGGCAAAGGCTGCTGAATTGTGTCCCAGGCTCCTCTGGCTCAGAAAACAGGGATTGCCTTTTTAAAATGTATTGCAGATTAATTTAGGTGTAGCTTAGGGAAGATGTGGGATACTCCAGAACACTGAACAGGAACGTGAGGACACTCTTTCCTTTGCATCTACTTCTTTACACAGTCCTTTGAGCAGTGGGACATTTGATGGACAGCACTGGGACAGCCACTAGAATCCCTCTCTCAGGTCTGTACTCACGGTGTCCCTTGGACTTGGATTTCTCCCTCCAGACTCTAGACAGTCTCCTCAGTGGAGCCTCCAGACCAGATCCTCAGTGAAACCCTTCAGTTCTCAAAGAATTAGCAGCAGAATAGGCCCTCAGCTATGCATAGCTGGGATATCAATGCAATGAGACAGGCAGGATCTTCAGTTAGATTAGTGTTTCTAAACCCTTTTTTCAGTCAAGGCACCCTTCAAATTATGGACAGTACCGAGGCACCCTTTAAAATTATGAATAGTCTTGAGGCACTCAATTCTAAAATGTGAAAAACTGATAGTTTTATATAACGCAGCAACATTCACACACATAGGACACCCAACATTAGAGGTGATTTATTCTTCCAGAGCAAATACAATTTTGCACACTGGTATGGAGTAGTATTCCAGTGTGTCTCCTCTCCCTCAGTTTTTTACCATCACTGAGCTAATGTGACCCCAGCACTGATGGAGAGGGGCAGGAGAGGGTCAAACTAGGATTCTGTGCAGGCAGCTGACATCTTCTTTATCAACTGAAGATGTCATTGGTTGTCAGGACGCCAGTGGCTAGAAGGTCGTAATGGTGCACAATGAAAACCTGTGGCTTTGTGTAACTAAAAGGCGGGTTTGTTCCACCTGTTGACTTGTATACAAGTTTTGGGCAATTTGTAGACATTTTGCCAAGGCACCCCTGAAAAAATCTCAAGGCACCCCAGGGTTGGTTGAGAAAGGCTGAGTTAGGCTACCAAGAAGGGTAGCAGCCCTTCTGTCTGGAAACCTCTCCTCCTGGGGAAGAACCTTGCCCTCTGGGGCTCCAAACTATTTATGCACTCCCCAACCACCATCTGGGCAGACCTTCCCAGTGACTGGCTAGAGCTGCCTAATATTCAAGCTGCTCATTTGACTCTCCAACACACTACATTCAGGAGGAAACAATCAAACTCGCAGCTTGCAATGCCCAGAGTAGCCCCAAATTAATCACGAGCCATGGAACTAAATTTGCCTAACCAAACTTATCAGCCTACCTGGGAGGGTGCTATATAATGTATTGTAATTTGTATGACCAGGTTTAATTCCAGGTTAATTAGGTCAACTACATGACAATGGGTAGGAAATCTAACTCCTTAATTCGCCGGTACCCCTATCAGTTAATAAAGGTAAAAAACGCCACCAAATATCATTTATTCAGTGAATAAAAATGAAAGTGTGAAGGTGGACACTAGAGCATGGGCTTTAGGTAGCTGCCTAGTGGACTCTTTTACCAGTTTTCTGAGGGGATAGATACACCCGGTTGATCTGGGATCTGCAGGGAAAGTTCACTCATTACAAATTGAACTGTTTATGGAGAGGTTCAAGATCTGGCCATTGTGCAGGCAAGGATCTTCTCCAACACTACTCCCTATGGTGCCAGATAGATCAACAGCTCCCTTGTCTTATGGTTAGTGAACCACTCAAAGTTTTGTCATAGGTGCAACACACTACATGCAGGAGGAAACAATCAAACTCACAGCTTGCAATGCCCAGAGCAGCCCCAAAGTAATCATGTGCTGCTCTGCTGACTACAGGAGAGCCATGGAACTAAATTTGCTTAACCAAACTTAGCAGTCTATCTGGGAGGGTGCTACATAATGTATTGTAATTTGTAATGCCAGATTAATTAGGTCAACTACATAACAATGGGTAGGAAATCTCACTCCTTAATTTGCCCCTACCAATATCAGTTAATAAAGGTGAAAAACGCCACCAAGTATGAAGGTGGACACTAGAGCATGGGCTTTAAGAAGCAGCCTAGAGGACTTTTTTTTACCAGTTTTCTAAGGGGATAGACACACCCAGTTGATCTGGGATCTGCAGGGAAAGTTCACTCATTACAAATCAGACTGTTAATGGAGAGGTTCAAGATTTGGCCATTGTGAAGGCAAGGATCTTCTCCAACACTACTCCCTATGGTGCCACATGGATCAAGAGCTCCCATGTTCTATGGTCAGTGAACCACTCAAAGTTTTGTCATAGGTGCAACACACTACATGCAGGAGGAAACAATCAAACTCGCAGCTTGCAATGCCCAGAGCAGCCCCAAAGTAATCATGTGCTGCTCTGCTGACTACAGGAGAGCCATGGAACTAAATTTGCCTAACCAAACTTAGCAGCCTACCTGGGAGCAGGGGCAGACTGACAACTCATGGGGCCCCGAGGTAATAGGGGATCATGGGGCCCCTGTGTCCTTGCCCAAACTCAAAAAAGCCTATGAAAAAGGTACCAGGGGCATCTCATGGGGCCCTCTACTGACCCCGGGCCCTCGGGCAGTGCCCGAGTTTCCAAATGGTCAGTCCACCCCTGCCTGGGAGGGTGCTACATAATGTATTGTAATTTGTATGAACAGGTTTAATGCCAGATTAATTAGGTCAACTACATAACAATAGGTAGGAAATCTCACTCCTTAATTCGCTGGTACCCCTATCAGTCAATAAAGGTGAAAAAACGACACCAAGTGTGAAGGTGGACACTAGAGCATGGGCTTTAAGAAGCAGCCTAGAGGACCTTTTTACCAGTTTTCTAAGGGGATAGACACACCCGGTTGATCTGGGATCCACAGGGAAAGTTCACTCATTACAAATCGGACTGTTAATGGAGAGGTTCAAGATTTGGCCATTGTGTGGGCAAGGATCTTCTCCAACACTACTCCCTATGGTGCCACATGGTTCAACAGCTCCCTTGTCTTATGGTCAGTGAACCAATCGAAGTTTTGTCATAGGTGCTGTGGACAACTATACCTCAGTTATTACTTACCATTCAAAAATCATAATCTATGACTGGATTTACTGAGCATAACAATAATGAATTTTATTATTTTGAAAAGTACTATTGAATAAGATATTGGATTTTGAAAACACCTATTGTCATTCTGAATGTGTGTGACCTAATTGTTACTGCCATAATCCATACCTGTTACCTCTCATATTGTTAATCAAACCATTTGCCCTCCAGAGGATTTGCCCCGGCAGTGACTGACATCCCCAGCAGCCAATAGTGGCGCGGATATATATATATGTGATTTTGCTCAGCCGTGCCGCCCTGTAGCAGTACATCTGCTATAGGGCAGCAGGCAAGCGGTTAATAAAGGCTTGTAAACAAAAATAAATGTAAAAAAAAAAGTACTACTTTGTATGTAGTATGTTAAAGCTGAACCCAAGGCGAACTGCTAAATGCGTATATGAAATACAAAGATGTAAATTGGATAGATTATTGATTTATGCCTATTTATGGATTTATAATTTTTGTCATTAATTATTTTAACTTTTTTAAAATATATTTATTGATACGTTGATGTATTGATGTAATGCACTTTGTTTTGATTTCTTAGAGTATTTGTTATGGTATAAATTATTATCTTTTTTTTTTACTTATTTTTTGGGTAGCAATAACATTTTCTAATATTGTTCAGCTATTTATACAGGAGCTTGAATCGTGAGGTTTTGAAGTGAGAGCAGAATTATTTGTATTGGCTTACTAAAGGATGTAATAATAATCACAGAACTACAATAAAGGCTAAGAGCCCGGTCAATTTGCAAAATGAAATGGCACCTGAAATCGCATCTAATGAATGTGAATATCAGTGTGTTAACATGTGCGATTTGCTGCAGCGCGATTTTTACAGTAGTTCTTGCATTACTTTTTTCTTCAGTTTTGTTGCAATTTCACATACATAGAATTCAATGGAAAACGCACTGCAAATTGCAAGAAATTGTTGAAAATATTCACAAGTAGCAATAAAGTCTTCAGAAATCACACCTGAAATTGCACACAAATCCCGTGATTTTTGATCACAGCGGTCCATCTTTTAGGAGAACGTAATAAATACACCAATTTTTGCAGGCATAAAAATGTGTGTTTATTATCTTTTTTTGCGTAGTCCTGAAGACTCTTCCTCCACCTCTCAAGGTACGGGCTTTTGGTTGGATAGATGGATGAAGTGTTTACATTTGCACCATGTTATCTCCTTAATATGGATGGTATATGGTGCAAAGGGTGGAGTAATGCAGGCCATAGATGGGGTTGAAAACCGGCCGTTTTTTTACAAGAAAAAAACAAAAAATCGGTCGTTCGATCGGCCGACGTTACCACCAACGGTAAAAGAAATCGGCCGATTTTCATCCCCTCTACGGCCGGCATATAATTACTTCTGTCCCTTGCAGAGAGCTCCGCTATTATATTTGACATGAAAAAGTATTGCGGTTGCAACAATGTATCCATTTCGGATATAGATGTTTTATTTGGATACAAATAGTTACATTTTGCAACCACAAGACTTTTCATATAAAATATAATAGCGAACTGGAATTCTTCTTTTTCTTCTACTTCTTTTTCTCCTTCTTCTTCTTCTTCTTCTTGCAGGTCACGGCTCATGCGCAGATTTTTTTATCGGTAAAACGATCTGCCGATTTTCCCATCATTGCTGGGAAAATCGGCCGATCGGCAAAATTGGCCAATTTTTTTCCAACTTTAATTTATTTTTCGGCCGAAAAATCGCCCGATTTTCGACACATCTATGGCCTGCATTAGCTCCTAAGTTTGGTCTTTTATATCTCCCTGGAGGTTGACATTATCTTTAACGTCTGTATTTGTCTATTGCTGTATTTGTCTATTTTTTATTCAGTTTATTTTAATTTGGGATTTTGGGACATTATTTTATTTATGCATGCAATATCGTTTGTGTTTGAGATTTGCACATTGATTTATGGACTTGAGTATCGCAGCACCAATTTTATTTGTATTTTTGTATGTTTTTGTATGCACATAGGAGAGTGTTTGTTTTTAGCTGCAAGCAGCTACTACACCCTGTTCCAAATTATTATGCAAATTCTATTTAAATGTCACAAAGATGAAATATTTTGTTTTTCAGTGTAACTCATGGATGGCATTGTGTGTCAGGGCTCTTTTGATCACTGAAAACAATCTCGGAGACCTGTGATAATTAGATTGGCCGGTGAGCCCAATTTAAGGAAAAACTACTAAAGGAGGGTGTTGCACATTATTAACCATTAGCCGCCCAGCCAATGGCCGTTTGGTGGCTTCAGATGTGCCTCTTCATTCCGGGTGCACGCCATTTGGCGTGCTCCCGCACATGCGCCATTTGCGGTAATGCAGAGCAGCGCAGCAGCGGGATCTGTCACGGGCCGTGCACCTCGGACACGGCCGATGACAGATCCGAGTACCGGCTCCCGTTGCTGGTACCATGTGACCTGCTGTGACCAATCACAGCAGGTCACATGACAGTTGTATACAATGGATGGCTTCATTCATGATGCCATCCATTGTATACTAGTGCCTAGCTGTGAATGGTCACAGCTAATCACATGCACATGTCATGTGATTAGCTGTGACCAAATCACAGCTAAGCACAAAAAAAAAAAAAAAAAAAAAAAAAAGCTGAATGAATCGATTTCATTCAGGTAAATGCTTGCTTATAGCAAAGTAATTCTTTGCTATAAGCAAATTGTGTAAAAAAAAAAAAAATACTGATCACTTCCCCAAAGTAGTACAGTGTTACTATGGTAACATTGTACTACTTTCGTCATAGTAAAATATGAAAAAAAAATCTTAAAAAAAATAAAAAAAAATGTAATAAAAAATTAAATATAATAAAAAAATTAAAAAAAATTAAAAAAAAAATATATATATATTTTTTCATACTGTCACCAGTCAGTGTCCCTGTTAACCGCCATGCCAGTTATATGATGACGCTGTACTGCACTGGTGACAGTATGTAAAAAAAAAAATAGTGAAAATAATTTTTTTAATTTTTTAATTTTCCGAAAAATTATGACATAAAAATACAACTTCAAAAAACTCGCCATGCCTCTCATGAAGTACGTCGGACTGTCTACTCTGCAAAAAGTGGTCATTTGGGGGATATCTGTACTGTTCTGACATTCTTGGACCTCAAGAAATTAGATTGGCTGTCAGTACTTCAGGATTGATCAATATTCAGATCTATACCATAGTTTGTGAACTCTATAACTTTCCTACAAACTAAAAAATACATCCTAATTTGGGTTATTTTCACCAAAGACATGTAGCAGAATACATCTCGGCCTAAATTTATGAAGAACAATTATTTATTTGTAAACTTTTATAACAGAAACAAAGAAAAATGTGTTTTTTTTTCAAAATTTTTGGTCTTTTTTTGTTAATTTAGCAAAAAATAAAAACCCCAGCGGTGATTAAATACCACCAAAAGAAAGCTCTAGTTGTGTGAAGAAAATGATAAAATTTTAGTTTGGGTACAATGTTGTATGACCGCGCAATTGTCATTCAAAATGTGAGAGCGCTGAAACCTGAAAACTGGCCTGGGCAGGAAGGTGTAAAATTGCACGGTATTGAAATGGTTAAGCAGAGCACCATTTTCAAGCAATATGGGGAAGAAAAAGGATCTCTCTGCTGCCGAAAAGAGTGAAATAGTTCAATGCCTTGGGCGAGGTATGAAAACATTAGATATTTCACGAAAACTTAAGCGTGATCATCGCACTATTAAGAGATTTGTGGCTGATTCAGAGCACAGACGGGTTGGTGCAGATAAAGGCACATTGAGGAAGATTTCTGCCAGATCCATGCATCGGATCAAGAGAGCAGCTGCTAAAATACCATCACATAGCAACAAACAGATATTTGAAGCTGCTGGTGCCTCTGGAGTCCCACGGACATCAAGGTGTAGAGTCCTCCAGAGTCTTGCAACTGTGCATAAACCTTCTATTTGGCCACCACTAACCAATGCTCACAAGCAGAAACGACTGCATTGGGCAGAAAAATACATGAGGACTAATTTTCAAACAGTCCTGTTCACTGATGAGTGCCGTGCAACCCTGGATGGTCCAGATGGATAGAGTAGTGGATGGTTGGTGGACGGCCACCGTGTTCCAACAAGGCTGCGACGTCAGCAAGGCGGTGGTGGAGTCATGTTTTGGGCCGGAATCATGGGAACAGAGCTGGTCAGCCCCTTTAGGGGCCCCAAAGGTGTAGATGACCTCTGCAAAGTATGTGGAGTTTATGACTGACCACTTTCTTCCCTGGTACAGAAGGAAGAATTATGCTTTCCATAATAAAATCATCTTCATGCAGGACAATGCACCATCTCATGCTGCAAAGAATACCTCTGCATCAATGGCTGTTATGGGGATAAAAGGAGAGAAAGTCATGGTGTGGCCTCCATCCTCCCTTGACCTCAATCCTATTGAGAACCTTTGGAGCATCCTCAAGCAAAAGATCTATGAGGGTGGGAGGCAGTTTACATCCAAACAGCAGCTCTGGGAGGCTATTCTGACATCTTGCAAACAAATTCAAGCAGAAACTGTCCAAAAACTCACAAGTTCAATGGATGCAAGACTTGTGACGCTGCTATCAAATAAGGGGTCCTATGTTACAATGTAACGTGACCTATTAAAATGTTTATAAAGTTAAAACGTTGTTAAAAGTTTGATTGAAATAGATTTTGATTTCAGTAAATATTCTGCAAACACAACCAATGACAATTTTCAGTTCTCTACAACCTATAAAGTGTTTTGAAACTTCCTGTGCGGAATAATTTGGAACAGTCATTGGAAGTGTTTTATGTTTAACAAAAATCCTGTTATCATTAGGAGGTTTGTTCAATAAAATGTGAATTGTACTCTTAACCACTTCCAGACCGGACACTTTTACCCCCTTCCTGTCCAGGGCAATTTTCAGCTTTCAGCGCTATTACACTTTGAATGACAATTGCGTGGTCATGCAACACTGTAACCAAATGAATTTTTTACCATTTTTTGAGACAGATAAAGCTTTATTTTGGTGGTATTTATTCACCGCTGGGATTTTAATTTTTTTTGCTATGTAAATGAAAATGTCCAAAAA
This sequence comes from Staurois parvus, assembly GCF_062004578.1. Lineage (NCBI taxonomy): Eukaryota > Metazoa > Chordata > Amphibia > Anura > Ranidae > Staurois > Staurois parvus. Next base: position 4,027,303 of record NW_028318370.1, on the reverse strand, counting down.
TGTTAAAAAAAAGTTTTTTTTATAAAATTTTGCAAATAAATAATATTTCATCATAAATCTTTGCCAAAATGTATTGTATTAGTAAAAACAAAAAAATCCAAATTAGTTTATAACCAAAAATTATAATTTTTAAACTTTTTTTTTAGATTTTTATTTTATTTTTTTATCTTATTTTTTTTTTTTACATACTGTCACCCTAGCAGTACAGTGTCACCATGGAGGGTGATGAAGATTTTTTTTTTTTTTTACACTGATTGCTTTTAGACCCATATAGGATGTAAAAGCAATCATTTCTCTTTCTCTCTGACTGCATTCTTGCACTTATTGAGAAGTGTTGAGTGAGCTGTGATTGGTCACAGCTTGTCACATGGTACAAGGCTGTTGTGCATAGCCTTGTACCATGTGACCTCTGTGATCATTCACAGATTTCACACGTAGTAAGCAATGATATCACAAGTGACATCTTGTAATACTTTGCATGTGATCACTAATTGGCCAATCAGTGATCAAATGATCGGGACCTCGTACAGAGGTCCCGTCCGACGATCGGTGTTTCACTGTGTCCGGAGGACACAGCGGGCACCAGATCGCGGTGCTGCGTGCTCCCAGGGAGCCCGCACAAGCAGGGTGCGGGGAGGCCGTTTATAAACAGCCACCTGACCCTGCACTGCCACCGTCCGGCCGTTTATATGCAACGGCCGGTCAGGAAGTGGTTAATAGCTGATAACATGAGAATTATGCTGACTGTTAATTACATCAAATATTTAGGTAAATGAGAAAAATATCATTTGCATAATAATTTGGAACACGGTGTATAATGCATTTATATGATACTGCTGTCACTTTATAATTATCTGTTGTCTTCATTAAGACATCACTGCTGTATCACTTGCTAGCGCACTATTTTGTGCAATTATCACCAATTTTTCCACTTTAATTATTTATTCTAGTGCTGTATTTTTTGATTACATTGTATGTTTGAGGATTTTAGAGGTTTTTCCTTTATGGTAGCAGCTTTTTATTATTATTATTTTCTAGTAAGCGCTCGCTTCATTATCTTTAGTTTTTGTAGCTGCTGACTTTCATTTTTTGCAGTTTGACTGAAACTCCGCTTTAACAAATTAGTAAATTATGTTTAGGAGTCTTTATCCCATCAGCCTCTCATCAATGATCTCTCTGCACCATTTTATTGGAGTTCTCATTAACAACTTACCCCGCTTTCTTCGTCGACAAAAAACAAGAAGGCTGATAATGATAATCATGAAACAAACTCCTCCGGCAGAAGCCATAAAATACACCAAGATTTTAAACTGTTCCCGTGCTGAGATGACTGGTATTGATGTTGCGCCTGTATTATGCAAAAAAAATATATATATATCAATGAATTGAAATATTTCTGAAGATTTGCAATGTCTGTCTCTAAGTGAGGGCACAGTATTTCCTATGGGGTTAAAGCTACCTATTTCCAGATCTAACCACACCCACATTTCACTAAAGTCTTGCCCATTTAGTTAAGCCACACCCATTGCACTTTACATATGGATTCATCCGATCCATACCAAACCGCTCTCTTCGGTCCTCCCAAGACCTCCTGCTCTCTAGATCCCGTGTCATCTCCTCCCAGGACTTCTCCCGAGCTTCTCCCATCCTATAGAACTCTCTACCCCAGTCTGACTATCTCATACTCCAGGGGTGTCCAAACTATGGCCCTCCAGATTTTGAGGAACTGCAAGTCCCATGAGGCCTTGCAAGGCTCTGACATCCACAAGCAAGACACCCAGAGGCAGAAGCATGATGGGACTTGTAGTGCTTCAACAACTGGAGGGCCATAGTTTGGACACCCCTGTCCTAATCCATCCACCTTTAGATGATCCCTGAAAACCCTTCTCTTTAAATAAGCCTATCCTGCTTCTAACTAATGCTCTGTGTTTTTCTTTCCTCCATCAGCTCATCCCCCCCACAGCTATTACCTTTTGTATCACTCAACCCTTCCTACCAGGGGCGGACTGACAACTCATGGGGTCCCCGGGCAATAGGGGATCATGGGGCCCCTGTGTCCTTGCCCAAACTCAATAAAGCCTATGAAAAAGGTACCAGGGGCATCTCATGGGGCCCTCTACTGACTCCAGGCCCTCAGGCAAATGGTCAGTCTGCCCCTGCTTCCTACTAGATTGGAAGTTCTAAGGAGCAGGGCCCTCGGTTTTCTGTTGTACCAAATTGTATTGTAACTGTAATGTCTGTTTTTATATTGTAAAGTGCTGAGCAAACTGTTGGCGCTATAAAAATCCTGTCTAATAATAATAATAATCCATTAATAACCTCCTTGATAATTAAAAAGCTCCATATCTTGTAGAGTATAGCTTTTAATGACCCACTCACTGTAAGGCAAGGTTCACATTTGCTCTTCCTTTGAAAAGTGATCTGCAGTGGATCGGCTAAACAGCCGCTGTCAGGCATTCAGGAGGTGATCCTGCCACCTCCTGAATGTCTGCCCCTGTTTGGTTCTTTGTTTGCCAAAGGCAAGTGTTTGGCTCACAGTTGTATCATGGCTACTTTGACTTGAATGGGCAAGTTTGACAGGTGGAGCCACCTATCAAATCTACACGTCATATTAAATTTGCTGTGGCTGCGTCACAATGCATCATGGCCACGCATGTGAACAACGTCCTCCAGCTGTATAGTGCAGTAGTCTTTAGGTGGAGGTTGGGGGGCGATCAACCTGCAGCTCGGCCACCTGTTCTCAAAGTGTTACTCAACCCCTGCATTCACTATATCTGGTCTCCCCAGACCCTGCATTCACTATATCTGGTCTCCCCAGACCCTGCATTCACTATATCTGATCTCCCCGGACCCCACATTCACTATATCCGCTCTCCCCGGACCCTGCATTCACTATATCTGGTCTCCCCAGACCCTGCATTCACTATATCTGGTCTCCCTGGACCCTGCATTCGCCATATCCGCTCTCCCCGGACCCTGCATTCACTATATCTGGTCACCCCGGACCCTGCATTCACTATATCGGGTCTCCCCGGACCCTGCATTCACTATATCTGGTCACCCCGGACCCTGCATTCACTATATCGGGTCTCCCCGGACCCTGTATTCACTATATCTGGTCTCCCCGGACCCTGCATTCACTATATCTGCTCTCCCCGGACCCTGCATTCACTATATCTGGTCTCCCCGGACCCTGGATTCACTAAATCAGGTCTCCCAGGACCCTGCATTCACTATATCTGGTCTCCCCGGACCCTGGATTCACTAAATCAGGTCTCCCAGGACCCTGCATTCACTATATCTGGTCTCCCTGGACCCTGCATTCAGTATATCTGGTCTCCCCGGACCCTGCATTCACTATATCTGGTCTCCCCGGACCCTGCATTCACTATATCTAGTCTCCCACAGTACACACAGCATTAAATTGCAATTATTTTAGTAAATATAAACTGCTTAATACTTTTTCTCATCAGCAGTATATAGCAGTCTTGTGATTTCTATCAGTGTCCAGCAAAGCACTACAGGAAGAGTTTTCATTCTGCTCTAGGAGGATGCAGAACCTCTGACCCTCTGTCTGGACAGCTCTGATTGGCCCTGTGCTGATCACAAGCACTCTCCCAAGAAAAAAAATAACCTCTCTAGCAATACACACTAAACTGAGAATGTGCAGAGTGACTCTACACCATATGTCTTATAAGGAGAAAAGAAGGTTAGGATCAGAGAAGACAGAATCAAACAGCTTTTTTTACACAATGCGGAGGATTAACCCCTTAGGTTCCATAGTGAGTATAACAAGCATGCTCTACTGCATCTACAGACTGATTGTACTGTTGTGGGTTTAGTAACACTTTAAATGGGCAAGTCTGACAGTTGGCACCGCCCATCAAATCTACACATCGTATGAAATTTGCTGCGGCTGCAACACAATGCATCATGCCGCACATGTGAACAATGTCCTCCAGCTGTATAGTACAGTAGTCTTTAGGTGGGTGGTTGGGGGGGATAAACCTGCAGCTCAACCACCTGTTCTTAATGCCCCCCACCCCAGCCGCTCGTGTGAATGAGGTGTAACTGAGCCGTGATCGAATATGCACATTCTTCCTCCATGATGGTAGGCTGCGAACTCAAGTACAGCAATATCCCTCCTGCCCTCCTTCCTGAGAGTTCGCAGCACAAACACCTCACTGATCATGATATTATCTCATTCACCATAATTAAATCTATTCTTTTGGGAGCTCAGCTCATGTTGAAGTATGAAAGTGGACAGCCCAAGAGAGGCAACATAACTTGTATACTGTATGTAAACCAAACAACTAAGATCTCCTATAATCTTCAATAAGGTCACGTTTTTTCAAAATACACCTTTGATCGTTTTCATTTGTCAGCTGTGATTGAAATGAAAAGAGAAGAATGGGAACCGTAAGAAAAAAAGAATCATACTCGCCTAGATGGCTGCAACACCTATCCCAGCTGCAGCTGCCCCCCACCACCTCTAAGACCGAGAACTGAGCGATCAAACACCACTGATCACTCAGCTCTCGGTCTATCAGTCACCAGCTCTGTGCTCTGCTGTCAAGGTCCTACCTTTTGTCAGAGGTTATGCTGCTCAATGTGCTGGCATCCATCTTAGGTTTCTGCAAAGCATGGTGGGAGCCTTTTATGCTTTCAGGCCTCTGCGGTCCATCCCCCAGAGGGGTGTGGTTGAGCACATTTAAGCCTGTTGTCTGCACTTGCTCTATGCATTCGTGTCCTGTTTGTTAGTGTTGTTGCAAGCTCTTACTCTACTCTCGTGGCTCTCCTGGAAACTGACTCGGCTTTGACTAAGACTATTCTCAGCCTTATCCCTTTATCTGACCTCCCGATGCTGAACCCGGCTTGTGACCCATGTATTCTTGTCTACCGTTCTGTACTGTCTGTCCCGCTGTTATCGACCCGGCCTGTCCGACTATGCTATCGTTCTTATCTGGTTCCTACCTGCTATACACCATTGGCGGCGGCCATTACCGCAGCTGGGGTTTCTCGGGGGCCGTGACCTGGTTCCTGGCTGCGTCAAGTCCATCCCCACCATCAGGGGCCCTGGTGAAGGGCAGCCTGGGGCTTAGACTCCGCGCCCTGAGGGACTCCGGTCTGTGGGTGGTGGTTGTCGTCAGTCGGTGCGTGACCCTGCCATTAGGCCTGCCTGTCCATTCCACAGCTCCTGCCCTGACATCTGCCTCCCCAGTGCTCACTGAAGCACTCGGCTGTGGAGGGGATGGCTAACTCAGTCTCTCAGACACTCGCTGAGAGGCTAATCCAGCTGCCAGTCCAGGCTTCTGGGTGGATCCCAACCATATGGTCTGTGACATCTGAAAACAGATCACAGTAGTGCAGAAATATAGCCAAAAAAGCTTAGGCCCATACTTCTTCTGTTAGTCCTGCATTGAAGCTCTCTCTGAAGACACTTCCTATTATAGAGTGGCAATGCTCTATCCCTGTCTAACACAGCACTGCATTTCTGGCAGGACCAACAGGTGCTTTCTGTATTTCCTGAAAATGTTCTTAGCCTAAAAAATAAAACTAACACAGGCAACACATCCAAGGACTGTAATTTGCAAAATATAGAACTTTTGTTCTTGGATTTAGTTTTCCTTTAAGTGTTGTCATGGAAGGTAGGCCATCTTTAGTAAGTTTATATACAACAGTTAGGACTTACTGGAATTTAGCATATTCACAATTGTAGCTTCATTCATAGCTTGAGCTGGAAAGAAAGTGGAAAAGAGAATGCAGAATTATTCATAGAGAAAAGCAGAAAAACAATTTATATGATTCAGTAATTGCTTTATTATTATTATAGGCAGTGGTTAGCTCCAGTGTTCTGGGCTTGGGTCCTAACATGAAATGCTATGTACACGTGCTCCAGATTCCTTTCTCTATCCTAAGCCCCACGGTCCTTTTTGGAGAGTATAGATGGATTTGAAGCTCTGCTAGGATTTTCTTGACAGGCAGATGTAGCACCCTCCTAGTGTATGATGTATGATGATAGTGTAGGATACTAGGTAAATTTAGTTATGGCTCCTTCTGTAATCAAGGGAGCATTGATTGTTTTGTCTGGTCCGTTCAGCGTTTCATGGGTTTGATTGCTTCCCCCTGCTTTTAGAAGCAGTTTCTTGAGTTTAGGGAAGGAATATTTTAATAACCAGCCTGAATATTGATCAGGGCCTAGCAATTCCTTGGGGAGGTGTGCTCAGTTGGTGGCTGGGAAGCTGCTAAATAGTATGGAACCCTGGAGAGATTGTCTTTCCCCAGGAAGGAGAGTTCCAAGCCTTAGGGGGCTTTTGCCCCTTAGACAACTTATGGACTATGTTGCTGTTCTGTGAGGTCTTAGTGGTGGCAGAGCTGGGACCTGGAAGTCATCTGAAACTGTCTGTAGGAATTTCCTAAAGGGATCTGGTCTAGAGGAAGACTGTCTCACTTACTGGTTTGTTTCGAGGAGGCGGCAAGGTGGCAGTTGACCTGGGACTTGTGAACTGATTCCAGGTGACTGTGTGCTTCTGGGATATATGTTCCAGAGGTAGCTTGGACTGAAACTGCTCTCACTGGGTCTCAGATACTGGTCATTCCCTGTCTTCAGCAGTATCCTACACTGTGAACTTAGAGAAGAGTGTCCTCCTGTACTGTGCAGTGTTCCTGAGAACGCACTGGATACCAGTGACTATGCAGTGGTACAGGGTAACCCATACCTCCCAACTTTTTGAGATGGGAACGAGAGACACCTATTAGCAAACGTATGCAGGCATAGGACACAGCCCCTGCCATGGCGCCTTAAAGGAAAATTATACAAAAAAAGATTAGTTGAACCCACAAGTGCTTTTGTTTGCCACTACTATTTCTTTACATTGGCTTTTGAGTTTTACAAATGCAACAATTTAGAAACTGGATGAAAGGTTTAGCACTGGAAAACACGTTTTGATAGATAAATAGTGCATTTTATATACAACTATATAGATCAGACCAAAATGAGGGGCAAATGAGGAGGAAAGAGGGACAGAGGAACTTTGTTCCAAATCAAGGACAGTCCCTCCAAATCAGGGAGTCACTCCAAATCAGGGACAGTTGGGAGGTATGGGTAACCAGATGCCAAAGAGACTTGCCCCTCTCTTGTTACAAATTTCACCAGCAATAAATCACAAAAAGACAACTCCTAGACTGTTTATTGGAGCCAGAGTGAATGGATTGTTACTTGGGTGGACAGGCAGCCTCTACACTTTTACATGAACCAGTTCATACCAGCAGCCCCCCTTGAGGTATCACTATACAAAAAATACACTCTCCAACAATGTCAGTGCCAGGGGCGGACTGACCATTCGGGCACTTGGGCACTGCCTGAGGGCCCGGGGTCAGTAGGAGGCCCCATGAGATGCTTCTGGTACCTTTCATAGGCTTTTTTGGGTGTGGTTTGAGTGTGGGCAAGAACACAGGGGCCCCATGATTTCCTATTGCCCGGGGGCCCCATGAGTTGTCAGTCCGCCCTTGGTCAGTGCTTTTCAAAACTTCATTATTATGGACGATTGTGTGGGGAGGTCTAACCAGCAGGCACCTGTGTTCACTGACAGATGCTCACTATGCAGGCTTGTGAGTGGTGGCTTTCCCAGGTTTTTGGAAGGATTTTGATTATGTCAGTGTTCCCATTGAGAATGTTTCCCCTTAATTCTGGTCCCAATTACTGTTTTTTCTGTGACAGTAATAAAAACATGTTAGTGGTTGTAATGTTCTACTCTGTTTAGCTACATACATTCTCACTGAAGAGATTTCTTCTCACTTTCTGTCTTATTGATCCCTATCACCAGGACAGAAAGTGATGGGAAGAGCTACCAAATGGGGGACACAATTAAAAAATAAAATTTTTGAGTTCTCTTTTAAAGGCTCCAAAAATTGTGTGTGTGTTGGCAGCACAGGGGAACTGTATGCTGTCAGCTTTATTTTATTACTTGAGGTTAAGTAAGACCCCACACCGGCATAATAACGTCTTTTCACCTGGCAGTGATACCCAACCTATCCTGGCATTGACAGTTGACAGTTCTATACATGTTGTACTTTACAATTTACTCTTTAGTCCAAAAGCAGGGGGGTAAGCTGCTCTGTACATGGTGAGGCCTCGCATACTCGTGGTCCAGGCCCATTCCATAGGAGGGCTCCATTAGAACCCCTCTTCCTCCTCCTTCCTTTTACTTTTATTCTCCATCACCCAGAAGGTTAACATAAATGTTTTACACCTCATTCCCCATTCGTTCCCCCAATTTCCATTCATTGTAGGAGTATATGTCCACTCTTTTCTCGTACTAATACAGACCAGTCCTTGTTACTAAGTCAGAACTCTCTTTACTTGAATAAAAATATAAAAGTATGGTTCCTCTTTATCTGTATATCATAGTTTTTCATCAGTCACGTGGCAATGCAAAGGTTACAAAACATGTCTGAGTTTCTTCTCAACTAGTTCTTGGGCTTGGACTATGCTGTGGTTTCTCACACCTCTAGTCTATAGTAGCTTTCAACCAGTGGTAAAATTGCTCAATTATACAGTCCCGTTTCTGGGTCCTGCTAAGGGATAACCCCAGTTAGGTGCAGCACTGCATCCTCCAATGTATAGTCCTTCTCACTCCCATGACCAACAACCAACTTCTTGGCACCACAGATCAAATAGCAAACACCCCACAGTTTGTTATCCCCTGGACTACCAGCCATTGACCCCTTATGTGAGAATCCGTGTCCGTCCAGCGACAGCCCCAAAACATCACTGCTGTAGAGGAGATCTGCATGGAGGAATGGGCCAACATACCAGCAACAGTGTGTGCCAACCTTGTGAAGACTTACAGGAAACGTCTGACCTCTGTCATTGCCAACAAAGGATATATAACAAAGTATTGAGATGAACTTTTGATATTGACCAAATACTTATTTTCCACCATAATTTGCAAATAAATTCTTTCCAAATCAGCCAATGTGATTGTCTGGATTGTTTTTCTCATTTTGTCTCTCATAGTTGAGGTCTACCTATGATGCCAATTACAGGCCTCTCTCATCTTTTTAAGTGGGAGAACTTGCACAATTGGTGGCTGACTAAATACTTTTGTGCCCCACTGTACATATACTTCTGTAATATTTATTAAATAAATGATTTTGCAATTTTATTTCAAGTTTTTTTAAACTTCCCTGTAAATCTCAGCTGCTTTGTGTCTGGGGATATGGAAGGAAAGACATGGGTAACTTGTTTAACAAGTCAGATGGGAGATGCTAGGGATAATGGGGAGGACAGCCAATGTGACAACAAATGCACCCATGCTTCCAAAATGGCCCAGCACCGCAGACTGCTCTATATCCAGGAACATTGGTGAAAAGCATTCTAAATGGATTTGTCACAAGCTCTGACTGGGGAAAGTTTATTCGCTCTTACCTAGTCATGGGGCTTCTGAGTCATGGCAGTGGAGCTGTACACACAAATGTTTCTGGAGGACACATCTGGTGGTTGTATCTAGACAGGCCCCAATGGTCTTCCCAGGAACAAGAGCCTGGTCAAACTCTAAGTTAGGCTACCTCTGTTTATTCACCAATGCCCACCATATCCATGGTACCATTGATGCTTCAAATAGGATGTTGTGTCAATCCAATAGGGTTTGTGTACACAGACATTGGTGTGCATTTTAGGAAAATGCAGGAAAACAAACACAAGTCAGCAGACTTCAATAGAGTTGTGTACATAACCTGCTTTGTGTTGGGTTGCTTTCTTTGGATGTAGCAAGTCTGATGGCAGTGCATTTGGATTGACAAAGCAGGTCAAGCACAAAGTTTCTTGTGAAATGTTGCAATTTGCATTTGAATGCATATGTTGGAGCAGCAATGGGCTCCAATAGGAAAGGTCAATTTTGACATGAATCCTCACTCTGCTCTCCGCTTACTAGCAAGTTTAGATGCTGTCAGCATGCTTTGAAATTTCAGCGATAAGGGGATAATATACTGATATTCTACAAATCATAGTTTATTTACAGCATCATCAAAATATATTTTAAAATCTGAACTGACTTACCAGGCAAAGTAATTTCTATTGAACGCCCTACGATCTGCTCATTGTTGTAGGTTGCTGAACATTTATAAAATCCTGTGTAATTTGTGTGCACAGAGTTCACCCTTAGAACATGAACTGCTTCTTTTTCTTTTATGTCTTCCCATTCGGAGGAGATCCGAGGATCCGGTTCTACAGGCTCACATTTATTATTTTGTTGTTGATCTATTCTGCACCAGGTCACATTGGGCAGATCCTGGGAGCAGAAAGAGACTGGACATCTCAGGACAAATGAATTAGATTGACTGATCTTTGAATTCGCTGGGATATTTATTTGTGGAGTGCAAGCCAAACCGAGACCTGTGAAGAAAGGAACATTCATTACAAACTGCTCCGTGTACGATGGCTTAGTGTTATCATTTGACTTGCAAGAGATTCTGATTTCAGTTTCCGTAAGAGGCTCTATCTGTAGGGATATTGTATGTTCTCCAGAATCAAACTTCTAGGTTAAAAGGTTATAATGAGAGAAAAGGCAATCAATCCTATTCCTACTTGAAATCATAAACCTGGAAGACTTTTCTCTTATTGTCTTAATCTGCTTGCTTGTTCCACGTCAGGCAATGTTGAAGCCAGAAGATTATTATGCTAGCCAGGTAACTAGAATTTTCAGAAAGATCAACAATGTCAGCCTTCATATTTACCTCAAGCTCTTGCTCTTAAAGAAACTACTGGGAGAATTATCTAGGCAACTGCTGACTTTTCCTTCTCAATGATCCTTTAATTCACAAAGCTCAATAGCTCAAGCTGAACAGTATACACATGCATCAATAACTCATAGGAGTGACTACACCCTTCCCCTACACACACACACACACACCACCTTCTGTACAGCTCAGTCCAAAATTGTACTTTAGGAATCCTCTGTCTGGTTTGCTGAAACTTTGCAGATACTGTAGTCATCGGAAATAAATAGATAAGTGTAATGGTTATTTTGTAGGCACTGTGGTAATGGAGAATGAGCTTTGTTTTTTAACAAGGTTTGTGGTTAATGGTCAGTCTATGGCGGTATTCACACAACAGCAGTGGTTAAAAACTGAAAGTAATATTTTGTGGATGCAAGAATTATAAATAAGGATCTGGGAGTTCTGGTAGATCACAAGCTTAATAATGGCATGCAATGCCAAGCTGCGGTTTCTAAAGTGAGCAAAATCCTCTCTTGTATTAAAAGAGGTATAGACTCCAGAGAGAGAGATATCATTTCCCCGGTACAAATCATTAGTAAGACCTCATCTGGAATATGCAGTTCAGTTTTGGGCACCAATTCACAAAAAGAACATTGGGGAACTGGAGAAAGTGCAGAGAAGGGCAACCAAACTGATAAGAGGCATGGAGGAGCTCAGCTATGAGGAAAGATTAGAGGAACTGAATTTATTCTCTCTTAAGAAGAGGAGATTAAGGGGGGATATGATCTCCATGTATAATACATAAGGGGGGGTATGATCTCCATGTATAATACATAAGGGGGGATATGATCTCCATGTATAATACATAAGGGGGGATATGATCACCATGTATAATACATAAGGGGGGGGTATGATCTCCATGTATAATACATAAGGGGGGGATATGATCTCCATGTATAATACATAAGGGGGATATGATCTCCATGTATAATACATAAGGGGGATATGATCTCCATGTATAATACATAAGGGGGATATGATCTCCATGTATAATACATAAGGGGGGATATGATCTCCATGTATAATACATAAGGGGGGATATGATCACCATGTATAATACATAAGGGGGGATATGATCTCCATGTATAATACATAAGGGGGGATATGATCTCCATGTAAAATACATAAGGGGGATATGATCTCCATGTATAATACATAAGGGGGATATGATCTCCATGTATAATACATAAGGGGGGATACGATCACCATGTATAATACATAAGGGGGGATATGATCTCCATGTATAATACATAAGGGGGATATGATCTCCATGTATAATACATAAGGGGGGATATGATCTCCATGTATAATACATAAGGGGGGATATGATCACCATGTATAATACATAAGGGGGGATATGATCTCCATGTATAATACATAAGGGGGGATATGATCTCCATGTATAATACATAAGGGGGGGATATGATCTCCATGTATAATACATAAGGGGGTATGATCCCCATGTATAATACATAAGGGGGGATATGATCTCCATGTATAATACATAAGGGGGGATATGATCTCCATGTATAATACATAAGGGGGGATATGATCTCCATGTATAATACATAAGGGGGGATATGATCGCCATGTATAATACATAAGGGGGATATGATCAACATGTAAAATACATAAGGGGGGATATGATCTCCATGTATAAATACATAAGGGGGGATATGATCTCCATGTATAGTACATAAGGGGGGATATGATCTCCATGTATAAATACATTAGTGGTTCATATAGTGAACTCGGTGTAGAGCTATTCCCCCTGAGGTCATCACAGAGGACAAGGGGGCACTCTTTACGTCTGGAGGACAAAGAAATGTAATCTCCAAACACAGAAAGGTTTCTTCACAGTGAGAGCTGTGAAAATGTGGAATAGACTCCCTCAAGAGTTGGTTCTGGCTAGCTCAGTGGATTGTTTCAAAAAAGGCCTGGATTCTTTCCTAGATACACAGAATATAGCTGGATATAACATTTATAGGTAAAGTTGATCCAGGGAATATCCGATTGCCTCTCGGGGGATCAGGAAGGATTTGTTTATATCGTGGTTTGCTGGGTTTTTTTTCTATGGTTGAACTGGATGGACTTTTTTGTCTTTTTTCAGCCATACTAACTATGTAACTATGATAGTCTTTTGACATCACAGTAGTGCTGCTGCTGTAAATTAAGGTTCTAGGTGAAGTAGATTGGTCATCCTCCATGGATGTCCTCTATGAGCTCACAGAGGAGCTGTACCAGGAAGCCACTGGCAGATTGGAGAGATCCATAACGCATTGCCCAGGACAGTCTTGTGAAGAGAAGATCCTATTTAACTTGTCTCAGATACAATATTTCTATATTCGTGTAGCACTACCCTCTTGAGGGCCGCTGGATTTGTTTGGGTCCCCCTAAACTCTGCATGGCCAGGCAACACATTTTTCCACACCTGCACGCTTGTAATCAGTAAACAGTCCTTGAGCTTGTTTTTACTTGGATGGGGTCTAGGGGTATACGAGATGCCCAAGGAACTGTAAACTTGAGGACAAAATTCTTAGCAACAATACTGTACAAAAAGGTGGATCAAAACAATAGCAACTGTCTCTGTTAAGGAGCATTGAAGCCCCCTTGGTGTACTTCCTCAGACCCCAGATGAATCCTTCCTCTTCACCCCGACTGCACTGAGGGCATCCCTGGGCAAGGGATTCCATAATCTGCCAGTTAATTAGTCCCGGATGAGATCTAGTTGGGTCTTGTACCTGACTGCCCTCTCCCTTTATCTGGCCCCTGTCAGCATGGTGGGTTGGTAGCTGCTTTCAGGCCTTTCACTGGGCTGGCTCCTTCCCTGCTGCTCAGAATGTCCTCCCTAAGAGATAGTGGAACAGTGAAGATCCTCCTGTCTCCTAGGGCCCCCTCCCAGGCTCCACATTCCTACCTTCCTCTCAGTCCATCTTCCACCAACTCCCCTGCTGCTAAGACTCTTCTACATTTAAGGGTTGTCCTTGGTCCCCATGCCTGGCCTCCTGCCTGGGGATTTGCCAAGTTCCCTTAAACATGCATATCTAGGTTTGCTCCCCTCCTCCTCCTCCTCCAAAAGTTCTCTGAGTTTCTGGAAGGGTGGGAGGACTCCATAAGCCGTAACATGTAGAGCCTCCCAGCTTGTCCTGAGGTGAACTTCTGCCTCACTCACAGGCTGCTACCCAGACTCTGTCTCAAACAAATAATAAATCTAGCTACCTAGAGGGTGCTACATTCACTTGGAGCTGGGGTCCAGGTCAAAATATAACTAGTCCTGTAATTGGGCAAACAATATCCTGCCACTTTATTTTAATAAAAGCAAGTACAAGTAAACTTTAATCAAAGATAACATAGGGAGATATTTCACTACCAGTAGTCCTATCTGTTCATTCATTCTGAAGTCCGTCAAAGTTATAAAAGCTGAACTCTAATCAGAAATATTGATAAATGTGTGGTAATCTTCATTTATTCACTGCTTAATATGTTGCTCATCTTTTTCCATCTCTTAAAGTTGAACTTTACTATACCAAGTTGATAAAAAATAATGTTCTTTAGCGAGGAACATACCTTTCATAGTAATGATTCTGCTACCAAAATTAGTGTGTGCTGTAAAATGCCTCCAGTATTGCTTCTGTTTCTTCTTGCTGGAGGCTGCCATTTGGCTGAAGCCCAGAGCCCTGGAGCAGCAGTAAATCTTTAGGTTGTCAACAAATCGGCCTCTAGATTTTAGGCACAGTGCCTAAAAAATGGAGAGCACCTGAGCATGAGCAGAGCAGTGTGAGACAGTGTATTACTGGATTTTAAACAGTATAGGCACTTATTTTTACCCACTTGATGGCTGGGCTATAGCTGAATGACAGCTGCAGTGTGGTTGTTTAGTTGTGGGAGGGCATCATATGCCTCACGTACGCACCCAGTGAGCTCTGTGATCACTGTGTCCATCGGACACAGCTGATCACATGACAATGTAAAGGACTAATCACAGAACTCTTTTACCACGTGATCAGCTGAGTCCAATAACACAACTGAGCTCAGTGTAAATACAGTTGCCTGTCACAGCATGAGGAAAGAGAGAAGAGTCAGTAAACGGCAAATGTATTTAAAAATCAGATGCAGTCGAATGCAGCCCCCAGCCCCAACAGTGTCCATCAGTGCCGCCAATCAGTGTCCATCAGTGCCGCCAGTCAGTTTCCATCAGTGTCGCCAGTCAGTGTCCATCAGTGTCGCCAGTCAGTGTTCATCAGTGCTGCCAGTCAGTGTCCATCAGTGTTGCCAGTGTCCATCAATACCTTAGATTGTATATCCCTTGAGGGTTAGGGACTGATGGGAATGTACAATATATATGTAAAGCGTTACGTATATTGATGGCGCTATAGAAGTACCTGAAATAAATAAATAATTAATGCCGCCAGTCAGTGATCATCAGTGCCACCAGTCAGTGCCCATCAGTGCCGCCAGTCAATGTCTATCAGTGCCACCAGTCAATGTCTATTAGTGCTCCCAGTTAATGTCTATCCGTGAGGCCAGTCAGTGCCCATCACTGCCACAAGTCAGTGCTGTCTATCAGTGACCTTCAGTGCTGCCTATCAGTGCCACCTATCGGTGCCCATCAGTGCCACCTATCAGTGCTGCACATCAGTGCAGCCTCATCAGTGCCTCTTCATCAGAGCCCATCAGTGCAGCCTCATCAGTGCTCATCAGTGCTGCATATCAGTGCCCATCAGTGCAGCCTCATCAGTGCTCATCAGTGCTGCATATCAGTGCCCATCAGTGCAGCCTCATCAGCACACATCAGTGAAGGAGAAAAATTACCTGTTTGCAAAGTTTTATAACAGAAATTAAGAAAAAAAACATTTTTTTGTTTGTTTAGCAAAAAATAAAAACCCCAGCGGTGATTAAATACCAACAAAAGAAAGCTCTATCTGTCTCAAAAAATGATAAAAATTGGTACAGTTTTGCATGATCGCGCAATTGTCATTCAAAGTGCGACAACACTGAAAGCTGAAAATTGGCCTGGGCAGGAAGGGGGTGAAAGTGTTCGGTAGGCAAGTTTTACGTTGCTATACCTGCAAAAGGGACCAGCCTGAAGCGATCTAACAGGACTTAATTTTCTGACTATAGTTCCACTTTCAGGACAAGCTTCAGGCTTCTTCCATCGTGGGTCCCATAAAATAATGAATGAAGAGGTTTGTCACTAAAAGGGTATGTTGGATTTCCAAAACAATGAGGGCACACAGCCAAGACTCTTCGCAAACTCAGCCAAGGTTCACCAACGTGGCCGGATTTGGACCAGCCAGGCCCATTTGTTAAACACATTCATTTTCGCCTAATTGATCATTATGTGTAGAGATGAGCGAAGTATTCAAAAATTCGATTCGACTGATTCGGCGAATTCGTAGAAAAATTTCGATTCGAGTCGAATATATTCGCTGTGAATTTAACTTAAAAAAGGGTGTTTCTAGGCTTCAGAGAGACTTAATATTAGTGCTGAACACTGTACCTTTAATTTAAATGCCCTTGGAGTCTGCTGGGGAAGAGAAATAATACTGTCAGGCAGTATGACATGCAGATGAGTGCCGTCGATCTTAGAATCACCGCACACTTCACTCATTTGGGCAGTCACGGGGCCAAAACCAGAGTGTGGAGCCACAGTGTGGCGGTGGAGGCAGCAGCAATGGGAGGCCATACAGCACCCTATGACAAAAATGGAAACCACCAGCAGTGTGAGGAGACCTGAAAGTGGCACATGGCAGAGTGTGGCGATAGAGACAGCAGCAATGGGAGGCCGTACAGGGACCCATGACACACTCTGGACCTGGCAGCAGCATGAGGAGGCGGTACAGGGGCCCATGGCAGATTACGGGCCTGGCAGCAGCATGAGGAGTCGGTACGGGGGCCCATGGCAGATTACAGGCCTGGCAGCAGCAATGGGAGGCCGTACAGGGACCCATGACACAATCTGGACCTGGCAGCAGCATGGGGAGGCGGTACAGGGGCCCATGACAGATTACGGGCCTGGCAGCAGCATTTGGAGTCGGTACGGGGGCCCATGACACACTCTGGACCTGGCAGCAGCATGAGGAGGCGGTACAGGGGCGCATGACAGATTACGAGCCTGGCAGCAGCAACTTGGACAGGAGGACGTTCAGTTTCTGCACCGTCTGGTGCGTGCTCGCAAACTGTTGTCTCTTGGAAACGGATTCCAAGAAAGACTGCTGACGGAATCCGTGAAGAGGAGTAGCAGGAGAAGGAGCATCTGAACGAGCGGAATATGCCAACAAGCGACAACAGGGGCCCATGGCAGATTAGGGGCCTGGCAGCAGCTATGGGAGGCCCGTAATCTGCCAGCACCCTATGACAAAAAATGGAACCCACCAGCAGTGTGAGGAGACCTGAAAGTGGCACATGGCAGAGTGTGGCGATGGAGACAGCAGCAATGGGAGGCCGTACAGGGACCCATGACAGACTCTGGACCTGGCAGCAGCATGAGGAGGCGGTATATAGGGGCCTATGGCAGATTAGGGGCCTGGCAGCAGCTATGGGAGGCCCGTAATCTGCCAGCACCCTATGTCAAAAAATTCTACACACCAGCAGTGTGTGAGACCTGAAAGTGGCACATGGCAGAGTGTGGCGATGGAGACAGCAGCAATGGGAGGCCGTACAGGGACCCATGAGAGACTCTGGACTTGGCAGCAGCATGAGGAGGCGGTATAGGGGCCCATGGCAGATTAGGGGCCTGGCAGCAGCTATGGGAGGCCCGTAATCTGCCAGCACCCTATGACAAAAAATGGAACACACCAGCAGTGTGAGGAGACCTGAAAGTGGCACATGTTTGGGGCATGATTCATGGCGGATTTAGTCAGTTGTGTCAGGAACTGGTGGTTTGAAATCCAGACTAATCCACGCCTGATTCATTTTCACAAACGTCAGTCTCTCCACACTTTGGGTGGACAGTCGTGTCCTCCGCGGAGTTGCAATACCTCCTGCCGCACTAAACACGCGCTCCGATGCCACGCTACTGGCCGGGCATGACAGCCTTTCAAGGGCAAATTCAGCTAGTTGGGGCCAAAGGTCAAGTTTCGTTGCCCAGTAGTCAAGGGGATTGTCTACCTCGGTTGGCAGGGTGCTGTCCAAGTAGGCCTAAGCCTGTTGTTTGAGGTCCTGCTCCAGGTCCACCTGATGCTGCTGCTGCTGCTGCTGCTGCGGCTGGTTAGTAGTTTCCTCACTGCGCTGGTGAAGAAAGCTACTCATCATCGACTGCAGACTGAGGCAGCCGCTGCTGGTGGAGCTGCCACTGCTCCTACCACCCCACCCCTCCCCTGCTGCCATGGCAGCGGAACGCGAGCGCACAGGGCCCACAGTGTCTGAGGATGGACGTTGGCGCAGACAGGCAGAGACCAGCTGACTACATAGGTGGTTTTTATAGTACGTTATTTTGGCCTCCCTCTCAGCAGGTGTGAAAAAGGCCACCATTTTTGAACGGTAGCGAGGGTCCAACAAGGTGGACAGCCAAAAGTCATCCCTCTGTCTGATGGTTATTATTCGGCTGTCGCTACGCAAGCAAGCGAGCATGCTATGGGCCATTTGTGCCAAGGAATGCGAGGGACTCCCTGCCTCCATCTCCACAGCATACTGCCACGGTGCGTCTGGGTCCTCTGTCTCCTCCTCCTCCTCCTCCTCTACCAGATGCTCCTGCTCCTCCACTCCTGTCCGCTGAGTGGAAAAACCACCCATTTCACTCAATAATTCCTGAGCACCAATGTCCTCCTCTACCTCCTCCTCTTCTTCCTGTCCTGCCCCCACAGGGGTCATGTGGCGTTGAGATCTGTGCGCCACGTCTACCGCACCCTGACCAGCCATTGTTAACAGCATTTGTTCCAGGACGTGCAACAGAGGAATGACGTCGTTCATCCCATAGTCCTGCCGACTCACGAATAGCGTGGCCTCCTCAAAGGGCCTGAGCAAGCGCAGGTGTCACGCATGAGCTGCCAATGGCTGACATCTAAGTTACACAGGGAATACCTTTATCCGCTTTTAACATCAGGAAATCTGTGATGGCCTTTTGCTGTTCGTAAAGGCGGTCTAACATATGTAGGGTTGAATTCCACCTTGTTGCAACGTCACAGCATGAGGAGTCGGTATAGGGGCCCATGGCAGATTAGGGGCCTGGCAGCAGCTATGGGAGGCCCGTAATCTGCCAGCACCCTATGTCAAAAAAATTCTACACACCAGCAGTGTGAGGAGACCTGAAAGTGGCACATGGCAGAGTGTGGCGATGGAGACAGCAGCAATGGGAGGACGTACAGGGACCCATGAGAGACTCTGGACCTGGCAGCAGCATGAGGAGGCGGTATATAGGGGCCTATGGCAGATTAGGGGCCTGGCAGCAGCTATGGGAGGCCCTTAATCTGCCAGCACCCTATGTCAAAAAATTCTACACACCAGCAGTGTGTGAGGAGACCTGAAAGTGGCACATGGCAGAGTGTGGCGATGGAGACAGCAGCAATGGGAGGCCGTACAGGGACCCATGACAGACTCTGGACCTGGCAGCAGCATGAGGAGGCGGTATATAGGGGCCTATGGCAGATTAGGGGCCTGGCAGCAGCTATGGGAGGCCCGTAATCTGCCAGCACCCTATGTCAAAAAATTCTACACACCAGCAGTGTGTGAGGAGACCTGAAAGTGGCACATGGCAGAGTGTGGCGATGGAGACAGCAGCAATGGGAGGCCGTACAGGGACCCATGACAGACTCTGGACCTGGCAGCAGCATGAGGAGGCGGTATATAGGGGCCTATGGCAGATTAGGGGCCTGGCAGCAGCTATGGGAGGCCCTTAATCTGCCAGCACCCTATGTCAAAAAATTCTACACACCAGCAGTGTGTGAGGAGACCTGAAAGTGGCACATGGCAGAGTGTGGTGATGGAGACAGCAGCAATGGGAGGCCGTACAGGGACCCATGACAGACTCTGGACCTGGCAGCAGCATGAGGAGGCGGTATATAGGGGCCTATGGCAGATTAGGGGCCTGGCAGCAGCTATGGGAGGCCCGTAATCTGCCAGCACCCTATGTCAAAAAATTCTACACACCAGCAGTGTGTGAGGAGACCTGAAAGTGGCACATGGCAGAGTGTGGCGATGGAGACAGCAGCAATGGGAGGCCGTACAGGGACCCATGACAGACTCTGGACCTGGCAGCAGCATGAGGAGGCGGTATATAGGGGCCCATGGCAGATTAGGGGCCTGGCAGCAGCTATGGGAGGCCCGTAATCTGCCAGCACCCTATGTCAAAAAAATTCTACACACCAGCAGTGTGAGGAGACCTGAAAGTGGCACATGGCATGAGAGACTCTGGACCTGGCAGCAGCATGAGGAAGCGGTATATAGGGGCCTATGGCAGATTAGGGGCCTGGCAGCAGCAATGGGAGGCCCTTAATCTGCCAGCACCCTATGTCAAAAAATTCTACACACCAGCAGTGTGTGAGGAGACCTGAAAGTGGCACATGGCAGAGTGTGGCGATGGAGACAGCAGCAATGGGAGGCCGTACAGGGACCCATGACAGACTCTGGACCTGGCAGCAGCATGAGGAGGCGGTATATAGGGGCCCATGGCAGATTAGGGGCCTGGCAGCAGCTATGGGAGGCCCGTAATCTGCCAGCACCCTATGTCAAAAAATTCTACACACCAGCAGTGTGTGAGGAGACCTGAAAGTGGCACATGGCAGAGTGTGGCGATGGAGACAGCAGCAATGGGAGGCCGTACAGGGACCCATGACAGACTCTGGACCTGGCAGCAGCATGAGGAGGCGGTATATAGGGGCCCATGGCAGATTAGGGGCCTGGCAGCAGCTATGGGAGGCCCGTAATCTGCCAGCACCCTATGTCAAAAAAATTCTACACACCAGCAGTGTGAGGAGACCTGAAAGTGGCACATGGCAGAGTGTGGCGATGGAGACAGCAGCAATGGGAGGCCGTACAGGGACCCATGACAGACTCTGGACCTGGCAGCAGCATGAGGAGGCGGTATATAGGGGCCCATGGCAGATTAGGGGCCTGGCAGCAGCAATGGGAGGCCCGTAATCTGCCAGCACCCTATGTCAAAAAATTCTACACACCAGCAGTGTGTGAGGAGACCTGAAAGTGGCACATGGCAGAGTGTGGCGATGGAGACAGCAGCAATGGGAGGCTGTACAGGGACCCATGACAGACTCTGGACCTGGCAGCAGCATGAGGAGGCGGTATATAGGGGCCTATGGCAGATTAGGGGCCTGGCAGCAGCTATGGGAGGCCCTTAATCTGCCAGCACCCTATGTCAAAAAATTCTACACACCAGCAGTGTGTGAGGAGACCTGAAAGTGGCACATGGCAGAGTGTGGTGATGGAGACAGCAGCAATGGGAGGCCGTACAGGGACCCATGACAGACTCTGGACCTGGCAGCAGCATGAGGAGGCGGTATATAGGGGCCTATGGCAGATTAGGGGCCTGGCAGCAGCTATGGGAGGCCCGTAATCTGCCAGCACCCTATGTCAAAAAATTCTACACACCAGCAGTGTGTGAGGAGACCTGAAAGTGGCACATGGCAGAGTGTGGCGATGGAGACAGCAGCAATGGGAGGCCGTACAGGGACCCATGACAGACTCTGGACCTGGCAGCAGCATGAGGAGGCGGTATATAGGGGCCCATGGCAGATTAGGGGCCTGGCAGCAGCTATGGGAGGCCCGTAATCTGCCAGCACCCTATGTCAAAAAAATTCTACACACCAGCAGTGTGAGGAGACCTGAAAGTGGCACATGGCATGAGAGACTCTGGACCTGGCAGCAGCATGAGGAAGCGGTATATAGGGGCCTATGGCAGATTAGGGGCCTGGCAGCAGCTATAGGAGGCCCATAATCTGCCAGCACCCTATGTCAAAAAATTCAACACACCAGCAGTGTGAGGAGACCTGAAAGTGGCACATGGCAGAGTGTGGCGATGGAGACAGCAGCAATGGGAGGCCGTACAGGGACCCATGACAGACTCTGGACCTGGCAGCAGCATGAGGAGGCGGTATATAGGGGCCCATGGCAGATTAGGGGCCTGGCAGCAGCTATGGGAGGCCCGTAATCTGCCAGCACCCTATGTCAAAAAATTCTACACACCAGCAGTGTGTGAGGAGACCTGAAAGTGGCACATGGCAGAGTGTGGCGATGGAGACAGCAGCAATGGGAGGCCGTACAGGGACCCATGACAGACTCTGGACCTGGCAGCAGCATGAGGAGGCGGTATATAGGGGCCCATGGCAGATTAGGGGCCTGGCAGCAGCTATGGGAGGCCCGTAATCTGCCAGCACCCTATGTCAAAAAATTCTACACACCAGCAGTGTGTGAGGAGACCTGAAAGTGGCACATGGCAGAGTGTGGCGATGGAGACAGCAGCAATGGGAGGCCGTACAGGGACCCATGACAGACTCTGGACCTGGCAGCAGCATGAGGAGGCGGTATATAGGGGCCTATGGCAGATTAGGGGCCTGGCAGCAGCTATGGGAGGCCTTTAATCTGCCAGCACCCTATGTCAAAAAATTCTACACACCAGCAGTGTGTGAGGAGACCTGAAAGTGGCACATGGCAGAGTGTGGTGATGGAGACAGCAGCAATGGGAGGCCGTACAGGGACCCATGACAGACTCTGGACCTGGCAGCAGCATGAGGAGGCGGTATATAGGGGCCCATGGCAGATTAGGGGCCTGGCAGCAGCTATGGGAGGCCCGTAATCTGCCAGCACCCTATGTCAAAAAATTCTACACACCAGCAGTGTGTGAGGAGACCTGAAAGTGGCACATGGCAGAGTGTGGCGATGGAGACAGCAGCAATGGGAGGCCGTACAGGGACCCATGACAGACTCTGGACCTGGCAGCAGCATGAGGAGGCGGTATATAGGGGCCCATGGCAGATTAGGGGCCTGGCAGCAGCAATGGGAGGCCCGTAATCTGCCAGCACCCTATGTCAAAAAATTCTACACACCAGCAGTGTGAGGAGACCTGAAAGTGGCACATGGCAGAGTGTGGCGATGGAGACAGCAGCAATGGGAGGCCGTACAGGGACCCATGACAGACTCTGGACCTGGCAGCAGCATGAGGAGGCGGTATATAGGGGCCTATGGCAGATTAGGGGCCTGGCAGCAGCTATGGGAGGCCCTTAATCTGCCAGCACCCTATGTCAAAAAATTCTACACACCAGCAGTGTGTGAGGAGACCTGAAAGTGGCACATGGCAGAGTGTGGCGATGGAGACAGCAGCAATGGGAGGCCGTACAGGGACCCATGACAGACTCTGGACCTGGCAGCAGCATGAGGAGGCGGTATATAGGGGCCCATGGCAGATTAGGGGCCTGGCAGCAGCTATGGGAGGCCCGTAATCTGCCAGCACCCTATGTCAAAAAATTCTACACACCAGCAGTGTGTGAGGAGACCTGAAAGTGGCACATGGCAGAGTGTGGTGATGGAGACAGCAGCAATGGGAGGCCGTACAGGGACCCATGACAGACTCTGGACCTGGCAGCAGCATGAGGAGGCGGTATATAGGGGCCTATGGCAGATTAGGGGCCTGGCAGCAGCTATGGGAGGCCCGTAATCTGCCAGCACCCTATGTCAAAAAATTCTACACACCAGCAGTGTGTGAGGAGACCTGAAAGTGGCACATGGCATGAGAGACTCTGGACCTGGCAGCAGCATGAGGAAGCGGTATATAGGGGCCTATGGCAGATTAGGGGCCTGGCAGCAGCTATAGGAGGCCCATAATCTGCCAGCACCCTATGTCAAAAAATTCAACACACCAGCAGTGTGAGGAGACCTGAAAGTGGCACATGGCAGAGTGTGGCGATGGAGACAGCAGCAATGGGAGGCCGTACAGGGACCCATGACAGACTCTGGACCTGGCAGCAGCATGAGGAGGCGGTATATAGGGGCCTATGGCAGATTAGGGGCCTGGCAGCAGCTATGGGAGGCCCTTAATCTGCCAGCACCCTATGTCAAAAAATTCTACACACCAGCAGTGTGTGAGGAGACCTGAAAGTGGCACATGGCAGAGTGTGGTGATGGAGACAGCAGCAATGGGAGGCCGTACAGGGACCCATGACAGACTCTGGACCTGGCAGCAGCATGAGGAGGCGGTATATAGGGGCCTATGGCAGATTAGGGGCCTGGCAGCAGCTATGGGAGGCCCGTAATCTGCCAGCACCCTATGTCAAAAAATTCTACACACCAGCAGTGTGTGAGGAGACCTGAAAGTGGCACATGGCAGAGTGTGGCGATGGAGACAGCAGCAATGGGAGGCCGTACAGGGACCCATGACAGACTCTGGACCTGGCAGCAGCATGAGGAGGCGGTATATAGGGGCCCATGGCAGATTAGGGGCCTGGCAGCAGCTATGGGAGGCCCGTAATCTGCCAGCACCCTATGTCAAAAAAATTCTACACACCAGCAGTGTGAGGAGACCTGAAAGTGGCACATGGCATGAGAGACTCTGGACCTGGCAGCAGCATGAGGAAGCGGTATATAGGGGCCTATGGCAGATTAGGGGCCTGGCAGCAGCAATGGGAGGCCCATAATCTGCCAGCACCCTATGTCAAAAAATTCTACACACCAGCAGTGTGTGAGGAGACCTGAAAGTGGCACATGGCAGAGTGTGGCGATGGAGACAGCAGCAATGGGAGGCCGTACAGGGACCCATGACAGACTCTGGACCTGGCAGCAGCATGAGGAGGCGGTATATAGGGGCCCATGGCAGATTAGGGGCCTGGCAGCAGCTATGGGAGGCCCGTAATCTGCCAGCACCCTATGTCAAAAAATTCTACACACCAGCAGTGTGTGAGGAGACCTGAAAGTGGCACATGGCAGAGTGTGGCGATGGAGACAGCAGCAATGGGAGGCCGTACAGGGACCCATGACAGACTCTGGACCTGGCAGCAGCATGAGGAGGCGGTATATAGGGGCCTATGGCAGATTAGGGGCCTGGCAGCAGCTATGGGAGGCCCTTAATCTGCCAGCACCCTATGTCAAAAAATTCTACACACCAGCAGTGTGTGAGGAGACCTGAAAGTGGCACATGGCAGAGTGTGGTGATGGAGACAGCAGCAATGGGAGGCCGTACAGGGACCCATGACAGACTCTGGACCTGGAAGCAGCATGAGGAGGCGGTATATAGGGGCCCATGGCAGATTAGGGGCCTGGCAGCAGCTATGGGAGGCCCGTAATCTGCCAGCACCCTATGTCAAAAAATTCTACACACCAGCAGTGTGTGAGGAGACCTGAAAGTGGCACATGGCAGAGTGTGGCGATGGAGACAGCAGCAATGGGAGGCCGTACAGGGACCCATGACAGACTCTGGACCTGGCAGCAGCATGAGGAGGCGGTATATAGGGGCCCATGGCAGATTAGGGGCCTGGCAGCAGCAATGGGAGGCCCGTAATCTGCCAGCACCCTACGTCAAAAAATTCTACACACCAGCAGTGTGAGGAGACCTGAAAGTGGCACATGGCAGAGTGTGGCGATGGAGACAGCAGCAATGGGAGGCCGTACAGGGACCCATGACAGACTCTGGACCTGGCAGCAGCATGAGGAGGCGGTATATAGGGGCCTATGGCAGATTAGGGGCCTGGCAGCAGCTATGGGAGGCCCTTAATCTGCCAGCACCCTATGTCAAAAAATTCTACACACCAGCAGTGTGTGAGGAGACCTGAAAGTGGCACATGGCAGAGTGTGGCGATGGAGACAGCAGCAATGGGAGGCCGTACAGGGACCCATGACAGACTCTGGACCTGGCAGCAGCATGAGGAGGCGGTATATAGGGGCCCATGGCAGATTAGGGGCCTGGCAGCAGCTATGGGAGGCCCGTAATCTGCCAGCACCCTATGTCAAAAAATTCTACACACCAGCAGTGTGTGAGGAGACCTGAAAGTGGCACATGGCAGAGTGTGGCGATGGAGACAGCAGCAATGGGAGGCCGTACAGGGACCCATGACAGACTCTGGACCTGGCAGCAGCATGAGGAGGCGGTATATAGGGGCCTATGGCAGATTAGGGGCCTGGCAGCAGCTATGGGAGGCCCTTAATCTGCCAGCACCCTATGTCAAAAAATTCTACACACCAGCAGTGTGTGAGGAGACCTGAAAGTGGCACATGGCAGAGTGTGGTGATGGAGACAGCAGCAATGGGAGGCCGTACAGGGACCCATGACAGACTCTGGACCTGGCAGCAGCATGAGGAGGCGGTATATAGGGGCCTATGGCAGATTAGGGGCCTGGCAGCAGCTATGGGAGGCCCGTAATCTGCCAGCACCCTATGTCAAAAAACTGAACACACCAGCAGTGTGTGAGGAGACCTGAAAGTGGCACATGGCAGAGTGTGGCGATGGAGACAGCAGCAATGGGAGGTCTCCCATTGTCCCAACATGGCCCAAATAGTCCCAACATGGGCCCCCTGGCCACGCTTGACTTTCTGGCCACATAGTCGACATACGGCTACGTTTACTTCCTCGGGCGGCTTGACGAAAAATTGCCACACCGCCGAGTAGGAAACTTTGCCCCCGATACTCCTCACTGGCTGACTGCTGCTTCCTCCGTGCACACCGGCACCACTACTGGCCGTGGTGGTAGGCTGCAGTGGAGCTGGTGCTCTACTCCGTGGCCGTTTGGCTCCACTGACACTGCTTCCACTGACACTGCTGCGACCCTCCTGCTGTCTCCTGGGCAACCCACCGACTGTTTCGCTCACTGCCAAGCTGCCACCCTCTTCTCCTGATGATGCGGAAGAAATTGCCTGATGACGACGAGGCTGCCAAGTGCGATCAACCTCCTCATCATCAAGTAGGGTCTCCGCCTCACTACTAGCCCCCTCGGCTGCGTCTGGGTCAGGAGACAGACCTGTCTCTAGACCGGCTACCGGGCCACTCTCCTCGCCACTACTTCTTCGCCTAGCTGCTGAAAAGGCGGATGTCTCCCCCCGTTCCTGACCGCCCTCTGTTAGCTCTTCCTCACTGTACAGTGGGGCTGAGCCCACAGCATGCGATACTTCGCTTGGTGAGGGAACACCAAAGGACAGGGGCAGGTAGAGGACACGTGATTTCAGTGGGCTAGGTCCCGGGCCATGCCAACTAACGGTTGTGTCTGACGTACCCACCGACCGTTGGCTGTAGGTGTCAGAGGTGACCTGGGAAGAGGAAGACGACCGAGCCAACCAATCGACGACGGCAGGGTTGTCGGTGGAGACACGACCGCTGGATGACACCGGGAGCACTGGCCTCTGGCTGCGAATAGTGCTGCCTCGACCCCTTCCTCTGCTGCCACGTCTGCTCGCTCCTAAAACATTGCCTCCTCTGCCACTCCTCTGCATGTTGTCTGACATACTCTTTAATTAAACGATTATGTGTCCCTGAGTAACAATTCTGTGTCCCTGAGTAACAATTCTGTGTCTGTGCGAGTAACAATTCTGTGGCCCTAAGTAACAGTTCTGTGGCCCTCAGTAACAATTCTGTGTCCCTGATTAACGTTTCTGTGGCCCCAAGTAACAGTTCTGTGCCCCTCAGTAACAATTCTGTGTCTGTGCGAGTAACAATTCTGTGGCCCTAAGTAAAGTTTCTGTGGCCCTAAGTAACAATTCTCTGGCACTCAGTAACAATTCTGTCTGTCCCTGAGTAACAATTCTCTGGCACTCAGTAACAATTCTGTCTGTCCCTGAGTAAAAATTCTGTGGCCCTAAGTAAAGTTTCTGGGGCCCTGAGTAACAATTATCTGGCACTCAGTAACAATTCTGTCTGTCC
This sequence comes from Staurois parvus, assembly GCF_062004578.1. Lineage (NCBI taxonomy): Eukaryota > Metazoa > Chordata > Amphibia > Anura > Ranidae > Staurois > Staurois parvus. Next base: position 3,999,735 of record NW_028318370.1, on the reverse strand, counting down.
CTGAGTAACAATTCTCTGGCACTCAGTAACAATTCTGTCTGTCCCTGAGTAAAAATTCTGTGGCCCTAATTAAAGTTTCTGTGGCCCTAAGTAACAATTCTCTGGCACTCAGTAACAATTCTGTCTGTCCCTGAGTAACAATTCTCTGGCACTCCGTAACAATTCTGTCTGTCCCTGAGTAAAAATTCTGTGGCCCTAAGTAAAGTTTCTGTGGCCCTGAGTAACAATTCTCTGGCACTCCGTAACAATTCTGTCTGTCCCTGAGTATGAATTCCGTGGCCCTAACTAGCGTTTCTTTGTCCCTAAGTAAAGTTTCTGTGGCCCTCAGTAACAGTTCTGTGTCTGTGCGAGTAACAATTCTGTGTCTGTGCGAGTAACAATTCTGTGGCCCTAAGTAAAGTTTCTGTGGCCCTAAGTAACAATTCTCTGGCACTCAGTAACAATTCTGTCTGTCCCTGAGTAACAATTCTCTGGCACTCAGTAACAATTCTGTCTGTCCCTGAGTAAAAATTCTGTGGCCCTAAGTAAAGTTTCTGGGGCCCTGAGTAACAATTCTCTGGCACTCAGTAACAATTCTGTCTGTCCCTGAGTAACAATTCTCTGGCACTGAGTAACAATTCTGTCTGTCCCTGAGTAAAAATTCTGTGGCCCTAAGTAAAGTTTCTGTGGCCCTAAGTAACAATTCTCTGGCACTCAGTAACAATTCTGTCTGTCCCTGAGTAACAATTCTCTGGCACTCAGTAACAATTCTGTCTGTCCCTGAGTAAAAATTCTGTGGCCCTAATTAAAGTTTCTGTGGCCCTAAGTAACAATTCTCTGGCACTCAGTAACAATTCTGTCTGTCCCTGAGTAACAATTCTCTGACACTCCGTAACAATTCTGTCTGTCCCTGAGTAACAATTCTCTGGCACTCAGTAACAATTCTGTCTGTCCCTGAGTAAAAATTCTGTGGCCCTAAGTAAAGTTTCTGTGGCCCTGAGTAACAATTCTCTGGCACTCCGTAACAATTCTGTCTGTCCCTGAGTATGAATTCCGTGGCCCTAACTAGCGTTTCTTTGTCCCTAAGTAAAGTTTCTGTGGCCCTCAGTAACAGTTCTGTGTCTGTGCGAGTAACAATTCTGTGTCTGTGCGAGTAACAATTCTGTGGCCCTAAGTAAAGTTTCTGTGGCCCTAAGTAACAATTCTCTGGCACTCCGTAACAATTCTGTCTGTCCCTGAGTAACAATTCTCTGGCACTCAGTAACAATTCTGTCTGTCCCTGAGTAAAAATTCTGTGGCCCTAAGTAAAGTTTCTGTGGCCCTGAGTAACAATTCTCTGGCACTCCGTAACAATTCTGTCTGTCCCTGAGTAACAATTCTCTGGCACTCAGTAACAATTCTGTCTGTCCCTGAGTATGAATTCTCTGGCACTCGGTAACAATTCTGTCTGTCCCTGAGTAACAATTCTCTGGCACTCAGTAACAATTCTGTCTGTCCCTGAGTAAAAATTCTGTGGCCCTAATTAAAGTTTCTGTGGCCCTAAGTAACAATTCTCTGGCACTCAGTAACAATTCTGTCTGTCCCTGAGTAACAATTCTCTGGCACTCCGTAACAATTCTGTCTGTCCCTGAGTAAAAATTCTGTGGCCCTAAGTAAAGTTTCTGTGGCCCTGAGTAACAATTCTCTGGCACTCCGTAACAATTCTGTCTGTCCCTGAGTATGAATTCCGTGGCCCTAACTAGCGTTTCTTTGTCCCTAAGTAAAGTTTCTGTGGCCCTCAGTAACAGTTCTGTGTCTGTGCGAGTAACAATTCTGTGTCTGTGCGAGTAACAATTCTGTGGCCCTAAGTAAAGTTTCTGTGGCCCTAAGTAACAATTCTCTGGCACTCAGTAACAATTCTGTCTGTCCCTGAGTAACAATTCTCTGGCACTCAGTAACAATTCTGTCTGTCCCTGAGTAAAAATTCTGTGGCCCTAAGTAAAGTTTCTGGGGCCCTGAGTAACAATTCTCTGGCACTCAGTAACAATTCTGTCTGTCCCTGAGTAACAATTCTCTGGCACTGAGTAACAATTCTGTCTGTCCCTGAGTAAAAATTCTGTGGCCCTAAGTAAAGTTTCTGTGGCCCTAAGTAACAATTCTCTGGCACTCAGTAACAATTCTGTCTGTCCCTGAGTAACAATTCTTTGGCACTCAGTAACAATTCTGTCTGTCCCTGAGTAAAAATTCTGTGGCCCTAATTAAAGTTTCTGTGGCCCTAAGTAACAATTCTCTGGCACTCAGTAACAATTCTGTCTGTCCCTGAGTAACAATTCTCTGACACTCCGTAACAATTCTGTCTGTCCCTGAGTAACAATTCTCTGGCACTCAGTAACAATTCTGTCTGTCCCTGAGTAAAAATTCTGTGGCCCTAAGTAAAGTTTCTGTGGCCCTGAGTAACAATTCTCTGGCACTCCGTAACAATTCTGTCTGTCCCTGAGTATGAATTCCGTGGCCCTAACTAGCGTTTCTTTGTCCCTAAGTAAAGTTTCTGTGGCCCTCAGTAACAGTTCTGTGTCTGTGCGAGTAACAATTCTGTGTCTGTGCGAGTAACAATTCTGTGGCCCTAAGTAAAGTTTCTGTGGCCCTAAGTAACAATTCTCTGGCACTCCGTAACAATTCTGTCTGTCCCTGAGTAACAATTCTCTGGCACTCAGTAACAATTCTGTCTGTCCCTGAGTAAAAATTCTGTGGCCCTAAGTAAAGTTTCTGTGGCCCTGAGTAACAATTCTCTGGCACTCCGTAACAATTCTGTCTGTCCCTGAGTAACAATTCTCTGGCACTCAGTAACAATTCTGTCTGTCCCTGAGTATGAATTCTGTGGTCCTAACTAGCGTTTCTTTGTCCCTAAGTAACAGTTCTGTGGCCCTGAGTAACAATTCTGTGTCTGTGCGAGTAACAATTCTGTGGCCCTAAGTAACAGTTCTGTGGCCCTCAGTAACAGTTCTGTGTCTGTGCGAGTAACAATTCTGTGTCTGTGCGAGTAACAATTCTGTGGCCCTAAGTAACAGTTCTGTGGCCTTCAGTAACAATTCTGTGTCTGTGCGAGTAACAATTCTGTGTCTGTGCGAGTAACAATTCTGTGGCCCTAAGTAAAGTTTCTGTGGCCCTAAGTAACAATTCTCTGGCACTCAGTAACAATTCTGTCTGTCCCTGAGTAACAATTCTCTGGCACTCAGTAACAATTCTGTCTGTCCCTGAGTAAAAATTCTGTGGCCCTAATTAAAGTTTCTGTGGCCCTAAGTAACAATTCTCTAGCACTCAGTAACAATTCTGTCTGTCCCTGAGTAACAATTCTCTGGCACTCAGTAACAATTCTGTCTGTCCCTGAGTAACAATTCTGTGGCCCTAATAACGTTTCTGTGGCCCTAAGTAACAATTCTCTGGCACTGAGTAACAATTCTGTCTGTCCCTGATTATGAATTCTGTGGCCCTAACTAGCGTTTCTTTGTCCCTAAATAACGATTCTGTGGCCCTCATTAACAAGTCTGTGTCCCTGAGTAATGGTTCTCTGTCCCTAAGTAACTTTTCTCTGTCCCCAATTATCGTTTCTGTGGCCCTAACTCTGTCCCTGTCCCTAGTACAGAGCGGTCTGCCTCTGTTCAATAACTGCAGGCAAATGAAGAATTCCAAAATGGCCGCTATTTATAGCTCGACCATTACACAGTGCTGGCTGGCTGGCTGCTGATAGGCTGATGCGATCACATGTAGTTGAGGAATGCATTATGGGTCAGCGCGCCTTGTCTGCGCGCCTTCCCAGACATCCCCGCTCCGTCGCCGCACATGTCAGCCGCCATTTTCTGAAAAATTTCGATTCGCGCGTCCGAATTAGGCTATTTTTCGGATTCGGCACGAATCGAAATTTTTCCGATATTCGACTCGAATTCCACTTTGGATACTTCGATTCGCTCATCTCTAATTATGTGCAACGTTTCCTTTTTTCCTTTGTTGAAATTTTGTTAAAAATCGCCTGCTTTTTTAGAATAAAAATATATTATGATTTGAAACTGTTTTTTTTTTTTTCTTAAATCTGCAGGCAATGGCTACCCATAGGATACAGTGGAAACCCTCATGTCTAAAAAAGCTCTTTAGATCGGTCAGGTGTGCACCAGGGTTTACATTTCATGTATCCAAATTGTTTACTGACTTTCCTGTTGCATTCCTACAAAGTGGGACTTTTACGCCTTAGTGAGAACCTAAACTGAACCGAAACAGATTTTAATACCCTTTTTTTCTGCATAAAACAGAAGTATAGAAAATCACCTTCGCAGCCAAAAACAACCGCAGGTCAAAAGATTTGCAGAACCTTGTTCAGTTAAAAATCAAAATAGATTTTAAATTCAGCAGCTGAGATCACTGGTCTGCTCATCAATCTGCTTCAAATAAAAGTTTGTGCACATACTTGTTCATGTAGTACAATGACTTATCTTACCTTGTTCCAGGATAGACCCCTAAGGCACAGGTGTCAAACTGGAGGCCCTCCATCTGTTGCAGAACTACAAGTCCCATGAGGCATTGCAAGGCTGACAGTTACAAAGATGACTACAAGGGTTTGTTCAAATCTGAGCTAGCTCTCTGAAAAGCGATCCCTGGTAGATCACTTTTTAGAGGACTTTTTAAAGGCTGTGAGGAGGCATTATGACACCTTCTTACTGCCTGTTTTAACCCCTAAAAGCTCACACCGCTAGGGGAGGGGCAGTGACGTCACTACGTATCAGACCGACATTACGGTGAGTACTGTCATAAACGGACACCTTAGGGAGCACATTAAACAGTGTTTGTTATATCTTGGATAAGGCACTAAGGTGTCCGTTTATGACACAGAGAATAGCTGCGATTCAACGGATCTCAGCTATTCTCTGGTCATTCACAGTTTATGACACTCAGGAGATCATGTCAGCCCTTCGCTGGAGATCTGTGTTCTCCCTCCAGATTCTCCAGCCCAAAGCTGGAGAATCGGAGGAACCGCAAACTAAGCAGAGATAATTTACCTCTGTTTAGTAAACTGATCTTTTACTGTAATCTCGCGAGATTATAGTAAAATCAGCCGTTTTCCAGAGTTTGTAGACCGTTCTCCAGCGTTTGGAGACCGTTCTCCCTTCGTTCGGAGAACTGCTTCATAAACTGCATTCACAGGAGAACTGTGTTCTCCGAGAATGCCGGAGAACTGAGCAGCGATCTATTACCGCTGGTTCATAAACAGACACCCATATCTCTTCATTTTCTTTCTTCCATGGGTCATATGAGGATATATTGAGCATTGAAGTGAGGAGAGGCTCTAGGAGGGAGAAAACCTCATATCTACATAGACTCAGAAGATAGTTTGTAGGTTTCCATCCACATCATCATAAGCAACTTGAAAAGGAGAGTATATCACCAATATCTACTTCCTGCTGAACCCTAAAAAACTTTTTTGCACATTTTTCTTTTTTGCACAATTTTGCTGCTGAACTTTATGAATTGATATATTTTTTAATTATCTTTATTATTTTATTTATTTATTTTTCACTAATATATATACAATTTATTGTTTGCTTTGCATCATTTGCACATTGGATCATATGAATTTATACCATTTTTTTATTTTTTATTTATTTATATTTAATTGATTTTCACACTTGCACAGTGAATTTTATTAATTTATATATTCATTTTTAACGAGATAATCACATTGTATAAATATCATAATCGGATTTAATTACACTTTTTATTTTTAAGCTTTATTAAGCACTAGGATAATATAATAAGATTAATTTAGGTAATCCAGGTGAAACGTTGATAAAATGATATTATCACAGCATGTATGAATTAATGGTATTGCTATGGTATTATATATTATATAGCATTGGCACGGTAATATTAGAGCGCGGATAATTATTTATTGATTTTATAGAATTCACATCTTATGAGAGTGAGAAAAATTCCAGCGATCTAATACATTGATTTCTAACTCCAGTGGCTCACAAGTTCATCTTAATAATATTTAGCTCACACCGCTATGCTGCAACTGTGTGCATTTTACATGGTTGAAGAGTGGTTACGGCATGCCCCCTTTTGCTTGAGTGGGTCGCATTAGGCGAGCGGTATGGCCTACTGAGCACAACAGTGGGGATCATTTTTGCTGAGCAAAGCTTTGCTGCCATGGAATGTGTACACCCCCTTACACCTGCCTTTGTAGGTTAGGGGAGCACTTGAAGGGTGGTGTAAAGCAAGCCTAAATGCCATTGTCCCCTTTTCTTTTTTTAATTCCCCTTCTAAAGTGTAGTGTGACCACCTGCCAATCAACCTCACACCTGATCAGGGACTCTTTCCATACAAAACCAAGATTAAAGTGGAAGTAATCCATTTCTGAGCACCACTACCTGAAAACACAATTTAATGTTTTTTAATATTCCAAGTAAGCCATCCATTGATGTCTCAATGCTTTATTTTATTGAGAAATCACTTTGAAAAACATCCCCCTAGCATTTATGGCTGCAGTTATCTAGAGTAAAGGCAGATGATTCATGTAGCATTTACTTCCTGGAATCCATCTGCCCTTAGCCCAAGGCATGCAGGCAGAAAGGTGTGCTTAGCTGAGAAGGCCCCTCCTCCAGTTGAAAGGAAAAAATGCCCATGAAGACTCCTGGGATGTATGACATCATTTAGCCTAGGCCAAAAACTGAAGAAATGTAAAAAAAAAAAAAAAAAAAAGTTTAAAACAAGAAAATATAATATACCTTTCTATCAATTTACTAATGCTAGCAGCTAAAGGATTAAACATAGTTTGTGTTGATTGAGAGAGTTTAGTTCTGCTTTAAATATCCTCTTCTTACAGTGAAAGAGTGATAGGCTGTCACTATATACACTATACTGCCAAAGATATTGGGACACCTACCTTTAAAGGCACGTGAACTTTAATGGCATTCCAGTCTTGGCCCATAGAGTTCAATATTGAGTTGGCCCCGCCCTTTACATATATAACAGCTTCAACTCTTCTGGAAAGGCCGTCCACAAGGTTTAGGAGGGTGTCTATGGGAAGGTTTGACCATTCTTCCAGAAGCACATTTGTGAAGTCAGGCACTGAAGAAGGCCTGGCTCGCAGTCTCCACTCTAATTCATCCCAAAGGTGTTCTATGGGGTTGAGGTCAGGACTCTGTGCAGGCCAGTCAAGTTCCTCCACCCCAAACTCGCTCACCCATGTCTTTATGGACCTTGCTTTGTGCACTGGTGCGCAGTCATGTTGGAACAGGAAGGGGCCATCCCCAAACTCTTCCCACAAAGTTGGGTGCATGAAATTGTCCATATGACTTGTCTTGGTATGCTGACGACTTAAGAGTTCCCTTCACTGGAACTAGGGGGCCAATCCCAACATCTGAATAACAACCCACACCATAATCCCCCCTCCACCAAACTTTACACTTGGCACAATGCAGTCAAGCAAGTACCGTTCTCCTGGCAAATACCAAACTCAGACACGTCCATCGGATTGCCAGACAGAGAAGCGTGATTGGTCATTCCAGAGAACACGTCTCCACTGCTCTAGAGTCCAGTGGTGGCGTGCTTTACACCACTTCATCTAACGCTTTGCATTGCACTTGGTGATCTAAGGTTTGGATGCAGCTACTTGGCCATGGAAACCCATTCCATGAAGCCGCCACTGGACCAATTAACACTTTTAACTTATTTTTTTTATATGATTTAATCTAATGCACTGCTGCTTCCCCAGTATGTTGTTTTGCTGTGCTTAGCACATGCACAGCACATGAGTTCTCTTTGGGCCTTTAATGTATACACTAGAGCAGGGGCGGACTGACCATTTGGAAACTCGGGCACTGCCCGAGGGCCCGGAGTCAGTAGGGGGCCCCATGAGATGCCCCTGGTACCTTTTTCCTAGGCTTTTTTGAGTTTGGGCAAGGACACAGGGGCCCCATGATCCCCTATTGCCCGGGGGCCCCATGAGTTGTCAGTCTGCCCCTGCACTAGAGTTAAGTAAATTGCAAGCTTCACCCAACACACTGCATCACCCTGTAAGAACACAAGACTCCTCCCATGCTTGGGAAGGCCTTTCCTTGCAGTTGCACTCAACTGACTACACGAGAGAAGGTCAAAATGAATTGAAAAATAAACCTGGATACCTTTCAGATTATTCTCACCTATCTGTGTAGTGAAATGAAGGGCTTTTTGTGGCCAACACCTCCCTGATTTTCCTGTAACAAAGTGTGAACATTCACCTACAGTACCATCTGTATTGCATCAGATTCTTCCTGTCTGTTTCTTTTATATATTGCATTTGACCCAATTTTCAACTTGTTTCTTACTATGTGGGCAATTTTCCAACCGCATCATGCTGCTCTCTAAAACGAGACGTGATCAAGTTTGCAAAACTAAAGAAAGTGACAAAGATGTCAGAGACATCATAATTACGGTGAAGTGACACCACCTGTAAAGGTTCTCTGGATGAGTCAACATAGTGGAGAGTAAAATTTTCAAAACTTGAAATAATATTTTTGAAATCATATGGTAATAATTCAATAACAGCCTACACATATTTGGGAACGCTCGCGGCATGTAACAGCAGTGTGTAGTGGAGCAGGTCTCAGATGTGCCAAAAGAATTTTGACGGGCGGAATGCGGCCTGGCTGGTCCGAGCCCAAATGGGGAGGTCTCCAGAAGAATGGAGTGTTCTTATCCATTCCCTACTCATCTGGAACCTCCAGGGCCTTAAATAGGCTCTCCCTGACCCTAAATTGCTACTAGAGGCACATGGAGTGGCAGTAGGGTTGCCACCTCATCCCTTTAAAACCAAACACTTATAAATTACACAGGTTCTGTGGCTGATTAAGGTGGTAACTAAACTTAGTGAGTGCCTTATGTGCAATAAATTAGCCTCAGAACCTGTGTATTTAATATGTGTTTGGTTTTAAAGGGATGAGGTGGCAAACCTAGGTGGCAGCATCCAAATGGATATCTTCTCCAGTGACCCTGGAGACCATAAGGGAACCATGTTCTACTTGACTTCCTCTTCCCCTGCAATGGAGAAAGTAGATTGCACTTGCCTACATCCACATACAGGACTATTGACCATATAGTTGGTGTGATGGCCAGGTGTCTACAAAAGTTTTGCCATGTAGTGTATATCTAAAGCCAGAGCCTTTTTTTTTCAAGTATAAGTCCACTTTCATCAAGATTTTCCCCAGATCCCCCTATGCAATTTAATATCCAATATCTAGTATCCTGAATAGTACGCACCATTATTCTTCCTGTTTTAATTGGTGCCCATCTTCCCATTACATGTGCAGCTGTTGGGGGGCCTCTCCACAAAACTGCTTGCCCCTTGATCCCCCTCTGTCCTGCCATTTGCAGATTGGGTGGAATATTTAAATTGCACACCCCCTAGCAGCGGCTCCAGGCTTTTCAACATGCGAGCTCTCCCCTAGTCCAGCTGAGTTCATTGCCACCCTCTCCAGGCTGTTCAAACTACCTGTGCGCTCTCCTTCTCTAGTTGAGCTCAAGGAGCCAGCAGTTTATGTGGATTATATGAAATTTGTATCCTTTTTTGGGGACAGATAGAGATTTCTTTTGGTGGTATTTGATCAGCATTGGGTTTTTTTATTTTTTGCTACATAAATGAAAAAATACCGAAAATTTTGAAAACAAATACTTTTTACTTATTTTTTGTTATAAAATGTTGCAAATAAAAAATGTTTCTTCATACATTTAGGCCAAAATGTATTCTGCACTATGTTTGGGGTGAAAATAACCCAAAACAGTGTATATTATTTAGTTTGTGTGAAAGCTATAGAGCCTACAAACTATGGGATATATATTTGAAAATTGATCATTTGAGACCCTAAAATGCCGATATGGTGTATGGCGGTGATCAGGACATTAGCATGAGGTATGGTGGTGATCAGGACCCTAGTATTGCAGTAGTCAGGATACTGGTATGGGGTATGGTGGTGATCAGAATGTTGGTATGGGGTATGGTGGTGATCAGGCTGTATGGCGGTGATCAGGACGCTAGTATGGCAGTAGTCAGATTGCTGGTATGGGGTATGGGGGTGATCAGGATGCTGGTATGGGCTATGGTGGTGATCAGAATGTTGGTATGGGGTATGGCAGTGATCAGAATGCTGGTATGGGGTATGGCAGTGATCAGGACGCTGGTATGGCAGTGATCAGAATGCTGGTATAGCATATGGGGTGATCAGGATGCTGGTATGGGGCATGGCGGTTATCAGGATGCTGGTATGGGCTATGGTGGTGATCAGAATGTTGGTATGGGGTATGACGTTAATTAGGATGCTAGTATGGCATATGGTGTGATCAGGATGCTGATATGGCAGTAGTCAGGATTTTGGTATGGGGTATGGTGGTGATCAGGATGCTGGTATGGGGTATGGTGGTGATCAGGATGCTGTTATGGGGTATTACAGTGATCAGGATGCTAGTATGGGGTATGGCGGTGATCAGGATGCTGTATGGGGTATGTTGGTGATCAGGGCGTTGGTTTGGGGTATATCGGTGATCAGGGTGCTGGTATTGGGTATGGTGGTGATCACAATGCTGGTATTGGGTATGGTGGTGATTGGGGGGCTGGTATGGTGTATGGCGGTGATCAGGGCATTGGTTTGGGGTATGGCGGAGACCAGGACACTGGTATGGCGGTGATCTGGACATTGGTATGGTGTATGGGGGTGTTTTTGTGTGCACTGGGACAGGTGACTGAGGCTGGCTGCATTATTTATTGTCCCTAGACTATGGCAGTGATCAGAGACACAGGGGCACTAAACTGGGGCCCTGGGGTGGATGGCACTACAGTGTGTGAGTGTACATGCATCCCGACAGGTCGCTGTACACTCACAGGCTCTTACACTGAGAGCAGAGAGAGAAGTGATCTTTACTTTCACGTGTTCACAATGTGAGTGCTGTGATTGGTCACAGCAGTCACATGGTAAAAACCACGTGATCGCCCGCACACAGCGGTAATGTGATCCACTGTGCCCGGGCAATATAGTAATCATCGGGCTCCTGGGTGCGCACTCTGTGAGCCTTACAGGAGCAGCCGATGTGGGCCGACGTACAGGTACATTAGCTCATGTCGGCAAAGCTTCCCGTCCGCCACCTTCCCGTCCACCTGTCCGCCCATGCAATTGGTGGATAGGAAGAATGAAGGTGAACTTACACTTTAAGTTTTGGATGGTGAGAGGAAGAGGTAAAAGCTCTGTCAGGTTAGTCTCCGCTGGGGAGATTCATCCTCGCTATCTGCCATGATGAGTATGGTCACCAAAACAGAAAGTGATAGGAAATTTTCCAATTGTCATCAGAACATAAAGAGAGAGAGAAAAATTATTCCATTAGATAAATCTGTTCTGGCAAAAACTGACCAAGAAGGGATTTGCCTTCACTTTGGAGAGATGTCCCCTCACCTCCCGGACAGGAATGGGACACAGACCTTGTTTGAGCATAGATGTATGTTTGTCCCAACCACGTTTAAATTCACATTTACTGTTGTCTGACTGACCACCTCTGCTTGTAGTCTTTTCCAATTATCAACTACTCTTTTCATAAAATCTTTCCTAAGGTTAGTTTTAATTTTTGTTTCTGCTGATTTGAGGTCATGTCCCCAAGTTTTTGATCCTAGCCCTGGTTCACACCTCTCTGACGTCATGCCATTCGACAGTTTCAAATTGCATGACAAGTCGCACCCTATTGTCCACAATGCAACTGTTCAAATCAGTGTTACTCTGACTCCGTCAGACTCGCAGAAATTTTGACATCAGTTCCTGCACTACTTTTTGCGATTTCAGGAGCAACTTGTATAGACATCTGTGCAGGAAGCCGCACAGATGTCTTCCAAGTAGCACCTGAAGTCATACTAACATGTGTGTCAGGAATGGACTCGCCAATGGTGGTGGGACTCACCTGCCTTGTGGGCTGCAGTACCAAGGCTGGCCAGCGGGTGCTCTCAGCAGCCAGAATCTCACTCCTGCAATCAGGCCATCACCTGAGGCTGATTGCAGGAGGTGTATTTAAGCAGGACCAGGCCTGTGATCAGTGCCTTGGTGTATGTTTCCCATGAGCCCCTGTACCTGCCTGCTTCCTGCCTGATCCTGCTTTGATCCTGACTCTGAACGAACCCTGCCTGTCCTGACCTCGGCTATTCCTGACCACTCTTCCGCTCGCTCCTGGTACCCTGTTTGCCCGTTAGCTACCGACCCGACCCCGCCTGACTACGTTGTGCTCCATATATATATATATATCAGTTTAGGTTTGGGTTTGTTTCACCTTGTTGTATGTATTTGTGTTAGTTTTGGGTTTGGTTTGTTGCACTGCGTTTGTTTGTGTTGTCCCTAATAAATTGTCTTATTTACACTATACCTGAAGCCTGCGTTTCCCTGTGTCAGTCCACACACCTCTGGTCCTACCGGGAGCCCTGACAATGTGACTTTGAAACCATGCAACTTCAAGTGAAGTCACACAGTTTCAAACAGTACAAACAAACAGCAACTGCCCCAATCTATAAGTGGCCTTTGCAGGAAGGAGCACATGGAAGGGCGACGCATGTCAAACAACAACAAAAAAATTCCCAGCTCACTTACCAGCCAGCCTGCCACCAACCAAATTATCCTGCCACGTTAGCACCTGGAAATGGGTGGGAGGTAGGAGGGTAGATGATGCAGGGGGTGTGCTAATGAGGTCAGCTGGTCAACTCCTTCCTGTGTCATGACCTAAAGGCTCCGCAGCAAGTAAGACAGAAGTAATGGAAAAGTTTTTTGGACAACCATTTGGGCACCGACATAAAGGTGGGTAGAAAAAATGGAAAGCTTTTGAATTTCTGCAAAAGAAGTCCATTAATTCTATATTGGTACATAGTGGAGCTGGGGTTTAGAAAAAAAAAAGTGAACTTATCCTTTAATACACAGAATGTACTAAGGTAAAAAAAAAAAAATTCTGCCTTTGATATCCACTTTAATCTGAACTTGGATATATGACTGGACCATGTATTTTGCCAGGGTTTAGGATCTAAGTCAGCTTTCCTCAAACTTCTTACCCCAGAGGAACCCTTGAAATAATTTTCAGGTGTCCAGGAACCCCTGCTAAGATTAGTCCTTCAGTGGTAAATAGGAAAATGCCCATTACATTAGTGGTCAGTGGATGGAATGACCAATACAAAAAAAATCATTGGTGTCATGCTACTGGCTCTGCCAAAATGGCAATGCACCTGGAATTATGAAGGCACCATCAGATAGAAGGTCAACTAGCACAGCTCAAGGAACCCCTAGCAACCTCTGGAGGAACCCTGGTTGAGAATGCCTGATCTAGGTGATTAAACCTGAGAGTGACCAGTAGACTAACATACAGTCAGGTCCATAAATATTGGGACATCGACACAATTCTAACATTTTTGGCTCTATACACCACCACAATGGATTTGAAATGAAACAAACAAGATGTGCTTTAACTGCAGACTGTCAGCTTTAATTTGAGGGTATTTACATCCAAATCAGGTGAACGGTGTAGGAATTACAACAGTTTGCATATGTGCCTCCCACTTGTTAAGGGACCATAAGTAATGAGACAATTGGCTTCTCAACTGTTCCATAGCCAGGTGTGTGTTATTCCCTCATTATCCCAATTACAATGAGCAGATAAAAGGTCCAAAGTTCATTTCCAGTGTGCTATTTGTATTTGGAATCTGTTGCTGTCAACTCTCAAGATGAGATCCAAAGAGCTGTCACTATCAGTGAAGCAAGCCATCATTAGGCTGAAAAAACAAAACAAACCCATCAGAGAGATAGCAAAAACATTAGGCGTGGCCAAAACAACTGTTTGAAACATTCTTAAAAAGAAGGAACGCCAGCCTCTTGCAACTTCCTATAAAGTAGTATTCAGGCTGGGGGAGCTAAAGACAGGACTGTGAGCCTATCAGTTGTCCCGAATCCAAATGTGCTGCCAAGGAACATGCAAATAGGAGGCGAGAGCAGAATGAGCAGAGAAGTGACCCTATCAGTTTCCTCGGGGTTGGTCCTTCATCATCCAATTAGCAGTCTGAGGGTGGAGAAAGGGTACCATCTTAACTCTTCTACAGACTGGCTGTAGAAGGCTGTGCTTTGCAAGGGAGCTGCGTAATCTCAGGATGGCTGGACAGCAATTATAAATCCTTGGTACTGGAAAACATCTCCCATGTACTTGTTTCGTTTGCTTGCTCAGTTGTTTGCCTGGAGTTAAAGCGGAGTTCCAGCCGTTTTTGTGTTTATTAACCTCTTGGCACTGGCGCCTCCCGGCCCTTTAAGAGTTTCAGAAGCCGGGAGGAGGGGTGGGGTTTTCGCCATCACGGCGGTCACATGATCGGAAAAGGTCCCAATCGAAAGGGGAGATCGGCGCGCGTGCAGGGCGCGCATTCTCAGCACATATGTATTTTTTAATTGCATGCAAATATGCAGCCGCTTGGCGACAAGGCCCAGATGCCTAGAGGCCGCATATTTGCGTGCGATCGACTTCAAGAGGTTAAAAGGCAGCAGATAATGTTTTTGTATCTGCTGACTTTTAATAAACATACACTTACCTGTCCTAGGGTCCGGCGATGTGCTCACCCGCGCTGTCCCTTCTCTCCTTCTCTCCTCCACAACACCGACATCTCTACTGTGGGCACCAGGCTGTGACAGCTTGCGGCTTCACAGCCTGGTGCCCACTGCGCATGTGCGAGTCACACCGTGCCTCCTGATTGGTTCAGCAGTCTCCTGGGACCTTTGAAAGTTCCCAGGAGACTGCGGGAGCAAGGAGGGGGCCAAACTTCTGGGTCGCTTCGCCTGTCAAAACCAGGTACCCGCTTGCCCCCCAAAAGCTGCCTAATATGGCAGTGGAGGGGGGGGGAGGAAATCAAGCGGAGCTTCCACTTTTGAGGTTTAAACAGTTTGAATATATTCAGTGATTCCTAATTATAAGTCCACTGAAATGATTCATTCTTTTTTTTTTTAGTCTGCCACTGAACCCAAAAGATGTCTTTTAGGTATCTTATTTCTGGCTTTTATTACAGGTTTACCCCATTCCTCATTATATCTAGTCTTGTGTTCACTGCCAAACATATTCTAAATGTGTTTGACTGAATGGGGTTGATTTGCAACAGGCAAATAGACTGTTGACTTTGCAAGGGAATTTTTTCCCACAGCTTAATCTCCCTAGCGGTCTGATTATGTCCATATTTCTGTGCTGAAAGCGGTACATTTTTTTGCATGGAAATATGTAGTTTTTTTATTGTAGGCTGTAGTTTTTAGGAATAACTCACTGAAATCTGTCCGAACAAGAGTCTAGTAAACATCCCGGGTAGGATAAAACATGAAACACGAAATCATATTATAATTTAATAAATAATCATAAAAAAGAATAATATAATAATAAATTTAATTCAATAATATAATCAAACCAAAAACCCTGAAATGTGAAATATAGCGCCAAGTTCGCACATCACTGAGCAAAGTCGCGGAATCGTTTTCAGTGTCTGATGATGAATTTCCCCCACGAATCATTATCACTCAATTCTGCAAGTGGTTCTGATTTACTATCGCTGTTCTCTAGCCGGTCTAAAACCGCTTTTGACCTAAAGGGACACTTTTTGGACACCATGGACTTTTCTAAGTTTCCAGGCAGAAAGAACAGTAAAAATGCAGGCAGGGCGCCGGACAAAGCACTCGGGACAAAATGTATGTGAAATGGTTTGATACAGTAATGTTTAACAATATTATTTTAGTTTATTAGAAAATTAAATTTTTTTAAATTTTTCAATTTGCCGCCAGTTCCGGCCCCGTACGTCCCGACGCTCGCAGGGACCGGAACGCAGAAGCCGGATGCCGGCATCGGCCGGAGGAGATGGCCGGGGACTCTGCAGGGGACACATCGCGGGAGCGAAGGACAAGGTAAGCGCTGCAGGGAAAACCTGAGCAACGCCGCATGGTAAGCCCGAGTGTAGCTCGGGGTTACTGCTTGTGGTACTGAAACTTTACCCCGAGCTACACTCGGGAATACCACCAGGGAGGTTAAAGCAGAGGATCTAATGAAAGAATGGTATTGTGATTTAAGAGGATGGGGCTGTATTGTGAAGTATCTGAGTTATCACATCACACAAACATCCGATTCATATCTCGGTTGGAAGAAAATGTTACTGATCGGATCTCTGTGAATTTTAATTCAGTGCCCCTGCTTTAGATTGTACAGCGCTGCACAAGCTGTTGGCAATATAGAAGTCCTGCCTTACCCTAGGTTCACACCTAAGCGTTTTCTGCAGCGTTTTGCTTTTTGCAGAAAGAGTACAGTTCATTTAACATGATTTCCTATGGGACAGGTACACATCTCCACGTTTTCACCTGGTGCATTTTTTGAAAAGGGTCAGGGACTTTATTTAATGCAAAAAGATGTGTTTTTGTTTCTATAGACTTCAATGGAAACACTGCAGAAAAGCATGTATTGTGTTCATGATGTATTTTTTATTTTAAAACTGCCTAGCAACAAGAAAAAGAAAAAAAATGCAAAACGTGTCAAAAATGCATCAAAAACGCAACACAAAACAGCAACGGCACAAACGCAACCTGCATAGGTGTGAACCTAGCCTTATAATATTAATACTACTAATAGACCAAATGCCGGTGTCTATAGTGCAGGCTCTCTGTGAGTCTGGCCAATATATTGCCAAAATTAGGATGAGGACCTTGAGAGCTTTCATTTCCCCTTAATTTTGCTAAACAAAAATGAGAAGTTTCCAAGATTTTGCCACTTTGGTGCAATGTATTGAGAAGGGAAAATTAAGGTGGTTTTGGCGGTTCTTAAAGGTCCTTTTAATGGAAAGTTAAAAACAGACAGTCATAAAAGTACAATACCTGCTACCTGTGACCGTGCACCAAAAAAAAAGTAGATTTTTTATGACTAATGCACCATAGATAGGCTTGTCCACTCCTACTTCCACCATTTCCGATCCATACCACTCCCCACCCCTTAACCAATTAAACTTTACAAAAAACATGACACCATTTGGAGTAAAATGGCCAACATGGCCTTTTATTAACAACTTCACATTTTAAATACATCAACCGTTCCTTATAACAGAAACCAAAGAGTTGTTGTTGGTCTTTGAAGGCACCCCCAAACGATCCAAAATGCACCTGCGGACAACCCTATACACTGGGCCTCCAGCCGCAACCAACCAGCTCGGAGACAACCATAGCGTCCGCAGTGCAGCACCACCACCTTCCAGTTAAACCTTGGTTAACTGCGAATGTCCACCGGGCACCCCATACCACCGATGGGTCCCACACCATTGTTTTACCTTCCAAGATGAGAACCGCCTCCAAAGACCAACAACCGCCCGCGAACCAACATAACACCCCCCTTTTTTTTTTCTTTCCTTCCCCCGGGAGGGACCTGATACCCAACAAAAACAGGGAGGGCGGGAGGGAAGCTCTGGTCCTTCCTCAAATCCAGCTCCACTGACGCCCCCTCCACAGAACCCCCCACCCTAAGGTGCCACAGACCCCTCCTACACTCCACCTCTGCCAACCAGATAACCCCACAATCAAATCCCAACCCCCTGGAGCTAACTTTAACCCTTTCCGCTCCCCTTCACCACTCTGGGCCTAGTCATGCATGCCCTGCGCTATTTTCATTCTTCCTTCTCCGCTACGGGCATTTCTTTATTTGTGCAAGTATGGGTTTTCATGTCAGTAAAAATCAGTATTCAAGGTGAAATCAATTTTGATAAAATAACTATTGCTAAAAAACTGACTTTAATTTAAAAAAAATGCCAAAAAAAAATTGTATTTTCATAATTGTAAGCAGTTAACATATTAGTTCCTATTATTATATTGTTAGTATATAATAATTGTATTTAGCATATGAATTCTTTTTTTAACCAATTTCCCGCCGCCCTATAGCAGATATACTGCTCCAGGGAGGCAGGGGTGCACAAAATGTTATATATATATATATATATATTAGATTGTCTCCCGTTATATTGTACAGTGCTGAGCAAACATTTGGCGCTATATAACTCCTGTATAAAAATGATATATATATATATACACAGACATGATTTTGCATATCCACGTAGGGGGTGAACACGAGCCGTGCGCACTCCCTACCCGCGCCACTATTTGTGGCCTTGGCTGTCAATCACTGGGTCCCGACCGGTGATTACTCGCAGGCACCTGGTGATTGCCGAGCATTACCAACGGGGGAGAGAACTGTATGTAAACAATACAGTTCTCTCCCCTGTCAGCTCCTGCACACTGCTTTGTATGGCTCTGCATAGCACAGCCATACAAAGCAGTGTGCTTACAGTTAAAAGCACACATACAGCCCCATAGTAAAACACAACACAGCACACAGTTAACCCTTTGATTGCCCCACATGTTAACCCTTTCCTGCCCAGTGACATTAGTACAGTGTCAATGCTTTTTATTAGCACTGATCACTGTATTGGTGTCACTGGGGATGTCAGTAACACCAAGTCAGTTCCCCCCAGTGTCAGAATGCCCGCCGCAGTCCCGTTAAAAGTCGCTGACCATTACTAGTAAAAAAAAAGTAAGTATATATACCGCCATTTGTAAACACTATAACTTTCACGTAAACCAATTAATTTACACATATTGGGATTTTTTTTTTAGCAAAGACATGTAGCAGAATACATTTTGCCCTAAATTTATGAGGAAATTTGAGTTTTAAATTGATTTTACTGAATATGTTTAATAAGAAAGTCAAAAACTATTGTTTTTTTCTAAAAATTGTCGGTGTTTTTTTTTATAGCGCAAAAAAATAAAAACCTCACAGGTGATCAAATACCACCGAAAGAAAGCATTATTTGTGAGAGAAAAAGGACGTAAATTTAATTTCGGTGCAGCGTTGCATGACCGCACAATTGTCAGTTAACGCAGAGCGGTAATGCAGAAAATGGCCTGGTCAGGAAGGGGGGGGGGGGGGTTAAATCCTCTGGAGGGCAAGTGGTTAATTAACATGCTTTTAAAACTTTTCCCACATGTACCAGAAAACCAAAATGTCCTGCAAAAAATAAATAAATAAATAAAACACTGCTGGGGGTGCTTGAGCAGTTGCAGCAACAGTTTATTTCTTGATTAATATAGGAATGATGTGATGGAAGCGGACCCTCATCAGCATATCAGCTGCAATGCAAACAATTGTTGATTGTTCTACTAGTGACTCATGTGACAATATAGACTTTTTTCATTGATTTTTTTTCCCTTGAATATTGTTTTTTTCTTTAAACTTTCTTGAACTGCACCTGACATCTTTCTTTTAAACAAAAAAAAAAAAACCTAAAACAGCTGAAAGAATTTCCCACGATCTTGTATAACATTTACAGCACCTTAGAAAATCCCAGCATGGCTGTTGCAGAATGACTCATTGGAGTTAGTACAGTAAAAGAGAAAATGAGACTGACCAATGGCTGTGATTTAAAGCTGAACTCCGGGCAAACAACTACAGCGCCTTGAAAAAGTATTCATACCCCTTGAAATTTTCCACATGTTGTCAAGTTACAACAAAAAACGTAAATGTATTTTATTGGGATTTTATGTGATAGACCGACACAAAGTAGCACATCATTGTGAAGTGGAAGGAAAATGATAAATGGTTTTCAACATTTTTTACAAATAAATCTGTGAAAAGTGTGGCGGCATTTGTATTCGGCCCCCCGGAGCCAATACTTTGTAGGACCCCCTTTGGCTGCAATTCCAGCTGCAAGTCTTTTTGGGGATGTCTCTTTGCACATCTAGAGAGGGACATTTCTGCCCATTCTTCTTTGCAGAATAGTTTTGAACATTTTTTACAAATGAATATCTGAGTGTGGCGTGTATTTGTATTCAGCCCCATTTATTCTGATACCCCTAACTAAAATCTAGTGGAACCAATTGCCTTCAGAAGTCACCTAATTAGTAAATAGAGTCCACCTGTGTGTACTTTAATCTCAATATAAATACAGCTGTTCTGTGAAGCCCTCAGAGGTTTGTTAGAGAACAAAGCAGCATCATGAAGACCAACACACCAGACAGGTCAGGGATAAAGTTGTGGGGAAGTTTAAAGCAGGGTTAGGTTATAAAAAATCTCCCAAGCTTTGAACTTCTCACAGAGCACTGTTCAATCCATCATCCGAAAATGGAAAGAGTACGGCACAACTGCAAACCTACCAAGACATGGCCGCCAAATAAACGGACAGGCCGGGCAAGGAGAGCATTAATCAGAGAAGCAGCCAAGAGGCCCATGGTAACTCCGGAGGAGCTGCAGAGATCCACAGCTCAGGTCCACAGGACAACTATTAGTCGTGCACTCCACAAATCTGGCCTTTATGGAAGAGTGGAAGAAGAAAGCCATTGTTGGAGGAAAGCCATAAGAAGTCCTGTTTGCAGTTTGTGAGAAGCCATGTGGGGGACACAGCAAACATGAGGAAGAAGGTGCTCTGCTCAGATGAGACCAAAATTGAACTTTTTGGCTTAAAAGCAAAACGCCATGTGTGGCGGAAAACTAACACTGCACATCACCCTGAACACACCATCCCCACCGTGAAACATGGTGGTGGCAGCATCATGTTGTGGGAATGCTTTTCTTCAGCAGGGGCAGGGAAGCTGGTCAGAGTTGATGGGAAAATGGATGGAGCCAAATACAGGGCAACCTTAGAAGAAAACCTGTTAGAGTCTGCAAAAGACTTGAGACTGGGGCGGAGGTTCACCTTCCAGCAGGACAATGACCCGAAACATCCAGCCAGAGCTACAATGGAATGGTTTAGATCAAAGCATATTCATGTGTTAGAATGGCCCAGTCACAGTCCAGACCTAAATCCAATGGAGAATCTGTGGCAAGACTTGAACATTGCTGTTCACAGACGCTCTCCATCCAATCTGACAGAGCTTGAGCGATTCTGCAAAGAGGAAGAATGGGCAGAAATGTCCCTCTCTAGATGTGCAAAGCTGGAAGAGACATCCCCAAAAAGCTGGAATTGCAGAGAAAGGGGGTCCTACAAAGTATTGACTCCGGGGGGCTGAATACAAATGCCGCCACACTTTTCACAGATTTATTTGTAAAAGATGTTGAAAACCATTTATCATTTTCCTTCCACTTCACAATTATGTGCCACTTTGTGTTGGTCTATCACATCAAATCCCAATAAAAAACATTTACGTTCTTGGTTGTAACATGACAAAATGTCAAGGGGTATGAATACTTTTTCAAGGCACTGTAAATACACAGCATATACTGGAGCTGCCAAAGGGATTTGTATTCCTGCCCATCCAGTCGTGAGATTTACAGAGCCTTGCTACACAGCAAAAATCTCCCTGGCAGGTTAGGAAATCTAGTTTATTTCTGCTGAAGTTTCACTTTCACTTGCAAGTCTTCTCCTCACCTACACTCTGTGAATGGAGATGCTCACTTCTCAAGCACTCTGCTCTCTCCTCTTATCAGCATGCTCCCTGTGCTTTTAAACACCTGATTGGTTCCTTGTATTTTCCCTTTTCCCTCTCTGAGTTCTGCTGTACTGGGCCTGCAAGAGGCTGATTCCAAGCAACATTACAGGTACCTACATGGTATGCATTTACAAAAATACAAGCATACAAAAATGTATACATTAAGTGATTAAAAGTCTGCATTGTTTGTGCCTTTTATATCTGCCTGCAGTTCAAACATTAAGAACCAGTAATGTAAATATGTGTAGTGGAGCCCATTGAAAAACTAAGTCCCTTCCCATCTAAAACACCTCCAATGATACCAATGATACATATATGCTGGGTAATCTAGGTTCACACCTATGCGTTTTCCACAGCATTTTGCAGAAACGCACTACAGTCCATTTCACATGATTTCTTATGGGACACATTCACATCTCCGCGTTTTCACCCGGTGCGTTTTTTGGAAAGGGTCAGGGACTTTTTTAATTGCAAAACATTGCATTGCAGAAAAGCATGTAGTGTGTTTTTTATGCGTTTTAGATGCGTTTTTAATCTGCCCAGCAACAAGTAAAAAAAAATGCAAAATGCATCAAAAATGTATGTGCAAAAACATAAAATGCATTGCAGAAATGGATCAAACACAAACTACGCCTAACAGCGTTTGCACAAAAGTTATGAATAATAACCGTGCAAATGTTTTTAATACGTGCAAAACGATATTTTCAGATATGTATTTTGTCTTTCCAATGACAAATTTAACAATTCCCAATACTCTAACAACATTCAATCCTAGAGAAAATAGCCTAGGAACAGCAAGCAGAAAAAAAAAATTGCCTAAAACAATAGCCTATAGAAAAAAGCATAAAAAAAGGTTAAATGCATTTTTCCTAATTTTATCTTTTTTTTAAGTAGTTTTACTGCAAATAAAAAGCACAAATTTTATTCTATCATGTGTCCCATACAAAATAGAATTTTATTTAGGGGAAAAAAAGTGTTTTCTTTCTAAGTTTGCAGTTTCCTGTTTTGACACTGAAAAAAGTTACAAACAAAATAAAATCGTAAAAAAATAGAAATGTAAAAATACTGAAGAAAATTATTATCTAACAGGATAGGGGGAAGAAGTGAATTATTGCTGATTGGGGTTTATAAGGATTAATATGGAGTTAAATTGGAATACAATTGATTTTTTAAAAAAAGTAGCTTGCTTTGAAGTGATGTCATATGTAGATCAAAGATCACAACTTTCTTCCACAGATGAGTTAAATAGTAAATAAAATGAAATAGTACATTCATTCATTGTATTTGCAGGACACTTGCAGGCTATCTACAAGTGTCATTTCACAAGCGGGAATCCACATTTTAACCACTTCAAGTCCGGCTACTTTCAACCCCTTCCAGTCCAGGCCAAATTTCAACTTTCAGCGCTGTCACACTTTCAATGACAATTGTGCGGTCATGCAACACTGTACCCTTTGTAAGCTTGAAAGAGCAGGGCCCTCGAACCCCTCGTGTATTGTATTGTTACTGTCTTGTCTCATGTTCTGTCCCCCTTGCTACTGTACAGCGCTGAGTATTTATATTTGGCGCTATATAAATACTGTATAATAATAATAATACCCAAATTAAATTTTAAGGATTTCTTTGAGACAGATAAAACTTTCTTTTGGTGGTATTTATTCACCACTGGGAATTTTATTTTTTGCTATATACAGTAAATGAAAGACCAAAAAGCTGACGGGAGAGATCTGTATTTTTTATACACAGGTCTCTCCCAGATTGGTAATACTCGGAGATCGCCGGGTGCTGGTGGGGAATTACCAGCCGGGGCCCGATGATTGACAGCCAAGGCTGTGAATGGCTGCGTGGGTAGGCGCAGTTCCCACTACCCAGGACTGAAATCTCTCTCTCTCTCTCTCTCTCTCTCTCTCTCTCTCTCTCTCTCTCTCTCTCTCTCTCTCTCTATATATATATATATATATATATATATATTAGTGTGTGATTTTGTGCACCTGTGTCACCCTGTAGCAGTATTTCTTCTATAGGGCGGCGTGGAAGTGGTTAATAATCCTGCTCCACGGTTGACACACTTTTTTTTTTATATATATATATATATGAATTGTTTTATACACTCACTTGGCCACTTTATTAGTGCCAAGAAAATCTCCCCATCACCATTACACCAGCACAGCCAGCCTGAACCACTGATACCAGGCAGGATGGATCCATGTTTTCATGTTGTTTACACCAAATTCTCACCCTTCTATCTGAATGTCGCAGCAACCATTCTCCTCTCACCTCTGATATCAGCAAGGCATTTTCCTCCACACAATTGCCACTCACTGGATATTTTCTCTTTTTCAGACCATTCTCTGTAAGCCCTAGAGATGGTTGTGTGTGAGAATCCCAGTAGGTCAGCAGATTTTCAAATACTCAGATCAGCCCTTTTTGGCATCAACAACCATGCCACGTTCAAAGTCACTTAAATCCCCTTTCTTCCCCATTCTGATGCTCGGTTTGAACATCAGCAAGTTGTCTTCACCACATCTACATGCCTAAGGCCCTTTTCAGATGGGGGGAACTGTCAGTGTGATCCGCCTGCTCAGCGGGGGGGATCTCTCTGCTGATCCCCATTGAGCAGGAGGATGACAGGTTTCTGCTGCTGCAGAGTAGACACAGACACAATCCGCTGATCTCAATGGAATGGTTAGATGGAAACAGACCGCCTGTCCGTTTTCTACCCGATTGTCATCCAATCCAATCCACTGGTCGATGGGATCCTCATCCGTCTGTTTTTGGTGTACAGGATTGGATCAGATGCCGGCAGTCGTCAGCGGACCATTGTCCGCTGACACCCACTGGTTCATAGAAGTCTATGGATGGATCAAACAGGTCCGCCTGAAGAACGGACAGGCAGACCCCATCAATCTGCCTGTGCGGAAGGGGCCTGAGCCTTGGTTCACATATATGCGGTTCGGTATATTGCATGTGATTCGCACAAGAACCGCACCGCATTCCTCTGCAAATCACATGCGATTTGTGAGCGGTGCGATTGGAGGCATACATTTTGTATGGCTCTAATCGCACTGCATCCACACCAAAAACGTACAGGATCTTTTTTGGGTCCGCACTAGAATCAGCTTGCATGAGTATTCACAGCTATGCGATCCGATTCTGCATATCCCATCGCGTTTTGCGGACTGCTTTCAGGGTGTTGTTAACTTAACATAGACACTCGCAGCGGTTTGCATGAACGGGGAGCGATTCTGATGCGGTGCAGAATTCGCATTGAAAAGGCTGCAAATTCTGCACCGCATCAGTGTGAACCCGGGCTAAAAGCATTGAGTTGCTGCCATGTGATTAACTGATTAGCAATTTGTGCGACCAAGCAATTGAACAGGTGGACCTAATAAAGAGGCCAGAGAGTGTATAATGTTGAACTTTTCGAGACAAATACCATTTACCCCCGGTTCACATCTGTGCGGGTGGTACCACTGTGGATCCGCATGAAAATCTGTGTACCCGCACCTCCCGCACAGAGAAATGCGGACCCGCGGGAGGGTGCCATTAGTTCTAATGGCACGCCGCCCGCACTGGAAAACGCAACCGTACTGGGAACCTCAGCTGCGTTTTCCAAAGAAGTGCAGGGACTTCTTCCCTGCGTGTCACGGGCACGGGAGTCCATTCAAATGAAAGGGCTCTCGTGCCCATGCAAAACAAGGCCCTCACGGCCGCATAGATGTGAACTGGGGGTAATGCTGGACTTTTCGAGCAAATAGCATTTAGATATGTGCAAAAATTGACTCGTGTCCACAATCCGTGCAAAGCAAAAGTCCAGAAAAAGTTCTACTATAGTCAATGACCAGAGGCGGACTGACAACTCATGGGGCAATAAGGGATCATGGGGCCCCTGTGTCCTCGCCCACACAAAAAAAAGCCTATGAAAACGACAATGAAAGGTATTAGGGGCATCTCATGGGGCCTCCTACTGACCCCGGGCCCTCGGGCAATGCCCGAGTTCCCAAATGGTCAGTCCGCCCCTGTCAATGACATATCCCGAAGCAATACCAAAAAGTTTGATTAAAATCAATTATAAAAAATTACAAAAAAAATAGCATTTAGGTTTTTATAGAAGGTCTTACCTGGTAATGGAAGAGCCACCAGTGCCACAGCAAGCATGGTATTCAACAGAGAAAGGGCCCCCCGCCAAGGGGCCCAGGCTGGAGCGGCCACGTCCATGCTCATGTTGTTTTGATGCTGTAGCTGTTCTTAGCGTTGTCACACCTCATCTTCTCTCCAGCTCCTAATCTTGGTTTTGCTAAGAGAAAAACAGGAAGGTGCAGAGAAGACGCTTCTGCTTTAATACAAGGGCTGTCAGTTCAGCTCATAAGGTGTACGTCAAGCGACATGCGGTCTGCACAAAATGTAATTCTCGCTTTCAGCTGATGGTGCAAGAGGTCTGCACTCCAAACAGTGAGCGTGTGAAGATAGTCACAGCTCAGGTGTATGGTAAATCACCCGCCTTATCTAGACCTTCATCGCTTACGCTGCTTCCTTTTCTTGTAGAAGAGTTTCTGATTTGTTATCCTGTAAGTGAAAACTACCAACTGCCATTTAGGTGCCTTTTTATTTCCCTTTTAAAGGGAAAAATTTTATAGCTGTTGTCAAGTTTATTTAACCTCTTGCCCTCCGGAAGATTTACCCCCCTTTATGACCACGCCATTTCAACTGACAATTATGTGGTCATGCAATACAGTACATACATTTTGTATTTTTTTTTTTTAATTTATTACAGGTACTTATATAGCGCTGTCAATTTACACAGCACTTTACATACAGTGGGGCAAAAAAGTATTTAGTCAGCCACCAATTGTGCGAGTTCTCCCACTTAAAAAGATGAGAGAGGCCTGTAATTGGCATCATAGGTAGACCTCAGCTATGAGAGACAAAATGAGAAAAAAAATCCAGACAATCACATTGGCTGATTTGGAAAGAATTTATTTGCAAATTATGGTGGAAAATAAGTATTTGGTCACCTACAAACAAGCAAGATTTCTGGCTCTCACAGACCTGTACCGTCTTCATTAAGAGGCTCCTCTGTCCTGCACTCATTACCTGTATCAATGGCACCTGTTTGAACTTGTTATTAGTATAAAAGACACCTGTCCACAACCTCAAACAGTCACACTCCAAACTCCACTATGGTGAAGACCAAAGAGCTGTCGAAGGACACCAGAAACAAAATTGTAGACCTGCACCAGGCTGGGAAGACTGAATCTGACCAATAAATTCTTTCCAAATCAGCCAATGTGATTGTCTGGATTTTTTTTCTCATTTTGTCTCTCATAGTTGAGGTCTACCTATGATGCCAATTACAGGCCTCTCTCATCTTTTTAAGTGGGAGAACTTGTACAATTGGTGGCTGACTAAATACTTTTTTGCCCCACTGTATATATTGTACATTCACATCAGTCCCTAACCCTCAAGGGGCATACAATCTAAGGTCCCTAACTCGCATTCATACATACACATACTAGGGACAATTTGCCTACCAGCAAATCTTTGGAGTGTGGGAGGAAACCAGGGTACCTGGAGGAAACCCACGCAGGCACAGGGAGAACATGCAAACCCCAGGCAGGTGGTGCTGTGGTTGGGATTTGAACCAACAACCCTAGTGCTGCCAGGCAGAAGCAGGGGCAGATTGACCATTTGGAAACTCGGGCACTGCCCGAGGGCCCGGGGTCAGTAGGGGGCCCCATGAGACGCCCCTGGTAACGTTATCATAGGCTTTTTTGAGTTTGGGCAAGGACACAGGGGCCCCTTTGATCCCCTATTGCTCGGGGGCCCCATGAGTTGTCAGTCTGCCCCTGGGCGGAAGTACTAACCATTTAGCCACTGTGCTGCCCCATAAATGAAATTTGTGTCATTTTTTCCCACAAATAGAGCTTTCTTTCTGTGGCATTTGATCACCGATTTTGAAAAAAAAACACAATATTTTAGACTTTTTGCTATATAAAATATATCCAATTAAAAACAATTCTTCATAAATTTAGGCCAAAACGTATGCTGCTACATGTCTTTTGTAAACAAAAATTCCAATAAGTGTATATTGATTGGTTTACATGAAAGGTATAGTATCTACAAACTATGGTATAGATGCTGGAATTTTTTTTTTTTTTATACTAGTAATAGTGGCGATCAGCGACACGGACACTGTATCAATGGCACTGGGCAGGAAGGGGTGAACATCTGGGGTGATCAAAGGGTTAACTGTGTGCTGTGTTGTGATTACTGTGCGGTGTTTTACTAGGGGATGTGCGTGCAGAGAGAGAGACAGCAGCATGTCCCCGCTGACAGGAGTGTTGTTTACACTCAGCTCTCTCCCCTGTTAGCTTCTCCGCTGATCACCCGGCCATAAATTGCTGGCCGGGGCCAGGTGATTGACATCTCCAGGAGCCAATGGTATCATGGGTAGGGCAGCGCACAAAATTACATATATTTACGTGATTTTGCACAGCGCGGCCACGCTGCAGCAGTATATCTATTATGGGCAGTTTTTAAATGATTAAAATGTAAAATCTAGTTTTAATTATTTTTACTTAAGACACTGGTCTTAAAAAATGGCAATAATTTCAGCAGAAAATAACGCTCAAATAGAGCGTTTTTGTACACGTATTTAAGCACGTTTAGCGTTTCTGCCAAAGAACGCCTCTCAAAAACACAATCCAGAAGGGGTTTTTTTTCTGTCTCCAAACATTGTACTGTGAATGGACACATAGGATGCCTCCTTCCACAGGCAAAACACAAAACTCCTTTAAAAGCAGTGTTTTTTAAGCCCAGTACAGTTATACATTGTGTTTTGTGTGCTTTGTTTTACATTTTGGATAAAATCTTTTTTTTTTATACAAATAAAACGTTTAATATGAGAAAGGATTGCCAAAGCATTGTGGGTTAGCTAAAGAGATAAAACTTCAGAAGCTGCCTTTGTGTAATTGAAACCACAAATAACAAGGGAGCGTGCCACTCCTCTGGCACTTGTGTGCATATATTCCAGCTTAAAGTGAACCCGTGCTTTGCCCACACATGACAAAGCAAAAGTTTCACCTTAAAGTATAGGTAAACCCTCCCATTGTAAAAAAAAACTCATACAGTTTCAAATAAAACTGAAAGGTAAAACATATATATACAGTGGGGATCGAAAGTTTGGGCACCCCAGCTAAAAATTTCTATTAATGTGCATAAAGAAGCCAAGGAAAGATGGAAAAATCTCCAAAAGGCATCAAATTACAAATTAGACATTCTTATAATATGTCAACAAAAGTTAGATTTTATTTCCATCATTTACACTTTCAAAATAACAGAAAACAAAAAAATGGCGTCTGCAAAAGTTTGGGCACCCTGCAGAATTAATATCTTGTACTGCCCCCTTTGGCAAGTATCACAGCTTGTAAATGCTTTTTGTAGCCAGCCAAGAGTCTTTCAATTCTTGTTTGAGGTATCTTTGCCCATTCTTCCTTACAAAAGTCTTCCAGTTCTTTGAGATTTCTGGGCTGTCTGTCACGCACTGCTCTTTTAAGGTCTATCCATAGATTTTCAATTATGTTGAGGTCAGGAGATTGTGAAGGCCATGGCAAAACCTTCAGTTTACGCCTCTTGATGTAATCGCCTGTGGATTTTGAGGTGTGTTTAAGATTATTATCCATTTGTATAAGCCATCCTCTCTTTAACTTCAGCTTTTTCACAGATGGCATCAAGTTACCATCCAAAATTTGCTGAAATTTTATTGAATCCATTTTTCCTTCTACTCGTGAGATGTTCCCTGTGCCACTGGCTGCAACACAACCCCAAAGCATGATTGATCCAACACCATGCTTAACAGTTGGACAGAGGTTCTTTTCATTAAATTCTGTGCCCCTTCTTCTCCAAATGTACCTTTGCTCATTCTGGCCAAAAAGTTCATATTTAACCTCATCGGTCCACAGAACTTGTTTCCAAAATGCATCAGGCTTGTCTATATGTTCATTTGCAAAGTTCAAACAATGATTTTTGTGGTGAGGACGTAGAAGAGGTTTTTTTCTGATGACTCTTCCATGAAGACCATATTTGTACAAGTATCTCTTTATAGTGGAATAGTGTACCACAACTCTAGTGCCTGCCAGATCTTTCTGGAGGGATTGTGCAGTCAAACGTGGGTTTTGAATTCTTTTTCTCACAATCCTGCGAGCTGTTCTGTGTGATATTTTTCTTGGTCTTCCAGATCTTGCTTTAACTTCCACTGTTCCTGATGACTGCCATTTCTTAATTACATTCCGAACAGAGGATATTGACATCTGAAAACGCTTTGCTATCTTCTTATAGCCTTCTCTAGCTTTGTGAGCGTCAACTATTTTCAGTTTCAGTTTTCTAGACAACTGCTTAGAAGAACCCATGGTGCTGATTGTTGGGGCAAGGTCAGATGAGTCTGGGCATTTAAAACCTTTGAGATTGACATCACCTGGTCTTCCCAGACGATGATTGAGAACAATCCATGACACTGGCATGTCTCAGCTTTGCAAAGGGGGCAGTGCATGCTATAAATTCTGCAGGGTGCCCAAACTAAGAGTTAGTATAGAGCTGAGCCAATCACAGCCATCCTCACACTGTACAGAGCCTTAACCAATCCCAGCCAGTTTCACATTTGTGCCTGTGTAAAACTCCCTGCTAGATTGTTCTAGAGTCACTTGCTCACCAGACAGAAGAGGAAACAGACAAAGTTCCAGTCAGAGAAGCTCTATGGAAGCAGAGAAGGCCAAATAGGTATTTAATGCACTTGTGTGTTCCTCTGTTGTTTAACAGTGCAGGTAGATCTGTGTGTAAAATCTGTTGTATGTGTTTACCGATATAATCCACCAAATCAAGTCACTGTAATACGAATTATACCATTGTAATACGAAAGAAATAAATCACTGTAAGATAAACGAAACAAGCCATTGTAAGTAGTGTTATATGAAGAAGATTGAAGTTATTAAAGAAGTTAACTAAAGTATTCGGTGTGCTCTTTAAACCTACTGCATCCATAGAGTAGCATTGGAGAAATTACAGAGTAAAGTCAGTCTAATCAAACAAAGAAACAGCAATTGCATAATTTTTCTAATGCCACAGCGCACTAGGCACTACATGGTGCTGCGCCTGCCACAGTGTGTACTGCAGTACTAAGTGCACAAACGAGAGCTCTCAGTCTGATAGATTATGCCCCAAGTGACTGAAGAGGCCTACTAATAGGTATACCAGGCTAGGTAACTTGCGGGCTCTCAGACAAGGAGGCTAGGCTTATGCCTGTGATTTCAATACACTAACAGCAACCCAGTTCTGCCCTCAGGTATGTAACAATGCTGATCAGTTCTTAAAGTAAGCTTCTGCCGGCACTGTTGGGGCCCTTTAACATTGGAGTTTAAAAGCAATGACATTTTCTCCAAGGGTGAAGCTCAACAGCAGATAAAAGCAAAGTTGGGTTCAGTACGGGGTAGGCCCCTTGGTGCAGAATGGCAGGAAGAAGGCAAAAAGCCTCCATTGAGACTACATCTCCCAGACTGCTCTGGGCACTTGTATTCCAATTAGTCAACTTAATAGACACTGCCATCTTGTGGATAAATAAAGTTCTGCATCTCAGTAACAATACCTAGTGTTACATACAGAGAAACCAGATCTCACAATGAGGTCATAGACTGTAGATAAACAAACTGTTTTTACTATTCCATACTCCATACAAAACTAAAGAAAAAAGATTTGGCTATAGCTACACTTTAAAGTGGAACTGTAATTACCCCTCAGTATGACCACTTGGACTGTTTGCACATTCTTCCCAAAAAGGATGTAAGAGTGTAAGAGGTTTGTCCCCACTTTCTCAAGTTCTCAGTTCTGTTCTCTTTTTGGTTGAAAGTTTTTCCCAATCAGATGAAATTTGTGAGGTGTGAAGGTCATTTGGCAGAGCAAACAAGGCCAACCGTATAAGTTAGCAGCAATGTCCCCTGGTCCGGGAGGGACCAAGAGAGCTGAGGACCACACTCTACTAGGTGCTTTAAGGAGACTCTTGTAGAGGAAGGTCGTTAATCAGAAAATTTGAATGTACCAGCTTCTGGCTGTCAATGATTGGTAAGGAAGCAGTGGCTGCTTGCACCTGCTGTGTCCTTACCAACCACTGACATCACCCATTCATTTACATTGCCAGAAATCCTTGGCCGTGTAAGCAAATAGATGGGGAATGGAACGGGCTACATCATTACCTAAGTATGGCCACATTGCCATATTTAGGCAATGATGTCACCATTATCCCAGCTATCAATTGTGGCAAAAAGCTGTGTTTTTTTGAGTGGATGGGGAATAGGGGGCATTTGTCCCTATAGATTAGTAGTAATATTGTATGTTAGGTTGCTGACCATGTGCGGAGATACTTTACCATTCAGGCATCAATCAGAGTGGGACCCACAGTTAGTAAAACATGCTGGGAATTATTTAATCAGGTGATCCCTGTTCAAACCTGATGTCACAATGCCTAGGAGAGGGAACTCTTGCAGTACAACTTCTGCTCTGTCTCTGAGATGTCAGGAGTCTGAATAATGAGAGATGAAATGGAAGCCAATTCTAAAAATTGTCAAGGTGAGTCATAATAAGCCATGAATTCTCACTTTTTGCCATGCCCACCAATCACTGTGGCACCATGGGACACTTTGTGCAGTGCACTTTCTTTAGCCCATAGGAATTTGTCCCTGTCATGAAAGGTCTACTTTGTTGCATTTCCCCCAGACCAAGAGTTCCCAATCACATTCTGAAGTAATGCTACTTTTGTTAAAGTAAGTTCCTGATCCACTGATCAATATGTTCTGTGGTTTTATGAATGATGAATCTTCAGTAAAAGTTACAAAAAATTCAAGTAAGTGTTCACTATTTCCAGCAGTGGTAGCGAAAAAAATCTATGGTGTGAAAAGTGAAGTAGGCGATGGTTGAGAGACAATGGAAGACTGGGCACTAGGTGTAGTTATAAAAATAAAAGTCTGAAGAGGGAAAGATATTATAGACACTATATTGCCAAAAGTATTGGTACGCCTGCCATTACACGCACATGAACTTTAATGGCATCCCAGTCTTAAGCTGTAGGGTTCAGTATTCAGTTGCCCTACCCTTTACAGCTATAATAGCTTCAACTCTTCTGGGAAGGCTGTCCACAAGGTTTAGGAGGGTGTCTATGGGAATGTTTGACCATTCTTCCAGAAGTGCATTTGTGAGGTCAGGAACTGATGTCAGACGAGAAGGCTTGGCTCGTAGTCTCCACTCTAACTGATCCCAAAGGTGTTTTATCAGATTGAGGTGCATGCCTGTAAAGTTCCTCCATCCCAAACTCGCTCATCCATGTCTTTATGGACCTTGCTTTGTGCACTGGTGCGCTGTCATGTTGGAACAGGAAGGGGCCATCCCCAAACTGTTCCCACTAAGTTGGGAGCATGAAATTGTCCAAAATGTCTTGGTATGCTGATGCCTTAGGTGTTCCCTTCACTGGAACTAAGGGGCCAAGCCCAACCCCTGAAAAACAACCCCACACCATAATCCCCCCTCCACCAAACTGCACTTGGCCCAATGCAGTCAGGCAAGTACTGTTCTTCTGGCAACCGCCAAACCCAGACATGTCCATCGGATTGCCAGATTCGTCACTCCAGAGAACACGTATCCACTGCTCTAGAGTCCAGTGGCGGAGTGCTTTACACCACTGCATCCGACGCTTTGCATTGCACTTGGTGATGTAAGGCTTGGATGCAGCTGCTCGGCCATGGAAACCCATTCCATGAACCTCTCTACACACTGTTGTTGTGCAAATCTGAATGCCACATGAAGTTTGGAGGTCTTTAGTTATTGACTCTGCAGACAGATTTATCTAAATTGTTACAGGTGGGCTGGAGATCAATTGGCACCACATCTCATATAATATACTGTAGACCAACCAGTTTACAGAGAAACGGAGATTTTTAAGGTGCTCAAAAAAACTTAAACATTCAGTGTTATATTAAAATCAGACAAAGTTTTATTTATTACAATGTATCACATAAAAAAACAACATCACATTTGTAGTTGTAAGAGTTAACACTGAATGTTTACGATTTTTTGAGCACCTTAAAAATCCCTGTTTCTCTGTATACTGTTTGGTATCTGCAGACAGTTGGTGACTTCTGCGCACTGTACGCTTCAGCATGCGATCACCCCGCTCTGTCGTTTTACATGGCCTACAACTTGCTGTTGTTCCCAGTTGCTTCCACTTTGTTATAATACCACTAACAGTTGAGCGTGGAATATTTAGCAGCAAAGAAATTTCACAGATGGACTTATTGCACAGGTGACAACCTATCACAGGACCACGCTTGAATTCACTGAGCTCCTTAGAGTGACCCATTCTTTCACAAATGTTTCTAGTCTTCATGCCTAGGTGCTTGATTGTATACACCTGTGACCATGGAGGTGATTGGAACTCCTGAATCCAATGATTTGGAGGGGTGTCCCAATACTTTTGGCAATATAGTGTATCTTTATGGTTCCAGGAAAGAGTCAAAGAGAATTTGATTCCTCTTCCTGTTACATATGGTCCTTCAGAACTTGATATTTAAGCTCTCCCACTGCCAACCAGGCCCTTCAAGCAGCCTGTCAGCGCATCTTACTAATGCATCTTTTAATCTCTACCGTCTCTGGTTCTTCCTGTCAGTCATTATAGTTTCCGGGTATCTTTCAATATGGCTCCTCTCTGCTCTGTCACCTCCCATTTCTGTTGCCTTTATCGCCAAGGGGCATGTATGGAAATGAGTCCCACTAATTCTCCAATTGAACCTATCTCTTTGTTAAAGTGTATCTAAATTATTGTAATGTATTGTAGCTTACCAGCCCTAAGATGTGGTAGTTGCGTTAGTCACCTTTCATGCTCTTTCTTTTCTTTTTGTTTTTCTGATCCTGCTAGCAACACATTTTTCTATCCTTGGTTGGCTACAATCACTCACTGTACTTGTGGGGAAGTGCAGCGTGGGGGTTGTACAAATAGAACTTGCATTAGTGTTCAAACAAGCCTGGCAGGGAAGGCACCCAACTGGGAACACTCACAAGATGTAACAAAGATGTGTAGCAGAGCAGGTCTCAGAAGTGCAGACGGTGTCTGTCTTGAGGGGGGGAATGTGGTCTGGCTGGTGCGTACCTAAATGGGGAAGATTCTAGGAGGGATGGCAAGTCCCTATACTTTCCCTATTCATCTGGAACCTCTCCCTACCACTATACACTGTCCCTGGCAGATGGGTAACCTGTCCCTACACTACCCACATGCGAAGTGCGCAGCAAGCCCGGGAGGTAAGTCTCAAAAAGACTCTGCCTGACCCAAGATGGCTGCTAGAGTCACATGGAATGGCAGCATCCAACTAGAAATCTTCCCCAGTGACCCAGAAAACCATAGAGGAACCGTGCTCCTCTTGACTTCCTCTCCCTCTGCAATGTTACTGAGTTTGAGCACTACCTGCAGTAGAGAAAGTAGACTGCACCTGCCTACATACTAAACAAAATGTAGTTTTCCCAATACACATATTCCTACAAGTGGCTGTAAATGGTATTTGGGTGCTCTAGTGGCCACAGGCTGGGAACCACAAAAAATCCAGAAAGAAAAATGTCATCAGCACACCGAGGAATCCTCAAAAGGGTCTGAAGCTTTATTTAGTGGTCACCTGATATTAACAGCGGCAACATTTTGGAGCCACGCGGGGCCCTTTTCGTCACTTGCCAGCCCCTCTCAACCTTTTTAACAGAGGAATTTTTGAACTAACTATCTGGTCTTAAGGAACCCCTGCTAATAAATACTGTATCTACAGCTCATAGTACATTAGTGCTATGGTAATTAGGAGGAATGTTCCTTACATTGGTGATCAGTGAGAAGAATGCTCCTTACATTGGTGGTCAGTGAGAAGAATGCTCCTTACATTGGGGGTCAGTGGGACGAATGTCCCTTACATTGGTGGTCAATAGGAAGAATGCTCCTTACATTGGTGGTTAGTGGGAAGAATGCTCCTTACATTGGGGGTCAGTGGGAAGAATGCTCCTTACATTGGTGGTCAATAGGAAGAATGCTCCTTACATTTGTTGTGCTATCCTACTAATGGTTAGCTGACAGCTAGCTAACATAACAGATAGAAGCAGCGTTGTGTTTCATTCCAAAACTGAATTTACTTCTGTGAATAGTTCTGTAAAACTGTAATACAATCACATAACCTGAAGTTACAATATGCTTGTAAATATGTCTCTCACAAATGCTTACAATGAACACATTTCTTGCAAACAGCTACCTACAAATCACATTAAATACATAAATGCAATCTGGACATTTATGACTTTAACAAACACAACAAATGAACTTACAGGCAATTGTGTATCAAAGGGAGAATAAAGGAAACCTTCACTTGTGTTCTTCAGATAGCTAACATTACTTTGCATTGACAGATGGGAAATCTTTATTACAGTGGAACTGTACTGCAACTGGATACCACAAACAAAAAATGCTATATAATTCATTTTTCATATTTAAAAAAAACTCATCCATCCATATCTCCATGATTTATTTTTCTGAGAAATCATTTGGAAAAACACCTCCTGGCATTTCTGACAGTTGCCATTTTGAGTAAGGGCAGATTATTCATGTAGCAGTTACTTTCTGGAATCCATCTGTCCATAGCCTAGGCATTCACTGAGCTGAGAACCCTCCCTTCTCTCCTGGGATGCATGACATAATTTGCCTAGGCATGGAAACTAGGAAGTAAATGAAGGAATGAAAACAAAAGGTTAAAATAAGGAACTATGATATGCTTTCCTATCTATTTACTAATGCTAGAAACATAAGGATTAGAAATCCATGTTGATTGAGAGAGTGAAGTTCTGCTTTAACAAGACACTTCCTATTCTTGTTGAAAGGAATAATAAAAACAATTACAGTAAACAACCAATAAGTGCTTAACACAATGATGATATCAGGAAAAATGTGTGGTTATCAGGAAGCTAAAATTACTTTGCAGTGGCAGATGGGAAATCTTTATTAAAAAGACACTCCCTATTGCTGAAAGGAATAATAAAAACAGGTGTCGTTTCAGTGAACACTCAACAGATGGCTCCCTGCTCAACAAAATGATGATGTATAGAACATTTGTGATTTGTGGGAAGAATCCCTATCTTACTGATAGTCAAAAAGATTATTGGTGTTAGTAGGAACTTAGCTGAGAGACAGAAATTGCTCCTTGCTCGAGGAACCCATAGCAACTTTTGGAGGAACTTTAGGGTTCCACAGAACCTGGGTTGAGATAGGCTGCATTAGAGAATGTAAGATCCAACCACTGACATAGTGAAAAGTATACCTTAAGGTGCTGCTCCAAGCTATGGATGGAAAAGGATCACCCCAGCGGCAAGTGAGAAGAGGGGAGAATGAGTCAGAGCGATTCCAGTGTCATCCAATACAAGTGAAGGGATGGATGCCACTTAACCAATCCCAGGAGTCCAATGTTGAGGAATGGCCTCATCCGCCATTCTGGCCAAACCCTCTAATGTGTTTTGCCCAGCCCACCAGGGCTTGGTCACAGAGGTCTCTAGTGACCAAGCCCCGGTGGGCAGGCCAAAACACGTCAGCAGCACGGTCAGAATGGTGGCTGTGGCCATTCCTCAACATTGGACTCCTGGGGTCGTTTGAGCAACGTCCATCCCTTCATTGGCAGGGGACGCCATACTCCTGAAGGCCTTTCCTGATAACTGAGGCAGGGTGGAATGGGGCTCTCAGTAAATCAACCCCATTTTGTTTTGTAAAGTGTCAGAGATAAAAACCAGTGGCCAAATATAAACATGACCTCTGAGCATTTTTCATTCCCCTTGGTGAGAATAGATGATTTCCTACTATTGAAATCCCGTAGCCAGAATCTAATTTGTTGATATTTTCTCAGTGCTGTTTGTATTGGAAATGGGTTTTGGAAGATTCAGCCATGAAATGAGGATATTTTAGGACTTTAGAAAAATTCCCATCAAGCTATTTAAGAGAGAGGATTAACTGGGGAATCCACAGTCCAAGCGGAATGTAAATAAGATTAGAAAATGGTTTTATTTGTTTTATAATAGCCTTCCCTAGAGACAGCGCATAAATACAAAGCGACAAACAAGCACACACTATAACACTTCTTTTTTTAAACTGAAATATAATTAAAGTGTTACTAAACCCACAACAGTACAATCAGTCTGTATATGCAGTAAAGAATGCTTGTTATACTCACTGTGGAACCTAAGGGGTTTATCCTCTGTACTGTGTAAAAAGGCTGTTTGATCCTTTCTTCTCAGTTCCTCCCCTTTTTCAAGCGACCACCTCTTATCTCCTGATAAGACAGACTGAATAAGACATGCACATGCTCAGTTGGGTTTGTATTGCTAGAGAGGTTTTTTTTTTTTTTTCTTGGGAGAGTGCATGTGATCAGCACAAGGCCAATCAGCACTGGTCAGACAGAGGTCAGGGGTTTTGCATCCTTCTAGAGCAGAAAGAAAAGTCCTTCTACGAACTTTAACCAGTGCTCTGCTGGACACTGATAGAAGTCACAAGACTGCTCTAACTGCTGATGAGAAAAGGAATTTAGCAGTTTATATTTACTAAAATAATTGCATTTCCGCTCCTTTTTGAATACCATTTTTCCCTCACCTCCCTCGTATAGACAGAAATGGGAGGTTGATTGAGGTATTACATTCTCAGATGAGGACTGGGATTCTATGGTGGATAATATACGTAGGGGCTCTAGATCTCACTCAGTCCATGAGACGGCCCTTAAGGTTTTAACCCATTGGTACTATACCCCCTCCAGACTACATGTCATGTTTCCGGGAACGTTGCACCTCTGTTTTAGGAGCTGTGGCCTTGTGTATGTGTTTTGGGCTTGTCCTGGTCTTTCCTTGATCTGGCGTAGGATTTCAGAGTTGGCTTCTGCCCTGGTGGGTTCTCCAGTGGATTTGTCTCTGCAAATTTGCTTATTGGGTGCATCCATTTCGGGGATCCCAGTCTACCTAATGAGGCTAATTCACACTATCTGCGTCTTTACCCTATGGGCCATTGCCCTTCATTGGAAGTCACCAGTGGTCTCTTTGGCCTCTGTTTTGCGGAGAATTGATATGGTTATGCTCATGGAACGTATTCAGTATACATTGTTGGATAGGATGCCTTTTTTCAACAGAAACGCCTTAGGTCTAGTTCACACTGGCAGTGCAAGCAGGTGTATAGCAGGCCATACATGAGTTGAATTTCGAACTATTTTTCGATCGAAAACGTTGTTTGATCTGTAATCGGATGGTGCCATCAATGATTTAGAAAATCAGTCGTTTTTCACAAATTTTCCAACATGCCCGATAAACGAAATAGGTAGGAACCATGAAAATCGGCCGGTGCCATTGCCCCACTAACAGAGCAAACTTCAGTCGATTATTCTTAGGTCCAATTTTCAAATGAAAAATTTGTTCGGAAATTGACCCATGTATGGCCAGCATTTTTAACCACTTCAATACCGGGCAATTTTATCCCCTTCCTGTCCAAGCCAATTTTCAGGTTTCAGCGCTCTCACACTTTGAATGACAACTGCGCGATCATGCAACACTGTACCCAAACTATATTTTTATCCTTTTGTTCACACAAATAAGGCTTTCTTTTGGTGGTATTTAATCACCGCCGGGGTTTTTATTTTTTGCTAAATAAACAAAAAAAGACCGAACATTTTGAAAAAAAAAACATGTTTTTCTTTGTTTCTGTTATAAAAGTTTGCAAATAAATAATTGTTCTTCATAAATTTAGGCCGAGGTGTATTCTGCTACATGTCTTTGGTGAAAATAACCCAAATTAGTATTTATTATTTAGTCTGTAGGAAAGTTATAGAGTTCACAAATTATGGGATAGATCTGAAAATTGATCAATCCTGAAGTACTGACAGCCAATCTAATTTCTTGAGGCCAAAAATGTCAGAACAGTACAGATATCCCCCAAATGACCCCTTTTTGCAACGTAGACAGTCCCATGTATTTCATAAGAGGCATGGTGAGTTTTTTGAAGTTATAATTTTGTTAGTCATAATTTTTTGGAAAATGAAGAAATTAAAAAAATGTTCATAAATGTTTTTTTACATACTGTCACCAGTGCAGTACAGCATCATAATATAACTGGTGTGGCGGTGATCAGGGACACTGACTGGTGACCGTACAAAAAAAATTGATAATTTTTTTAAATAATTTTTTACATTTTATTATTTTATAAATTATTTTATTAATTTTTTTCTCTTTTTTAAGATTCTCTTTTCATATAACACTATGACCAAAGTAGTATAATGTTACCTTAGTAACATTGTACTAGTTTCGGGAAGTGATCTTTTTTTTTTTTTTTTTTTTTTTGCCTATAGCAAATAATTTATTTGTATAAGCAAGCATTTAACTGAATGAAATTGATTAATTCATGTTTTTTTGTTGTGATTAGCTGTGATTAGCCATGGGTAATCACATAACACAGATAGGCTGTGATTGGCCCAGTCTGTGCATGTGATCACTGTGACCATTCACAGCTAGACACACTTGTATACACACTTGATGGCATGAAAGGAAGCCATCCATTGTATACAACTGTCATGTGACCTGCTGTGATTGGTCACAGCAGGTCACATGGTACTGGAAATGGGGTCAGTGCACAGATCTGTCATCAGCCGTGTCCGAGGTACACAGCCGGTGACAGATTTGGTACTGCGCAACTTTAACTAACAATTGTGCTGTCATACAACACTGTACCCAAATGAAATTTCTATAAATTATTTTCACACAAATAGAGCTTTCTAATACAGTGATCGGTGCTAATAAAAAGCACTGACACTGTACTAATGGCACTGGGCAGGAAGCGGTTAACATCTGGGGCGATCAAAGGGTTAACTGTGTGCTGTGAGAGTTTTAGAAACATGCTGTGCAGAGAAATACACAGCAGCATGTTACTGCTTGCATGAGAGATACCTCTGTTGTTTACACGCTGGACTCTCCCCTCTCAGTGATACTCAGCGATCACCGGGTGCTGGAGGGGAATCTCCAGCCAGGACCCGCCAATCCTGTAGCTGCCAATGATGGCACAGGTAGAGCGCGTGCCCCCTACCTGGGAGTGCAAACCACACATATATATATAGCCCTGCTGCCCTGTAGCAGTAGTTCTGTCGGGAAATGGTTAACATGTTACCTATTTCTATTAAAATGTGTATTTGCCATAAGTATAGAGATAAGAGTGGCAGGGAGGAAATGCCATCATATTTTATTACAACAGCTCACCACTTCTTCTTTTTTGTAATTAAAATGTCATATATTCTTCTTTTTTATTACTATTTAACATACAATATTAACCCCTTAATGGCCAGCCAGTGCAGCTGTACACCCATATTTGTATTTACGTATCTACAAAAGCATAGATAAATGCAAATTTCATTGTTCACAGTACATGTACATACTATATAGGTTATATAAACACCCCTCCAAATTCTGAGTTCAGCCGTCTCCTTGGAAGGGTAATGTTAGTCGAGCCAAGCCAAGACTTGTTAAACCAACCATTCTCATCTAGGGTTCCTCCAGAGGTGCTGTGGCTGTTTGACGTCC
The DNA here is from genome assembly GCF_062004578.1 of Staurois parvus. Taxonomy (NCBI): domain Eukaryota; kingdom Metazoa; phylum Chordata; class Amphibia; order Anura; family Ranidae; genus Staurois; species Staurois parvus. Next base: position 3,958,627 of record NW_028318370.1, on the reverse strand, counting down.
AGTTGGATGTTGCCTGCATAGTTCTGGGACCAGTGCCACTTGGTGCTCCCAGAGCTCCCAATGAACTTTCTAGCTATCTGTAAGGGGACATTCTGACCATCACTATAAGGGGGCTTTCTTTCCATTGGCCTCCAATATAAAAGGCATTTTTCACACAGACCCTGTGTGAGTTAGTTTTAGCAGGGCTACCTGAGACCTAAAATTACTTCAAGGGTTCTTCTGGGGAAGAAATTGAAAGTTGTAGAACCCTATTAGGTAGCTAACGGGAGCTAGAGTTCTAATTTTTAGTTAGAAGGGCTGAGTAGCAGCCCAGGTGTAATAGTCAGGGGGTGAAATGTCAGTCTGAAGCTGAGAGGCTGTGCAGATCAGCTCTCTGGGACTTCCCCGCTCTAGAGTTTTGGAGAAAATTCTAGAAGCAGTGGGAGGGAGGGAGGAGTGGCTGGTTTGCACCCTCAAGAGACCCTGGCCGGTCCCCAACTAGAGGCTTGGCTTGGGGCCAGGACAGCCCTTAAGATTGAGAGAGCCTGCTCAGTGGAGGGAAGAGAGTTCGGGTGGAAGATGGGGAAGTGAGAGGCTGGAGAGCAGGAGCCTGGGAGAGGGCCCAGATGGGATGGGCTCACCTACAGGCAGGGAAGCTTGGAAGAAGGAAAGCTCAGGACCTCATCAGCCCCCAAAGTGAGGGCCATCTGTGCAGCAGGAAAGGAGCTGCCCAGAAGAAGGCCTGAGAGCAGCCACTGACCCATCAACTCACAGACAGAGGACTGAGTGAGTAAACTTGCTTGAATTACATGAATTATTTATACATTAATTATTTATACAATTGTTGGAGATCTGACATGCAGTGACAAAGGGAAGTCTGCCCCTAAGCTGTGGATGTGACCGTGGGAGAACCCTCCCTTGACCCTGCACATAAATGAGCCAGATGCAGGATTTGTATATGAAAGAGCCACTATAGCGGGTTCATATGCAAACTGTGCCATCAGATCATGCATGTGCAAATTACAAGATGATCATATTCCTACACAAAGTGTGTGTGATTGGCATACTAATACACTGTGGATACAATGTATAGAGAAGGAGTATTCTGCACTCTGTAAACTGTGCTGTACCCATGACTCAAACATTATGCTATGTTGTACATTCTCCTGACCAAGGTATTAATTGTCTCAACAGTTGCTTGTTGCTATCTAGTCCTTACCTTCTTGACATCCCCCAATACCCCATTCCGTCACCAGGAGTTATTCTAGGGCAGGGGTGTCAAACTGGTGGCCCTCCAACTGTTGCAAAACTACAAGTCCCATCATGCCTCTGCCTTTAGTAGTCATGCTTGTAACTGTCATTCTTGCAATGCCTCATGGGACTTGTAGTTTGGCAACAGCTGGAGGGCCGCCAGTTTGACACCCGTGTTCTAGGGCAACAGTCTCCAATCTTTCCAAACAAAGGGCCAGTTTACTGTCCTTCAGACTTTAGGAGGGCTGGACTTTGCCCATTGGGAGTAGAAAATAGCCTGGTGTCAGTGAATGTAACCAATGCCCCATTATTGGTATCAGTAGGAGGAATAGTGGCCCATTATTGGTATCAGTAGGAGGAATAGTGGCCCATCTTTGGCATCAATGGGAAGAATATAGCCCCTTTGCTGGTACCTGTGGGAGGAAGAATTCAAACTGCTGGTTTCAGTTTGAGGAATAGTTCTCCTGTATCAGTGTGAGAAATAGTGCCCCATTGTTGGTGTCAGTGAAGAATGCCCCATCGTTGGTGTCAGTGGGAGAAATAGTTCCCCATTGTTGGTGTCAGTGGGAGAAATAGTGCCCCATCGTTGGTGTCAGTGGGAGAAATAGTGCCCCATCGTTGGTGTCAGTGGGAGAAATAGTGCCCCATTGTTGGTGTCAGTGGAAGAAATATTGCCCCATTGTTGTTGTCAGTGAAAGAATGCCCCATCGTTGGTGTCAGTGGGAGAAATAGTGCCCTATCGTTGGTGTCAGTGGGAGAAATATTGCCCCATTGTTGTTGTCAGTGGAAGAATTCCCCATCGTTGGTGTCAGTGGGAGAAATAGTGCCCTATCGTTGGTGTCAGTGGAAGGAAGAATGCCCTATCGTTGGTGTCAGTGGAAGGAAGAATGCCCTATCATTGGTGTCAGTGGAAGAAATAGTGCCCCGAGGCCAGATATTGACAAGCAAAAGGCCACATTAGACCCTTGGGCCGTAGTTTGGAGACCACTGTTCTTTGGGAACAGGTACAGGAAGCAAGACAAAATCTTCCCATTGGGGTCACAGACAGAAGTAAAAAAAAAAAATAGACATTTTGGCTATTTCACACTCTCTCCAAAACTACTGAAACAGGCGTTTGCTGGACTTAGCCTTTAATAGCTACAGTGAGAGGTTTGCTTCAAAGCAATAAAGGATATCCTGCAGCTGTGTGTCTTGGACCGTTGATGTGTCTATGGTGGAATATCTGGATCTTAGTCAAGGTCTTTGGTTATGGTTAAATGCAATAACTAATGGCAAACTTTTTTATGCTTTCTGATTTTGGTTTCTCAATGGGCCTTTGTCTCTTTCTTGAGCTTGAAAAGCACTGAGAACAAAAAGAACAGAACTCATTTGTGGTTTGTTAGGTGATTTTTTTCCGCATCAAAGTCAAAAATAAAGTTTTTTCGGGTGTAACCAGAAGAGGAAGGTAAACGAACACGTCACTCAGCTGATGCAGAGGTGCTATGCGTAGGAAGGTTGTGACCACTTCATCTTTCAGTGTAAATTGTTTTCTTGTATACATGCAGAGAGACCCACAAAATACAGACAAACAGAGATCCACAAACCATCCTAGAATTAAAGTGGTATTAACCTCCCTGGCGGTATGATTCTTTCCGATTTTTTGTGCTGAAAGCGGTACCATTATTTTGCATGGAAATATGTAGTTTTTTATTGTAGGCTGTAATTTTTAGGAATAACTCACTGAAATCTGTCCGAACAAGAGTCTAGTAAACATCCCGGGTATGATAAAACTTGAAACACGAAATCATAAATTATAATTTAATAAATAATCATAAAAAATAATAATATAATAATAATAAATTTAATTCAATAATATAATCAAACCAAAAACACTGAAATTTGAAATACAGAGGCAAATTCGCACATCGCTGAGCAAAGTCGCAAAATCGTTTTCAGTGTCTGATGACGAATTTCCCCCACGAATCATTATCACTCAATTCTGCAAGTGGTTCTGATTTACTATCGCTGTTCTCTAGCCGGTCTAAACCCGCTTTGGACATAAAGGGACGCTTTTTGGACACCATGGACGTTTCTCAGTTTCAAGGCAGAAAGAACAGTAAAAATGCAGGCAGGGCGCCGGACAAAGCACTCGGGACAAAATGTATGTGAAATGCATTGAAACAGCAATGTTTTACTATGTAATAATCGTTTTTAAAAAAATGACATTTTTTAAAAATTTCAAATTTGCCGCCGGTTCCGGCGCCTGTACGTCCCAACGTCACAGGGACCGGAACATGGAAGCCGGATGCCGGCATCGGCCAGAAGAGATGGCCGGGGATGCTGCAGGGGACACATCGTGGGAGCGAAGGACAAGGTAAGTGCTGCAGGGACTCCCTGAGCAACGCCGCATAGTAAGCCCGAGTGTAGATCGGGGATACCGCTTGTGGTGCTGAAATTTTACCCCGAGCTACACTCGGGAATACCGCTAAGGAGGTTAAACCCAAAACCAAAAATGTAATATATCACATCTTACCATTCCTCAGATGTGGTGGCTGCATTCGTTTTCTTTATTTTTCTCTCCCTCTGTTTTCAACTGGTGATCTGGCCAGTAACAAACCTCTTGTAGTAGAGCACCCCAACTCTGGATGAAGGAGCACAGGAGGCACATTTGGCCAGCAGCAGCATCTGGAGAGTGTTAGATGGACTAGCAGAATTAAAGCGGGCTCCACCCAAAAGGGGAAGTTCTGCTATAAGGACCATGGCGAATTGACACCTTTAAGAAGTGTATGTGTGTGTGTGTGTGGGGGGGGGGGTACCCGATTTTGACAGGTACCCACTCCCACTTCTGCTCCAATCGCCTAGTAGATTGGAAGCAGAAGTTGTCCTCCCCCCTCCCTCTTGGACATGTGACAGGTCCTAGAAGACTGCGGGACCATTGACATATGCGCTGGGCATCCGACTGCGAAGCCGCAATTTGTCACAACCGGGTGTCCACAGTTAAGATGCTGGCTCCGGGGACAGAGGACAGCCGGAGAACCCGGCTGGGGTGAGTACACTTCTGGATCGAGGAACATAAATAAAAACTGATCATTGTAAATACCCCTGTCAGTGTTAAATGGTTTGTCTCTTTGATGTGACTGCTACGTCTGTAGAACAGCTTGTTCTGTTGAAAAACAACAGACTTACTGGCCAGATCACCAGATGAAATTAAAGGAAAGAAAGTCTAAAAAAGAAAACTAACGCAGCCATCACATCTAAGAATTGGTAAGCCACAATATAAGAAATGTTTGCTTTTAGGTTTAATACTGCTTTATAGGGATACATATTGGATTGAGTCTAGAGAAGAGGGAATACAAGACTGCATTGAAGCATTAAAGCCCAATTCCTGAGTCATTGTTTTATATTGTACTCACCAGTGAAAAAAAAGAAAACAACTCTCGCTACTTAGGTCTTGGGTCACGGGCTTTTGTTCAAGTCAGAACTGCTTCTCTTCCCATAGAAGTCAATGGTAATACAAAGGCAGCTGAAAGCAGGTCAGAAGAAGAAGAGATCCCTTTGACAACGTGCATGCGCACAAAACGCGTCAGAAAGGAGCCTTGCCATATTGACGTCACGCCGCAAAGGCTGCATGCAAGGCCAGCAGCCATCTTTTTCTCTGTACGTTTGTGCTGACAGCTGTTTGTGGATTGATCCTTTTTCATACCAATAAAATACTACACTATCAGCACTTTATTGTTTCTGGTTTGTGTTTAATGAGCCTTTTAAGGTGGAAACATCATTTTTTGAGCTATTATTGTCCGGTGGTGAAGAAGTATTGAGGATCTGTTCCTGTATACTAAGAGGGTCCTGTGAGTGAGGTCTGGAGTTATGCCTTATATGCTGTCTATGTTCCAGATGATTCCTGTTCCTTACCTGAACCCAGATGGCCACAGAGGATAATATATACACATGCGCAGGGGTGGACTGGCAATTCATGGGGTCCCCGGGCAATAGGGGATCATGGGGCCCCTGTGTCCTTGCCCAAACTCAAAAATCCTATGAAAAAGGTACCAGGGGCATCTCATGGGGCCCCCTACTGACCCCAGGCCCTCGGGCAGTGCCCGAGTTTCCAAATGGTCAGTCCGCCCCTGCACATGCGCAATAATATTGAACTTCTGGTGAGTGCAATCACACTACTGATCCTTATCACGGAAGTCACGCGCACGGATTTCACGGAAAAATTAGACTGTTACATGTTTTTTACAGATTTTATTGATTATATTTCATAATTTCAGTAATTATACACTGAAGTCCCGATGGTTTTATAAGTCGCTATTTATTACGTCAGTTCATGACAGTACACTTGATTTATATTGTTATCACTTTAGCGTAATATAGCGTTCACACTTGATGCATTAATCACTTTATGAATTTTCAGCGCTGCATTATTTATTTATCAAGGTCAGAAGAAATGTCGAGGGCAGGCCAAATGCACCTGTCAGTGAATGCTAAATGATTTCAAAAGCATCTCAAACAGATATCATCGACACAGCCCACAACCTTCAACAATGGCCCTTACCAATTTTTCTTCATTAACCTCCCTAGCGGTATGATTCTTTCCGATTTTTTGTGCTGAAAGCGGTACCATTTTTTTGCATGGAAATATGTAGTTTTTTATTGTAGGCTGTAATTTTTAGGAATAACTCACTGAAATCTGTCCGAACAAGAGTCTAGTAAACATTCCAGATATGATAAAGTTTGAAACACGAAATCATAAATTATAATTTAATAAATAATCATAAAAAATAATAATATAATAATAATAAATTTAATTCAATAATATAATCAAACCAAAAACACTGAAATTTGAAATACAGAGGCAAATTCGCACATCGCTGAGCAAAGTCGCAAAATTGTTTTCAGTGTCTGATGAGGAATTTCCCCCACGAATCATTATCACTCAATTCTGCAAGTGGTTCTGATTTACTATCGCTGCTCTAAAACCGCTTTTGACGTAAAGGGACGCTTTTTGGACGCCGTGGACTTTTCTAAGTTTCCAGGCAGAAAGAACATTCAAAATGCAGGCAGGGCGCCGGACAAAGCACTCGGGACAAAATATATGTGAAATGCATTGAAATAGCAATGACAGCAAAAATGACATTTTTTTAAAAATTCAAATTTCCCGCTGGTTCCAGCGCCCGTACGTCCTGGCGTCACAGGGACCGGAACACGGAGGCCAGATGCCGGCATCGGCCGGAGGAGATGGACGGGGACACTGCAGGGGACACATCGCGGGAGCGAAGGACAAGGTAAGTGCTGCAGGGAATCCCTGAGCAACGCCGCATGGTAAGCCCGAGTGTAGCTCGGGGTTACCACTTTTGGTATAGAAATTTTACCCCGAGCTACACTCGGGAATACCGCTAAGGAGGTTAAAAGTCTTGCAATCAAACATACAATACATATACAGAATATACATAAATAAATAATGATATACATCAGGGCGGACTGACCATTTGGAAACTCAGGCACTGCTTGAGGGCCCGGGGTCAGTAGGGGGCCCCGTGAGATGCCCCTGGTACCTTTTTTATAGGCTTTTTGAAATTGGGCAAGGACACAGGGGCCCCATGATCCCCTATTGCCCGGGGGCCCCATGAGTTGTCAGTCCGCCCCGATATACATATTTACACAAAAAAGAAAAATGTAGCAAAATTTGCTGTCGGTACCAGGGGAATTAAATCTTACTAAGGCTCCATGTACACAAGCCTACCCTGACCTCCGTCCACGGAGGTCAGGGTAGCGTTTGACACCTTTTGGTTTGCGTTTTTTGCCTAAAGCTTCATGTACATGAGCAGCTCCTAAACTCGAGTTTAGGAGCTTTTGGCTGCCGCGTTTTAGGCGAGGTTAAAACTCCCTCTCCTGAAAGCGGAAGAATCCTGTTCAGGATAGGAAAGTTTTGACCACCAAAAACACAAAACGAGGCAAAATCACAGTACTGTGGTTGCCACGTTTTGCGTTTTCCCACGGGCGGTGGTCAGGGTAGGCTCCTGTACATGGAGCCTAAGACTCACATCACTGCAGGAGACATCAAACCTGGGAGGTGAAGAAACAACCCCACACCCGTTATGCATGCAGCCTTTCAAAAATAAGGTTTTAACCAACAAAAACAAAGGGAATGAAAAGAAAAGCATAACAAAAGAGCCCCTCACCCAGAGATAGACAGTTCACCAAAGGCAGGTCTGATATTCCTCCACGCCCTTATCCAGGCCACCCGAGGCTCCCTGCCCTTCTCAAGACCCCAAAACAATGGCCCTTACCACCAACCCCCAAAAGACTCATCCTTCTGAGGTCCAGCTCTGCTCTTCTTCTTGAATGAGAAATAGGCATAGGGATTTGTTTTTTTTTAAAAATCAGTTTTGCCTTCTCATTTGTGTATTCTGTTTGTTTTAAGTTTAGATGGTTGTAATTTGATGTTTTTTAGACAACATGAAAAATGGAGTTAAAAACAGCAATTGAAAGGACAATTGCTTCTTTTTGTTTCTTATTTTCTGGTGTATTTATTTTGCTGTTTTTGCATTAAGAAAAAAAAATCAAATAGCAGGAAAATATGCAAAATATAAAAAACAGCAAAAACAGTGGACTATCGCTTTATGTATCTTTATGTATTTCATCTTTTTACACCTATTGTCTAAAGTTTATTTACTAATTTCAAGGTTCTAGTTTCACACCAAGTGCTGCAACCACGTGTTTTACTGGAAACATTCACCATGCACAGTATGTGCTGTAACACTTCTGTAATATATGTAATAGAAGCTATCATGCCAGACAGGGATATAACAGTGGTTAAAATATGATAATGTTCCTCAAAGAGTAATGATTCTTTTAGTTCGTATTTAGAGCATTTAGAGATAAGACTTAATGAATAAAAAACATTGTTTTATGAAGGAAAAATGGTACAAGCAAAATATTTACAGAAAAACATATTACAAAACAGACAATAATAGCAACAGTAAAATAAATGGGAATATAAGTGAGAAGTACTTAATACAAAACTTTACCCAAAAGGGGAAGTTCTGCTTTTACTTCTCCCCTCTCCCTCCTCTCCCATATTTAGAATGTTTTTTTGGGAGAGGGGGAAGCAGACAACAGCCTGTCTGGCAGCCCTCTAAAAGGTCAAAAATGGTCCATTCAGACTTTAATGCAATTTGAATATCAATTGGAAAAATCTAATTGAATTTGAACTCTGAAATCTGAATTTAACCCAAATTCAAGTCACTAAAAGGAAGTAATTATCACCAAATGTTCCTAATTTATTTTTTCCATTGTATATTACATCAATACATTTACAAAAACATTAATAGATTTCTCAAATTAAAGAAAATGTCTGAAATACAATCTTTTTAAAGAAAAATAATGCATCAAGTCCTTCAAAATGGCCTTAGAATTACATATATACTGTAAGACACAAATTAAGTTTGGTTTGATACACTGAATGGAGTAAAGGAAGAGAGATGTCTTATCCTTGTTAAAACCTAAATATAAAGACTTTGTTATGAAACCAATTAATAAGATGATGATGATGATGACGATTATTATTGTTTTTTAATGTAACACCCTCCAGGTTTGCTAGCTAGGGTTTTTTGTTAGATAGAGGTAGCAGCCTGAGTAGCAGCCTGGGATGAGTCAGCCTAGGAGTGAGGTAGTGAGGTCACCTCAGGACAGGCTGGGAGGTTCTACAGGTCAGGGCTTCTGAACCCCTCCCTCCCTTCCAGAAACACTGCGAAATTTCTGGAACAGAGGAGGAGGAGAGGAGGAGGCCCTGATCTGCATGTTTGAGGCACCATGGCCAATCCCCTGGCAGGAGGCTAAGCATGGTGACCAGGACAACCCTCAAATATCACGGAGCTTGGGGAGCAAGGTGCAGTGTTGGGTGGAGATATACTATGAGGAAAGCTAAAATAAAAATGTAATTGGCGCAAGAGAATTTGTAGTGGATATAATGTTCACTCAGTAAATCTTAAGCAAAATAATCTTAAACAAAATAATCCAATAAACAGAAATTGAGGTATATAATTATATATGCTAGTAATAAAAGTACAACAAGTAAATAATGCAGCTTTAGTGGTGAGGAAAGGGAAGTGGGGGGGGGGAAGGGAAAGGAGGGGAAAAAGACTTGTAATGCAAACAGTACTGGATTGAGATAGATGGTATATATATATATACAGTGGGGCAAAAAAGTATTTAGTCACCACCAATTGTGCAAGTTCTCCCACTTAAAAAGATGAGAGAGGCCTGTAATTGGCATCATAGGTAGACCTCAACTATGAGAGACAAAATGAGAAAACAAATCCAGACAATCACATTGGCTGATTTGGAAAGAATTTATTTGCAAATTATGGTGGAAAATAAGTATTTGGTCAATATGAAAAGTTCATCTCAATACTTTATTATATTTCCTTTGTTGGCAATGACAGAGGTCAGACGTTTCCTGTAAGTCTTCACAAGGTTGGCACACACTGTTGGCGGTATGTTGGCCCATTCCTCCATGCAGATCTCCTCTAGAGCAGTGATGTTTTGGGGATGTCACTGGGCAACACGGACTTTCAACTGCCTCCAAAGGTTTTCTATGGGGTTGAGATCTGGAGACTGGCTAGGCCACTCCAGAACCTTGAAATGCTTCTTACGAAGCCACTCCTTGTATGGTATGTTTGGGATCATTGTCATGTTGGAAGACCCAGCCACGTTTCATCTTCAATTCCCTTGCTGATGGAAGGAGGTTTGCACTCAATATCTCACGATACATGGCCCTATTCATTCTGTCCTGTACATGGATCAGTCATCCTGGTCCCTTTGCGGAGAAACAGCCCCAAATCATGATGTTGCCACCCCCATGCTTCACAGTAGGTATGGTGTTCTTTGGATGCAACTCAGCATTCTCTCTCCTCCAAACACGATGAGTTGTGTTTCTACCAAACAGTTCTATTTTGGTTTCATCTGACCATATGACATTCTCCCAATCCTCTTTTGGATCATCCAAAAGCTCTCTAGCAAACTTCAGATGGGCCCGGACATGTACTGGCTTAAGCAGGGGGACACGTCTGACACTGCAGGATCTGAGTCCCTGGCGGCGTAGTGTGTTACTGATGGTAGCCTTTGTTACGTTGGTCCCAGCTCTCTGCAGGTCATTCACTAGGTCCCCCGTGTGGTCCTGGGATTTTTGCTCACCGTTCTTGTGATCATTTTGACCCCACGGGGTGAGATCTTATGTGGAGCCCCAGATCGAGGGAGATTATCAGTGGTCTTGTATGTCTTCCATTTTCTAATTATTGCTCCCACAGTTGATTTGTTCACACCAAGCTGCTTGCCTATTGCAGATTCAGTCTTCCCAGCCTGGTGCAGATCTACAATTTTGTTTCTGGTGTCCTTCGACAGCTCTTTGGTCTTCACCATAGTGGAGTTTGGAGTGTGACTGTTTGAGGTTGTGGACAGGTGTCTTTTATACTGATAACAAGTTCAAACAGGTGCCATTGATACAGGTAATGAGTGCAGGACAGAGGAGCCTCTTAAAGAAGAAGGTACAGGTCTGTGAGAGCCAGAAATCTTGCTTGTTTGTAGGTGACCAAATACTTATTTTCCACCATAATTTGCAAATAAATTCTTTCCAAATCAGCCAATGTGATTGTCTGGATTTTTTTTCTCATTTTGTCTCTCATAGTTGAGGTCTACCTATGATGCCAATTACAGGCCTCTCTCATCTTTTTAAGTGGGAGAACTTGCACAATTGGTGGCTGAATAAATACTTTTTTGCCCCACTGTATATGTATGCATATATATACAAAGCTGCAATGTAGACACCGTCGTGAGGCTTGCACTTTCTAGAGTAAACCGGACTCTGTGGTAAATAAATAGAGAAAAAAGAGAAGTGTGCCAGACTAAGTGCAGTAGGAATATAACAGTTTATTGCACACAAGATTATAAAAACTCACAAGAAGTGGGTAGATATCAGGCATCAATATATGAGGAGGAGGATGTCATCTGTGCAGCACCTCACAAATGGATGCTGAATGCCAAGGTGTTGCGCGGCTGGTGCTCTAGGCGGGTCCCACAGGAGGAAGCCAGGGTGGCAGGTGCAGTAACCGGGAGTCGCGGCGCAGATAAGAACCGGGATCCAGGGCGGGCACTGCCGATCTCTCACATCAGCGTGGGTACAGGAGCCAGCTTGAGGCACATCCAAGATGGCCGCCGGGCAGGAAATGACATCAGGACGTTGCTGGGAATTCTCCAAGGGGGCGGTGACGCGTTTCTAGGCAACCTGCCTTTTCATCAGACCTGATTGGCTAGTGGGATGAGCCAATAAATAAGGAGAGGAGGAAGGGGTGGGGCAACTGAGGGGCAGGGTAGTGAATTCATAAAAAAAAAAATGTATAATGCATACGGGCTTAACAAGCAGTGGTGGAAAACATAAGAAATGAACAGTGAGCAGCTGCTTTCTGTAGACCATGTGAAAAATAAAAGTAAAGAAGAAGAAGAAAGGAAGGAGATGGACTAAAAAAAAACAATGTTGGGCAAGATAAATAAATACTTGGGCAAATTAATATGTATGAATAAAAGTATATATGATGTACATAAATACATAGACAGTGAAAGGAAATAATTGTAAATATATAATAAATAATTGGAAGGAATTTATTATACATTTACAATTATTTCCTTTCACTGTCTATGTATTTATGTACATCATGTATACTTTTATTCATACATATTAATTTGCCCAAGTATTTATTTATCTTGCCCAACATTGTTTTTTTTTTTTTTAGTCCATCTCCTTCCTTTCTTCTCCTTCTTTTCCTTTTATTTTTCACATGTTCACAGATGACATCCTCCTCCTTACCTACAGACAGGATGCTGGACGACAGAATCTCTACTGCCTCAATGTTTCCTTGGAAGGACAACCTGTTAGCAGGGTAGGAGACAGCCCACCATAAGGCCTGAAGGCAGCCACCAAACCCACCACTCTAGCAGGTGAGGACAATGTGAGTACTCCTACACCCCCTGGGCCGGATAAGGGGAGAGGGCGGTCTGGTGAAATGCCGAACTAGTCTTCATCCAGGACTGCTTAAGTGCAAGCTCTTGGGACCCCCTTACTCAGGGATACTCTCAGTACAACTGGTTGGAGAGGAGGATTCATCTGTGGTCTGAGGAGGTACACCAAAAAGGACTACAGCATTCCTTAACAAGGACTATTGCTATTGTTGCTAGTCCATGCTTTGTACAAAGTTGCTATTAAGTTCATCCTCAAGTTTCACAGTTCCTTGGGCATCCCATATACCCCTTGACCCCAAAATAAAAACAATGAAAACAAGCTCATGGACTGTTTACTGACTCTGAACGTACAAGTGTGGAAAATGCATGTTGCCTGGCTGTGCAGAGCCTAGGGGGACCCAATCAAATCCAGCGGCCCTTATGAGGTTAGTGCTCCATTATTATTATAGCATCATCATATCACATTGTGCTTTACAATTTAGTACAACAGTAAAGAGCAGTAAAAACAAAGAACAAGGTACAAAAAGTATAGGGTCTTGTTCATGTTTTCTGGTGATCTCTAGAAATTCATGTCTGTAGGTCTGTCTATCTTATCAGAAGTTATTTTCTGCCAATAACACATCTATAGTTTAGGACTGATCTTCAGTTCCCTCCTTGCTGGTCTGCAATGTGCCATCGGTCAATGTTTCTTCTTTGTCAGATAACACAGCATTCGGGGCGGAGCCTGAGTATGGCGGCGGAGGAGAGCTTAATGTAGGAGCTCTCGGACGGAGCTCCGTGTCCTGACCTCCCTAGGTCCCCTGTGATCCCCCCGAGACATGTGGATAGTCTGGTGACTTGCCTCTTACCCTGGCCTGGCGGCTCCCCGGGACGGAAAGTGGAGGTGTGCGGGGGGAGTGAGGAGAGTGGCTGGTGAATAGCGGTGAGAGAGCGGTTGGATGCTGGGAAGTCGGCGCGAGCACGTGACCGGCCGCAAAGCACTCCTGGGAGTTCGGGAAGCCGGCCGGCGTTCTGCGGTGAGAGAGCAGAACGGATCTGTCGGCTGGGGATCGGTGCATTCTCCCTCTATTCCCCTGAGACCCCCAGGGCATAAAGCAAGCTAAGAAGATATCCACTGAGCCCTGGTCAATAGAAGATTAAAGAGATTCTGAAGGGTCCCCCCCCCCCCCCTCCCTCCTTGAACAAAGACCCTATGTGACCTGAAGGAGAGAGCACTCAGCGGGGCCACTGGATGAAATAAACGAGGAGGGTGAGTGACTTTAAGTTGAAACCTTCTATACCCTAACTGTGATGCATTACATGGCTCCCTAAAGGGTAGCAGGGGGTAAGTGAAAGGGGGGACCCCCGGCGACTGCAAAAAAGGTGGAAAAGATTTGAGGACAGAACAGCCCAAAAAGATCAGCCGGGGAATAGTGCAGAGACTAGTATACAAGAACTTTGATTCTCTCCCCCCCAAATCCATGAACTTTATAATAGAAGAACAAAGAATAAAAGTTACAGAGAAAATGAAAAATAAAAGTGTAAAAGGAAGTGGGCTTAAAGGGTCCCAGACTGGTACAATTAAAAAATATACCTCCCAAGGAAACGTAACCCCAGAAAGATCCCAGAATAGGTCTGAAAGAGGAGAAGTTAATCTCAGCATGGAAAATAGCCCAAGAGTATCACTAGGCCTGGACACCAGCAATCAGCAAGCATTAGGAAATACAGAGACGGAAAAAGATTTACAAATACCTAATAAAAAAGAAATGGCAGAAATGTTTAAAGAACTGGAGAAAACAATAAAACAAGAAATGGTAAATATCCGAAGTGACCTGGGACACCTGCTGGTGAGAGTTGAGGAAACGGAGGAGAAAGTTAAAAATCAGACCCAGGCTATCTCTGAGCTTGAAAAAGTAATAATTAGCATAGGGAAAGCCCAAGAAAAATTGAAATATAAAGCTGAGATACAAGAAAATAGAGACAGGAGGAGAAACGTCATGATACGTGGGGTCCCAGAGAACTCTAAGGGAGAAAACCTGCAAGAAGTGGTTTGTAAAATATTAAATATTATAACAGACAGCACTGAAATGGAAAAGACTAAAATAGAAGGAATTTTCAGAAAAGGAAACATCCAGAGATATCTGGGGAAAGAAAGCCCGAGAGACATCATAGTTAAATTTTATGAGTTTCGAGATAAAGAAAAAATTTGGAAGAAGATAAAAGGGAAACCAGCTATTAAGTATGAAGGTGGCGATATACAGATATATGCGGACTTGGCCCCAGAGACTCTGTGGAGAAGGAGAACTTTGAGGCCCCTATTGGAAAGGTTAAAAGAATATAATGTGCAATACAGATGGGGGTCTCCTGAATGTTTAATAGGATGGAAAAATGGGGTTACGGCGCACCTCAGGTTCCCAGAAGATCTGAAACATTTTTGTGACAGTTTAAAAATACAAAGAATGGAGATTCCAGGCTGGGAAGAAGATCAATGGGAATTTAGAATGAAGAGAAAAGAGGATTGGCAACTTGTGGGGGGGAGGGGGCGGGGGGAGAGGGGGAGGGGGAGAGAGGTGGTGGAGGAAAGATAAGGCTGTTTTTTTTTTTTTGTTTTTTTTTTTTTTTTGCTCTTTCCTCTACACTGGTCAGCCCTCACCCTACTGCCCCTGCCTTATGGTGCTGGAGATGAACTTAGGAGGGACCAGGGGAGCTATGAGGAGGCCGGACAAGGGGAAGGTCGTCCATGCCCAGAGTTTTTAGCCCAAGGACTAGATCAAAAGTGGAAGTTTCTTCCATAAATGATCAATAGGCAAAAGATGGGCCTAAAAAGAGGGGGGGGGGGGTGGGGGGGAGGGGGAAAGCTGGGGGGGGTGGGCAAGTGGGGAGGGGGGGTATTTTTCCTGCAAAAAAAAAAAAAAAAAAAAGATACAAAAGCAAGTGAGAAGGGAGAAGAAGGGGAAGAGAAGATTTATGGAAGATGGAGGAGATTCAGTTTATAACATATAACGTAAATGGGTTGAACTCCCCTGGGAAAAGATTTAGACTGTTTAAAGAATTACATCATAGAGCAGCCTCAGTAGTATTCCTACAGGAGACACATCTTGAGATAGAATCGAACGTTAGGCTGAGATCCAGAAATCACCCAACATGGTATTATGCTGATTCCCCGGTTAAGAGAGCGAAGGGTGTTGCAATAGGTATGGCAAAGAATACTAGGTTTGAGCTGGAAGATAGAATGACAGACCCAGAGGGGAGATTCTTGTTCTTAAAGGGAAAACTACAGGAGATCGAATGTACACTGGCCAATATTTATTGTCCTAATAAAAGTCCAGAGATATATCTGAAAAAAGTGCTGAGGAAGTTGATGGACTTTAAAAAAGGCTGTTTGATTCTCGCAGGGGATTTTAATTTTTGTATGGACCCACAAAAAGATGCTACCTCCCATGTACAGAGAGAAGGAAGTAGGGCTCTGAAACTCTTGAAGAAAGAACTACATATAAGTCAATTAGTAGATGCCTGGAGAATTACACACATGCAAGATAGAGATTATACCTTTTTTTCAAACATGCATAAGAGGTATTCAAGATTAGACCACATATTAATAGAACATCAATTAATTGACCACCTAGTTCAAATTGAAATAGAGACAATCTCTTTATCGGATCACGCCCCAGTTAGAATGAAATTGGAATGGGGGAAGGGGAAAACAGGAGGGCTGGGTTGGAAACTGAATGAGACACTATTAGTAGAAAACGAAATAGCCCAGAAAATAGGGGAAGAGATTGAACGGTATTTCCAGGAAAACGAGACAGGTGATGTGTCCATAGCTACAGTGTGGGAATCTCATAAGGCATACATAAGAGGAATATTGATAGCGATTGGGGCAAGAAAGAAAAAAGAAAGAAGAGAGAAAATGAGCAGACTCTTAGAAGAAATAAGTATGCTAGAACAACAACATAAGAATAGAATAATAAAGGAAATAGAGTTGAAGTTAAAAAAAAAGAAAGAAGAATTGGAAGGTGTAATAGAAGAGGAGAGGAGAAAAGCATATAATAGGGTTTTGAGTGAGAGATATAGATGGGGAGAAAGACCGGGAAAATACTTTATGAGGGCCCTAAGGAAAAAGAAAAATAGAAATTATATAGAAAAAATAAAAGATGTTAAGGGGAACCTGAAACACTCAAATAGAGAAATCACCAAAGTTTTTATGGAATATTATAGAGATCTGTATAATATAAATCCCCTGCGGGAATCTGAAAACATAGAAAGTGAGAAGAATCAAAAGAGAAAGAAATATCTAGAGAAGGCTGGGTTACTAAAATTAAGCGAAGCCCAAATGAACTCCCTGGATGCAGATATCTCACAAGAGGAAATAAAATTAGCTCTGAAGGGTACAGTGTCTGGGAAAAGTCCAGGACCAGATGGTTATACTGTGAGATATTATAAAAAATATAGTGAAATCTTAGTACCAAAACTTAGAAAATATATGAATGCATTAGGTGGAGAGATGGAAATAAGAAAAGAATCGCTACAAGCTCAAATGGTGCTTATCCAAAAAGAGGGAAAAGATGCTACACAGTGTTCGAACTATAGACCTATTTCATTATTAAACACTGACACTAAGCTATATGCAAAGGTCTTGGCAAATAGATTGAAAGAGCTAATGCCGGAATGGATACATCAGGACCAGGTGGGCTTCGTTCCCGGGAGGGAGGGTAGAGATAATGGGTTACGATCATTGATGCTGACCCAAAAAAGTAAAAAGGGAAAAGAACCGGTGATTCTACTCTCTATAGACGCTGAAAAAGCGTTTGATAGAGTGAACTGGAGATTCATGATGGATACGTTGGAAGTCATGGGAATCGGGCCCAGGATGAGAGAGTGGATAGGAAAGTTGTATAGATACCCCTCTGCAGTTGTTGTGGTGAACGGTGAGAGGTCAGAACCCATTGAGATGTCAAACGGTACAAGACAGGGATGTCCACTGTCCCCATTGTTGTATGTTGTATTACTAGAACCACTTCTGTCAACACTACGGCTAAATAGAGATATAAAGGGAATTCAGATAGGGGACACGGAACATAAAGTCGCCGCTTTTGCTGACGACTTGCTGTTCTATGTGAGAAACCCCAGGATGACACTGCCAAACCTAATGAAGCTATTGAAGGAATATGGAGAATTGTCAAATTTGAAGATTAATCCAACAAAAACGGAGATTCTAAATATAAATATTTCAAAAAATGAAAAAGAAAAAATACAAAAGGAATTTCCCTTTAAATGGAAAGATAGAGATATAAAATACTTAGGAGTAAATCTCACAGCTTCATATAAACACCTTTACAAATTAAACTATATTTCACTGATTAATGAGATTAGAGAGGAGCTAAAAATATTGCAAGAGGGAACCCCGACATTGATAGGTCGTATTAACCTAGTAAAAATGATAATAGTACCAAAAATCATGTATAGATATCAAATGATACCAATTAAACTCCCAGAGACCTTTTTTAAGTTAATTAAGAAACTGATAACAAAATACATATGGAGGAATAAAAAACCAAGATTGTCATATGAGTTGTTGAGTAGGAGGAAAGAAAGAGGTGGTTTAGGGCTTCCAGACTTTAAAAGATACTACAAAGCTGTAATATTGGCAAGAACTATAGATTGGACACAGAACTATAAAAAAAGTTGGGTGAGGATAGAGAATGAACTTAGTGGAACAGATTTGGGTAAGGCGATATGGATACCAACACAGTATAGGGGCTTAAATGATAATGTAAATACATACACATTGAATGTTTTAAAAATTTGGGATAATTTACACAAAAGTTTGAAATGGTCTTTTAATTCAACACTGATTTCACTAAAAAACACGGAGTTTTTCCCCCCTGGTAAAGAAGAAATAGGAGGTAGGTGGTTTAAAAAGGAAGAGGTTCAATTAAGAGATATTTTGGTGGGGGATAAAATAGGATCATTTGTGGAATTGAAAAAAAAAGAAGGTGAGATTTTCACTAAATTAGATAAGTGGCGGTATTTTCAATTGAGGAGTTTTGTTGGAAGTTTGCCAAAACCTTTAAGGACAAGAGACAACTGGAACTTGTTTGAAAAGGTTTTGGGTACACAAGGTGATGGGAAACACGGGATTGCTAAGGTATATAAAATACTCACAGAACTAGATATAAATATAAAGCCAACATATATAATAAAATGGGAAACTGACATGGGAAGTGTGATAGATGAGGAGAAGCAGAGGAGAATATATAGATTAACCCACGAAAACGTTTCTATGGGAGATGTGGAGATGAACTATAGGTGTTTGACGGGATGGCACATTGCACCAACTGTTGAAAATAAGATGTGTAAAGAGAGTTCACCGTGGTGTTGGAGGGGATGTGGTGAAATAGGTACAACATGTCACGTATGGTGGGGCTGCCCAAAAATTCAGGTATTCTGGAAAACAATAACCCAATTGATAAGAAAAATAACAGAAATAGATATTGGATTAGACCCAGAAGTGTGTATTTTGCATAACATGGACATATCAGTCAATAAATATAAAAAATCAGGGATATGGTGCTACATTAACGCTGCAAAAGCTCTGATACCCAGGTTTTGGAAGCAAATAGAAGTTCCGAGGGTAGAAGACTGGATAGAAGGGGTTGAGCAGATTAAAAAGATGGAAAGGTTGTGCCATGTCCAGGAAGATAGGATGGAGATTTATAATAGGAAATGGGAGAATTGGGAAAAAGCTAAGTTATACATGAAATATAGGAAAGATTAAAGAAAATAATAGGAAAACTGCACTTGCTGAGATAAAATGATGTAGAGAATAGGAAAAGCAGGAAGACGGGATTTGGGTGAGGGTGGAGGAGGGGGGGGGAAATTTGGAATAAAGTAAATAAAGTAGAAATGTTGGATACTATGGTGTATAGATATATATATAAGTTTGTATATCATGATGTTGAAAAGTATTTAAAATGAAAATCAATAAATATTTAAATTATAAAAAAAAAAAAAAAAAGATAACACAGCATTCACTTCATCTTCACAAGTGTCCGGATCATCACAAATTATCTCAAAAGATTCTGTAGGTGGATCTATGTCCAGATTATTTTTCTTAGAGGTCCTACGAGTGGTCGTTGAAGAAGGTTCATATTTAATCTGAAAAACAAATATTTTGTTTAGTTTTAGCAATTATTAGTCCCTGAAATTACTGACCATCACAACATGTGTCCATTTGTGTTCAACTTTCTCATGAATGTAATATTCTAAAGGATAACTGTATTTCTACATAATATAGCCCATATGACATCACAGGACATTGGTTTGTGTAAACCCAGCCTGCAGGCATCAATTCTGTACCTGCAGACAAGGACTAAAGCCCCGTACACACGGGCCGAATATTGGCCTACTCAATAGAAACCGTCCGACATTCGGCCCGTGTGTACACCTATGTGTACTACAGGAGCCAAACTCCTGAGCTCTTCAGTTTTTTGTCGTTCAGCCACTTGTTTGAACGGAAAAAAAACTGATGGTGTGTACCCAGCTTTAGAAAAAAAGGAAGGCAATGCTTTCCTATACCTGTTTAATTCTGTTCCAGGAGGTGTCCATAATGATTCTGTGCTGCACTGCCCTCATGTAATCACTGGAGTTCACAAACTGCTAGAAGCAGGCAGCCAACGCATTTGTGAGGTCAGGCACTGATGTTGGACAAGAAGGCCTGGCTTGCAGTCTCTGCTCTAATTCATCCCAAAGGTGTTCTGTCGGGTTGAGGTGCAGGCCAGTCAAGTTCCTCCACCCCAAACTCGCTCATTTATGTCTTTATGGACCTTGCTTTGTGCACTGGTGCGCAGTCATGTTGGAACAGGAAGGGGCCATCCCCAAACTCTTCCCACAAAGTTGGGAGCATGAAATTGTCCAAAATGTTTTGGTGTGCTGACGCCTTAAAAGTTCCCTTCACTGGAACTAGGGGGCCAAGCCCATCCCCTGAAAAGCAAGCCCACACCATAATCCCACCTCCACCAAACTTTACACTTGGCACAATGCAGTCAGGCAAGTACCGTTCTACTGGCACCAGCCGAACCCAGACACGTCCATCAGACTGCCAGACAGAGAAGTGTGATTCGTCACTCCAGAGAACACATATCCACTGCTCCAGAGTCCAGTGGTGGCGTGCTTTACACCACTGCATCTGACGCTTTGCATTGCACTTGGTGATGTAAGGCTTGGATGCAGATGCTCGGCCATGGAAACCCATTCCGTGAAGCTCTCTACGCACTATTGTGCTAATCTGAAGGCCACATGAAGTTTGGAGGTCTTTGACTCTGCAGACAGTTGGTGACTTCTGCACACTGTGGGCTTCAGCATGCGTTGACCCCGCTCTGTCATGTGACGTGGCCTACCACTTGGTGGCTGAGTTGCTGTTGTTCCCAGTTGCTTCCACTTTGTTATAATACCACTAACAGTTGAGCGTGGAATATTTAGTAGCCAGGAAATGTCATGGATGGACTTATTGCACAGGTGACCATCTATCACAGGACCACGCTTGGAGTCACTGAGCTCCTGAGAGCGACCCATTCCTTCACCAATGTTTGTAGAAGCAGTCTGCATGCCTAGGGGCTTGATTGTATACACCTGTGGCCATGGAGGGGATTGGAACACCTGAATCCAATGAGTTGGATGGCTGGCCCAATACTTTCGGCAATATAGTGTATGTTTTGCTAAGCCATGTGATGCCAGGCAGCCAACTGCAGAGAGTGGAATGGGCATCTACAGTTCAGATCTGGAGACTTGTGAACTGTAGCATTGTAGCTAAATTTAGCTTAACTGAAGCCCACCATTCATAAATATAGAAAAAATAATAAACTAAGCTAACAAATAAACCAAATTGTTGAATGAGTTGAATAGAAATATGTGGCTTCCTAAGAAATAATAAAAAGAGCAAATAAAAAAAACACATCTAGAGCAGAGTAAGGCTCCATTCACACTTGTGCAACTTCAAAATTGTGCGATTCTCATTGGACTTGATGCATCTTTGACGCGAAGCAGACACAACTTTGATGCAACTTTGGAGGGTTTACATTGAAGTCTATGGCCCTCAAGTCACATGAAAATCAGACCAAAGCAGTGCAGGAACTACTTTCAAGTTGCTTCGACTTGAAGTTGCACAGATATGAATGGTACTCTTTGGGAAACATGGGTTGAGACTTGTGATGTGACTTTGGACCACAAAGTCGCATGACAAGTCGCACAAGTGTGAATGGGCTGTTAAGGAGGGGACAGTGGCTACCCACAAAGTAAAAATAAAAGACAGAACTACTAAGCATTTCATTTTTATCCACCAAATAAAACTAGATCATGTGTAGTCGATGTTATGTGTGCGTTCTTCCACTTAGAGTACCTGTGTGCATCTCATGAGTTCTGAGTGTTACATCTAATGATGATAGGCTTGCATAGTACTCCCATTCTGCTGTAGTGATGAAGAGGTTAGCAGGAGGAATACGGCACCCAACAGGGAACACGATATCTGACACACCCAGAAGTGTCAATGTAATGGTGCCCACCCACTAGAAATGGGTGTAGCCTTTTCCTCTTTTGCAGGAGACTTCCAGTTTCATTAAGTTAGTAACGAGGTAACTTTAGGACAGCAAAATGTACATTAATCTGTTCACTCTAAATAGTCCATGTTCTTATACGTAGGGTTTTTTCAGCAGAAACGTGGGGGGATGCATTTCCTGCACCTCCAGCACAGAATGTATATAATGGCAAGGGGTGCTGGGGGGCGCTGAAGGGCCTGTTGATGCTGACTGCTTGGAGATTTGTTTTCACTTGGGGATCTAATGTTGCTGAGAGGGTCTTATGGTGCTGGAGTTAATTGTCGCTGCTAGGGATCTACTGTTGAGGAAGGAGTCTATGTTGCTGGCTGCTGGGAGATCTATTTTTGCTGGATGGGGTTGATTGTTCCTGCGGTGGATCTGTTGTTGCTGGGGGATATTTTGTTGCAGGAGGTCTATTATTTCTGGGGGGATCTGTTGTTGTTGGGGGTCTATTATTGCTGAGGGGATCTGTTGTTTTGGGGGTCTACTGTTGCTGGAGGGTCTGTTGTTGCTGGCTGCGGGAGATCTATTTTTGCTGGCAGGGGTTGATTGTTCCTGCGGTGGATCTGTTGTTGCTGGGGGATATTTTGTTGCAGGAGGTCTATTATTGCTGGGGGGATCTGTTGTTGTTGGGGGTCTATTGTTGCTGAGGGGATCTGTTGTTGTTGGGGGTCTATTGTTGCTGGAGGGTCTGTTGTTGCTGGCTGCAGGAGATCTATTTTTGCTGGCAGGGGTTGATTGTTCCTGCGGTGGATCTGTTGTTGCTGGGGGATATTTTGTTGCAGGAGGTCTATTATTGCTGGGGGACCTGTTGTTGTTGGAGGTCTATTATTGCTGGGGGGATCTGTTGTTGTTGGGGGTCTATTGTTGCTGGAGGGTCTATTGTTGCTGGCTGCAGATCTATTTTTCTTCTTTTTTGGTTATCAGTAACATATTCTCTACAATCTACTTAAGCCTAGTACACACAATGAGAAAATCGGATGAAAAATACCGCTTTCCAAGCATTCTTCTGAGAATCTGATTGTTAGTACACAGCTTTCGAGAGCCGATCACGACAGCTCATGTGAAATTATCCGAAGGGACAAGCATGAAAATGTTTCTTGTACGATACCAGAACTAACGATTTTTGTTTAATCAGTAAAGTTTTTTCCGTAAAAAATTCAGCGACCAAGGCCGCGCATGCTCAGAAAGAAAAGAATACATTACAATACAATACAATTGTAATACAATACCCATCAGTGTGTCCCTTAATATAAAATGTGTACATCAGTGTGTCCCTTAACATGACATGTGCACATCAGTGTGTCCCTTAACAGGAAATGTGTACATCCGTGTGTCCCTTAACATGACATGTGCACATCAGTGTGTCCCTTAACATGACATGTGCCCATCAGAGTGTCCCTTAACATGACATGTGCACATCAGTGTGTCCCTTAACATGAAATGTGCTCATCAGTGCGTCCCTTAACATGAAATGTGCTCATCAGTGCGTCCCTTAACATGAAATGTGTACATCCGTGTGTCCCTTAACATGACATGTGCCCATCAGTGCGTCCCTTAACATGAAATGTGCCCATCAGTGCGTCCCTTAACATGAAATGTGCCCATCAGTGCGTCCCTTAACATGAAATGTGCTCATCAGTGCGTCCCTTAACATGAAATGTGCCCATCAGTGCGTCCCTTAACATGAAATGTGCCCATCAGTGCGTCCCTTAACATGAAATGTGCTCATCAGTGCGTCCCTTAACATGAAATGTGCTCATCAGTGCGTCCCTTAACATGAAATGTGCCCATCAGTGCGTCCCTTAACATGAAATGTGCCCATCAGTGCATCCCTTAACATGAAATGTGCCCATCAGTGCGTCCCTTAACATGAAATGTGCTCATCAGTGCGTCCCTTAACATGAAATGTGCCCATCAGTGCGTCCCTTAACATGAAATGTGCCCATCAGTGCGTCCCTTAACATGAAATGTGTACATCAGTGCGTCCCTTAACATGAAATGTGCATATTAGGGTGCCTTTTAACATTGTATATTAAGGGACACACTGATGTGCACATATGTTAAGGGGTACTCTTATGGGCACATACAAGTGAAAGGGGCACTCTGATGGGGAAATATGATGGAAAGGGGCATTTTGATGGGGACAACTGAGCAAAGGGTCACTCTGATGGAGACAACTGATGCAAAGGGGCACTCTGCTGGGCACACCTGATGTGATGGGGACACCTGATGTAGGGAGGCACTGTGATGGGGACACCCTTTGTAAGGGGTCACTGTGATGGGGGAACCTTACGTAATGGGACACTCTGTTGGGGACAACTGATGTAAGGGGGCAGTCTGCTGCAGAAACCTGACGTAAGTGGCGGTCTGATGGGGACACTTGATGTAAATGGCCGTTCTGATGAGGACACCTGATGTAAGTGGGCGCTCTGGTGGGGACACCTAATGTAAGTAGGCGCTCTGATGGGGACACCTGATGTAAGTGGGTGCTCTGATGGGGACACCTGATGTAAGGGGCACTGTGATGGGGACACCTGATGTAAGTGGGCACTCTGACAGGGACACCTGATGTAAGGGGGCACTCTGATGGGGACACCTGATGTAAGTGGGTGCTCTGATGGGGACACCTGATGTAAGGGGCACTCTGATGGGAACACCTGATGTGAGTGGGCACTCTAATAGGGACACCTGATGTAAAGGGCACTCTGATGGGGACACCTGATGTAAGTGGGCGCTCTGACAGGGACACCTGATGTAAGGGGGCACTCTAACAGGGACACCTAATGTAAGTGGGCGCTCTGATGGGGACACCTGATGTAAGGGGGAATCTGATGGGAACACCTGATATAAGTGGACACTCTGATAGGGACACCTGATGTAAGTGGGCGCTCTGATGGGGACACCTGGTGTAAGTGGGCACTCTGATAGGGACACCTGATGTAAGAGGGCACTCTGATGGGGACACCTGATGTAAGGGGGCACTCTGATGGGGACACCTGATGTAAGGGGGAATCTGATGGGAACACCTGATATAAGTGGACACTCTGATAGGGACACCTGATGTAAGAGGGCACTCTGATGGGGACACCTGATGTAAGTGGCCGCTCTGATGGGGACACCTGATGTAAGGGGGCACTCTGATGGGGACACCTGATGTAAGTGGCCGCTCTGATGGGGACACCTGATTTAAAGGGGGCACTCTGATGTCATAGCACAAGCTTGAGATATGGACCTAGGCCGGAAAAATTTTTTTAGTGACCGGACTTTCTTGAATTTTAATTCAATACCCCTGCTATAGTGTATGACCCAACCAGCAGGTGCTAAATAATTACCACTTACCTTTTTAAATGTCCTCTTGAATAGTCTGTGATTTTCTGCAAAATAATAGAATACGCAGGGATCAGCATCAATAAGAGAGCCTTCAAAGAAGTCAGTCAGCTTATTAAAGCATTGTTTGGGGCTTCCTGACCACTTTTATTAGTCTGCAAAGCAGAATAAACACTAAAGTACGCTCTTGCTGTGGTTATTTCAAATGGATCTAAGATTTAGAGACTCCTAGCTACCTTACCTTACTGCCTGGTGTAGTCTCACTCCCAGCATTGTTCCAAACTAAAATGTCAGGCTTAGGTACCTGTCTGCCTAGAACAGACCTGAACACCACCTCTCTGAATAGGGCCACCATTATCATAGGGCCCCGTACAGTCTACCTGACAGCTGTGCCCCCCACCCTTCTCTGTATGTCCATCAATTTTGTAACATTTTTTTTTCATCCAAGAATTCTTTTTTTAACCTTTATTAGACACAGGGCAGTGGAGCATTTTGTGTAGTATGCACCCCTTGAATCTCCTTTTAGTCCAATGTTCTCATAGTTTAGTGCAGGGGCGGACTGACAACTCATGGGGCCCCCGGGCAATAAGGGATCATAGGGCCCCTGTGTCCTTGCCCAAACTCAAAAAAACCTATGAAAAAGGTACCGGGGCATCTCATGGGGCCCCCTACTGACCCAGGGCCCTCGGGCAGTGCCTGAGTTTTCAAATGGTCAGTCCACCCCTGGTTTAGTGATTACTTTAGAAGCAAAAGAACTTTCTACATTTTTCTTGTCATCTGCCTGGACTCTTGGTGGACATACAGTATTCCTCTTAGAGATATGCTGTCAGGCTATAGATAATGCCCTTTAATAGCCCAGCAGTGGACCACCTAGGTGCAAGGTCACAACACTGGGATGCTCTGGGAATGATGATGAGAATGGGGCTACCAGCAGACTACCCAATGGAGCACCTATGCAGAATTTTGCCACCCCCTTCTTTTGCCTGCATCCCTTCCCCATGACCCATCAGCTATCACTGGAGTCTCTCCACCCTGCTCTCACTCAAATGGCTCTTTCTCACCTTCCTGTACTGCTCTCCTCTCTCTGTGTGGTCCAAATAGGAGAGGAGCTCCCACTGTGCATGCAACGGGGACCACACAGACTGCCCAGGTTGGGAGTGCAGTGCACATGTGCAGGGACTCTGAGCAGAGGATCGGTTGGTTGCAAGGATGCTTGGACTAACATCAACAGCAGGAGAGTCACCAAGGCCATGCTTGGCTCAAGCAAAGTGCCAACTGGCAAGGAGAGTTGGAGGAGTACATGGGAGTCTGCTTAAAAGTACAGCCTACATGTAGTCCTTTTAGGCTTGCTGCCCCTTGCTGACATGATGGGGCCTGGGCGTAGCATGGAAGTATTTAATTTACCCTCTTCCCCTATCAGTGGCCCTGTCCTGGCATATCTGCCTTCATAGGAGCCCTGACTGATTGAAAACTCTTCCGATTTGTGAGCAGAAACCAATCTATCTCTCATCAGTCACCTCTTTTGGGATACTTGTTGATTATTCAGGTACCCTTTCAGTGCCCAAACTGGCTCTCCCCAATACCCCTACCTGCATTTTGTCAGACTTATGTCACAAACATTTTATTAGATACTTTACAATATTATTTCATGACTCAAGGCACTCTGGTGCATAAAGAGCACCTGTAATGACAGCAGATCTCACTGTAATACCTTGGTGATTTTTTTGGGCTAGTGCTTGGTGCTGTCAGCATACCCACAGAATATTATCCTGGGAAACATTTTTTTCCAAGGTAAACTCTGCCCTATGCCAGAACTCTTTGATTACCTGCTATTCAGGTCTATTCGTAGCATAGACTATCCAGACTGTTCAAACACACAATACTAAAGTGGAATTGGCAAAATAAAAAAACAACATACAGTGAGGAACAGAAGTATTTGAACACCCTGCGATTTTGCAAGTTCTCCCACTTAGAAATCATGGAGGGGTCTGAAATTCACATTGTAGGTACATTCCCACTCTGAGAGACAGAATTTAAAAAAAAATTCAGGAAATCACATTGTATGATTTTTAAAGAACTTATTTGTCTTGCACTGCTGAACATAAGTATTTGAACACCTAAGAAACAGCAAGAATTCTGGCTCTCAAAGACCTGTTACTGTGCCTTTAAAAAGTCCACCTCTACTCCACTCATTAATCTAACTTAGTAGCACCTGTCTGAGCTCTTTAAAGACACCTGTCCACCCCACAGTCAGTCAGACACCAACTACTACCATGGGCAAGATCAAAGAGCTGTCAAAAGACACCAGAGACAAAATTGTGGACCTCCACAAGGCTGGAAAGGGCTACGGGGCAATTGCCAAGCAGCTTGGTGAAAATAGATCAACTGTTGGAGCAATTGTTAGAAAATGGAAGAGGCTAAAGACGACTGTCAGTCTCCCTCGGACTGGGGCTCCATGGAAGATCTCACCTCGAGGGGTATCACTGATGATAAGAAAGGTGAGGAATCAGCCCAGAACTACAAGGGAGGAGCTGGTCAATGACATGAAGAGAGCTGGGACCACAGTTTCAAAGGTCACTGTCGGTAGAACACTACGCCGTCATGGTTTCAAATCATGCATTGCACGGAAGGTTCCCCTGCTCAAGTCATCACATGTCCAGGCCCGTCTGAAGTTTGCCAATGACCATCTGGATGATCCAGAGGAGGCATGGGAGAAAGTCATGTGGTCAGATGAGACCAAAGTAGAACTTTTTGGTCTAAACTTCACTCGTCATGTTTGGAGGAAAAAGAAGGACTAGTTGCATCCCAAGAACACCATCCCTACTGTGAAGCATGGGGGTGGTAACATCATGCTTTGGGGGTGCTTTTTTGCGAAGGGGACAGGACGACTGCACTGTATTAAGGAGAGGATGAATGGGGCCATTTATTGTGAGATTTTGAGCAGCAACCTCCTTCCCTCAGTCAGAGCATTGAAGATGGGTCGTGGCTGGGTCTTCCAACATGACAACGACCCGAAGTACACAGCCAGGATAACCAAGGAGTGGCTCCGTAAGAAGCATATCAAGGTTCTGGAGTGGCCTAGCCAGTCTCCAGACCTAAATCCAATAGAACATCTTTGGAGGGAGCTGAAACTCCGTGTTGCTCAGCGACAGTCCCGAAACCTGACAGATCTAGAGGAGATCGGTGTGGAGGAGTCGGCCAAAATCCCTGTTGCAGTGCAAACCTGGTCAAGAACTACAGGAACGTCTGACCTCTGTAATTGCAAACAAAGGCTTCTGTACCAAATAGTAACACTGATTTTCTCAGGTGTTCAAATACTTATGTTCAGCAGTGCAAGACAAATAAATTCTTTAAAAATCATACAATGTGATTTCCTGAATTTTTTTTTTAAATCCTGTCTCTCAGAGTGGGAATGCACCTACAATGTGAATTTCAGACCCCTCCATGATTTCTAAGTGGGAGAACTTGCAAAATCGCAGGGTGTTCAAATACTTCTGTTCCTCACTGTATATGATGTATTCTGTCACTAGCATTAAAAAGAGTAGTTTTCATTTTCTTAGTCCCTCTGTAACATAGTTTTACTTGTTGATTCTTCCAGTGGATTCAGTATACTTCCACTTCCTTTAACGTGGTGACAACACCCATTGTTCTGCAGCAGAGTTGTCACCCTGGACAAGTTTGTCTTTGATGAAAATGTAGTTTCTAATGGTCTTTTGGTAGGTGACAAAGAAGTTAAAACTAAAACAAAAAAATGGGCCCCTGCAGGATAATGCCATAGTGTACTAGTATGCATCGCATACTAGCACATTATCACAGACTTACCTTAAAACAAAGCCCTCTAACCGCTGACAGGGCTTTTATCTTCACCCGGTCTTCCTTCCAGGTTCTTGGGCTGCAGGCATTTAAATGGCCAAGCCATAATGACGTCGTGGCCAAGAGACAGCTCTCTCAATGGATGGCATGCCATCCA
Source organism: Staurois parvus (assembly GCF_062004578.1). NCBI lineage: Eukaryota > Metazoa > Chordata > Amphibia > Anura > Ranidae > Staurois > Staurois parvus. Next base: position 3,929,527 of record NW_028318370.1, on the reverse strand, counting down.
TTCAGAGTGAAGTGCGCATGCGCCAGTGATGTCACCAGTTGCTACTAAAGTAAATATCTCTTAAACGGTGTACATTTAGGAGATATGTACTGTACCTACAGGCAGTGAGCAACAACACCCCTGCCCCCCCACACCCACCCGAGAGACTTTCACTAACACCCCCCACCCCCTTCCTCCCGCAACAGAGAGAAAGACACTCACCCTCACAGCTACGGATATCCCTGGGAACGAGAGCCAGGCTCTGCATACACCAAAAGGCATCCTGCATCCTCTTTCAGATCCCACCTGGTCCCTATGATGAATATGTCTCTTCTTCCTTGGGGGGTGCTGCCCCCATGAAAAATGCCGCCCTAGGCAAATGCCTTGTTTGCCTTGCGGTAAATACACCCCTGCCTACGGGTAAGCCTTATTATAGTCTTTCCTATATGTATAAATAAAAAAGTGGACTTTACTACCATTTTAAAGCCTAACTTCAAAATACAATAAATAATAAGTGCAACGCTACAATATAATAAATGACAAAACTGTAAATCACAAAAATGCAAATGTGTGAAAAAGTTTATAAATCTTCATTGAAATGCTTCCAGCCTTTTTTCCGTAAGTAAACACCCAGTGCTCCAAACCATGAACGGCCATATACTCCGCCTCCGGATGTCTGCTCACCTCCAGCCATGTGACCTCACATAATAATATGTTTGGTCTAATTGTGCTTTTGGTTCCAGTATGGACACTGACGATCAACTTGATGGACCCCAAGTATCAATCACAACATCTACAGAATTTACCTTCATCCATTATTTCACTTCATAAATAAAAAACTCCCCGCCCAACTATGAATGATGTCAGGACGCTCCACGAAGCCAGTGGTAGTAGCGGTGTTTTGGTTATGCATTTAATATAACTCTGGGGTGATTTAATAGATAGTGTCGGTGTTATCTATAGGAGCGCACAAGATTATTTTTGATTTAAAGCCTAACTTCAGCTAATTTTTTTAAGTAAAAAAAATGGTATAAACTATATACAGGCGTACCTCGGTTTATGAATTTAATACGTTCTGCGGGACTTTTCATATTGCGAAAAATTTGAAAACCGAAAAGCGGTTTCCCAAAGGTATGCATTGAAAACCAATTAATCCGTTCCAGAGGTCAGAAAAAAATACAAAAAAGACTTTTATTTGTTCAAAAAACTTTTTATAAAGTGCACTTTAAAGACATCAATACTGTACAGGGACATGATTAAAAATTAATTCGTAAATGCATTGAAAACCAATTAATCCAGGTCAGAAAAAAGTAAAAAAAGGCTTATCTGTTCAAAACTCTTTATTAAGGCATAGTACTGTACAGGGACATGATAAAAAAAAAATTTGTAAATGCATTGAAAGCCAATTAATCCATTCCAGAGGTCTTATCTGTTCAAAACTCTTTATAAAGTGCACTTTAAAGGCATAAATACTGTACAGGGACTTGATTGAAAAAACAAAATTGTAAATGCATTGAAAACCAATTAATCTGTTCATATTGCAAAAAAAAATTGTAAACCGAGGCATTATTTTCAATGGATTTTCATTTGTAAACTGAAAATCACGTTAACCGAGGCATTTGTAAACCGAGGTACGCCTGTATAAATAAAACCAGACCATTTTCAGCACCCATGGAAAACATTTATCTTTCGTGCACCCCCATTTACTCCTATTATGCAAGTTTTATTGAATTTTCTTTGTATTATTTGCCCAGAGATTAGGTTCTGCATCTTACCTTTGACTTCCTGCAGGTAGCGGTATAATAAAGCATAAATTACTATGACAATGATAATCCGCACTGCTATGAAAAAGTATGTAGTCCATGTTTTACCGGTATCTAGAATAAAGCGCTTTGGCCTGGGACCATCTAGAGAGAGGAAAGAAAAATTTAGCAAGAATATTATGTAACATAATCATTTCTCTTGATTCATGTTATAATTCATGGATTTATAGGCAATGATATAGGCAAGAGTCCTTGATATGCAATAGTCCTCTAGTTAAATAGATTGCTCCCACTGTGACTACCTATGTCCACAATTATTTTACTACATAATAACATTTCACTCTTGTGACAGGAGTGACTTTTGGGGGTGGGGGGACCCCTGTTGTTCCTCTTATGTGTAACCCACCCTGTGCCTGTTAGGGGTCTGTCCTGATATTGTGTATTGGTGTTGGGGTTGTTCATTGTTCACTGCCATGTGCTATTGTGTCTTGCTTGCCAGCAAACTATTATGGGATGTATGTGTCCCTGTATTGTCTGTATTGCTGCCACCTGGTGTATCCCTTTGTTCTATTGTGTGTCTTGGTTTGGTGGGGGGTGTTTCCGGTAGCCCTTCCCCCTGAGGGGTCGGCCTGCTGATGTGTTTCCTGGTCCTGGTTGTATTTCCCCACCCTGTGTATATATCTTGTGTTTGTGTTAAAATAAAGCAGTTGACTTCCTGTCTTAAGAGAAGTCTGGTGTGTCTCGTCCTGTATGATCAGCGGTGAGGTCCGTGGATGATGTTCGGACAGGGAAGCGGAAATACCCTAGCGCAGTCAGTGTCTGGCTCCGTTACAACTCTAAGGTAATTTTAAATGATTATCGGCAGTGTCCCGACCAGGGCTGCTGTTAGAAACCACGGGGCCCCATATAGCCAAGCTGACACCCCCCCCCCACAAAAAAAAAACACTGTTTACTATAGTTCAGTTATGAATGAATACAGTGAATGATTGATACTGATTTCTCATTGTGTTCATTCAGGAAAAGAAGGGGCTGGTAAATGTGACATATTTAAAGAACAGAGGTATACCGCTCAGGCAAACAATCCAGATCGATCCACAACAGTTGGAGGCTCTGGCCGCCACCGCACACGATGCAATAGGAAGAAGGGTCAGCCGCACACCGGAGGATAGATGAATATAGTGTGTATTTATTGATCCATAGGACACACAAAACACCAGGACATGAATACAGGACTTGTTAACATGTTTCACACGATCTCCCTTCTTCCTATTGAAAATGTGACATATTTACTGGAACCTTCCCCCACTCTGCATCCTGAATGATCCTATTGTCCCATTGCCTGTAGCTGCCAGTGGGAAGGAAGAAAAGGAGGGTAGCCAGCAGCACTGTGGGGGTTAGAGCACACAGGGGAGTCTGGGCAGCCGGGGTAAAAATATGGTGCACAAGGAGGGTGATATGGGGCAATTACTGAAACTGATCCCCTGTTTGGCTCTCCCTGCAGCAGCTGAAAGCTGATGCGAGGGAGAAGAGAAAAAGCCAGCTTTCAGCTGCTGCAGAAAGAGCCATACAGGGGATCGGTTCCAGTAATCACCCCTCCGCTGTTCCGATCACCCTCCCTGCCTACTTCCGATTCACCCAGCTGCCTGGGCCCAACTGCTGGCCTGAGCCCCCTACAGGAGGACTGGTGGTACCCCCTTAGCCTTGGTCCTGGCTCAAACCAAAGTCCAGAGCTATTGACTCCACTGTCATGCACTTTGCACTCCCTGCCACTATCTTTATTAATCCCTTTCAATGAACGGCCACATTTTTTGCTGATGTATATGAAAAAACAAATTGGAAAATACTGTAAATTCCAGAACCTTTGTTGAAACATTTTGTTAACTTACCGAATACCCTGACCTTGATCACTCTCACAGTCTGTTGCTTCTGATCAATCACCAAACATTTGTACAATCCCGAGTCATCTATCTGTGCAGAGTGAAATTTCAGAATGTGAACAGTGTAGTTTTTCCTTTTCCCGCTGTTCCTGGTCTGGGGAGATCCTTGGCCCCGGTGTCACAGGGTCACAGATGTCTTCATCAGCGACTTTACACCAGGAGATATTGGGGGGTGTCTGGGTGCAAAGCCGTATTGGACATCTCAGCATAAATGGCTGTGCAGCTGTAGTATCATATACAGTAATACTGGTGTTGAGCTGTTTACAGCAGACATACAAAAAGTTCCATTGCCTGGAATTAAAAGCAGTGCATAGAGATTTAGAGAAGCTGAGCAAACAGGCATTGTAAGACTGATGGATTATGCAAACAGATCCAACTATAAATGCACATCTAGGGCCACCATACAATGTCAGGCTGCCTTGATAAAGCAAGACCTTAGATGAGGCATGTCCAAAGTCCGGCCCGCGGGCCATTTACGGCCCGGGGGTCGGTTTAATACGGCCCTCCAACAGCTCTCCCTGCTCTGTGTAATGTGGCCCTCCCACGGCCCTCCCTTCTATGGCAGACAGTCTTCTGCTTGAGAGCAGAGGGCAGTGCGCATGCCTGACTGCGGCACGTCCTCCCTGCTCTGTGTAAATGCGGCTGTCGCACGGCCCTCCCTTCTGTGGCAGACAGTCTTCTGCTTGAGAGCAGTGCGCATGCGTGACTGCGCCGCGCTGGGAGCGACAGAGGGCGGTGACATCAGGGCCGGGCTTCCAGCGTGAAGTGTGTTTCTCTTCCCCTCCCGGCTGCCGAGCTGAGACTTCAGCTCCAGCTACCTTTTTCACCCTTCACATTAGTGCAGGTAAGTTTTTTTTAAATTTATTTTCAATACATTGTGAAAACTCAGCTGTCAGTTGATCTTAATGTTATGAAATGAAAAGTATGTCGTTTGCAATTAACTTGGCATAAAATAATTTATTTGCATTTAATTGTAATGGTTCAAAAAATGTTCGGAAAAATGTTCGGCCCTCCACCATGTTCACTTCATCCAATCTGGCCCTCTTTGAAAAAAGTTTGGACACCCCTGCCTTAGATTGTACGCCCCTTGAGGGTTAGGGACTGATGTGAATGTACAATATATATGTAAAGTGCTGCGTAAATTGACGAGACTATATAAGTATCTGAAATAAATAATAAATAAAATAAATAAGACCCTACTCACTGATATTCACTTTTACTGCACTTCCCCAATACTCTGTTACTCTATCTCAGGTAAAACAGGACATTGAAAATCTCTCCAAAGTCAAAGAAATCCTCTCTTGGATATTTGTTACTGGAACAAGTGTTCCCCCATTGAAAGATGTTCCCTCTATTTTTGTTCCAGTAAAAACTCATCATTTTGGAATGTTTATCACTTTCCGTCCCGGCGTCAATGGTCATCAAGATGAACAGAGGACACGTGACAGAGCTCAGGTTCAGGCATGAGCACTGCATTCTAGGAGGGAAGGGGGGGAAGCTCACGCTCACATGCCCCTTAACCATTTCCATACCGGGCAATTTTACACCTTCCTGCCCAGGCCAGTTTTCAGGTTTCAGCTCTCTCACACTTTGTCTCTCACACTTTGAATGACAATTGCGCGGTCATACAACATTGTACCCAAACTAAAATTTTATCATTTTCTTCACACAACTAGAGCTTTCTTTTGGTGGTATTTAATCACTGCCGGGTTTTTATTTTTTGCTAAATTAACGAAAAAAGACCAAAAATTTTGAAAAAAGACACGTTTTTCTTTGTTTCTGTTATAAAAGTTTACAAATAAATAATTGTTCTTCATAAATTTAGGCCGAGATGTATTCTGCTACATGTCTTTGGTGAAAATAACCCAAATTAGGATGTATTTTTTAGTTTGTAGGAAAGTTATAGAGTTCACAAACTATGGTATAGATCTGAAAATTGATCAATCCTGAAGTACTGACAGCCAATCTAATTTCTTGAGGTCCAAGAATGTCAGAATAGTACAGATATCCCCAAATGACCCCTTTTTGTAGACAGTCCGACGTACTTCATAAGAGGCATGGCGAGTTTTTTGAACTTGTATTTTTTTTGTCATAATTTTTCGGAAAATTAAAAAATTAAAAAAATTGTTTTCACATTTTTGTTTTTACATACTGTCACCAGTGCAGTACAGCATCATCATATAACTGGCATGGCGGTGATCAGGGACACTGACTGGTGACAGTATGAAAAAAAAATATATATATATATATATATATTTTAATTATTTTTAATTTTTTATTACATTTTTTTTTTTTAGATTTTTTTTTCATATTTTACTATGACCAAAGTAGTACAATGTTACCATAGTAACATTGTACTACTTTAAGGAAGTGATCAGTATTTTTTTTTTTTTTACACAATTTGCTTATAGCAAAGAATTACTTTGCTATAAGCAAGCTTTTACCTGAATGACATCGATTCATTCAGGGGTTTTTTTTTTTTTGTGCTTAGCTGTGATTTGGCCACCGCTAATCACATGACATGTGCATGTGACCTGCTGTGACCATTCACAGCTAGGCACTAGTATACAATGGATGGCATGAATGAAGCCATCCATTGTATACAACTGTCATGTGACCTGCTGTGATTGGTCACAGCAGGTCACATGGTACCGGCAACAGGGTCCGGTACTCAGATCTGTTATCGGCCATGTCCGAGGTACACGGCTGGTGATATATTGCGCCGCTGCGCGGCTCTGCAACCGTGCGAACTGCGCATGTGCGGGAGGATGCCAAATGGCGTATACCCCGGAAATCTAATGCATTTTTGCGGCCGCCAAACGGCTATAGGCCAGGCGGCTAATGGTTAATTGGCTATTTCCCAAAGGTTCAAATAGACCAGGGGTGTCAAACTGGCAGCCCTCCAGCTGTTGCCAAACTACAATTCCCATGAGGCATTGCAAGATTGACAGTTACAAGCATGACGATGGGACTTGTAGTTTCACAACAGCTGGAGGGCCGCCAGTTTGACACCCCTGCTCTATTTGAACCTTTTTGGAAATAGCCAATGAAGGGGCATGTGAGCGTGAGCCTCCCCCCTTCCCTCCTAGAATGCAGTGCTCATGCCTGAACCTGTGCTCTGTCATTGTCCTCTGTTCATCTTGATCACCATTGACGTCGAGACTGAAAGTGATAAACATTCCAAAATTATGAGTTTTTACTGGAACAGAAAGAGCGGGAAAATCTTTCAATGGGGGAACACTTGTTCCAGTAACAAATGTCCAAGAGAGGATTTCTTTGACTTTGGAGAGATTTCCAATGTCCTGTTTTAACTGCCAACAGGAAATGAAGGGAAGCTTTCTCAATGGGATGCATGACAGAGGTTTTAACAGTTCTACGCTCCTGTACCCCTACGTAACTTTCTAAAATGAGTTCCATAACCCAAATTTGTTGCCCATTATGTGGTGAAGTAACTGCAAACCTAATACACATATTATGGACTTGTCCACGTATTTTGACCTTTTATTCTGACTTCCACGCGCTACCGGTATCTGAACTTATCTGTACCAAGAACTGCAGAAGTATGCCTCCTCTGAATTTTTGACAACTTGTTCCTGTACATACAGCCGATCCTTTTTTTGTTCATTTTTCTTCTATGCCTGGAAACCCATTTTATTGTACTGGAGGAAGTCAATAGGTTTGTCCATGGGACACAGCCGGTGACATATCACTACACCAGCCCGTTGCCAGTGTCATGTGACCGCTGTGACCAATCAAAAAAAAAATCATGAGTAGTTCAATGTTACTATGATAACATTGTATTGCTTTGTTCACAGTATGTTGAAAAAAAAATGGTAAAAAAGAAAAAATAATGTAAAAAAAAAGAGAAATTTGATAAAAAAAATAAATTACTATTATTTATTTATTTAAATTTATTATTTATTTATTTTTACATACTGTTACTAGTCAGTGTCCCTGATCACCACCACACTAGTTGTATAATGGACTGGTGACAATATGTAAAAAAAAAATACATTTTTTTTTTAATTTCTACATTTTCCAAAAAAATACAACCTCCAAAAACCTCACCATACCTCTTACTAAATTTATACTGTCTATTTTCCAAAAATTGGTAATTTGGGTGATATATTTACTAGCCTGGTGTTTTCGGGCCTCAAGAAATGAGATGGGCCGGCAGTATGTACTCTATAACTTTCCTACAGAATAAATAATATACACTGATTTGGGGTATTTTCACTAAAGAAATGTAGCAGAATACATTTTGACCTAAATTTATGAAGAAAGGTTATTTATTTGCAAAATTTTATAACAGAAACTAAGACAAACACATTTTTTTTTCAAAAGTTTTGGGGGTTTTTTTGTTTAGCAAAAATTAAAAACAAATTAAATACCACCAAAAGAAAGCTCCATTTGTGTGAAAAAAATGCTATTATTATTATTATACAGGATTTATATAGCGCCAACAGTTTGCTCAGCGCTTTACAATATAAAAGGAGACGATACAGCAACAATACAGTTCAATACAAGAGGGATAGGATAAAAATTCATATGGGTACAGTGTTGCATGACCACACAATTGTCATTCAAAGTGCGACAACACTGAAAGCTGAAATTGGCCTGGGCAGGAAGGGGGTAAAAGTGCCCGGTATTGAAGTGGTTAATATAATAGAATTGGCAGTTGACCCATGTGGGCTCTGTGTAGACATTTGGACTGTTATCGCATACCTGCACTTCACATAGTAATATGTTTTGTATATAACGTTTTCAATTAAAATTTTAAATAAACACCATTAAAAATTGTTCCATGGTTTGTCCGAAACAAAAAAAAAATTGGGCTTTAGGATATGCAATAGGCACATAGAACTTGCATGTTCCTTTTTGATTTGTACCGTTTCATTGATACATTATCCTGCCGGTAAGTGCAGAGTACATCAGACTATGATAGACCTCAATTCTGCTTTGTGCTTGTGGTCACGTCACTACTTGTCAATGTAGGTTGCTTACAATAATGTGAAATGCTCATATGTATTTCTTAACAGGAACACCTTTCATATGTGGCCTAGTTGGGGCATTACTCCTTGTCATGTAGGTGTTTTTCACTACTTGCAATGCTACTCACATCACCCACAGTGCAAATCTTCCCATCTCTTACAATAATCTGACCAGGGAAAGTTGTTTACAGCTAATGAAAATAGAACATGCACTCAATTTAAAGAGTACCTGTCACCAAAATGCACACTGGAATACCCTCTTTTGGTGCAAAAGGTTAACTGTCTTCCCCCCAGCCCGGACACCACCCCCCACTGACTTCTCCGTCACATCCAACAACGCCACCATCAAACCTGCCCTGCAGGCCAGAGTACTTGGTGTCATTCTGGACTCCAACCTATCCTTCCAGCCCCAAGTCCAATCTTTAACAAACTCGTGCAGACTCCACCTCCGCAACATCGCCAAAATACACACGTTCCTAACCCCAGAAACCACTAAACAGCTCATCCACTCCCTCATCATATCACGACTCGACTACTGCAACTCCCTCCTCACTGGCCTGCCTCGCCGCTGGCTATCCCCGCTTCAGTCCATCCTGAATACGGCTGCCAGACTCCTTCACCTTTCCAACCGCTCCATCTCCGCCACCCCCCTCTGCCAATCCCTCCACTGGCTTCCGATTGCACAACGGATCAAATTCAAAATCCTAACACTAACGTACAAACCCGTCCACCATACTGCCCCGAACTACATCACTGACCTAATATCCAAGTACCACCCAGCACGCACACTCCGCTCCTCACAAGACCTCCTTCTCTCTAGTTCCCTGGTCTCCTCCTCCCATGCCCGCCTCCAGGACTTCTCCAGGGTGTCACCCATCCTCTGGAACTCCCTGCCCCAACCCATCAGATTATCACCTACTCTACTCTCCTTTAGGCGCACCCTGAAAACCCATCTCTTCAGGGAAGCTTACCCCACCCCCTGCTAACCTGCCGACCTCCTCCACTCTTCCTACCACTCCATCCCCCACAGCTATCTCCTCCTGTACCACCATCCCCTCCCTCCTAGATTGTAAGCTCGAAAGAGCAGGGCCCTCGATCCCCTCATGTTTTGCATTGTATTGTTGTTCTGTCACATGTTCTGTCCCCCTTTGTAATGTACAGCGCTGAGCGAACCATTGGCGCTTTATAAATACTGCATAATAATAATAATAATAATAACTGTGTCCCTAACTATGTGTAATGTGTGCAATATGTGCTTTGCAGGGAGACAAAAACCAGCACATCCCCGCTGTCCGTAGAGAGATCTGTGTTGTACACAGATCTCTCTCCTGACACTTGCTCCGACGATCGACAGATCCTGCATGTGAATCATTGACCGGGACCCACTGATGGCGTGTAAAGGAGCTAGCAACATTGTGAGTAGGCGGGTGTGCACACCCTCTACCCGTAAGAGCAGAATCACATATAAACACGTGATTCTGCGCAACTGGCCTGCATTGTAGCAGTAAAGCCACAGTGCGTAGCTGGCAAGTGTTTACTTTTGGAATAATAGTATGACTCTTGGGCAGGGGTGGACTGACCATTTGGGAACTCGGGCACTGCCCGAGGGCCGGGGTCAGTAGGGGGCCCCATGAGATGCCCCTGGTACCTTTCATAGGCTTTTTTTGGTGTGGGCGAGGACACAGGGGCCCCATGATCCCCTATTGCCCGGGGGCCCCATGAGTTGTCAGTCCGCCCCTGCTCTTGGGTGAAAGTCAGGTGAAAACATTGATGAATATATACCCTAAAGTGGAAGTATAGTCAAATTCTAACTAAGCCTAAACCTACTCCCACCCCCATTTTAAGCCTATTCTAACTACCCTGCAAAGGAAAGAAGTCTATACTTACCAATGCTGAGGGCGATCTGTCCCGGTAACATGAACTCCCAGGCAGTGGGCTTCAGTGTGAAGGAGAGATCACCGACAACAGCTACAGAGCCTGTGTGATGGCATCACTCCTAGACTTACTATGGGCATTCGTTGTTGGCTGTCCCTCCTCCACATTGAAGCCAGTGCTAGATCCTGATCGTATGACCAGACCAGAGCAGCCTCAGAATATGTAAGTATACAGATCTTTCCTTTCACAGAGTAGATAGAATAGACTTAGAATGAAGGTGGGAGCAGGTTTAGTCTTAGTTTTTGACTGGTGTTCTGTATATTGTATATCATCATTGTATTGAGTAGGGAGCCATCTATTGAGTGTTCACTGCAACTACACCTGTTTTTAGTATTCTCCTTGATCAAGAAAGGGAAGTGCTCATTAAAATAAAGATTTCCCATATCCCACTGCAGTTTCAGTTTAGCTTCCAGATGAATACCAGTGAAGGCCTCCTTCCTCCATTTGATACACATATGCCTGTAAGTTCTTTCATTACGTTTGTTAAAGTTACATACATAGCTAGATCACATTTAAATGTATTCACTGTGATTTGTAGGCAGCTGTTTGCAAAAAATGTATTAATTGTATGCATTTGTGAAAGACATGTGTACAAACATATTTTAATTTCAGTTTATGTGATAAATGAGAAATGAGAATGCTCACCGACCAAACACATGCGGCTATCACAAGCCTAATACACCTTATAAATAGACCCAGAAGAGGTGAGATGAATCCAGTATCTCCATACACTTCAAGTATCAATTCTCTCTCAGTGGCGATGAACATAACAAGCCCAATAAAATGATATATTCATAGTATGTTTATTAAAAGCAGGTTATACAAAAAGGTAACAAAACATTGCATCCACATTTATTGGTGCCTATAAAAGACACCAACATAAACAGTTTAGACTCAAAAGCAGAGCCGCTCACAGAGCCGGCGTGCGTTCCACCAAATTAAGTTGTAGTAAAGTATCCCGGAGATTATGTCAGTGGCACAGCCTCAATGCGTTTTGCACCTCCGTGCGTCCTCAGGAAGCTCTGTGAGCGGCTGTGCTTTTGAGTCCAAGCTGTTTATGTCGGTGTCTTTTATAGGCACCAAAATATGTGAGTGCAATATTTTATTACCTTTTTATATATCCTGCTTTTTATTAACTAAGCTGTGAATATATTATTTTATTGGGCTTATTATGTTCATTGCCACTGAGAGGGAATCAGTACCAGGGGCGGACTGACCATTTGGAAACTCGGGCACTGCCCAAGGGCCCGGGGTCAGTAGGGGGCCCCATGAGATGCCCCTGGTACCTTTTTCATAGGCTTTTTTGAGTTTGGGCAAGGACACGGCCCCATGATCCCCTATTGCCCGGGGGCCCCATGAGTTGTCAGTTCGCCTCTGATCAGTACATGAAGTACTTGAAGTAAAGGAGTAGTGTCTATCTTTATTAGTTTTATATATATATATATATATATATATATATATATCAAGATGGTATTTGGTCCCTACTCTCCTATCCAGAATGTATCCCACAGCAACAGCAGAGTGTTTCAGGGGTTGTTCCTTGCATGGCACTGTGCTCCACGTTGGGTCAGAGTGCCCCAGTATCCTCAGCTATTGGGACAGGGTCTTCTCCATACTCCGCAAGTTAACAGGAGTCACAATACCACAGCATGCTCATATTGATTGCTTAATGTCTCCCTGCCAGGACAATCACGCCCTATGTGGCGTTTGGTCTATTTTATCTTGCTGGCGGCCAAGAACACCATTGCGGGGGTCGTGGATGACACCCTCGGTTTCCATCAGTTGTCTGAAACATAAAATATCGTGGATCATGATCCACGAAAAGGGAGAAAACTGCTACTGTGATAATTGATAAACAAGCAATGTATGAACCAACTTGGGAACCATGGGCAACTTACATTACCCTTCTCCCAAATCTAACTATATGACCACCTGGGATCCCTAGGTCTCTTTCTTCTCCACAGTTTTCTTTGCTGTCTTTCTTTTTCTCTGGCCTCCTCTTAGAGACTTTCTCCTTTCTATTCTCTTGACCTCTTGGGAAAATCTTTTTCTACATGTACCTCATTATCAGCCTTTTATATAAACAAGATGCTATCTTATGAGAGAACCATGACAACTTGTGTTGGGGGATTCTTTCTTAAAACTTGATTCTAGGCTTTTCCCCTCATAGCCTTGTGTCACCTACCGGCTGTCAATTGAGATGTTTATAGTTTTTTCATATCATGTACCTGGAGATTGGGGGTTATTCCGTTTTTTTTTTATTTTTTATTCCTTGCTATTTCTTTTGTACCCGGTATTGTAATAAACATATTGTATGGCTGACTACATGTTATCCTTTTTCAATCTCTGATATTATAAAAAGAAACAAAAACTAATGGGAGTTTACTGGTGCATTAAGAGGACAACCTCATGTTGTACATTAAACATATTTATTGAAATGCATCTGCCAAACACATTATGTAAAAACAGTACTTGGCTAGTAAGCCCAAGAAATCACAGCATCATGTTCTATGGCATCGATGTGCTCCAGAGGTTGACCCATTTTGCTTGTTAGTTTCTTCAGGACCCTATGTGGGTGCTGTTGCCCCGCATTACCATTTATTTTGGCAAGATCAACTGTTCTATGTTTTTTTTGCAATTGCAGAGTAAATCTAACAAAACACTTTCAAAGGTATTTTTGGCAAACCAAAAAGGAATATGTAGCAGAAGTTCATCATTAGGATTTCCATACCCTTTAAAGTCCTAATTATTTTTTTAAATATTCACCTGACCACCATCTTAAGATGTTCCATTCTCTAATCTAGTCCCTGTTAGTGGCATCCAATCAAAACTCTGTTTCTACTTTCAAATTATTAATATCCAGGACTTCTCCAGAGCCTCTCCCATCCTCTGGAACTCCCTACCACAGCATGTCCAGTCAGCCCCCACCCTGTCTGCCTTTAGGCGATCTTTGAAAACTCACTTATTCAGGGAAGCCTACCCCACCTCCACCTAAGAACTGTACTTGAATCACCTCCACCAGATCATCCCCCGCAGCTATCACCTTTTGTATCACCTCCCCCTTCCTTTAGATTGTAAGCTCCACGAGCCGGGCCCTCCTATTCCTTCTGTACTGAAATGTATTGTAATTGTATTGTCTCCCTTATATTGTAAAGCGCTGAGCAAACTGTTGGCGCTATATAAATCCTGTATAATAATAATAATAATAAAAAATAATAATCTTTCACTTGCCTGGTGAATTTTTTCTCTAGCCCACCAACATAGTTTACTGGTCTTTTAAAAGTGACAGTGAACACAAGGCTTACAAATGTATACGTACCGATCGCATGGCTTATAGCGAAGGTCAAAGGTGCAAAAAAAAAAATGAAGAAAGATTCTTTCAGGTTCATGGCTGATGCGCAACAAGTGTCCTTTATGTTTAAATTGCTTATCCGAGGTGTTGTTTATGGGGTGTCGTGACAGACTTTGAGGCTTTTACAAAGATAATTAACCTATAGAAATAAGTTCTCTTTTCACTTCTGTAAGTTAAAAATATGTATAACTTAAAATGTACTTCTGCTTCTACTGACAACAGGAGACCGTCATCTGTCTGCAGCTTATAAGGGTTATTTAAGTACCTTACCAACCGTTAGTAATCTACGCCAAGAAAACAAACACTTATGTTCCTGGTAGGGTATTCTGATGGGTGCAACCAAGTTTGAACCCAAAGGTTCTGATGAGACTGTGATTTGAATGCTGGAATTATATAGGAAGGCTCAGGGGTCAATCAGTATAGGAAAAAAAAAAATCAGTGTAAGGAGTCAACATTGACCACCAAAGTACGAGTATTCATGTCTACATTACCACCAGTGTAAGGAGTCGCATCTACATTGATCACCAATGTAAGGGGGCACATCTACGATAACCACCAATGTAGGGGTTGTGTCTGTATTGACCACCAATGTAAGGGGTCACTTCTACACTGGCCAAAAATGTAAGGGGTCACTTCTACAATGACCACCAATCTAAGGGGTCACCTCTACAATGACCACCATTTTCCCCCAATGTAAGGAGTTATTTCTACATTGACCATCATTGTAAGGGGGCACTTCTACAAAGGCCACCAATGTAAGGGGTTCACGTCTTCATTGACCACTAATGTAAGGGGTCACTTTTACAATGACCACTAATCTACAGGTTTATTTCTACATTGACCACCAATTGAAGAGGGCACTTCTGTGACCACCAATGTAAGGGATTCACGTCTACATTACTACCAATGTAAGGCGTCGCATCTACATTGATCACCAATGTAAGGGGGCACGTCTATGATGACCACCAATGTAAGGGGCATGTCTATATTGACCACCAATGTACGGGGTCACTTCTACACTGGCCAACAATGTAAGGGGTCACTTCTACAATGACCACCAAACTAAGGGGTCGCCTCTACAATGACCACCAGTGACCACCATTGTAAAGAGATATTTCTACATTGACCACCATTGTAAGGGGTTCATATCTACATTGACCACCAATGTAAGGGATCACCTCTAAAATGACCACTAATGTACGGGGTTCACTTCTACAGTGACCACCAATGTAAGGGGTCACTTCTGCAATGACCACCAAACTAAGGGGTCACCTCTACAATGACCACGAGTGACTACCATTGGAAGGAGTTATTTCTACATTGACCCCCAAAGTAAGGGGTCACATATAAAACTACCAACAATGTAAGGGCTCACTTCTACATTGAGCACCAATGTAAAGGGTCACTCTATAGCAGGGGTAGGCAACCTTTGAGAGGTGGAGATCTACTTGAACAGTATGGAAGAGATCAGAGATTTTTTTTTCTTTTCCCTCAGGGTTCTGAGGAAGAGGGATTCCCTCGAAATGCGTCAGCCTTGCCCTGATGCTAAACGGCTCCCTTTAGGCGTCACAGGTCCATTGGGTCTCAGCAAATTTACATCATGTGGTGATATTTGTTTTGTGACCTATGTTTGTGAGTATAATTTTATCCCGTTTTTAATAAATTGATCCTTGGATAATGCACTAGGTTGGTGCGCTTTCTGTTTGTTTGTTTGTTCACAGTTGCCTTTTGAAGTACCCCAGTCATCTATGAGAGCAGCAAGGCCTATTACAGTGGGGCAAAAAAGTATGTAGTCAGCCACCAATTGTGCAAGTTCTCCCACTTAAAAAGATGAGAGAGGCCTGTAATTGGCATCATAGGTAGACCTCAACTATGAGAGACAAAATGAGAAAAAAAATCCAGACAATCACATTGGCTGATTTGGAAAGAATTTATTTGCAAATTATGGTGGAAAATAAGTATTTGGTCAATATTTGAAGCAGAGCCCTCTGGAAACATGGTAAAGGTGCTGGCAATTCAGGGGTTAATGTGAGCCACCCACTTGGCTCCCTTCCTCAGCAGCTGTGGGGTTCACTCTGTGTGTAGCCACTCGGTTCCTCTCTCCTCATACAGACTGCCCATAAAATCCCGTGTCCCCCTTGTGTATACCCAGCGGACTGCCTCTGTAAATAGTGAGGACCGATATGTCTGTGTGCCCGCTCGGCTGTCACAATGGCCGTGGTTCTCAATGCCACCCATGAAATTCTGTAGCCTCTGCTTTTGCACAGCATAAATACTTTCACATCATTCTTCTGCTGGAGCTCGGCTTATATCTCATCGCTTCTCTGTGTCTTCTTGGGAGCCGGCGCATGCGCACAGGGTGCAGAATTTCACAGGAGGCAGAGGAGCGGTTCAGACTGGGGGTCGGCAAGGCAAGGACGTGGTCAATCACCTGCCAGCGATTGAGGGGTAGTTCGCAATCGATGGGTTGCCAACCCCCGATTCATAGTGACCACCAATGTATGGAATCACTTCTACAATGACCACCAATGTAAAGGGTCACCTCTACAAATGACCACTAATGTAAGGGTCACTTCTACAAAAGACCACCCACCTAAGGGGTCACTTCTGCAAATGGCCACCTATATAAGGGGTCACTTCTTCAAATGACCACCAATGTAAGTAGTCACCTCTAAAATGACCACCAATGTAAGGGGTCACGTTTAAAAATGACCACCAATATAAGAGTTCACTTCTACAATGACCACCAATATAAGTGGGTCACTTCTACAATGACCACCAATGTAAGGGGTCACCTCTGCAATGACCACCCATGTAAGGGGTCACTTCTACAAATGACCACCAATGTAAGGGTCACTGCTACAATGACCACCAATGTAAGGGGTCACCTCTACAAATGACCACCAATGTAAGGATCACTTCTACACATGACCACCAATGTAAGGGGTCACTTCTACAAATGGCCACCAATATAAGTGGGTCACTTCTACAATGACCACCAATGTAAGAGGTCACCTCTGCAATGACCACCCATGTAAGGAGTCACTTCTACAAATGACCACCAATGTAAGGGTCACTGCTACAATACCACCAATGTAAGGGGTCAGATCTACAAATGACCACCAATGTAAGGATCACTTCTACAAATGACCACCAATGTAAGGGGTCACTTCTACAAATCACCACCAATGTAAGGGCTCACTTCTACAAATCACCACCAATGTAAGCAGTCACTTCTACAACGACCACCAATGTGAGGGATCACTTCTACAAATGACCACCAATACAAAGGTTCAATTCTACAATGACCACCAATATAAGGGGGTCACTTCTATAATGACCACCAATGTAAGAGGTCACCTCTGCAATGACAACACATGTAAGAGGTAACTTCTACAATGACCACCAATGTAAGGGGTCACCTCTACAAATAACCACCAATGTAGGGCCACTTCTACAATGACCACAACGTAAGGGGTCACTTTTGCAATGACCACCAACGTAAGGGGTCACTTCTGCAAAAGATAATTATTTATTCATTTAAAACTCTCTACATCCTACTGATCACACTAATGTAACTAGTACCATGAGCTGTAGGTCTAATGATTTTAATAGGGATCACCGAGATCTGTAAATTATCTCAAAGATTTCTCCGTGGTAGAAAAAGAATGAGAAAAGCTGCTCTTGGCAGGGGATGCCATATTTACCAATCATGCCAGGATATATTTCCAAACGATAGTACCAAAGAACAGGGGTGGTTTATTACTGACATCTGCTGGTCACTAGTGGAAATGAAAAATCTAATTTTCTATTAAAACCCAGTTTATCATCAGTTTCTCAATGAATTTAATTCCATTATCATATAGAGGTGTCCCAAAGCTGAACTGCTTGTATCCCCATCACAGCAAGCAAACACATTCTTTTCATTTGTAATAAAAATGGCAGCATAGTAGAACAACTTTTCAGAAAAAAACAGAATCCTTTCTACTAAAGCTGAGAACGGTTCTCTGCTGTTATGTTCCTGTCAGGATAGACGTATTGGAGTTCCCATTGCTGACTCGTCACATTCACACCTTTCCAGTGATGTACATTGGCGCCTTGCTGTGCCATTCATTGTCAATAGATCCCCATCTCAATAAACCACTTGATCGCTGGCCCGAGAACCTGAGAATGACATCTTTGGGAGCCAATGACAGCGCGGCTAGGGCAGCACGCACACGCCTGCACGAACCCCCTACCCAGAAATGCAAAATCACGCTTATTTACGTGATTTTGCACAGCGCGGCTGTTCTGTAGCAGTACATCTGCTATGGGGCGGTTCTAAAGTGTTACTAAACCCCGGATCCTGCATTTACTATATCTGCTCTCCCAGGACCCTGCATTCACTATACCTGGTCTCCCAGGACCCTGCATTCACTATATCTGGTCTCCCCGGACCCTGCATTCACTATACCTGGTCTCCCAGGACCCTGCATTCACTATATCTGGTCTCCCAGGACCCTGCATTCACTATATATGGTCTCCCAGGACCCTGCATTCACTATATCCGGTCTCCCCGGACCCTGCATTCACTATATCCGGTCTCCCCAGACCCTGCATTCACTATATCTGGTCTCCCCGGACCCAGCATTCACTATATCTAGTCTCCCAGGACCCTGCATTCACTATATCCGGTCTCCCCGGACCTTGCATTCACTATTTCTGGTCTCCCCGGACCCTGCATTCACTGTATCTGGTCTCCACGGACCCTGCATTCACTATATCCGCTCTCCACGGACCCTGCATTTACTATATCTGCTCCCCCCGGACCCTGCATTCACTATATCTGGTCTCCCAGGACTCTGCATTCACTATATCTGGTCTCCTTGGACCCTGCATTCACTATATCTGGTCTCCCAGGACCCTGCATTCACTATATCTGGTCTCCCAGGACCCTGAATTCACTATATCTGGTCTCCCCAGACCCTGCATTCACTATATCTGGTCTCCCGGACCCTGCATTCACTATATCTGGTCTCCCCCGGACCCTGCATTCACTATATCTGGTCTCCCCGGACTCTGCATTCACTATATTTGGTCTTCCAGGACCCTGCATTCACTATATCTGGTCTCCCCGGACCCTGCATTCACTATATCTGGTCTCCCTGGACCTTGCATTCCCTATATCTGGTCTCCCCAAACCCTGCATTCACTATATCTGGTCTCCCTGGACCCTGCATTCACTATATCTGCTCTCCCCGGACCCTGCATTCACTATATCTGGTCTCCCCGGACTCTGCATTCACTATATTTGGTCTTCCAGGAGGCTGCATTCACTATATCTGGTCTCCCCGGACCCTGCATTCACTATATCTGGTCTCCCCAAACCCTGCATTCACTATATCTGGTCTTCCAGGACCCTGCATTCACTATATCTGGACTCCCTGGACCCTGCATTCACTATATCCGGTCTCCCCGGACCCTGCATTCACTATATCTGATCTCCCACAATACACACAACATGGAAATGCAATTATTTTAGTAAATATAAACTGCTAAACACCTTTTCTCATCAGCAGTTAGAGCAGTCTTGTGACTTCTATCAGTGTCCAGCAGAGCACTGGTTAAAGCTTGTAGGGGGAGTTTTCATTCTTCCCTGATTGTCTTATGAGACTGCATGACCCCTGACCCTCTGTTTGGACAGTGCTGATTGGCCCTGTGCTGATCACATGCACTCTCCCAAAGAAAAAAAAAGAACTCTCTAGCAATACACATCAAACTGAGCATGTGCAGCTTGCCCCCAGGGCTCTGTTCTATCAGCAGGTGGATTGGGGACAGTAGAAGAAGGGGAGGATCAGAGAAGACAGGATCAAACAGCCTGATCAGCATCAGCACAGTGCTGATTGGCCCTGTGCTGATCACATGCACTCTCCAAAAGCAAAAAAAAACCTCTCTAACAATACACACCAAACTGAGCATGTGCAGCTTGCCCCCAGGGCTCTGTTCTATCAGCAGATGGATTGGGGACAGTAGAAGAAGGGTAGGATCAGAGAAGACAGGATCAAACATCCTTTTTACACAATGCAGAGGATTAACCCCTTAGGTTTCACAGTGAGTATTACCAGCATGCTTTACTGCATATACAGGATTTTCCTTTTGTGGGTTTAGTAACACTATAAAGTGGTTAACCAGGGTGCTGTGTGAGTTACCCCAGGGTGCCTCCACCACAGGACCCAGTTTGGCCTTGATCAGCATCATAAATTGCCATGGTGTGGGCGGGGAGGTCACAGTCCCCAAACAACCAATGACCCTCTGGGGTCAGGGTGGATGGTGTCATTCATTGGTGATGAATATTGTGATGGCAACTGGAATGCATGCACCATGGCAACGCATGAATGATAGGAAATCTCTTCTGGGGGAACATCCTTCTTGACCATTGTCACTGGAACTGGTGTCCCCAATGGAGGATTTTCCTATACTCATTATGGACTCCATAGGGACACTTCACCAGGCATGCGTCATCACATGATGAGCGGTCCTTGCGAGGTCCTGAAATGTTACTTATGTATGTGATCATGCTATAAAGTTTAGCTTTTCTTTTTGAACCACGCTTGTTGGTGTGTTGGGAACATATCTGATCCGGTTAATGCACAATGAGCAGCAAGCAAGGAGTAGCCATTATATCACACTTATGTCAAGGTGTGCTTGACTTCATTAAGTCAGATCATCGATCTACCAGAGGTATCCAGCAAAGATCTCATTTATATAGCAGCTATTTATGTGGTTTTTTTCCAATTACAGCACTCTATGTAACAACTTCATAAACATGAACTACTGGATAATGACTTCCAGCTCCTAGGCCAATGCTTCTCAAGTAGGGATCCACAGTACCCTGGGGTATCATTTGGGTTTTCTCAGGGTGCTGCCAACACAGGATCTAGTTTGCCCTGGATCAGCGTCATAACTTGCCATGGTGCGGGCAGACCGGCCATCAGCACCATAACAAACAATAATGAGCCAAGGCCAGGACGCACCACATCATGCACTGTTATGGTGATGGCCACCGGCTTACCCGCACCATGGCATAAGTCTGATCCATGATAGGCGGCATGCAGAACATGCAGGAGACAGAAGTCCATCTCCTCCAGACCTCCTCCACTCTCCACCCCCTGCCGTATTGCTGGAGTCAAAAGGTTTCTATTATGAAGGACTGTGTTATTGGAGGTTCTGTGATGGGGGAGTCTGTGATGGGGGAGTCTGTGTGCTCGGGGGCTCTGTGATGGTGGAGTGTTTGTGAATGGAGGCTCTGTGATGGGGGACTGTGTGATTGGGGTTTGTGTGATCCGGGACTCTGTGATGGGAGTCTCTGTAATGGGGGACTGTGTGATTGGGAGCTCTGTGATGGGGGTCTCTGTGATGGGGGAGTCTTTGTGAACAGAGGCTCTGTGATGGGGGTCTCTGTGAAGGAGGACTGTGTGATCAGGGGCTCTGTGATGGGGGTCTCTGTGATTGGGGACTGTGTGATCAGGGGCTCTGTGATGGTGGAGTCTTTGTGAACGGAGGCTCTGTGATGGGGGACTGTGTGATTGTGGGCTCTTAGATGGGGGTCTCTATGATGAGGGACTGTGTGATTGGGGGTTCTGTGATGGGGGTCTCTGTAATGGGGGACTATGTGATTGGGGGTTCTATGATGGGGTCTCTGTGATGGGGGAGTCTTTGTGAATGGACGCTCTGTGATTGGGGTCTCTGTGATGGAGGACTGTGTGACTGGGGGCTCTGTGATAGGGGACTGTGCGATCGGGCGCTCTGTGATGGGGGTCTCTGTGATGGGGAGTTTTTGTAATCGAGGCTCTGTGATGGGGGTCTCTGTGATGGGGGAATGTGTGATTGGGGTCTCTGTGGTGGGGGTCTCTGTGAGATGGGGAAACAGCTTTCATAGTTTGAACACTGTTTGTGTGCAGTAAATTATTGTGTGGAGCAAATTAATGTTTTGACTGACATTCTGCGGTTTAGCCACAAGATGTCACTGCTTTTCTAACACAGGCTCAGACTGCATAGATATTTGTATATTCATGAAGATGTGGGGTTTTCACACAGAGTTGGAGTTTAGTGAACAGGAAGAGGAGACTGCAGCCATGTTTTGAAGTTGAATGAAGGGGCTGTGTGAGCTGAGAATCCGATGACATCCAGGAGTGAATGCATTCCTCACTAACCAGAGATTGCTGCCAGGAAGCTGATGAGATTGCTGCCAGGAAAGCTGATGAGAGCAGAGGAACTAAGCAACATTTGTTCTATTCAGAGTCACCAGTGGATGCAAAGCAGACCCGGGTCGGTAAGATTGTGCACGCACCTCATTTCAGTGTTGGCGCCTTGAGACTGAGTCCAGGCCGATAGTTAGTTAGGGTCTCTGTGTCAGGCCACAAGTGTTATTACTGATCACTGGAAGAACTCCATAACTTAAAGTGACATTTCACATTGGAGAGCTGATAAAATCCTACAAACTCAAGCCAGACTGGCGTTTTGCTCAGAAGGAATACTCAGGCATGTGCTACAGGACCAGTTATGGGAGGGGGAATACTGTAGATTTGTGTAAGATTGTAAGCTGTTGTGCTGCACCGCAGGCTAGCCCATACCGTACACCCATACACTGATTCTTCCTCTTTTAGGGTAATAACAGGTAAGGTGTGGCAGCTTAGTTGTGCCCCCCAGTAGGTAAATTACTTCACTTTCTACCTTCATCCATCAGGAGGCGCCGTGCTGTGCAGCACAAGGGTCTCAGCCTTTGGGCTGGGTGTATGTAAATGTATTGTATGTTTCCAGCATTTGTGGTTGTGTTTATTTGCCACATCTAAGTAAAATTCTGTTGTGCTGTTGGGGTTGCTTTCCTCGTTCGTGACTTCACTGTATCCTGGGGAGCCCACCCCGGTACACGGCTTACAACTGTATGAATGGGGTCTCCGTGATGGGGGACTGTGTGATCGGGGACTCTTTGATGGGGGTCTCTGTGATGGGGGAGTCTTTGTAATCAAAGGCTCTGTGATGTGGGAATGTGTGATCAGGGTCTCTGTGCTGGGGGTCTCTGTGATGTGGGACTGTATGAATGGGGTCTCTGTGATGGGGGACTGGGTGATCAGGGGCTCTGTAAAGAAACAAATCTGATGTAATGGGGAAGCTCTGACGTGTTAGGGGGACTCTCGTGTATAGGGGGACTCTGATGTGATGGGGGCCTTTGATGTGAAGAGGTGACTCTGACTCGAGGGGGGGCACTGATGTGGAAGCTTTGATGATTTGGGGGGATAATGATGTATATGGGGCCTCTGATTTATAGGGAGGACTGTTTTCATGGGGCCTTTGATGTGAAGGGGTCACTCTGACCTGAAGGGGGAAATCTGACGTAATAGAGAAGCTCTGATTGATGTGTTGGGGGAACTCTGATGCAATGGAGTCTCTCAGGTATAGTGGGCCTCTGATGTATAGAGGGGACTCTGATGTGTTAGGGGGCCTTTTATGTGAAGGGGTGGTTCTATCCTAAAGAAGGGACTGTGATCTGATGGGGGACAAAATCAAACAAAAAGGGTGCAAACACAGTCCACAATCCACAGTACGTTATTAAAAAGAGTAAATACGCACAAGAGCACATGTAGTATCAGCTTTGTACGTAAACCACAAAACCAAGGGTTTGGCACAGGATACCATTCTTCTGGTTCAAAGTATATCAAACTATTATTTAATAATGTAGCACTACCCTCTTGAGGGCCACTGGATTTGGTTGGGTCCCCCCCAAGCTCTGCACAGCTAGGCACCACGCATTTTCCACATCTTCACATTCACACAGAGTCAGTAATACAGTCCTTGAGCTCGTTTTTTAGTTGTTTTATTTAGGAGGTAACAGCTTGGATGGGGTCTAGGAACTGCAAAACTTGAAGGCAAACTTCTTAGCAACCTGTACACTGTACAAAAAAGATGTGATGCCAAAAAAAATATAAACAGTCTCTGTTAAGGAGCACTAATGTAACCTTGGCGTACCTCCTCAGACCCCATATGAATCCTTCCTCTTCACCCAGCTGTGCTGAGGGTATCCCTGGGCAAGGGATTCCAAAAGCTTGCAATTAAGTAGTCCTGAATGAGAACTAGTTGGGTCATGCACCTGACCACCCTCTCCCCTTGTCTGGTCCAGGGGTGTGGTGTGTAGGAGCACTCACATTGTCCTGTCAGTGTGGTGGCTTGGTAGCTGCTTTAAGGCCTTTCGCTGGGCTGGCTCCTTCCCTGCTGCACAGGATGTCCTCCCTAAAAGACTTGGCACAGTAGAGGTCCTCCTTTCCAGTATCCTGCCTGTAGGTAGGCTCCCCTCCCTGGGGCCAACCTCTCAGACGCCACACTCTAGCCTTCTCTCAATCTATCTTCCACCTGACACTCAGGCTCTGCCAAATTTAAGGGTTGTCCTTTGGTCATTATGCCCAGCCCCCTGCCTGGGGATTGGCCAGGTTCCCTCAAACAAGCAGACCGGGGCCTCTTCACCTCCTCCACCCCTCTTCCAGGAAGTTCTCTAAGTTTCTGGAAGGGTAGGAGAGCTCCAGAAGCCCTGACCTGTAGAGCCTCCCAGCCTGTACTGAGGTGAACTAACTACATCACTCCCAGGCTGACTCATCCCAACAAAGTCGTATCATGCGCCAGATCCTTGGTTTTGTGGTTTGTGTACAAAGCTGATACTACATGTGATCTTGTGAGTATTTACTCTTTTAATCCTTTAATAAAGTGCTTTGGATAATGTGCTAGGCATTTGCGCCCTTTTAGTTTGATTTGGTTTATAGAGTTGCAATATTCCCTGATTTTAAGAAGGCAGCATTGGAATTATAATCCAGTTCAGATTACTACCATTGTGTACATTTGAAGCTGTTTGTATGGTTTTTCTGCAATCGTTTAGCGCTACGGGTCAAGATACTATCTTTTAGCGAGAATTTAATGGGGGACCTCTGACACGATGGAGGACCTCTGATGTTATGGAGGGACCTCTGGTGTAATGGGGGCAAGATGGTAGGGTGCATAATCCTAGGCCCAGGTTTCCCATTCATAAGCAACATTTAAGTTTTCAAAATTTTAAACTGGAGTGGTACAAGGTTTTGCTTACTTTTAAAGGTTGCCAACACTAAAAAAAAAAGTTGAGAAGCGCTACCCTAGGCTATGCTCCTTAAAAAATTATAGGTTCAAACACAGTTTATTACATTTTTAAATCTGCAAATTGGCTTGGTCCAGCGCAAACTCTGGCTTGATTGGTTTGCTCATCCCTAAAATTAGATTTTCTGTCTAATGAATATTGCAGAACAGCCATTGATATGAGGATGCGTTGGGATTCTTCTAGTTTGCTGCAGCACAAAATGCTCCTAAGGTCCAGATACGTTTGAAGGTCCGGCCAAACTGTGTGAGAAGTAATTGGCCCACAATACTGATAGGTATGTACAAAATTCTGAAACGTATAACAACTTTCGCACTGAATGAAGAGTTTGTATTCTAAAGAACTAATGCGGTCCTTCCATGAAGCAGAGCTATTCAGGTTCTATTGAAACAGATGTGCAGGTCTTATCATCTTCTTCCTATAAGAGAACATACAAAAGTTCATGACAGCAAGGCATTTCTAGAAGGAGAACAAGTATGAGGGTTACAAAATTTGATTCCACTCACTTTCAGCATAGCTAATCTGCAAAACAAAAATGTAATATGTTGCAGCTTACCAGTCTAATGCAGTTCCTGCATTATTATTTTTTGTTATTTCCAATTTGGTGATCCTACCAGTAACACACTTCCTGTCCTAGGGTGACAACACTCACTGTATTTGATCTATGGGAGACTATCATTGTCACCCTGTGAGATGTTAAACATATATGCTGGACCACTCTATGTTACATATGACTGGCTGGGCGGTTCACTGATGGAGTTCCTTGTGTGAGGATTGGGTGTCCTTGGGCCCTTCATCATTCTTCTGTGATCCCCTTTTGGAAACGATGATTCATATTACTGTTGTCCGAGCAGATGAATACATCATTGGTCCTAAAAGACTGGGTTCTGGGATCTCATTCACCTGGGCTCCTGAAGAAGATGTACGAGCATTCGAAAGGGGGCTAGAGCCAAAAGGTCTCTGATGTGAAGGAGGAGCAGCTCAGACTTGTGACCACGTCACCATGTATACTAAGTCCACCGCCTTAGGCTATCCATCACCAAGTCACAGGACCCACAGCTGAGGGTCAGGTGCACAAGGTGCTTCCTTTAGTACCAGTCTTTTTCTAATGTCCCTTTTATAGCTATGCCCAGCTGGACACACTCCCAGGTGACACCTATTCCCAGGGTTCACTGTCACTCACATTTAGGAGACGTTCAGGCCCCCAAGGCCTTAGGCTGTATGCTACAGAACCTGCAGAAGAAGGTCAGGTGTAGTAGACAAGGAGACTAAAGCTAGTCCTCACATGATCTGTGCCACTTCTCTTGGAAATGCAGCCCTGCACCAGGCTCTTTAGATCAACTTGGTGTAGGATTAGATCTTTGCAGGTCTGGGGTGTCCTGCTCCTGTATCCCGACTACATTGGGCCCCACCCATGGCTGGTATATATGGGCACTAACTCTACCTAATACATCACCACAGGAGGGATTACTCTGAAAGGGGAGCTAGCACCTACCTACAATGTCCCTCTAGATCAGTGGTTCTCAACCTTCCTGATGCCGCGACCCTTTAATACAGTTCCTCATGTTGTGGTGACCCCCAACCATAAAATTATTTTCGTTGCTACTTCGTAATGTAAATATCTGATATGCAGGATGTATTTTCATTGTTACAAATTGAACATAATTAAAGCATAGTGATTAATCACAAAACCAATTATAATTATAATTCATGAAGTGTCGTTTTACCTCCAATACTGCTGCTTTCAACACAGCAGCTGCTTTCTACACAGTAGCTGCTCTTTACACGTGTGTGACTGGTCCACATAAGTACATTATGGCGCCAATCCTGTCACATACACCTGTATTTGTATGGGGTGTTTGTGATGGGGTTGGCGCGATGATGTCATCATGCTGGGTACTCGTATGTGGGCGTATCTGCATGTGGGCGGACCCGCCTGGAGACAGATAGAGGAGCGGTGTCTCGGTTCCTAAGACCATCGGAAATATGTGTTTTCCGATGGTCTTAGGCGACCCCTGTGAAAGGGTTGTTCGACCCCCCCAAAGGGGTCATGATTCACAGGTTGAGAACCGCTGCTCTAGAATGTCAAAATAGCAACAGAACCATCTAGCGTGCAAGCAAGCTAACCGTACCTGCCAACATTCTTTTTAAATTTAGACTTCATGTACACAAGCAGCTCCTAAACTCGAGTTTAGGAGCTTTGAGCATTTGTTTTGCCAAATCTCCTAAACTCAACTCCATAAAAGCCTGCGTGTCCATGTACACATAGGTTTTTAACAGAGTTTAGAAGCTGCTGCGTTTAGGTTAAACCTCCCTCTCCTGAAGGTGGAAGAATCGCATTCAGGATAGGAACGTTTTGACCGCCGAACGCGTGAAAACGCAAAACTTGGCAAAACTGCAGCAAAGCTATGATAACTGTGGTACCACGTTTTTGCCGCTATTTATGTTTTCCCGCAGCTGGCGGTCAGGGTTGGCTCGTGTACATGAAGCCTCAGGCAGTCAGGCATGTCGTTACATTTCATTATTTAGCTTGAAAGGTTAATTAATTAAAAAACGATTGAAAAATCATCCACTTAAAAAATCATATAAGTTTCATAACTATCTGATCAGAATTGACTGAAAAGCATTCACCAATGTACAATATGTTGACAATAAAACTTTGAAGATCAATCAAAATTAATCAGTCATCAACCTTTACACCCCGGTCACACCAATCCCGACTTTGAAATCGTGCGACTTACAGTGAAGTCGCACAATTTCAAAGTCCAGTGACATGCCGATAGACACAGATGTCTGTACAAATCGCACCAAAAGTGGTGCATGCACTACTTTAGAAATCGGTACGGCTCTGACCAAATCAGAACCGCACCAATATGACAGCTGTAATTGCAGACAATAGGCTGCGACTTGGCATGCGATTTGCAAGTCGTATGGCATGCCGAGCCGCACACAATGTGATCGGGGACTTACCCGTTGAGAGTACAGCCTGCAAAACTGTCTTTGGGAGGCTTATACAGTTGCAAGAAAAAGTATGTGAACCCCTTGGGATTACGTGGAGTTTTGCATGAATTGGGCATAAAATGTGCTCTGAACGTCATCTAAGTCACAACAATAGAAGAACACAGTCTGCTGAACATAATACTACACAAACATTAGATGTTGCCATGGTTTAATTGCACATAACATGTAAACATTCACAGTGCAGGGAGGAAAAAGTATGTGAACCTTTGGACTTAATAACTGGTTGACCCTCCTTTGGCAGCAATAACCTCAACCAAACGTTTCCTGTAGTTGCAGATCAGACCTGCACAACGATCTGGAGTCATTTTGGACCACTCCTCTTCACAAAACTGTTTCAGTGTAGCAATATTCTTGGGATGTCTGGTGTGAATCGCTCTCTTAAGGTCATGCCACAGCATTTCAATCGGGTTGAGGTCAGGACTCTGACTGGGCCACTCCAGAAGGCGTATTCTGTGCTGTTGCAGCCATTGTTTTGTTGAATTACTTGTATGCTTTGGGTCATTGTCCTGTTGCATCACCCATCCTCTGCGGAGCTTCAGTTGGCAGACAGATGGTCGCACGTTTTCGTGCAAAATGTCTTGATAAACTCTGGAATTCATTTTCCCATCAATGACAACAATCTGTCCAGGCCCTGAGGCAGCAAAGCAGCCCCAAACCATGATGCTCCCTCCGCCATGTTTTACAGTGGGGATGAGGTTTTGATATTGGTGTGCTGTGCCTTTTTTTCTCCACACATAGTGTTGTGTGTTCTTCCCAAACAACTCAATCTTGGTTTCATCTGTCCACAGTATATTTTGCCAGTAGTGCTGTGGAACATCCAGGTGCTCTTTTGCAAACTTCAAACGTGCTGCAATCTTCTTTTTGGACAGCAATGGCTTCCTCTGTGGTGTTCTCCCATGTGCTCCATTCTTGTTTAATATTTTCCTTATTGTAGATGTGTCAACAAAAATGTTAGCATGTGCCAGAGATTTCTGTAGGTCTTTAGCTGACACTCTGGGATTCTTCTTTACCTCATGCAGCATTCTGCGCTGTGCTCTTGCAGTCATTTTTACAGGACGACCGCGCCTAGTGAGAGTAGCAACAGTGCTAAACTTTCTCCATTTGTAGACAGTCTGTCTTACCGTGGACACATGAACATCAAGGCTTTTGGAGATACTTTTGTAACCCTTTCCAGCTTCATGCAAGTCAACAATTCTTGAGCGTAGGTCTTCTGAGAGCTCTTTTCTGCGAGGCATGGTTCACATCAGACAGTGCTTCTTGAAACCAGTAAACCCAAAACAGGTGTGTGTTTTTTAAGGGCAGGACAGCTGTCAGCAACACATCCAATATCATCACACTGATTGGAGTCAAGGTTGGCTCACTCCTGGCTCCAATTAGCTCTGGGAGAAGTCATTAAGCTAGGGCCTCACATACTTTTTCCTCCCTGCACTGTGAATGTTTACATGTTATGTGCAATTAAACCATGGCAACATCTAATGTTTGTGTAGTATTATGTTCAGCAGACTGTGTTCTTCTATTGTTATGACGTTCAGAGCACATTTTATGCCCAATTCATGCAAAACTCCACGTAATCCCAAGGGGTTCACATACTTTTTCTTGCAACTGTATTTGCAGCAGAATGTCTATTTGTCTGTATTAATATGCCACACTTAAATTGGGGCTTATTTACACAGTCATTGGTCTTTGAAAAGCGATTAGCAGTGGATCGTTTTGCACATAATAGCACAAGCGCAGCTTACAGGAGGCAATACTGCTGTCTCTGAGTTACTGGTTTTTTTTTTGAGGGGGGGGGGGGGTTGACAGCTGAATGAGGATACTGTGCCACAACGGCAAACCTAGGTGTACATGTGTACAACCCCATCCAGCTGCCTTGGCAGTTTAAAGTGGCACTTTATTCAGAAAATGAAGTCCTTGTTAGATCACTTCATGCTGGCCCCTTTTTGTAGGTATAATGTAAAACATGAAAAATACTGTAAGTGCCTATACTGTTTAAAATCCAGCAAAACACTGTCTCGCCCTGCACATGCTCAGTTGCTCTCTATTTTTTGGCATTGTGCCTAAAACCAGAGCCATTAGAGGCTGATCTGCTGAAAGCTTAAAGATTTACTGCTGCTCAGGAGCTCTGGGCTTCAGCAAAATGGCAACCTTCAGCAAGAAGAAGCAGGAGGAATGCTGGAGGCAATTTGCAGCACACTCTAATTTTGGTAGCAGAATTATTAATGTGGAATGTATGTTCCTTGCTAAAGAACATAATTTTTTTATCAAGTTGGTATGGGTAAAGCTCCACTTTAACCATTTCCCGTCCGGCCCATGTATATAAATGGGAACAGTGCAGGGGCGAGTGGCCGTTTATAAACGTCCTCCCGGCCTCCCTGCTTGTGCGAGCTCCCTGGGAGCGCGCAGCACCGCGATTAGGTGCTTGCTGTGTGAGGTCCCAATCATGTGATCACTGATTGGCCAATCAGTGATCACATGAAGAGTAGATTTCACTTACTACGTGTGAAATCTGTGAATGATCACAGAGGTCACATGGTACAAGGCTATTCACAACAGCCTTGTACCATGTGACAAGCTATGACCAATCACAGCTCACACAGTATTTCTCAATGGCTGCAAGAATGCAGCCAGAGAGAAGGAGAAATAATTGCTTTTACAGCCTTTATGGGTGTAAAAGCAATCAGTGTATAAAAAAAAAAAAAATCTTCATCACCCCCCAAAAGTAGTACAGTGTCACTATGGTGACATTGTACTGCTAGGGTGATGGTATGTAAAAAAATATAAATAAATAAATAATAATATAAAAAAAATAAAAATAAAAATAAAAAACAAATTTTGAAAAATTATAATTTTTGGTTATAAACTAATTTGGGTTAATTTTTGTTTTACTAAAAAGATAACTGAATAAATTTTGGCCAAGATTTATGAAGAAAGATTAACACTTTTTTTAAATAATTTTAACTATTCATTTATACAGCAAAAAAAATAAAAATCCCAGTGGTGAATAAATACCACCAAAATAAAGTTTTATCTGCCGCAAAAAACTTCTAAAAAATTCATATGGGTACAGTGTTGCATGACCGCGCAATTGTCACTCAAAATGTGATAGCGCTGAAAGCTGGAAATTGGCCTGGACAGGAAGGGGGTGAAAGTGTCCGGACCAGGGGCGGACTGACCATTTGGAAACTCGGGCACTGCCCGAGGGCCCGGGGTCAGTAGGGGGCCCCATGAGATGCCCCTGGTACCTTTTTCATAGGCTTTTTTGAGTTTGGGCAAGGACACAGGGGCCCCATGATCCCCTATTGCCCGGGGGCCCCATGAGTTGTCAGTCCACCCTTGGTCCAGACCTGAAGTGGTTAAAGTAGAACTGAACTCCCCTACACAACAATGTCATAGTGCTGTCCCCTTCTTCCACAAATGCTAAACGTTTCTATTCTATTATAATTATTTAACATGGTGCTTACCCCCGCAGGAGCCGCTGATTTTGATGGGTCCTCTGTTCTGCCACGACTCTTAATCTCACTCGACCCAAACTGACACACCCGGTAAGAGGTAGGGAACCATTTGTACCTGGTTAACTTAAGAGTTAAAAATTCAAAACAATGTTATAATGCACAGAAAAGTAGAATCAAACCACCTGATAGCAGGTTAAAGCGTAACTTCACTCTCTCAATCAACATGGACTATTGCTGATTCTTATGCTTCTAGCATTAGTAAATAGGAAAGTATATCATATTTACTTATTTTACCCTTTTTTTTTACATTCCTTCAGTTACTTCCTGGTCTCCACGCCTAAGCAAATGATGTCATACATCCCAGCAGTCTTCGGGAGAGGAGGGAGGGTTCTCAGCTCAGCCAATGCCTGAGCTAAAGAGAGACAGATTCCAGTAAGTAACTGCTACGTGAATCATCTGCCCTTGCTCAAGATGGCCACGGCCAGAAATGCCAGGAGGTGTTTTTCAAAGTGATTTCTCAGCAAAATAAAGCATGGAGACATGAATGGATGGAGACGTTTGTTTGGGACATTAAAAATTAATTTTATAGCATTTTTGGTTCGTGGTATCCAGATAATGTGCACTTCCACTTTAACCACTTGCCGTCCGCCTGCTGTTTATAAATGGCAGGACGGTGGCAGTCCAGGGGCGAGTTGCCGTTCATAAACGGCACACGCCTTTTCTAGCTGTGCGTGCTCCTTGGGAGCGCGCAGCACCACGATCCGGTGCCCGCTGTGTCCTCCGGACACAGTAAAACACCGATCGTCGGACAGGACCTCTGTACGAGGTCCCAATCATGTGATCACTGATAGGCCAATCAGTGATCACATGCAAAGTAGTAAGCAAGATGTCACTTGTGACATCATTGCTTACTACGTGTGAAATCTGTGAAGGATCACAGAGGTCACATGGTACAAGGCTATTCACAACAGCCTTGTACCATGTGACAAGCTGTGACCAATCCCAGCTCACACAGTATTTCTCAATAGCTGCAAGAATGCAGACAGAGAGAAAGAGAAATTATTTCTTTTACATCCTATATGGGTGTAAAAGCAATCACTGTAAAAAAAAAAAAAAAATCTTCATCACCCCCCACAAGTAGTACAGTGTCACCATGGTGACACTGTACTGCTAGGGTGACAGTATGTAAAAAAAAAAAAAAAAACATAAATAATAATATAAAAAAATAAAATAAAAATGTAAAAAAAATGTTTAAAAATTATAGTTTTTGGTTATAAACTAATTTGGCTTATTTTTATTTTTACTAAAAATATAACAGAATAAATTTTGGTCAAGATTTATGATGAAAGATTATTTATTTGCAAAATTTTTTTTAAAAAAATGTTTGGACTTTTTCATTTACATAGCAAAAAAAATAAAAATCCCAGTGGTGAATAAATACCACCAAAATAAAGCTTTATCTGTCTCAAAAAAATGGTAAAAAATTCATATGGGTACAGTGTTGCATGACCGCGCAATTGTCAATCAAAGTGTGATAGCGCTGAAAGCTGAAAATTGGCCTGGACAGGAAGGGGGTAAAAGTGTCCGGACAGGAAGTGGTTAAGTGAATATATTGTCTGAACGCAGGTGACAATACAATATGTGATATGTAGCAACTAAACACTTCAAAGTTTCAGAATGGAAGAACATGCACACCAGCCTATAACTGGAAGATCTAACTGTGTTATGACCGTAAGAAACTACATTTTAACCAGACTAACCATTATTTAACTGAATTAGACCCAACTGACTCAATATTAATGCTCCTGAATGCGCTCCATTTACATACCCCAGCTATGGTATGGTGGTGGCAAAGTTCCTAGCGCCTTGCTGCTAACATTGGCCGGCTTGTGATGGGGCCCTTCTAACAAAAGTGCTTGAGTGTCTGTTCCTTTAAGAGTGAGTGGATGCGTAGCTGCCGGCTATTATGTAGAGGGCAGTCTAAGCAGAGCAGAGTGTAGTACGGGGGGATAAATGTATGTTCTCCTCTCACCATTCCTGGCAGGTGACAGGTCCCAGTCCACCCACTTGTCCTGGACCGGGGGGAAGGGTTTTTTGGTACTCAACTGCCCAGGGGCGGACTGACAACTCATGGGACCCCGGGCAATAAGGGATCATGGGGCCCCTGTGTCCTTGCCCAAACTCAAAAAAGCCTATGAAAAAGGTACCAGGGGCATCTCATGGGGCCCCCTACTGACCCCGGGCCCTCGGGCAGCGCCCGAGTTTCCAAATGGTCAGTCCGCCCCTGCAACTGCCCTAACACTTCGCATTGGCTAAATAGTTAGCACTTCTGCCTAGCAGCACTAGGGTCATTGGCTCGAATCCCAACCACGGCACCACCTGCCTGGAGTTTGCATGTTCTCCTTGTGCCTGTGTGGGTTTCCTCTGGGTACTCTGGTTTGCTCTCACTCTCTCCAAAGACATACTGGTAGGTCAATTGGCTCCCGTCTAAGTTGGACCTAGTACCTGTAATAAATAATAATACATTTACCATGTTACTGTGCTGCAAGACAGCACTTCTGGGTTTCTAGCCTAGGCAGGGCCCCACTGCCCCTTAGGATTGTTATGTCTGTCACAGCTATCCCATGAGGCAGTGTGTTACTAAGTTGCATGCGTGGATGTCAGCACATGTGCACAAATACCGTGGGGCACTGCCATGCCCATCCACCAGATGCTGGCATCATTTGTGAGCATACATAGAAATCCACCGTGGGTGAAAAGATGCACTGCTGGACTCTGCAGGCCTGGAGGAGATCAGCGGCACACCTACACACACGCCATTTGTTTTGAAATATGGTGTAGCCCTTCCCCCCTAGGAGCCGCTGGTTAGGATGGGTCCTCTGTTCTTTGCCTCAACCTCTTTAAAGGGCATTTTTACAGCGGCTGTTTTTGGTTTCTGCCATTTTTTTTCTACAGCCAGTAAACTCCCCAGCATGTTATCCTATGCATCTGTGCACACATAGGCTTTAACCCCTTGCCTACAGGGCACTTATACCCCCTTCCTGCCCAGGCTAATTTTCAGCTTTCAGCGCTGTCACACTTTGAATGACAATTGCGCAGTCATGCAACACTGTACTGTACTCATATGAAATTTTTATTATTTTTAGACAGATAGAGCTTTCTGTTGGTAGTATTTAATCACCTCGGGGTTTTTTATTTTTTGCTAAACAAACCAAAAACAACTGAAAATTTAAAAAAAAAATAATTTTTTTCTTAATTTTTGTTATAAAAGTTTGTAGATTTGTGGCACTGACTGGCATTGATAGGTGGCGCTGACTGGCACTGAAAGGCAGCTCAGATGGGCACTGATATGTGACTTTGATGTGCACTGGTAGGCACTGATATGTGTCATTGATGTGGCATTGATGAGCACTGACAGCAGGCATTGATGGACACTGACAGTTGGTACTGCTGGGGCTACACTGATCATCAGGGCACACTGATGATCAGTGTAGATGTCCCCTCCGAGGAAAGCCGATTACCGACTCTCCTCGCCTCTGTCAGCGTGACAGATCGTGAGGAGAGAAATGCTGATAACCGGCATTTCCATATTTACATGCAATCAGCTGTGATTGGTAACAACTGATCACATGACCGAGCCGACATCTTCGGCTCTTTCCATTGATCGGTGATCCGATGTACCCAAGGGACACAGCGCACCACCGATCGCCATACTGCACGCCCCCGGTGCCACGCACGGTCAGAGTGACAGGACGTCATATGAGTGGGAGGACGTCCCAGAACGAGAGAACCTCCTTGCGCCTGGCATTTCTTTATATGGTGGTCTGGAGGTGGTTAAAGGCAGATTGTTTTTTTTTATATATAACAAACATGTCATAATTACCTGCTCTGTGCAATGGTCCTGCACAAAGTAGCCCCAATCCTCCTTTTCTCAGGTTCTCCACCGGCTTTTCTGGCCCCTCCCTCCTGCCAAGTGCCCTCATAGCAAGAAGCTTGCTATGGGGGCACCCAAGAAGGCTCACTCCCAAGCTACTGTTCTGTGTGTCTTTTCACACATGGAGTGTGGCTCGGCCCCACCCCACCCCCTGTGCATTCCTAATTGGCACACTGGCTGTGATTGATAGTAGCAGGAGCCTGCTGTCTCAACCAATGAGGAGGAGCCGGAGAGACGCTGCTATTGTGCACATTGCTGGATTAAGATGGAGCTCAGTTAAGTATTTGGGGGGGGGAGGCTGATGCGCTACATGGCATCCTTATGTGCTCTCTCAGTTTCCATACATACAGATGAGCTTGCTTAACTTCTTTTAAATGTGAGTGGCCCTATACTGGGTATTTAATAAAAGAACAAAAATGTACTGGAGGAGACAAATAAAGTCCCCTTCAACTCCTATTAAGCAGAATTTATAGGCACATCACAAGACAATAGTACATAAAACAAAGTTACATTTTTTTGTAGATACATCCTATTATTTAAAAACAATATACACAACATTAACTTAAAAACAGGTTCTTTACAACTACCCTCTACTGGACTAGTACATCAGCTAGCCTGTATCTGTTTTACAGATAATCCATAGAGATGAAGGAAAAGGGAGAAGGTAACAAAGGGGACTTGCAGGATGATATTACATGAGGGGCAGGCCTTTATGTTGTTCTTCTGCTGGCTATCATTGGGGCCCTTTGAGAAGTGTTGCTGCACTTAAACCAGCAGGCACTATAGGTGTAAAGGAGCAGTAAAAGTGTGGTATAGGTGTAATATAGGTGCAGTATACTTAATGCCCTGCCTCCAGTAACTCAGTGCCTGATAGCAGTGTGAACAATGGGCAGTGCCATCTCACCAGTTCCTGTGGTGCGGCTGTGAACTCTCACTGTAAAAAGGGGAGCCCCTTTAGTCTCTCCACAGAATACCTCTAGAGATCCAGCAGTGGGAAGTAGAGGGTGAGAGGATGCTCTAGTCTCCCTCCAGCACTGACGCAAATGCAGTTGCTGTGGTCTGTGCTGTGCTGTCTCGGGTGTCTCCACTAGTCTGGCCTGGCAGCAGATGTGCTCTCAATGGTTCCCTCAGACCCAAAAAGGAAGAACCTAGCTGGACAGTCTCAGAAAAGCAGTTCCCCTGCTCCTTCTTGCCCTGGTGTCTCTTGGGAATTAAAGTGCAAAGGCTGCACAAGTTCCACAATATGGCTTACCTCCTGGACTTCAGTCCCATCATCCCCTGTGTTCTGCATAGGAACCCATAGGCTTTTCTGGCTATAGTGTTGACTGGAGGAGGTAGTGCAACACAACATTCAGCACAACAGCAGAAAGTAAAAGTAAACTGATTGTGAAGAGGGAAATGTCTCCTTCTTAATGTTTCTGTAGTCCAACACCTGGCTCCAATAGTGTTGTGTGATTAGGTCATTTAGGAGCAGTTAAGTTTGTATTTTAATGGGGTGGTAAAACCACAGCTCAATAACCAATTGTAGCGTTTATCCCCGCAAGGGCCACTGATTTTTGTCCCAGTTTCTTTTTCATACTAGCAAACATCAACATTCGCTCTTCTGTTTCAGTAAACAGTCAATGGGTTGCCTTTTTAAAGTTTATTGCAGATTAACTTGGATGGGGCTTAGGGAAGCTGTGGGATACTCTAGAACAGTGGTTCTCAACCTTCCTAATGCCGTGACCCTTTAATACAGTTCCTCATGTTGTGGTGACCCCCAACCATAAAATTATTTACCCAGAAATTATAATTCATGAGTGTCGTTTTACCTCCAATACTGCTGCTTTCAACACAGTAGCTGCGTTTAACAGAGTAGCTGCTTTCAACACAGCAGCTGCTTTTTACACAGTAGCTGCTTTTTACACATCGGAAATATGTGTTTTCTGATGGTCTTAGGGGACCCCTGTGAAAGGGTCATTCGACCCCCAAAGGGGTAGCGACCCACAAATTGAGAACCACTGCTCTAGAACAATGAACAAGAATATGAAGACACTCTTCCCTTTGCAGCTACTCCTCGAAATAGTCCCTTCAGCAGTAGGACATAAAGTGGACAGCACTGGGACACCATCAGCAATGTCCCAGGCAAGGCAAGTCTTAGTATTGGTGCACCAGGGCTCACAGTGTCATTGGGACTTGGATGCTCCCATCCAGACTCAGGCAGACAATCTCCTCAGTGGAATCTCCAGACCGGATCCTCCATGAAACCCCTCTTTAAGCTTTTAAAGAATTTGCAGCAGAATAGGCTCCCAGGTTAGGACAACTATGACCTCAATGAGCTCTTGGTAAATGCCAGCTGGGCCA
This sequence comes from Staurois parvus, assembly GCF_062004578.1. NCBI lineage: Eukaryota > Metazoa > Chordata > Amphibia > Anura > Ranidae > Staurois > Staurois parvus. Next base: position 3,891,668 of record NW_028318370.1, on the reverse strand, counting down.
CCCAAGAAGGCAGCAGCCCTCCAGGCTGGGATCTTCTCCTACAAGACAAGAACAAGGCAGATCCAGACTTCAGACTATTTATGCTCACTCCCAGCCACCATCTGGGGACCCTTCCTGAGGGAATGGCTGAGACAACATAAATATTGAGCTGTTGACTTACAGGGGGAAGCACACAGCCTTTGAAGCTCAGAGTAGACCAGAGCAATCAGAAACAGGTCCATTGATTACAGGAGAGCTAAAATGTAACTAAAAACTAAATATACCTAACCTGGCGCCTATCTAGGAGGGCACTACACTATTTTTACTAGCCCCTGTCTGCAATCATAAATTAAGCCACAAAAAAAAAAATCTTTTTTTTTAGAACAGTAAATACCTCAATTTTGACTCTCGTGTAGACAAACAATCCAACAATGCTCACAACAAAGACAACAAATCCAGCTATGATCCAGAAAAAACCCACCGATTTCCTGCACTTCTCACCTAAAGGAAGACAAATTGAATATTTATCACATTCCTTTAAAAAATATATATTCCTCACATAGGCTAAAACATTTTACTCAGAGGCATGATTTATTCACATTACATCTTATGCGTCCATATTTTTAAATGATGTATACTATATTAGATAACAGCATTTTTATTTCTACTGGCAGGTGTGTAGGTAGGTGTGGTTTGTTTTTTCCACTGAAGATGGCGCTCAAATCGAGAGGCACCTCAGCCAGGAGACGGAATCCAAGAGAAATAATGTTTCTCTGTGGTTTCTTGGGTCAATGGAACATTGTTGGTTACGCTGCACCCATGGGACTCCTGGCAGCCATCTTGGATCTGCAGTCCCTGACCCCAGGTTTTGGCACACTTCTTGTGTGTGGCTAGTGTAAGGAGAGAGACCCCGCTTGTTAGGGAAAGTATCTAGTGGTAGGGAAGGGTTTCTGATGAGGAGGGAAAGATTAGGGACTTGACATCCTGGAAAGGAGCTTTCCTCTTGGGGCCAGACCAGTAAGGCCGCCTCTGAAACAGACATTGTCGGCACCTCTCCTCCTTTTTTTTCTGCATTAAAATTGAAGTGTATTTTTACCCAACAAAATTGCACCCCTGCGCAAATATTATGTGACATTAAAAAAATTGCAACACTCACCATTTTCGTCTTCAGGGTGTCTGATTAAATATATATATAATGTTTGGGGGTTCTAATTTCCTAGCAAAAAAATACTGATTATTACATGAAGGAGAGAAGTGTCAGAATAGGCTTGGTCCAAGTGGTTCAATTCCAGTCTGCTAATGCAACGCAAATGGTCCGTTACAGTTGGTTTTCTTTAGAAACAGCTACAGACTGAGTAGAAAAGCCTTTCCTGTGCCATGTATGCAGGAGTATTACTCTCTGTGGGGAAGCAGTGGTCCCTCTACAGAGGTCAAAACAGAGTCAAACCTACAGCTTCACAATCAGCAAAGCTTATGCTTCCTAGCTCTTAATTGGGGCTGTACTTGAATATTAACCTCTTGCCGTCCGCCTGCTGTTTATAAACGGCCGGACGGTGGCACTCCAGGGGCGGGTTGCAATTCATAAATGGCACCCGTCATTTCTAGCTGTGCACGCTCCCTGGGAGCGCGCAGCACCACAATCCGGTGCCCGCTGTGTCCTCCGGACACAGTGAAACACCAATCGTCGGACGGGACCTCTGTACGAGGTCCCGATCATGTGATCGCTGATTGGCCAATCAGTGATCACATGCAAAGTAGTAAGCAAGATGTCACTTGTGACATCATTGCTTACTACGTGTGAAATCTGTGAATGATCACAGAGTTTACATGGTACAAGGCTATTCACAACAGCCTTGTACCATGTGACAAGCTGTGACCAATCACAGCTCACTCAGTAGTTCTCAATGGCTGCAAGAATGCAGACAGAGAGAAAGAGAAATGATTGCTTTTACATCCTATATGGGTGTAAAAGCAATCACTGTAAAAAAAAAAAAAAAATCTTCATCACCCCCCACAAGTAGTACAGTGTCACCATGTTGACTTTGTACTGCTAGGGTGAAAGTATGTAAAAAAAACGCAAAAAACAAATAATAATATAAAAAAATAAAATACAAATGTTAAAAAAATGTTTAAAAATTATAATTTTTGGTTATAAACTAATTTGGCTTGTTTCTTTTTACTAAAAAGATAACAGAATACATTTTGGCCAAGATTTATGATGAAAAATTATTTATTTGCAAAATTTTATAATTTTATCATTTACATAGCAAAAAATTTAAATCCCAGCAGTGAATAAATACCCCCAAAATAAAGCTTTATCTGTCTCAAAAAAAAGGTAAACAATTCATATGGGTACAGTGTTGCATGACCGCGCAATTGTCATTCAACGTGTGATAGCGCTGATAGCTGAAAATTGGCCTGGACAGGAAGGGGGTGAAAGTGTCCGGACAGGAAGTGGTTAAAGGCACTACACTAGGGATAAAGTCCCATTCAAGTCTCTGGGAAGTCATTGCAGGAACACCAAAATCGCCCAAGTGGACATGAGCAGAGTTGGGAATTATGGCCGGGAGATCCAAGGAACACAAGTAACTATGGGCGTCATTTCACTAGACGCTGTTTATAACTAAACTAATACTTTTGGATGAATTGTCATGCAGTTGGGAAGTCCAACACAAAGTGATGGTCACCTTTATGGCTTCATGGAAGGAGTGAAGCTGTTTGCCCACCCAAATCTGAAACAATTTGTTTTCTGTGGATATGTCCTGTTATGGCAATACCTCAAAATCCAACCAAAATGTATTACGTTGATAATTACCAGGGCTTGTATATAATTGGAAACGCAGGGGAACACAGTCCTGGCACCTCCAGCTCTAAATGTATTTAATGGCAAGGGGTGCTGGGTTGTGCTGGAAGGTCTATTGATGCTCGTTGGTGCTGGATCTATTGTTGCTGGAGACAATCCATTTTTGCATGGTGATCTATTTTGCTGGGAGGTGTATTGTTGCTGGAAGGAGATCTATTGTTGCTAGGGGTTACATTTTTACTGGAAGGGACACGGGCGGACTGATAACTCATGGGGCCCCCGGGCAATAGGGGATCATGGGGCCCCTGTGTCCTTGCCCAAACTCAAAAAGCCTATGAAAAAGGTACCAGGGGCATCTCATGGGGCCCCCTACTGACCCTGGGCCCTGGCAGTGCCCGAGTTTCCAAATGGTCAGTCCGCCCCTGGGAAGGGATCTACTGCTGAGGGAGGGGTCTGTTGTTGCTAGCTACAGGAGAGTCTGTTGATGCTGGCTTCTGCAGGATCTGTTGTTGCTGCTGGGGGTCTATTGTTGCTGGCTGCAGGGAAATCACTTTACTGCTTTTCTTTTTATCATTACCAAACTCTATACAAATTAAGAGACAGTGCTTGGAAGTGAGTAGGGGGTGCAGAGACAAGAAGCGACTTAGAAGGAGGGAGGGGCGGGGAGGGAGTTCCTGAAAAAGAAAGCCCCGATAAGAACCATCTAGTATCTACCATAAGGTTACCAAATACTCACATTTATTGGATTTTATCAGTGAAATTGGCCATATCCAGGGCTCTTTAAATGTAGAGTGAGAAACCAGACAGAGGACAGCGGTAGCATTGATATTATCATTCCCATATGTGCTGATCACCGTCCAGCTGTTATCTGAATGTTCGATGGTTGTGGCGTTTGTATCATCAGAAAGTGGAAACCATGAGATATTTGCTGGTAAACCACGACCACTGGCTCTACACTCCGGAAATCCATCCTCATTTAACTCCAAAGACACAGACGGCTCTTTGATACTTTCTAGAAAACAAAAATATGGCCACATGACAATTCTGGAATTTACGAAAAACTACTTTGCAATAATAAAATAAAGCTGCAGTGTCATATTTCACATGACTGTCATATGCCTTTAAGTGTTCCTTGTATTTTGTCTCTGCTCCTCCCTTTCCTTTGGTTTAGTTCATGCTGTATAGATAGCCCACCCTTTTCCCAGTAATGCATTTCAGCTTCAAACCTCGTGTCATGAAGCAGATCGCATTATGATCTTTTGACCTATCTGATGTTCATTGTTGTAAGATTCTCTCAGTTTATGGAATAAACTTCACAAGTTCTACAAGGTGTCATCCGATCGAGTCACTGCCTGTGTTATTCAACTAAGATTGGAGATCGCTATCTCATCACAACTGTAAGTTACAGAAATCACACTTCCAATGCTGAGATTGAAGAGACAGAACATGCAGCTTCAATATCTTTAGTAAAGGGACTGTACACCAAACTGATAATTCAATTATTGTTAGATGCTGGAGAATTAAAGCTCACACCTTCACGTTCTGGAGTTTTTGGGAATATGTCAGGAGTTAAGTATGTTGGGGGTTTCTTTAAGCAGGAGGACCCAAGAAGAGGAGGTTCAGGGCTGCTCAGGTGATGAAACAAATCCTCCACAAGTTGTACCTATTTATTTGCAGCCCTCCTCTACGGTCTTTCAAAGTGCCTAGTTTACACAGCATTTCTGAGCTTCAAGAGGTAGGGGGAATGGATCTGATGTCAAGCACTTCACAGCATAGCAAGAGGAGCTGAATGTAATCTAAGGACTGAACAGAGGCAATGGACCCCCTCCCACACACACACATACACACACACATGCGCTCTCATAAGAAAACATGCACAGATGAGGCTGCCAATCACCTGCTGTGTGCTGGAGGAAGGCCAGGTCATCTCCCCCAGGATTTCTCGGTGTCAGGATAAATGATCAGAAGTGTCTCATGCAGATAGTGGCAGAAGGAAAGAGAAGCTATAAATCCAACTCAGGGCTCTGAATACACGCCATAGAAGGACTCTGACTTCCCTTGGAAGACATCCCGTAGAGTGGAATGCATAGGGTAGCGCTTAGTGGTTACATCATCGCGCCAGCTCGGATGAGCGGTGGTTGTTTGCGATCTGAATTTTTTTGTTTTTGCTTATGAGTTTATGACATTATTTTTTCAATAAATTGCATGGGAATTGCTGTCATAGAGTTCTCTCTGATCTTTTTCTACATTTGAGGACATATTGTATTGTGTGCTGGTATTGACATTCCAAGCAGAGGAGAGAATCATCCATCAACCTGGGGTCAGAGTTTTGTTCACAAAGCACTGTAAGCCTTGCTGTGTATTGAGATCTGAGTCTCTGGTAAGCAGACCCCTGTGCTGGTGGCTGGAACCCTGGAGCTGTTGGCGGTTTTGAAGAAGTGATTTTATTTGCATTGGCTTTTCCTTCATTTAGCACAGTTTAGGAACTTTTCATTAATGTTTACACATTCGTTATTTTATTTTAAGATAGAACACTCTAAAGCAGAGGCGGACTGACAACTCATGGGGCCCCCGGGCAATAGGGGATCATGGGGCCCCTGTGTTCTTGCCCAAACTCAAAAAAGCCTATGAAAAAGGTACCAGGGGCATCTCATGGGGCCCCCTACTGACCCCGGGCCCTCGGGCAGTGTCCGAGTTTCCAAATAGTCAGTCCGCCCCTGCTCTAAAGTTGATCTCCTTTCTGTCAATCATTTGCCTGCAATCCCCCCCCCCTTTCAATTTCAAAGAGGAACTGAACATGTGAAAACTTCCTCTCTTAGTCCTCATGCACACCGGACGTTTTTAGAGCAGCTGCTTTTGGCTTTTGACTGTTTTTCTAGATAGTAAACCCCCCAGCATGTTATCTTATGTGTCCCTGCACACATAGACTGTAATCAATATTTTTTGGTTGGAAAAAAACCCAGGACTAATGAGTTTCTAGAGGAGTTTTTTAGCTGTAAGAACGCTCCAATGCTGAAAAACATGGCAAAACATGGTAAAACGCCGCAAACCGGCATTTGTGGACTTTTTTTGACTGAAAATTGTTTTTTTGCTAAAAAAAAACCTTAAAAATGCATACGTGGAAAAACATGGGAAAACCCCACTAAACACAGCAAAACACCACTAAATGCTAATGCGAAAATTCTAAAAAAGCTGAAAAATTAATTTTTTTAACATGGCTTTACACAGCTAACGTTACCAGCTTTATCAAAACACCCTGTGTGCATGGAGCCTTATAGGGACCAATTAATAACTTTAACCTCCCTAGCGGTCTGATTATGTCAGTATTTCTGTGCTCAAAGCGGTACATTTTTTTTCATGGAAATATGTAGATTTTTTTATTGTAGGCCTGTAATTTTTAGGAATAACTCACCGAAATCTGTCCGAACAAGAGTCTAGTAAACATCCCGGGTATGATAAAATTTGAAACACAAAATTATAAATTATAATTTAATAAATAATCATAAAAAATAATAATATAATAATACATTTAATTCAATAATATAATCAAACCAAAAACACTGAAATTTGAAATATAGCGCCAAGTTCGCACATCGCTGAGCAAAGTTGCAGAATCGTTTTCAGTGTCTGATGACGAATTTCCCCCACGAATCATTATCACTCAATTCTGCAAGTGGTTCTGATTTACTATCGCTGTTCTCTAGACGATCTAAAACCACTTTTGACCTAAAGGGACGCTTTTTGGACGCCATGGACGTTTCTCAGTTTCCAGGCAGAAAGAACAGTAAAAATGCAGGCAGGGCGCCGGACAAAGCACTCGGGACAAAATGTATGTGAAATGGTTTGATACAGGAATGTTTTACTATGTGATTTTAGTGTATTTAGTGAATGTCACTTTTTCACATTTTTAAATTTCCTGCCGTTCCGTTCCCCGTACGTCCTGACGCTCGCAGGGAACGGAACGCAGAAGACGGATGCCAGCATCGGCCTGAGGACATTACAGGGGACATTGCAGGGGGGACATCGCAGGAACGCAGGACAAGGTAAGTGCAGAAGAGATCCCGGAGCAGCGCTGCAGTGTATTCCCGAGTGTAGCTCGGGGTTACCGCTTGTGGTGCTGAAACTTTACCCCGAGCTACACTTGGGAATACCGCCAGGGGGGTTAAATGAGAGTAAGCAGCAGGCCATAAAACCCACCATTTACATTAAAGGTATACAAAGAAACAGCAGTACACGTTATAGTGTCAGTGAGTGCCTACGCACTCCTGTATATGTGAGCACATCTTGTCCACAGATGCCTTTGACTGCTAGTCTTGCATAGGTGGGATTACAACAATGAGCCATCCGGAGGAATCTTTGCTTCTGATCCATGGTGGCAACTGATGTTACAGATCTGCTTCTCAGAGTGTTGGCAAACTGCTACCAAGTTTACAAAACAAGGCATGCCTTGGCATGTTGATTCATGAACTAGGAGCTGGAGTTGGAAAAATCCTTCCTCCCATTGGTCTGGAAGGTTCTCACAATGGATGCCAGCCCATATGGCTAGGGCAGAATCCTGGATACCCTCCATTCTCCCTTTAATACACATATGCCTGCAAGTTCTTTCATTGTGTTTGTTAAAGTCACGTACATCGCTAGATCGCATTTAAATGTATTCAATGTGATTTGTAGGTAGCTGTTAGCAAGAAATGTGTTCTTTGTAGGCATTTGTGAGAGACATGTTTACAAGCTTATTATAACTTCAGTTTATGTAATTATATTTTTTACATAACTATTCACAGAAGTAAATTCAGTTTTGGAATGAAACACAACGCTGCTTCTGTCAGTTTTGTTAGCTAGTTGTTGGCTAACCATTAGCAGGACAGCATAATGGGTTTAACTGAGTGATTTCTACATATTAACTATTCATAAGTGGGGCGGTGTCCTATGTCTACTTACAGTACCTTGTGCTGTAAGGTTTCCCTCTTTCCCATCTAAGAAGGATGGAAGGTATGTGTGTTATTGAATTAGTTCTCCAAATTGTAAAGGGCAACAAAGCAATAATATAGCTATCCATGCAATATGATTCATATAAAAACAGATTTAACTGAGTGAGCACATTTGCACCAACACAAACGTGCTGCATCAGCTTTAAAGTGACTGTTAACTCATGCATATACCCAGCTAAGTGACCAGCTTCAGGTGATACACAGAGATGAAACAAATCTTCCTACATACATTGTACCTGTTTATCTGCAGTGTCCTCTTCTCTACATCTATTCAGAATTTAGAAAGCTTGAATGAGCTTTCAGAAAGAAGGGGATGGGGAGCAGAAGTTACATGCTGCAGAGCTCAGTAAGAAGAACTCTGAGAGCTGATTGGAGGGAAGGGACACAGCCCTACTTCACACAGCTCACAGGAACAGAGCTGAGCCTGTCAGTATGCTGGGGGTACCTCCCCTATCACCATTTTTCTCTTGATGTCAAGAAAACTTGTCAGAAGTGATTCATGCAGATAGCAAAGTGGTGGGGCAGCACAGTGGCTAAATGGTTAGCACTTCCACCTGGCAGTACTAGAGTCATTGGTTTGTATCCCAACCACAGCACCACCTGCCTGGAGTTTGCATGTTCTCCCTGTGCCTGTGTGGATTTCCTCCAGGTATTCCAGTTTCCTCCCACACTCCAAAGACATGCTGGTAGGTTAATCGGATCTTTTCTAAATTGGCCCTAGTATGTGTATGTATGAATGTGAGGTAGGGACCTTACACTGTACACCCCTTAAGGGTTAGGGACTGATGTGAATGTACAATGTACTGTATGTAAAGCGCTTTGTAAATTGATGGCGCTATATGAGAACCTGTAATAATAATCAGAATAATAAAAGCAAAGGAACAAAGCAGCATAGACAAATGACCTTAGTGCTCTGGATTGAGACAAGTACACACTATAGAGGGATATGCTTTGTTCATATTTCATGCCTGAGGTTTACAATCACTTTAAAGCAGGGGTCTACAAACTTTCTAAGCAAAGGGACAGTTTACTGTCCTTCAAGTTTTAGGGGGGCCGGACTGGACTGTGGGGCTGGACTGTGGCCAGTGGGAGTAGAAAATTCCCCAGCATCAGTGGGCATTATCAATGCCCCATCATTGGTTTTGATTTTTGATTAGTTTTGGTTTTGATTAGGGAAATAAGGCCCCATTGTGGATATCAGTGGGAAGAATAGCGCCATTAATGGTGTCAAATGGGAGAAATGGTGCCCCATCATTGGAGTCATTTGGTGGAATAGTGCCTCAAAGGCCAGATGAAGACAAGTAAAGGGCCACATCCAGCCCCTGGGCCGCAATTTGGAGACCACTGCTTTAAAGTATTGCTAATAGAATGATAACCTCTGTCAAATATGTATTGCTGTCTGAAATCTTCCAATGGTGACATTAATTCTGTGAAAACATGGAATTTCCTCCTTTTGGAGGGATTTCCTCTTTTGGCTATGGGACAGACAGTGAATGGGCTATAAATCTATCCAAAACGAAAAATAAAGTTTTGTTTTTAGTTCTACTTGAAAGTTTATCTAAACCCATGAACCTAAAAGTATTACAGCTTACTGGTCTTTAGGTGGCTGCATTAGATATTCAAATTTACATTTTATGCAAGTAGAGAAAATTACCTGCTGACCCTGAAAGAAATCCATTGACCTTGTAATTTCCTATGTACCCAACTGTAATCTCAAAAAATGTCAGCTTTTCCAGCTATCTTCTGTAAATTACACAACCCCTCCTCCATATTACATGAAAGTGTGTGGAGGTCTTTGTAGTTCAAAACAGAAGATCAGCCTAGGGTGACAACACTGCCCCTCCATAGATACAATACGGTGAGTGAGCGTTGTCACCCTAGGACAGGAATTATGTAACTGGCAGGATCACCAGATGGAATAAAGAAAAAAAATGTAAATGCAGCCACAACATCTCAGGACTGGCAAGCTGCAACACATACATTTTAGTTTGAGGATTTAAATACACTTTGAACTTTTACCTCTTATTATTCCATAATATATATTTGTAGCGATAATCTGCAGACATGGAAGCAATAGATACGCATTAAATATCTAATTACTAAAAGCCTTATTTTTGATGAATTTGTACATTTTCTGATAAAGCTACAAGTATTTGTGAAAACATGTATGATATTTTTCTGAACTGATTTACAGAATTCCATAATTATAACAAGCAGTTGGTTCATCTGATCCCTCCAATAAATACTTTAGTGAATAGAATACATCATTGAATAAGGTCACTAAATTGACCTTATATTAAATGTGCAAAACAATGAATAAACAGGTGCTTGCTCAATGTACCGTATTTTGCGCTCCATAAGACGCACTTTTTTCCCCCCCAAAAAAGGGGGGAAAATGTCAGTGCGTCTTATGGAGCGAATATAAAGCGGCCGGTCCGGTATTTCTGACGCTACCATGTCAGAATTCCCGGGCCGGCCGCTCAGCTATTCTCTCCTGTAGGGCCTTACCTGTTCCTCGCTCCAGCGCTGCACAGTCTTCCCGCGCCGGCTTCTGTGACAGCCGGGTGCCCACTGCGCATGCGCTGCGCTTTGTGAATGGTCCAGTGTTTTCTGGGACACATGCAGGTCCCAGAAGGCGCCGGGCCATTCACAAAGCGCAGCGCTTCTCGCTCATGCGCAGTGGGCACCCGGCTGTCACAGAAGCCGGCGCAGGAAGAAGAGGGAAAGACAACTCCGCGGAAGTGGGAGCGGGTACCTGTCAAATTCAGGTACCCGCTCCCCCTCCCTCCCCAAAGGTCAGCAGTCTCTGGTCATCCCCTGCACTGTCTGCAGTCTCTGGTCATCCCCTGTACTGTCTGCAGTCTCTGGTCATCCCCTGCACTGTCTGCAGTCTCTGGTTATTCCCTGCACTGTCTGCAGTCTCTGGTCATCTGTACTGTGTCCCTGGTATTTTCCCTGTACTATGTCCGCAGTCTCTGGTCATCTCCTGTACTGTGTCCGCAGTCTCTGGTCATCTCCTGTACTGTGTTCGCAGTCTTTGGTCATCTCCTGTACTGTGTCCGCAGTCTCTGGTCATCTCCTGTACTGTGTCCGCAGTCTCTGGTCATCTCCTGTACTGTGTCCGCAGTCTCTGGTCATCTCCTGTACTGTGTCCGCAGTCTCTGGTCATCTCCTGTACTGTGTCCGCAGTCTCTGGTCATCTCCTGTACTATGTCTGCAGTCCATTGGTTCAGAATATTTTTTTTCTTGTTTTTCGCCTCTAAAACCTAGGCGCGTCTTATGGAGCGAAAAATACGGTAACTCCAACATTAAACATATAAATAAAAAAAAATAAGAAGCCAATATATATGTGTATCAATAAAGTGCTTTCCCAACACCACATTAAGTAATGGGTGTCTAGGAGGAGCCTCTGCACGCCTTCACGTCACGCCACCGGATCAGGAGGTCCGGTGGCCATCATATTTATCCACTGGTCAGTGTATTCAAGAGCTCATGATTATTTGTATTGGTTACAATCACCCTGTACGCTCATTTTTATACCATAATATTCATAATAAATTTTACATTACTACACTATGAGCGTTTTCATCTCTATTACCTGGCACTTAGCCTTCACATCTCAGCCCATCATTCCAGGAGTCCCCCCAGGCTGGAGGATTTGGGAAATAGGTCCAGACCATCATCCCTGGCAGCTGTCACCTCAACAACCACCAGAGGATACCTTTATCATCAGGCTGTACCTTCACGGGACCTCCGGCTACATGGAATTTCTATGTGCACATTAAAATTGCACTTCCGGTGAGTGGGCAATTTTCCTACACCTTCATGTCAGGATGCTGGAATATACCCATTCGGATTGAAGTCATATATACTGCATTACTGGAATATACCCATTTGGATTGAAATCATATATATTACCTCGGACTGTTTACCATTCAGTTTACAGGACTTCTTCCTTTTTTGCCATATCTATGATAGTGTGTTTATCTGTATAGCGCTGCACACCCCATTTTTAGGTTGTATTCGTAGAAAGGCTTTGTGGTTCCTTTTTGTGCATTAGCAGCTTTATATGGTGCGCTCGCTAACTCACACATTTATATAAAAGGGTGTCGCATAAATCTAGAATGGTAAATAGATGAGAGTCCTATCAAAGGGTGTCACATTGATCCAGATAGGTCTTCTCCACCACTTGTGAGTAATATACGAATTTCCCACTCACCAGAACGTGTTGACCCCCAATATGAATGGTCAAATATGGATTGGATGGTCAAATAACATGCAAGCTGTAAGCTCTCATATGGTGGGTCTGCAGGCTCCCCATCTCTCAATAGTGGTTCTCAGAAGATCTCAAAATAAAGAGCGAATATCCATGAAATATATTCTAAATGTAGTATTTATTGAGGACCATGGTTCCAGATAAAATAGATAAAAAAACACACTCACATTGTGTGGTACCTAAACCCTGGCACCAGTCTGTACAGCCAATGTGGAGATATCATGTCTCTAAGGATCGTCGGCGTGCGTTCCAAGCCTCGTGTTAACGGGCCGGGTGTGACGTCATGCAGGACCCGGAAGTGACGGGATTGCGCTACTACATACATTTCACCTGGTGGTGTCTTCAGGAATATATTTTATGGATATTCCCTTTTTATTTTGAGTTCCTTTGAGAGCCACTATGAGAGTCACCAATACAAGTTTTTCAATAGGTGTCACGATAATGGTTTTTGGATTTATGTTTATATTAAACGTACCTATGACAACTTCCAGCAGTCTTCCCACTACTTGCTCCACCATAAAGGTTGCTGTACATCTATACAATCCACTGTCATGTATCTGTACAGGGTAAAGCCTCATAACTTGAATTGCTTCATTTTCGTTCTTGTATTCCCATGAAGAAGAGATTCGATGATCAGGTTCGACATTTTCACATTGTTCCTTGCCTAATCTGCACCAGGTCACATTGGGCAGATGGTCCTGGGAGCACAGATAGACTGGACATCTCAAGGAAAGTGTCATGCCTTCGGTCTGAGTGACCCTTGTACTTCTCTGGATATCTATTGATGGGATACAAGGTAACGAGAGCCCTGCAAAGAAAAGAGCACACAGATCAAACAGTTGTACATGTGTTAGTCTAATGCAGCCTTTTTCAAAAAGGGTACCTAGGTCCCATGGGGGGGGGGGCCTTCTCAGTATTTCAGGGGTGCCTTGGCAAAATGCCTAAAAATTGCCCCAAATTGCATACAAGCCAACAGGTGAATCAAGGCTGCTATTTTTTACTATAGGCTTTCATTGTGCAACATTACAATCTTATTTATTACAGGCAGGGCTTTTTTCCCAGAGAATAGGTGCAGGAACTCCCCCCTTCCGAGTCACCTCTTATTTTTACCCCCCACCCACCTCTGAGCGCTGTTCCTTGGTCCAATCCCCTCCCCACCTCCCAGTACTGCCCCTTTTATAGAATACAGACCCAAGTAAGTAATTTGTATGGAATTTGGTAATGGTAGCAAGAAAAGCAGTAAAAATAATTCCCTTGCAGCCGGTGACAATAGATCCCAACAGCAACAGTAGACCTTCCTACCAACAATAAACATCCTCCCCCACAGAAACACTCGACTATCCAGCAACATAAGACCCATCCCCACCAACAATAGATCCCCCACCAGCAACATAGACCTCCTCAGCAACAATAGACCCATCTCCGCAAAAATAGATCTTCTCCAGCAACAACAGATCCCTCAGCAGCCAACATCGATAGACTCTCCAGCACAGCCCAGCACCCCTTGCTATTACATACATCCAGCGCTGGAGTTGCTAGAACTGCGTTCCCTGCATTCCCGCTGAAAAAAAGCGCTTTACGTATACAGCGGTTAAAATAAGTATTGAACACGTTACCATTTTTCTCAGTAAATATATTTCTAAAGGTACTATTGACATAAAATTTTCAGCACATGTCAATAACAACCCATGGAATCCATACATACAAAGAAGCCAAAACAAATCAGTTCAGAAATTAAGTTATGTGTAATAAAATGGAATGACACAGGGAAAAATGATTGAACACGCAAACTGAAATTTATTTCCTACAAAATCCTATGTTGGTAATGACAGCTTTAAGGTACCTCCTGTATGGAGAAACTAGTCACATGCATTGCTCAGGTGTGATTTTGGCCCATTCTTCCACACAAACAGTCTTCAAATCTTGAAGATTCTGTGGGCCTCTATGAACTCCCCCTCACTCCCCCTCTCTGTTGGGGTCCCCCAAGGCTCCATCCTCGGGCCCCTTCTCTTCTCCATCTACACCTCCTCCTTTGGCCAACTCATACACTCTCACGGCTTCAACTACCACCTCTATGCCGACGACACACAAATCTATCTCTCAACCCCCCACCTCTCACCCTCAGTCTCCGCCCGAATCACACACCTACTGAGCGACACATCAGACTGGATGTCGCTCCACTTCCATAAACTGAACCTCTCCAAGACCGAGTTTCTTGTCTTCCCCCCCAGCCCGCACACCACCCCCGACTGACTGCTCCATCACGTCCAACAACACCACCATCAAACCTGCCCTGCAGGCCAGAGTACTTCTGGTGTCATTCTGGACTCCAACCTATCCTTCTAGCCCCAAGTCCAATCATTAACTAACTCATGCAGACTCCACCTCCGCAACATCACCAAAATCTGCACGTTCCTAACCCCAGAAACCACTAAACAGCTCATCCACTCCCTCATCGTATCACGACTCGACTACTGCAACTCCCTCCTCACTGGCCTGCCTCGCCGGTGGCTATCCCCGCTTCAGTCGATCCTGAATACGGCTGCCAGACTCATTCACCTTACCAACTGCTCCGTTTCCTCCACCCCCCTCTGCCACTCCCTCAACTGGCTTCCGATTGCACAACGGATCAAATTCAAAATCCTAACACTGACGTACAAAGCTGTCCACCACATAGCCCCAAACTACATCACTGACCTAATATCCAAGTACCACCCAAGACGCACACTCCGCTCCTCACAAGACCTCCTTCTCTCTAGTTCCCTGGTCTCCTCCTCCCATGCCCGCCTCCAGGACTTCTCCAGGGTGTCACCCATCCTCTGGAACTCCCTGCCCCAACCCATCAGATTATCACCTACTCTCCTCTCCTTTAGGCGCACCCTGAAAACCCACCTCTTCAGGGAAGCCTACTCCACCCCCTGCTAACTTGCCGATCTCCTCCACTCTTCCTACCACTCCATCCCCCACAGCTATCTCCTCCTGTACCACCATCCCTTCCCTCCTAGATTGTAAGCTCGAAAGAGCAGGGCCCTCGATCCCCTCATGTTTTGCATTGTATTGTTATTGTTCTGTCACATGTTCTGTCCCCCTTTGTAATGTACAGCGCTGAGCGAACTGTTGGCGCTTTATAAATACTGTATAATAATAATAATAACTCTGATCTTTAGTTCTTTCCATAGATTTTTTATTGGATCTAATTCTGGTGATTGGCTGGGCCATTCTATCAGCATTATTTTCTTTCTTTGAAACCAATCGAGAATTTCCTTGGCTCTGTGTTTGGGATCACCGTCTTGCTGAGCTGTCCACCCTCAATTCATCTTCATCATCCTGGTAGATGGTAGCAGATTTTTATTGAAAATATCTTGGTACTTTTTTCCATTCATCCTTACTTCAATGACATGAAGTTTGCCAATACCGTATGCTGAAAAACAGTCCCACACCATGATCCAAACAGTTCCCACCTCCAAACTTCACTGTTAGTACAGTGTTTTTAGGGTGATGTGCAGTGCCATGTGACCTCCAAACATGGTGTGTGTTATGGCATCCAAAGAGTTAAATTTTGGTCTCATCTGACCAGACTATATTCTCCCAGTATTTCACAGGATTGTCTAAATGTTGTGCAGCAAACTTTAAACCAGCTTCAACATACTTTTTCTTCAGCGATGGAGTCATGCATGGTGAGCATGCATACAGGCAGTGGCGGTTCAGTGCGTTACTTATTGTTTTCTTTGAAACAATTGTACCTGCTAAGTCCAGGTCTTTCTGAAGCTCTCCACAAGTGATCATTGAGTCTTGGACAACTCTTCTGATAATTCTTTTTACTCCTCTGTCAGAAATCTTGTGGGGAGTACCTCCTCATGACCAATTTATGATGAAATGATCTTCTTTCCACTTCCAGATTATGGCCCCAACAGTGCTCACTGTAACATTCAGAAGTTTAGAAATCCTTCTGTAACCAATGCCATCAGTATGTTTTGCAACAATAAGGTTGTGGGTTACATAGTCACATTGGCCAATCAGTGATCACATGATCGGGACCTCACACATAGATCCCGTCAGGGGCGGACTGACAACTCATGGGGCCCCCGGGCAATAGGGGATCATGGGGCCCCTGTGTCCTTACCCAAACTCAAAAAAGCCTATGAAAAAGGTACCAGGGGCATCTCATGGGGCCCCTCAATGACCCCGGGCCCTCGGGCAGTGCCCGAGTTTCCAAATGGTCAGTCCGGCCCTGGATCCTGTAAAGCGATCGGTGTTCCGCTGTGTTCTCCGGACACACTGGGCATTGGATCATGGTGCCGCGCGCTCGCAGGGAGCGTGCACAGGCAGGGAATTTATAAACGACCACCCGCTTCAGCACTGCACCGTCCAGCTGTTTATGTTAAGTGGTTAACCAGCAATATTTTGCATATTAATTATTTGTGGTCCCTCTTTCCCTTCTCAGAAGGGTGGAAAGTATGGCTGCACGTACTCAAGACCAGAGAAGTACTTCCGAGATAAATAACTCTGGGACACGTGTGAACATGTTTCCCTTCATCAACTTTTTTTTCACAGCATCTCTCCCCACAAGCATTTGCCTGGCTACCCCAGCGACCCTTCAGACAGGCTCAGGCCACATACTAAACTCTCTGTGGTTGCATGCAGCCCACGGGACAGTGCAAGGGCCTGCTTGATTGGATAAAGTGTGATTGGATAGATGGTGATTCTCCTATGATATAGTTTTGGCAAATCTAAAGGAGATTGTACAGAGATTTAACAATCAGATTATATAGTGTATGTCCACCTTTATACACATAAAATTGCCTAGTTGCTCTTTCAGTGTCATTAATTGTTAATGGCACACCAAACACAGAAACAAGCACACATTTTGCCACAGGAAAAAACGAGTTACAAATGCAGCAAAACGTGCATTAAAAAACGTGCAACTCGCACCACGCTAAAAATGTCCCATTAACTACTTTGCCACGTGTAGCACAGCACATTGCAATCAACAGGCTGCCGTATGTTTGTCACTGGAAAATGAGCCAAAAAACATGCATTCTCGCTACTCTTGGTGTGAATGGGGCCTGAAAGGGAAATTGGTTTGTTTACACAAGGACAATGAGGCTCCATTCACATCTGTGTGTTTCCGAATGCATGGTAATCTGCCCAGAAAATGCACACTTTGCACATGCGTTTCAGAAACACACTTCATATGAGCATTGTGGTTGTGTTGTCATTTCATGTTAACCCCCCTGGCGGTATTCCCGAGTGTAGCTCGGGGTAAAGTTTTAGCATCAAAAGCGGTAACCCCGTCCTACACTCGGGAATACACTGCAGTGTTGCTCTGGGATCCCTCCAGCACTTACCTTGTCCTGCGCTCCCGCGATGTCCCTCTTGCAGTGTCCCCGGCCATCTCCTCCGGCTGATGCCGGCATCTGTTTTCTGGGTTCCATTCCCTGCGACGTCGGGACGTAAGGGGCCGGAACTGGCAGGAAATTTTAAAATGTTAAAACATGACATTCACCAAATTCACTAAAATCACATAGTATAACATTCCTGTATCAAACCATTTCACATACATTGTGTCCCGAGTGCTTTGTCCGGCGCCCTGCCTGCATTTTTACTGTTCTTTCTGCCTGGAAACTGAGAAACGTCCATGGCGTCCAAAAAGCGTCCCTTTAGGTCAAAAGCGGTTTTAGACCGGCTAAAGAACAGTAAATCAGAACCACTTGCAGAATTGAGTGATAATGATTCGTGGGGGAAATTCCTCATCAGACACTGAAAACGATTTTGCGACTTTGCTCAGCGATGTGCGAACTTGGCGCTCTATTACACATTTCAGTGTTTTTGGTTTGATTATATTATTGAACTAAATTTGTTATTATATTATTATTTTTTATGATTATTTATTAAATTAGAATTTAGGATTTCATGTTTCAGATTGTAACATACCCGGGATGTTTACTAGACTCTTGTTTGGACAGATTTCAGTGAGTTATTACTAAAAATTACAGGCCTACAATAAAAAAACTACATATTTCCGTGTAAAAAAATGTACCGCTTTGAGCACAAAAATACTGACATAATCATACCGCTAGGGAGGTTAAAGACACCCCAAGTGCGGCAAACGTATTAAAAACTGCGGTAACGCACCGTGCTCCACTCCAAAAAAAGTTCTGGTGCTTCTCTGGAGCGATTGTTGTGTATATGGCAGCCTATTCAAGTGAATGGGCTGCGCTATGTGTGTCGAGTGAAAACACTCCAAAACACCCAAACAAATGCATGCGGGAATTTGAGTCTTCACTACGTGGAGATGTTAATGGGCCCTGACAACTGAGTCTCCATCCGCTCCCTCCTATGTACTTGATGGTCATACACTATGCAATCTGTACAATCTCTGTACATTTTCCTTTAGATTTGCCAGAACTAGAATAGGAGGACACACCTGAACAATCTATTCAATTTGTATCAAATCAGACAGGCCCTTGCACTACATAGCTGATGGGAGATCTAAAGGAGATTGTACAGGAAGTGGGTGAAAGGTGTATTGTAATGAGGGAGGTGTGGTTCAGAGTGGTGAGCACACCCTACCACGCCCTTGTGATGCAACAAGGAAGTGAAGGCTTCTGGGAGATGGCCTACAGGAAGTGAATGCTGAGCAACTATCTACAGGAAGTGATGGAATCTGGAAATAAGTTTAAAATTTTAAATAAATTGAAAGAAATGAAACCTCTCGTGGATGAGGTAAGTTAGAGAAAAGCACATTGGGATGGCTGGGCCAGAAATGGTACTGGAAAACATTTCAATTATTATGAAAAGTGGAATTCTGCCCAAAAAAGTGAACTTATCCTTTAAACTAAAGTGATTGTTAATAAAAACAAATCCAAACTTTATTGGTATATGCAATTCTTTGCTTAATATATAAAAGAAGGTCTTGGTCCATATGGACTTTGAATACGAATGTTTCCTAACATTAAGAATGTTACTCATACATTCATACAAGTTTGGAAAGCTAATTTGGCAAAATATTCCCAAGGATAGAGTCATTGATGACACAATAAGAATGAAATTGAGGCGATTGATATGGAAATCAGACAACTGTATACAAAAAATGCTAATTTATTTTATCTATTAAGTCTCCAAATTCAAGAAAGGGGACTGAAAAATTTTCTGGAGAAAGTTGATGTAGAACCCTCCTAATGAAGTGTAAGCTGACAAGCAAATTTGGTTAACTCCACTGTAATCAGAGGAGCAAGGGTTGAATAATAAAGCCGGCCATAGTCGGTTAGAATCACGGCCAGTTCAGCAGGGACCATCCGAGATTCGAACCATGTATGGGCAGGCCGAATCATTGATTGCTGAACTTGGGTACAACCAATTTTACATGCAATTATTGCTAGCAGCTATTATACCCGTTTGCAGTAATCATTGTGTTCTCCTGGTGGGGTTGGTTCCACCTGCCAAGAGAACACAATGGCTCTGCGGGAGGGATTCCCCCCATCGACACTGCCTGTGTTGATGGGGGAACAGAGCAATTTTCTTTCCTGTAACCACCATCTATGGCCAGCTTTAGGACAGCTCAGTGTCTCACAGGCTGCTGCTATGATTGCTTCCCCTCGTCTTCTAGAGGACTGTAGAATCATAGTGGGAGGAAGATTAGGGCACGCAGCCTGAATATTTATGGAACTGTAGGAAATTACTTAGGAGGTATGCCAAGTATGTGGTGAGAGAACCCATAAATAGTCTGAGGCCTGACCAGCAGGGTGCAGAATTCCTGTGTCCAGATCCTGCAGGAGGAGACCCCTGTGCTGGGGGACTCTGCCCTTGGGGCAGAAGTCTGAAGGTGCCATTAGGAAGACAAAGAGGTCCCAGCTAGACTTACAGTAGCTGGGGGGGCCTATTCAAAAGCTTGAGTCCAGGGATGAAGTTGGGTCTGGAGAAGCTCACTGGAGAAGTTGGGTATAGAGATAGCCAGAATGAAGATGGTGGGAAAGGGTCCAGCTGTCCTGTGGTGGTGTGAGTCTACATCTCCCTCCCTAGGAAGAGCCTGGTGGACATCAGCAGGAGGCAACCAATGATCCTGTGGCTATGTGAGTACACGACCCCAGTGCTGACGAGTAGTGCCTGTGTGTAGCTTTTAAACACTAGAAGAAGTACAGGTCACCAACAGCATTGAGATCCTATTCGACATTCGTAGTTTGCACAGTGCAGCCAGAAAGTGGAGAGGTCCTCAGGTTATTCAGTTTTACAGTTTATCAGTTTCCCATGCTCCCTTTCCCCATCCAAGTTCATAGTTTCCAAAAAAACCCAAAAAGAAACCCCTAGACTGATTTTGGAGCCAGGGGGAGAATTAAGAAGATGCTATATGCCTGGCTGTGCATGCTCTAAGTGGAGAGATAGGACCAAGTTCACATGGGGGCGTGCTAGACTAATAGAAGTGCACTATACTAAATAAATAATAATTCAAAAAGACTGCCAATAATGAAGGAGTCGTGTACAAGTGGTTCAATAACCATCGACAAGGCATATCTGGCTTTGGCAAAACTAATGTTAGGGAAGATAAGCACGAAGAAACTGAAACTGACTCTGATTCCTCTGCTTCTTCTTTTCATATACAGATGACATAGAAATCTAGGCAAAATGGAAGTACACCAAAATAGATGTCATGCAAAAGAGGTTTCGATAGTGGTGAGTATAATGCACAAGGTGCCATATCTAAGAGACGTATGGTCTCACCTAAAGAGAGAGACACAAAAATGGTGGCTATAGGGAGGTTGGTTTTGAGTTGGCTCTGCTTCTGTTCATGTCTGGTCTGAATCTAAATTACAGCCCTTGTGACAACAGTGGAGCATTCCTGAGCAATGTGCATTGGCACTGCCACTTGTAGTCTCCATTGAGTGAGTGAGTGACAATGTAAGAGAACAATTGGGAGACAGGGACCAGGAGTGTTGTCCTCTTGTGGCTTGGACCTAGGAGACTTTGTCAAACTCTGGATGACTTTGGTACTCCTGGGGAATGGGAACCAGTGTGGAGGACCTCTTGATAAATTGACAAACTTGACAGATCTGCCACCAATGGAGATCAGAAAAAGAAAGTTATGAGCTATTCCTAAGGGGTTCTTTGCTTGGGATAAATTGCAAGGTGCATTAGCCTCCAGGAACACTGTCAAAGCTCAAGACTAGCACTGCTGTCTGGCATCATGATCTATCATTGCTCACTGCTTTGCAGAAGGAGCTGCTATTCTGTCTTGCAGTTGTTCACAGGAAGGTTGTGGCTTGTGGTCTATATCACAAATATATCAAGTATCTCATTAGCGGTTTTCAGCCTCTACTGCTATGCGATACATTTTTTATAAAGGCAATGCTGTTATTTTTAGTTATTCTCATCGACACTTTAGTTCCTTTTGACCTACTTACCCTGGCATTGGTTTTAATAGTCTCTGATTTACAGCAAAAGTTTCAGACAGTGGCAGTTAAAGCTGAGTTCCACTCAAAAGTGGAAGCTCCACTTATTTGCCTCCCCCCCCCCCCCCCACTGTCATATTTGGCACCTTTGAGAGGGGAGCGGGTACCTGGTTTTTACAGGTACCCGCTCCCACTTCCAGCTCAGTTCACCGCGGTGAAGTGAGCCGGAAGCTCGGCCCCCTTCTCCCCCCCGTAGTCTCCTGGGAACTTTCACAGGTTCCAGGATACTGCCAGACCAATTAGGAGGCGCAGTGTGACTTGCGCATGCGCAGTGGGCACCAGGCTGTGAAGTCGCACGCTGTCACAGCCTGGTGCCCACAGTTGAGGTGCCGGCACCGTGGAGGAGAGAAGGAGAGAAGGGACGGCGCAGGTGAGAACATCGCTGGACTCTGGGACAGGTAAGTGTCTGTTTAAGTTTTTGTAGCTGCTGACTTTTAATGAACACAAAAACGGCTGGAACTCCACTTTAAGTCTAAAGAAGAAATAAAAAAAGGTCCACCTGCAAGTAATTGTTATAATGTGCACCCCATACAAGAACATTATGGCATTCTTACCCTAAAATGAAGCCCTCCAGCGGTGCGCTGTCACCACTGACAGGACTTCCATCTTCCCGGGCTCCAGTTGTATGAATGTTTGAGCCGTGATGACGTCACTCCCACGCATATGCGCAGAAGTCATAGCCGCAGCACGGAACTCTGAAGGTACAGCACAGTTATGCAGTCCCCTCAGAGTGCATGTGCCGTTGACGTCACCGGCTGCATCTCATGTGAATATCTCCTAAACAGTGCAAGTTTAGGAGATACTGTACCTACAGGTAAGTCTTACCTACAGATACAACTTACAAATTGGACTTCACTACCACTTTTAAGTGACTATGTTGCTGGTTTAAAAAATTGAAAAAAGGAAAAACCTGCAGTAGAAGAGTTTATACTCACCTGTCTATCTGCTCATTCTTGGAATCTTCACTCTCTTGCAAAGCTATGGCTTATAGTAGAATTCTCAGCAGGCATCTGACACACTCAGGAGTGTTGGATGATAAACATTCTAATGCAGCTTTTCTCAACCTTTTCAACACAGAGGAACCCTTGAAATAGATATAAATATATATAGCGCTGCATTGTTTTTCTGCTCTCTGGGAACCACTGCAAAAAAATGACTATACAGCTGTGCTCAAAGGTTTGCATACCCCGACAGAAATTGTGAAATGTTGGCATTGATATTGAAAATATGACCGAGCTCTTGGTGCCGGCCGAATGCAAATGTGCGGCCACCCGGCGTCTGGGCCTAAATGCCAATCGGCTGCACATTTGCCTTCTATTAAAAAAAACATATGTGCTGAGAGCGCGCGCTCTGCACACCTGTTTGGTACTCACGGAAAGGTCCTGATCTCTTCTTTCAATCGGGACTTTTCCCAGTCATGTGAGTGCCGTGACAGCGAATCACGGCGGTCACATGACCCAAAAACCCCGCCCTGCCTCCCGGATTCTGGAACCCGTAGCCTTCTTATTCTTTAGGAATAACTCACTGAAATCTCTCCGAACAAGAGTCTAGTAAACATCCCGGGTATGATAAAATTTGAAACACGAAATCATAAATTATAATTTAATAAATAATCATAAAAAATAATATAATAATAAATTTAATTCAATAATATAATAAAACCAAAAACACTGAAATGTGAAATATAGCGCCAAGTTCGCATATCGCTGAGCAAAGTCGCAAAATCGTTTTCAGTGTCTGATGAGGAATTTCCCCCACGAATCATTATCACTCAATTCTGCAAGTGGTTCTAATTTACTATCGTTGTTCTCTAGCCGGTCTAAAACCGCTTTTGACCTAAAGGGACGCTTTTTGGACGCCGTGGACGTTTCTCAGTTTCCAGGCAGAAAGAACGGTAAAAATGCAGGCAGGGCGCCGGACAAAGCACTCGGGACAAAATGTATGTGAAATGGTTTGATACAGGAATGTTTTACTATGTGATTTTAGTGAATTTAGTGAATGTCACTTTTACAACTTTCAAATTGCCCGCCGGTTCCGTCCCCTGTATGTCCTGACGTCGCAGGGAACGGAACCCAGAAGACAGATGCCGGCATCGGCCAGAGGACATTGCCGAGGACACTGCAGGGGGGACATCGCGTGAGCGCAGGATAAGGTAAGTGAAGCAGAGATCCTGGAGCAACGCTACAAGGTATCTCCGAGTGTAGCTCGGGGTTACCGCTTGTGGTGCTGAAACTTTACCCCGAGCTACACTCGGGAATACCGCCAGGGGGGTTAAAGGGCCGGGAGGCGCCAGCGCCAAGGGGTTAAGGATAATGATCATATGAAACCATTTATTATCACATCAAATATCCCCTGGAATGTTTGGCTTTGGTACAGACATACAAGGTGACACACACCGGTTAAAATGGCAATTAAAGGATAATTTCCCACATCTGTGGCAAGTTTGTGATGCACCTGTAATTTGTAATTAAACTTAGTTGTATCAGTGAACAATACAGAAATAACACCGACAACCAGTTAAAATAGTGAAAAATTGACCCAACCTTTCTGTTGTGTGTCTCTGTGTGCCACATGGAGCATGGAGAAGAGAAAGAGCAGCAAAGAATTGTCTGAGAATCTGAGAACAAAAATTGCATGGACAATCTCAAGGTCCACTGTGCGCAACATTGTCAACAAGTTTACAGCCCATGGCACTGTAGCTAATCTCCCTGGAAGTGGATTAAAGAGAAAAAATGATCAGAGATTGCAACCAAGGATTGTTCGAGTGATGGTTAAAGAACCTCGATCAACTGCCATACAAATTCAAGCTGACCTTCAGGCAGAGGGTACAGCTTTGTCAGCTCGCACTATGCATCACCATCTGAATTTAAAGGGATACTAGGGTAGGAGTCCTAGGAGGACCCCATTGCTGATACAGAAACCTAAAAAAAACAGATTGGAGTTTGCCAAAAGTTACCTGAGGCAGCCAAAATCCTTTTGGGAGAATGTGCTGTGGACAGATGAAACAAAATCACAGCTTTTTGGTGAAACCCATCATTCTACTTTTATTGTTTGTTTTTTGTTTTTTTAATGAAGCCTTTAACCGCTTGCCGCCCTGCCACTGTGTATATACGTGTGCAGGGCGGCAGTGGAGCGCAAAACCACGTTTAAAAACGGGTTCCGCGCTCCCGACACTTTCGCCGGCAGGGGGCGCGCACGCGCGCTCCCGCCGACCTGCGGGTGACACGATTTGATCCAGGAGGGATCAATCATTAGATTTCAGCCAGTGATTTCTGGCTGAAATCACATGATCGGTCCCTGTCCTATCCTGTCCTGTGTTGACATACACACAGGGCAGGATATGATGTCATTCTTCTCTGCCTGGACACATTCCGTTCCAGACAGAGAAGAAGACATCCAAAAAGTGAGTACACAAGCACTACACTACAGTTAGAACACACCTAGGACACATTTAACCCCCTGATCGCCCCCCCCCCCCAGTTAACCCTTCACTGCCCTGTCACCAGTGTCACTGATCAGTGAAGCGATTTTTACTGATCAGTGTCGCTGGCGACTTCCGATAGAGTTAGCGCCCCTCCCAGATAGCGCCAGATTGCCCTCCAGTACACCAGTAATCCCGTTTAACCCCTTGATCACCCCCCCCCCTCTCCAGTTAACCCCTTCACTGCCCTGTCACCCAGTGTCACTGATCAGTGAACCAATTTTTACTGATCACTGCATCAGTGTCGCTGGCGACTTCCGATAGAGTTAGCGCCCCTCCCAGATAGCGCCAGTTTGCCCGCCAGTACACCAGTAATCCTGTTTAACCCCTTGATCGCCCCCCCAGTTAACCCCTGCACTGCCCTGTCACCAGTGTCACTGATCAGTGAACCAATTTTTACTGATCACTGTATCAGTGTCGCTGGCGACTTCCGATAGAGTTAGCGCCCCTCCCAGATAGCGCCAGATTGCCCGCCAGTACACCAGTAATCCCATTTAACCCCTTGATCGCCCCCCCCCTCCAGTTAAACCCTTCACTGCCCTGTCACCCAGTGTCACTGATCAGTGAACCAATTTTTACTGATCACTGTATCAGTGTCGCTGGCGACTTCCGATAGAGTTAGCGCCCCTCCCAGATAGCGCCAGTTTGCCCGCCAGTACACCAGTAATCCCGTTTAACCCCTTGATCGCCCCCCCAGTTAACCCCTTCACTCCCCTGTCACCAGTGTCACTGATCAGTGAACCAATTTTTACTGATCACTGTATCAGTGTCGCTGGCGACTTCCGATAGAGTTAGCGCCCCTCCCAGATAGCGCCAGTTTGCCTGCTAGTGCACCAGAAATCCCATTTAACCCCTTGATCGCCCCCCTCCCCCCCCCAGTTAACCCCTTCACTGCCCTGTCACCAGTGTCATTGATTACAGTGAACAGATTTTTACTGATCACTGTATTAGTGTCACTGGTGACTTCCGATAGTGTTAGCGCCCCTCCTAGATAGCGCCAGTTTGCCCGCTAATGCACGGGATTTTTTTTACCAAAAACATGTAGCAGAATACATTTTGGCTTAAATTTATGACTAACTTTGAGTTTACTATATATTTTTTATAGCTGAAAGTAGAAATAATGTTTTTTTTCAAAATTTTTGTGGTTTTTTTGTTTATAGCGCAAAAAATAAAAAGCGCACAGGTGATCAAATACCACCAAAAGAAAGCTCTATTTGTGTGAAAAAAAGGACGTAATTTTCGTTTGGGTGCAGCATTGCATGACCGCGCAATTATCATTTGAGTTAGTGCAGCGCTGTATAGCAAAAAAAGGCATAAATTACAGTATCTATACCATAGTTTGTAGACGCTATAACTTTCACACAAAGCAATCAATATACACTTATTGGAATTTTTTTTACCAAAAACATGTAGCAGAATACATTTTGGCTTAAATTTATGACTAACTTTGAGTTTACGATATATTTTTTATAGCTGAAAGTAGAAAATATTGTTTTTTTTCAAAATTTTCGTGGTTTTTTTGTTTATAGCGCAAAAAATAAAAAGCGCACAGGTGATCAAATACCACCAAAAGAAAGCTCTATTTATGTGAAAAAAAGGACGTAAATTTTGTTTGGGTACAGCATTGCATGACCGCGCAATTATCATTTGAATTAGTGCAGCGCCAAACAGCAAAAAAAGGCCTGGTCATTAAGGGGGGTAAATCTTCTGGGGCTCAAGTGGTTAAAGAAAAGAATCCAGTCCCTACAGTCACACATGGTGGAGATTCACTGATGTTTTGGGGTTGCTTTGCTGCTTCAGGCACTTGATGTCTTGACCGTGTGCATTGCATTATGAAATCTGAAGGCTACCAAAGAATTCTGGGGTGCAATGTAAGGCCCAGTGTCAGAAAGTGGGGTCTCCATCAGAGGTCATGGGTCTTACAGCAGGACACTGACCCAAGGCACATGTCAAAAAGCATGCAGAAATTGTTTAAGACAAGGCGCTGGAGAGAACTGAACTGGCCAGCAATGAGTCCAGATCTCAATCCCATAGAGCTCCTGTGAAGAAACATGAGAATGCCGAAACATTTGTAATTGCAACAATTTTCTGGGCGAAGTGGTGCATTATCTCACAGAAATGCAGGGGTGCCAATATTTTTGGCCATGACTTTATAAATAATGCAATGCAACCTCATACATATTACCAATCGGGAAACATCCAACGTCCCAAAATGAAACAAGTCCCTCTATGTTCCTTAACACGTCACATTTGGGTTTATTTACTAAAGCTGTATAGTTCAAAACCATGCTCACTTCTGCATTGAAACCAATCAGCTTCTAACCTCAGCTTGTTCAATGAAATGTTGGCAATAAAACCTGGAAGCTGATTGGTTTCTATGCAGAAGTGAGCCTCATTTGCACTCTCCAGCTTTCTTAAAACCCCACTGCTTATGCTTCCAATATCATTGTAGTGCTCAAGTCCACTTTCCATCACCTTTGTGCTCAACACCAGAAGTGTTCCCACCTTCTCTCCATGACCCATATATTATATTAGGTTATAAATCATGTTTCCCCTTTTATGGGGTCCTCTGATTTCCATTTCCAGCAGCTTCTAACTTCAGTATGTTCAGTTAAGCTTTGCCAATAAAACCTGGAAGCTGATTGGTTTCTATACAGAGCTTCACCAGATTCTGCATTTTCCAGCTTTAGTGAATAACCCCCAGTGGGTCATCAGCGGCTTGTATATATACACAATGCTCCAGTTGCTTCCTGATTCATGTGTGCATGATGATGTCACCCAAGCTCCATCGAATATGTTTCGTCACAACCACGTGACTTCCTTAGTGAATCCCCCTGAGGAAGCCACGTGGTTGTGACAAAATGCTTAGAATGCTTAGAATATTTCTTCTGGGACACTCACGGAAAGGTTTCTTCACAGTGAGAGCTGTGAAAATGTGGAATAGACTCCTTCAAGAGTTGGTTCTGGCCAGCTCAGTGGATTGCTTCAAAAAAGTCCTGGATTCTTTCTTAGATACACAGAATATAACTGGATATAACATTTATAGGTAAAGTTGATGCAGGGAATATCCGATTGCCTCTCGGGGGATCAGGGAGGAATTTTTTTCCCAGCAGGAGCAAATTGGATCGTGCTTTGCTGGTTTTTTTCCTTCCCCTGGATCAACTGTGGGTGTAGGATTATAACTTTTTTTTTTTCTATGGTTGAACTGGATGGACTTTTGTCTTTTTTCAGCCAGACTAACTATGTAACTCACATGCCAAGTTGCATAGAAGATGACTAGTTATTATACTGAGAAGAAATGAAAAAAAAAAGGCATAGGATTGCCCTTTCTCTCCCTTTTTATGCCAGAGGAACCCTTGAACTAATTTTGAGGTGTCAGTGATTTCCTGCTAGGAATGATTACACCTACAGGTCGTGGTACATTAGCATGACCAGTATATTATAGAATGTTTTAAAATAAAAGAAAATGGTATGAATAGAGTATTTGACACCCAGAGCAGAATAGTTCCCAATATTTCCCTGCCCTATACGGAAATAATAATTAAAGCTGAAGGTATGGCAGTTTTGACATAGCTACATTGGTCTAGCTTGGACAAATGTACTGGAAGTATGTATGTGCTACACCTGTGGATCCCCGTAGAAGCTGGAAATCAGTGTAGTGGGCTCCATTACTACACTGAGTGCCACTGACTTCCGAGTTCTGTGCCAAACAGTAAAAATGCTATACCTGAAATTTGGCTTTAATGAAACAAATAATAATGGCTAGAGATGAAACACAAACTATTGTGTGTTGCAGTGTCCCCTCAGATCTCATTCACATGGGCATACCTAACCACTTGAGCTCCTGAGGATTTACCCCCCTTAATGACCAGGCCTTTTTTTGCTGTTTGGCGCTGCACTAATTCAAATGATAATTGCGCGGTGATGCAATGCTGTACCCAATCCTTTTTTTCACACAAATAGAGCTTTCTTTTGGTGGTATTTGATCACCTGTGCGCTTTTTATTTTTTGCGCTATAAACAAAAAAACACGAAAATTTTGAAAAAAAACAATATTTTCTACTTTCAGCTATAAAAAATATATCGTAAACTCAAAGTTAGTCATAAATTTAAGCCAAAATGTATTCTGCTCCATGTTTTTGGTAAAAAAAAATCCCAATAAGTGTATATTGATTATTTTGTGTGAAAGTTATAGCATCTACAAACTATGGTGTAGATACTGTAATTTATGCCTTTTTTTACTATACAGCGCTGCACTAATTCAAATGATAATTGTGCGGTCATGCAATGCTGTACCCAAACGAAATTTACATCCTCGATCGATCAAGGGGTTAATTGGGATTACTGGTGTACTGGCGGGCAAACTGGCGCTATCTGGGAGGGGCGCTAACACTATTGGAAGTCGCCAGCGACACTGATACAGTGATCAGTAAAAATTGGTTCACTGATCAGTGACACTGGTGACAGGGCAGTGAAGGGGTTAACTGGGGGGGGCGATCAAGGGGTTAAACAGGATTACTGGTGTACTGGTGGGCAATCTGGCGCTATCTGGAAGGGGCGCTAACATCGGAAGTCGCGAGCGATACTGATACAGTGATCAGTAAAAATCGATTCACTGATCAATGACACTGGTGACAGGGCAGTGAAGGGGTTAACTGGGGGGAGGGGCGATCAGGGGGTTAAATGTGACCTAGGTGTGTTCTAACTGTAAATGTGTAGTGTTTTACTCACGTTTACTGTGTCTTCTTCTCTGTCTGGAACGGAATGTGTCCAGGCAGAGAAGAATGACATCATATCCTGTCCTGTGCAACTGTCAACACAGGACAGGATAGGACAGGGACCGATCATCTGATTTCAGCCAGACATCACTGGCTAAAATCGAATAATTGATCCCTCCAGGATCAAATGGTGTCACCCGCGGGTCGGCGGGAGCGCGCACGCGCGCCCCCTCCCCCTGCCGGCAAAAACAGTGGGAGCGCGGAGCCCGTTTTAAAACGTGCTTTTGCGCCCCAGTGTGCCGCCCTGCACACGTATATATGCAGTGGCAGGGCGGCAAGTGGTTAAGTGTAAACCCACGTGAGGGCTGCATGGGATGCAAAAGTTTCCCTTTCATTCATGTGCCAGCAGACCCACTGCCACACGGCCCTCAAATCAGGGCCGGATTTAGGGGGGTGCTGGGGTGGGCTGTGCACCCCTAGATTTTACTGATCTATGAGCCAGTCTGATACAGACAGTTAAAGAAAGGACGCACACTGCTGGGAATACCTGATGTAAGGGGGCACTCTGATGGAGAAAACTGATCAAATGTAAGAGGCGCTCTTATGCGGACAGTTGATGCAAGGGGGAACTCCAATAGGGACACTGATGTAAGGGGGTGCTCTCATGGAGACCCTGATGTCAGAGGGCGCTCTGATTTGCAGACATGATGTAAGAGGGAAATCTTATCAGAACATCTGATGTAAGGGGGTACACTGATGGGTACTTTGATGTAATGGGGTACATTGATGGAGACCCTGATGTAAGAGGGCGCTCTGATTGGCAGACATGATGTAAGGGGGTAATCTTATCAGGACATCTGATGGGGACTTTGATGTAATGGGGTACATTGATGGGGAACTTGATGTAAGGGGGCACTCTGATGGGGATAATTGATCAAATGTAAGGGGGCACTCTGATGGGGACAATTGATGCAAGGAGGAACTCTGATAGGGACACTGATGTAAGGGGATGCTCTGATGGGGACCATGTTATAAAGGGGAGCTCTGATTGGGAGACATGATGGAAGGGGGCACGCTTATCAGGACATCTGATGTAACGGGGTACCCTAATGGGGACCTTGACGTAAGGGGGCACTCTGATGTAAAGTTGTACTCTGATGAGGGCTCCTGATGTAAATGTGGACATTTGATATAAGGGGGCACAGGCTCTGCTTAATCACCCTAATTTAATGACAGACTAATACATACTAGTGTTTCCCAGGTTGTGACACTGGGGGGTTGATTTACTAAAGCACCTTATCTGAAAATGGTTGCAGTTCCTTGCATGACCGACTACTTTTAGATGGAGAAGAGATTTACTAAAGCACTCAGTCAACAAATATAAACGGCCACCCAACCCTGCACTGCCACCTTCCGGCCGTTTATATACAATGGCCAGACGGGAGGTGGTTAAAAGGAATACAAATGTTGCGCTGTTACTAAATTTGATGTGTGTTGGTTATATGTATCCCACTACAAAGGGTCATAATGGTATTCCAAAAAATGTGATATGTGTCCCAACATCATAAATACACATAGTCTGTGTATTGAGCACATTCATGAAGAAACAGATTGAATAGGCGTGTCCTTCATTGGGCGTGCTAACAATACAACCGATGTTACATAAAGGACTGCAGTAGTCGGGTTTACTTGGCCTGAGAGGATTAATATTATTATACAGGATTTATATAGCGCCAACAGTTTGCTCAGTGTTCTGTCTTGGCATCGGTTGTACTTGTGGCGAGATTCGTTTAGACCCAGTCTGTCAGAATGTGTGCAGCAAGTTGAATGATCGCCTTAACAGATAGTTTACTCAATGAATAACAACTTCAGAGGTATTTTCCAATGCTTCTTTATGCTTCAAGGTAACAAAGGTATGAACATAAAGGTGTTTTCATAGGTAAATTTCCAGTGCTGTCACATAGCCTCCTCACTCTACAGCATCTTGATAACCACTAAACTAAAATGGTGTTACAACAGGAAATGAAGGTGGAAGCAACCAACTAGTCAGAAACAGCAGGGGTGTGTGGATGATACCAAATAACATTATAACATAACATGTAAATAACAACTGCTAAACAGTAAAGCTGCGTGGCAGCACACTCCCCGTCTGGTATCGAGAGATACCACTACACAATTATTTTCTTCCTTATAAAATACTATTAACATTGCATACAGTAAAATACTATCTAACCTTCTCAAATCTGCAAGTTAGCTATATTAGAGGTCTTAAGTGACTCCCTCACATAACACTGAATCAGAATTACTAGAAGCAGGCATAATTAGGACAATCTCAGTGACTGGTCTGAGGAAGGTTTTTGAGTCTCCGTCCTTAACGATCCTGACTTCCACACTTCGGACTCTTCCATCATCACTGGCAATTGCTTTTGTAATAAGTCCAACTGGCCACTGGATCCGATTAGTTTGCTGGTCTTTTAGCAGGACCAGGTCCCCTTCCTTTAAGTTGGGCTTCTGGGTTTGCCACTTTTTACGTCCTTGGAGAAGAGTGAGGTATTCCTTCCTCCATCTGTCCCAGAAACGATCTGCAAGGTATTGTGCGTATCTCCACTGACGTTTATATACGTCCTTTTCATCGAAAATACCTTTTGGCGCTGGAATCTGTCCAATCTTCTGGCTCAATAATGTAGCTGGAGTTAAGATAGTCGGAAATTCTGGGTCTGTAGATACGGCAGTCAATGGTCTTGAGTTGATTACTGCTGCAACCTCAGCAAGGAATGTGGTGAGCACCTCATGAGTAAGGCGTGAAGAACTCACGTCAAGCAACATTGAGTCCAGTATGCGCCTTGCCATCCCAATCATGCGTTCCCATGCTCCGCCCATGTGCGAAGAGTGTGGTGGGTTGAATTTCCATACGCAGCCTTGATCACTCAAATAATTTCCAACTTGTTGTTAGTCTATCTGTAACTCTCTGCAAGCACCAATGAAATTAGTTCCACAATCTGATCTCAACAACTTCACAGGACCTCTTAGAGCAATAAATCTCCTTAGAGCGTTGATAAAACTTGAAGTGTCCATTGACTCAATCACTTCGATATGTACAGCTCTTACACTTAAGCAAGTGAACATTACAGCCCATCTTTTGCTGTTGACTTCACCACCACGAGTTCTTCTAGCCGTTACTATCCATGGTCCAAACACATCAATCCCAACATATGCAAAGGGTGCATCTTCACTCAGTCTGTCTGCAGGTAGGTCAGCCATCTGTTGACACTGCTGTCTACCTCTTAACTTCTGACATTTGACACAGTTATAAATAATCGTGGCTATTTGTCTTTTCACTCCAATTATCCAGAACCCTGCAACTCTGATGGCACCTTCGGTATAGTGTCTTCCTTGATGTCTGACTCTCTCATGGTAATGCCGGATAATCAAGGTTGCCAAATGGTGGTTTCTTGGTACTATCAAAGGGTTCTGTTCCCTTCTTAGCAGGCTTGACTTATTCAGTCGTCCCCCAACTCTAAGCATACCTTCATTGTCGATTATTGGGTTCAGTTTGAATAGTGGGCTACCCTTTGAGACTGGTCTATTGCCTCTCAAACACTTAATCTCTTCTGCAAAGACTTCTTCTTGCACACGACGTATGATGAATAACTCTGCCTTCTCATACTCTAACGGATTGGGTGACTCCTTGCAGGTGTGCCATCCATGACAAGATGATGTCTGGTTGGACTTGCGGAAAATCTGTGCAATATGACTCAGTCTTGCTATAGTCTTCACCAATCTTTTCCAAGAAGAGAAACGTTCAAAACGTCTTACCTCCAAGTTTCTTCTTGAGCAGATGTTAGAACTCAATGTTATAACTTCAGGGCGGATTTCTTGATCAGTGTCTGGATCCACCAGGTAGAAATCGATATCTTCTTCTGAGTTTGTAGAAGACTGGTCTGTTAAAAACTTGGGTCCTGTAAACCAAATGGTTTGCGTGAGGACGACTGCTGGCACTGACCTCATGGCACTGTCAGCAGGATTCAAACCAGTCGGGACATAGTTCCATTGTTCAGGTCTACTGATTTTCCTTATTCGTTCTACCCTGTTAGCCACATATACATAGAACCTTCTTACACTGTTGCATATGTAGCCAAGTACGACCTTGCTGTCAGTGTAGTACTTAACCTGATCAATTTCAGTGTCCATTTCGTTTTGCAGGAATTCTGCAACTTCAACAGCTAGGGTTGCTCCACACAATTCTAATCTTGGAATAGTGTGAGCCGGTTTTGGAGCTAACTTGGCTCTTCCTAGAAGAAACATGGGATCTCCCGGAGGGATCTATGATCTTGAGATAAGCCACAGCCGCTATAGCCTCAGTGGACGCATCACAAAAGATATGAATCTCTTTCCTCTGACTTCTTGAAGTTGAAGTAGGTGAATAGCAGCGTTGGATATTAAGTTCTTCCAGTACTTTCAAGGAGTCTCTCCATTTTTCCCATTTAGGTAGTAGGTCTGCTGGCAGAGGGGCATCCCAATCTGTCACTCTCTCAGTAAGCTGACGAAGTATGGATCTCCCTTGGATGGTAACTGGAGTCACGAAGCCTAGGGGATCGTAAAGGCTATTGACAGTTGACAGGATTCCTCGTCTGGTGAATGGCTTCTTGGTGTCAGAGACCTGAAAGGTGAATGCATCTGAAGTTACATTCCAGAGAAGACCGAGACTCCTTTGCGTGGGTAGGGCATCTACTCCCAAATCCAAATCCTTCAAATCTTTAGCATGATCTTCTGGATTAAAAGCCTTCATTACTTCACTGCTATTAGATGCGATCTTATGAAGCCTTAAGTTAGCAGTCAACAGTAGCTGTTGAGTTCCTTTTATCAGATTGATGGCTTCTTCAGGTGTTGGGAAGGATTTCAGACCATCATCTACATAGAAATCTCTCTCAATGAATTGCCTGGTGGCAAATCCAAATTCCTTTTCACCTTCCTGTGCTGTTCTTCTCAGTCCATAAATTGCCACGGCAGGAGATGGACTATTGCCAAAGACATGGACTCTCATGCGATAATCTATCACCTGATCATTAATGTCATTGTTGCGGTGCCACAAGAATCTGAGATAATTTCTGTGGTCTTCTTTGACTACGAAACAGTGGAACATCTGTTGGATGTCAGCTGTCACGGCAATGGGTTCCTTCCTGAACCGTATCAACACTCCTACAAGGTTGTTTGTTAGATTTGGACCTGTTAGAAGAACGTTGTTTAAAGAAGTTCCCTTGAACTGAGCGCTTGAGTCGAAGACGATTCTGATTTGCTCCGGTTTACGAGGATGGTAGACTCCAAAGGATGGAAGGTACCAGCATTCTTCGCCTTCTACAAGGTCTGGTGCTGGCTCGGCATGATGGCTATCTAGAATCTTCTGCATGAATGCTAGAAAGTGATCTTGCATCTCAGGTTTGTTGCGTAGAGTTCTCTTAAGTGCAGCAAATCTGGCTAAAGCTTGTTCTCGATTGTTAGGGAGAGTAAGCCTTGGTACACGAAAGGGTAATGGAGCTACCCAACTGTTGGAGTTGTCCTTGAAGAACTCTTCATTCATAATCTTGATGAACTCCTTGTCTTCGACCGAAGGAGCAATCTTGTTGTCATCACAAGTAGTCTGGTACACTGCATCACCAAGATCCTTGTGAGAAGTGAGCTTGCAAGTAATGCCTTGGAGTGCTTGATATGGAACTTCAGGATTGAAATCAAGTCTTTCCTTCACATAATAGTGCAATGGACATTTCATCGATCGATAGGTGTATGATCCCTCCACATTAGTTTTGTAAGAAGCTACATCCAAGAGCTTGTGAGATCGATCTAAACAAACTTCTCCTATTATCACCCATCCAAGATCAAGTTTCTGGGCATAAGGAGCATCATCTGGACCGTTACATAACTCTCTTATTTTATGAACTCTAGGAATGTCTCTCCCTAGAAGAATCAAGATCTTCGCATCCTTGCTAAGTGTAGGAATGCATTTAGCAATGTGGCTCAAATGAGGGTGATGACGTGCAACCTCAGGTGTGGGGATCTCTTCTCTGTTGTTCGGTAATTGATCACATTCGATTAGAGTAGGAAGAGGAAACTCTATGTTCTCATATTCTGATGCTACTATGAAGCCATGGGCTCTTCTTCCAGAAGTATTGACCCTTCCTGCGCATGTCTGCAGGGTATAGGACCAGGCCTCTCCACGAATGTTGAATAAGTCGAAGAATTCTGTACTTGCCAACGAGTGATTGCTCTGATCGTCGAGTATGGCATACATTTTTATGGCATTTTGTGGACATCCTTCAGGAAAAACCCTTACAAGACATATCTTGCTGCAAGACTTGCTATGAAGCCCTTCTCCACACACCTCTGTACATCTTGTGGTTACGGGGTTGGCATGTTGCTCAGTTCTCTCCCCGCCATCATCTGAGGTGGTCTTGGGGTTGCTGCCGGGTGAAGGTTTCCTTTTGAACAGGTCTGCATGGAGTGCGTCCACATGCCTCGCACTGTTGCACAGGGAACATCTGATGGCGATCTTACAGTCTCTAGCAAAATGATCAGAAGATGCACAACACTTGAAACAGATATTATGTTCTTTGAGAAATGTCTTGCGTTCTTCAATAGGCTTGTCCTTAAATGCACGACATTTGGAGAGAGAATGTGGCGCATTATGAATGGGACACTGTTGATCAAGATTGCTTGCCTTGGTATCTTGTAATTTAGTGCCTGTAGACAAGACGTTGGATGTGATAGCGGTCTTCCTCACGGCAATAGGATGCCTTAAGTCCCTGAATTTACTGTTGGTGGCAATACCCTTTGAAGTAGTTGAAGGAAAGATGGTTGTATCTGGATATAGGAAGCTTGGGTCATTCTTGGTTCTTGCGATCTTCCTGACGAACTCTGCAAAATAGGAAAAGGGGGGAAAAGAAACATGGTGTTCATATTTATACCTTGATCCTACGCTAGTCCACTTTCCCTGGAGATGACTAGGCAACTTTGCTACAATAGGATTTACGCCCTGAGCAGTGTCTAAATAGCTGAGAGCTGGCAAACTAGGATCTGACTTAGCAATTTCAAGTTCATGAAGGAGGTCACCTAACTCTCTAAGCCTATGATTGTCCTTAACAGAAATCTTAGGAAAGTCTTTTAGTCTCTGGAATAAGGCAGATTCAATGACTTCAGGGCTCCCATAGTCTTGTTCCAGACGTTCCCAGGCAGCGTTGAGGCCTGCTTCAAAGTTATAAATGTAGACGGATTTAAGTCTCTTTACTTGTTCTGAAGATTGACGCCCCAACCACCTTATTAGTAAGTCAAGTTCTGCTTGAGGTTCAATGTCCAAGTTCTTGGTTACCGCCTTAAATGTAGATCTCCAACTCCTATAGTTCTCTGGGTGATCGTCGAATCTAGACAGTCCAGTAGTAATTAACTCTCGCCGAATCATGTACTTGCTGAACTCTGCAATATCAACCCTTTCAGTTTTTACATCCACAGGTGATACTGATGGTGCACCATCTTGAATCATGGTTGGTATCTGATGATGGCTGATAGGTGGAGAGAAAGGTATTGCAGATGGGTTCAATCCAGGTAAGGGTCTGGTGTCTGAAGATCTCTGTGCGTTTGAGGTTGAAGTTAACTGTATTACAGGAGGTATAGAGTTCACTCTGTAGTCTTCTGTTGTGCCCTTGTAATCTCTGTTCACATATGGTTGTGGTGGCACATGAGCTGGATAGGTTGGTACACTTAATTTTGTGGCACACGGTAGTTGTGGAGTGTCTCTGTTGGAAGGTGCGTCTGGTTGGTCAGCTTGCTTTGATGACATGTTGCCTTCTGATTGACTTGCTGGATGATTATGGGAAGAATCTCCAACTGTAGGTGGAACTGTATCATCGTGGTTCTGGGTTAAGACAAACTGTAGGGTCCTTTCAACAGGGTCTTGACAAGCAGCCAAGCTGGGACAATATGCTCCTTCTTCTTCTAAAAGGGCTTGTTCCAAACGGATAATTCTGCTAAGGCTACTTCCTTTTCTCTATTCTTCTGAAGGATTTCTAGCTGGGCCTCTGATTCTGCTTGTATTCGTTTAGCTTCTGCCTTGAAGGCTGCTTCCTTGCTTTTAGCTTCTGCTTCGAAGGCTGCTACCTTGCATTTAGCTTCTGCTTCGAAGGCTGCTTCCTTGCATTTAGCTTCTGCTTCCTTGCATTTAGCTTCTGCCTTGAAGGCTGCTTCTCTTTCAGAACAGGTGGCTTGAACCTGGGCTACTGCAACCTTTTGGCGAGCTTTGAGTATTTGGTCGCTCAATGTTGACCTTACAGAGCAGGACCGCAATGACTTAGAAGATGATTTATGATATGAGCGGGCAGATCTATTTGATTTTCCTGAGTGTCTGGAAGAAGCAGATATACAGGATGTAGTTTCATGTAGTTGTGCTAATCTACCCTCTATCTGTGTCTTTGCTTCAATATAAGTGATATGTCTCTGCTTGTCAGTAGCAATAAAGTTCTTTAATTCTAATGAAGCTTCCTCTACATTGGAATGTGACAAAAGGGAAGAGTACTTTTCAGAAAGTCTTTTATAATTCTCAAATGCCTTCTTAACCCTTGAGAGGGCAGTGTTCAATTGCTCAGAATTGTTGCTAGTTTCATTACTGGCTGTTATACAACTTAAAGTTTTCTCCCATAATGCAGTCAGGTTACTGTATGTCTCTTCCTTACTTGCATCATAAGCCTCCCTTGCCTTCAAAGATGGATGAGGGGCTCTAACAGGACGGGCAGAATGCAGCATGGTGTCTGTTTTATCTTGATTACATGCAGGTGACTCATCAGTGGGATCTCTGACAGACATAATGACAAGTGCTGTAGTTTTAATGTCTTGTTGGAAATCTGCAGAAGCTCAGTTCTGTAGGTAGTTGCTTTTATTTGCAAGCAGGCTGAGCTGGGGTGCTGAATATTTGTATCAATGAGGCAGCTAGAGCAGCAGCCTGGCTCACACTGGATGCTTCACTCAGTGCACAGACAAGATTACTGTTCTTCATACAGGAGAATGGTTACTCACAGTTCTGAAGCTGCAGAGATGGCTGTGTGATGAATTCTCATGGAGATTTACTTGGAAATTTACTGTTCTGTCTTGGCATCGGTTGTACTTGTGGCGAGATTCGTTTAGACCCAGTCTGTCAGAATGTGTGCAGCAAGTTGAATGATCGCCTTAACAGATAGTTTACTCAATGAATAACAACTTCAGAGGTATTTTCCAATGCTTCTTTATGCTTCAAGGTAACAAAGGTATGAACATAAAGGTGTTTTCATAGGTAAATTTCCAGTGCTGTCACATAGCCTCCTCACTCTACAGCATCTTGATAACCACTAAACTAAAATGGTGTTACAACAGGAAATGAAGGTGGAAGCAACCAACTAGTCAGAAACAGCAGGGGTGTGTGGATGATACCAAATAACATTATAACATAACATGTAAATAACAACTGCTAAACAGTAAAGCTGTGTGGCAGCACACTCAGCGCTTTACAATATAACAGGAGACAATACAGCAAAAATACAGTTCAATACAAGAGGGATAGGAGGCCCTGATCCTGGGAGCTTACAATCTAAAAGGAGAGGAGGCTGGATTATTTGCTGTCAGTCCTTGGTGGCTTTTTTTTTTTGCACAGAGGGATATTGTGCATGATGACATCCCATGTTTGATGTGTGTGTTTGTTGCATTTGTCTCTCAAAAGTGGGTTTTTGTGGGCATGGCTTCAATTTTGTGCATTTTTCAGTCTGACCATGCATTTATGGTTTGTGAGCATCTGCTAACCTTTGTTGTTACTAACAAATGTCAATTCTTCTACAACTCCTAACTTTGATATAGCTTGCTTAATCCTGTAGACCGCAATGCAGCTTCCTGCTTACCATAATCAGGAATGTATGTGTGTGGGAACGGGGGGGCGTTGGTGCTATGTTGTGGTGTTTTGTTTTTTTTTTATACCGTTTTGTTTTTGAGAATCTTGCACTTGGCAGATTGGTGGGGTGGGTAATATTAGCCTCATATTGTTCCCAGCTGTACACTGTATAAGTTAAGTTGTGATCCCTTTTAGACTGTAATGCAGGCCATAGACGGTTCATTTATCGGCCGAATTTCCGTTCGAAAGAATAATATTATTGGGTACATTTATTTACTTGTGTAAAAGGAAACGGTATTTATGGTGCTTTACAATAGGGTTAGAAGGGCCCTGCAGGCCATAGACGGTTCGTTTATCGGCCGAATTTCTCGGACGGAAAAAGGAAACATCGGTCGTTGTGTTGCCACCAATGATTACGAAAATCATCAGTTTTTCGTAAATTTTCCAGCATGACCGATAAAAGAAATGAGGAGGAACCGCGAAAATCGGCCGGTGACATTGCCCCACTAATTAGCTCGCAAGATACCTGTAATGTGATCCACATCCACCAGAGGGAGGGAGCCCTGTATCCAGGCTGAGCACCCATCCAACCTTAAGGGGACCTCTGGACCTAGCAGCTTTACCATATATCTTCCAAGGCAGGATGACCTACCCATAGATGGAAGCTCACCCACTCCGTCTACCATAGAGATTCTGGTGGATATTGATTATATGCGCATTATAGAAGTGGATCATCATAATTACAACCTATGAACTATTTACCCCTTCACTTTTATTCATATATATCTTGGAGAATATTTTAACATTTTTATTTATCTTAGCGCTGCACTTTATTTATTTGGTCACTTTATACGTTTTTCTGCGATTACCTTTAGTGTTTTAGTCACTAACATAGGAGCGCTCACTTTTTATATATTATATTATATTTTAGAATTGTTGAACTATGCTATGCAACATAACTACTTCTGGTCCGACAACAATTTTTATTTACAGATTACAGGAGCTGCTATGGGAGCGAAATTTGCTCCCAGCCTTGCGAATTTGTTCATATCTAGGTGGGAGGAGGATTTGATTTACTCTAGAGAGTGGCCAGAATTGATTTTCTATCGCCGATACATTGACGATATTTTCCTTTTATGGCAAGGCAGCGAATTCTCTTTAATCAATTTTTTTAACACTCTTAATTTTAATGATCTTAACATCAAATTGACATATCAATATGACTATGGGGAAATAAATTTTTTAGATCTTATTTTAATTAATGATGGCACTAGAATTGTTAATAAAACATTTTTTAAGAGCACGGATAGGAATAGCTACATACCCACTGATAGCTGTCACCAGCCATCATGGTTAAAGAATATACCGAATGGGCAATTTTTACATATTCGGAGGAACTGTGACAGCCTGAATGATTTTTATTCACAGGCTGAGATACTAAAGGATAGATT
This sequence comes from Staurois parvus, assembly GCF_062004578.1. Taxonomy (NCBI): domain Eukaryota; kingdom Metazoa; phylum Chordata; class Amphibia; order Anura; family Ranidae; genus Staurois; species Staurois parvus. Next base: position 3,850,629 of record NW_028318370.1, on the reverse strand, counting down.
TATAGAGAAAGCCTATGATGTGACATTATTGAACCAAAATATAAAGGAGGTTGCTGAGTTGGAACAGATTGGAGCTATTTTCTTCTAAGAGCAGAGACAAAGCTACACGATTCTGTCCATTTCTTACTAACTTCTCAGTGCATCATAAGGATGTGACTAAAATCCTTAAAAGAAACTGGGCAGTCCTTAAAAATGACCCCATTTTGGGTAATAGCCTAACAGACCAACCAGTAGTTACCTTCCGTAGAGTCCCATTCCTTAGACATCGGATAGCGCCTAATATCATAGATCCACCCACCAACGTTTCTTTCTCTTTTGGAATTAAAGGGTTCTATCCCTGCAATAAATGCATGATATGCAAATATAACGGCATACGCAAAAAAAATGATTAATGAATTCAAATCCAATGTGACAGGGAAATCATATAATGTAGAGTCCCTTATTACTTGCAACAGTACACATGTGGTTTATTTACTAGAGTGTTCGTGTAAGAAGCAATACGTTGGTAGAACGACTAGAAAATTAAGAGGCAGACTGAGGGAGCATGTCTACAATATTAAAAGAGGGTTAAAAAAGCATTTCCTTTCAAATCATTTTAGGTATTGTCACCAAAGAGACCCCACACAGTTGAAATTCATAGGCATAGATCTCATTAGACAACATTGAAGGGGGGGTCATAAACGACAGGCAGTGTCTATGAAATGCAAACCCTGTCACCAAATGAACTGAATATAGACATAGACATTAACTGCTTTATAGACAATAGTTGATTTTCGGTTACATGCATGATTCACATGCATCGTTTTTTATCCTGTTTTGATACGTGAGATGCATTTTGATGGTCTCATGGATTTTTAATTTATCTGGTAATATTACATCTATAAATGCACATAGGTTATTGACCCTTTGATACTATTGTATCGTATGTAGCTATTCCCCATACCACAGAGATAACGCATTTTAACCCCATGTTTTAAAGAGTTGTGGTATATTATTATTAATTTCATTTTAATAAGATATTTTATCAATGCCTTCAGGATAGTTTATTCTTATTTCACATTTTAGAGCAGGCATGTCCAAAGTCCGGCCCGCGGGCCATTTACGGCCCTCCAACAGCCCTCCCTGCTCTGTGTAATGTGGCCCTCCCACGGCCCTCCCTTCTATGGCAGACAGTCTTCTGCTTGAGAGCAGAGGGCAGTGCGCATGCCTGACTGCGGCGCGTTCTCCCTGGTCTGTGTAAATGCGGCTGTCGCACGGCCCTCCCTTCTGTGGCAGACAGTCTTCTGCTTGAGAGCAGTGCGCATGCGTGACTGCGCCGCGCTGGGAGCGACAGAGAGCGGTGACATCAGGGCCGGGCTTCCAGCGTGAAGTGTGTTTCTCTTCCCCTCCCGGCTGCCGAGCAGAGACTTCAGCTCCAGCTACCTTTTTCACCCTTCACATTAGTGCAGGTAAGTTTTTTTTTAATTTATTTTCAATACATTGTGAAAACTCAGCTGTCAGTTGATCTTAATGTTATGAAATGAAAAGTATGTCGTTTGCAATTAACTTGGCATAAAATAATTTATTTGCATTTAATTGTAATGGTTCAAAGAATGTTCGGAAAAATGTTCGGCCCTCCACCATGTTCACTTCATCCAATCTGGCCCTCTTTGAAAAAAGTTTGGACACCCCTGTTTTAGAGTAATATTCTTAGTGTTTATCAATTTTTTTGGATCTATATGTATATGTAATTTTAATATTCCTATATTTATTTGGTACTATTATATAAGAATTTGTGTTTTTAATTTTAATTTATATAGCCACAATTTGTAACGGCTGACCACCCAATATTGCAGGGACCTATACATTTTTTCAATTTTGTTTATATTAAAGACTCTTTTTTATTGTGATTTTAGGCCATAGATTATATTATATATAATCTTCTCTCATATCTTTTTACTTGTGATAATTATTAAGAAGGACACAGTTATCTTAAATTAAAAATTTTTAAGAATGTTTTATGCATTGCTGTCATTTGTAGTCCACTAGGACCATAACAAATGGACAATTACGTCTATCCGTTTTGTCAATTTTTCCAAGATTTTATAAAAAACATCCTGAGTTCTGAAGAAATGTATTTTATATTTGAATGTTTGAAAATGCTTTGTAATTTGCGTGCCAAGCTCCGCTGACAGTTTTAGTCCCTCAGGGCCATGACAAAATGGCGACCGTCAGCTGTGCGGACTTTTGTCACATAAATCCCATTTTTTGTCCTTCTCTATGATCATTTTGATATAGATGATAACCCAAGACCTACTTTCAGTATATTTAAAATTATATTTAGGTAATCTGTTTGTTTGATAATGAGGACTCGTCGACCGCAATATTGATGTGAGATGCTGGTCTGCTTTGTAATGGCGCCCAATCGCACACGCTCTCAAGGCTAAAATGGCGCCCGTTCAGGCATGCGTACAGGGCTATATAAGGCTTAAGACATCAGCAGAAGGCAGATCCCTTTAACAACGTGCATGTGCACGAAACGCCTCAGCGATGAGCCTTGCCGTGTTGACGTCACGCCGCAGAGGCCACATGGAAGGCCGGCAGCCATCTTTGTCCCTGTAAGTTTGTGCTGACAGCTGTCTGTGGCTTCATCCTTTTCATACCAATAAATACTACACAATCAGCACTTTATTGTTTTGTGGATTGTGTTTAACGAGCCTTTTAAGGTGGAAACATCCTGTTTTGAGCTATTTTATCCAGTAGTGAAGAAGTATTGAGGATCTGTTCCTGTATACTGAGAGAGTCCTGTGAGTGAGGTCTGGAGTTATGCCTTGTATGCGGTCTGTGTGCCAGATGATTCCTGTTCCTTACCTGAACCCAGGTGACCACAGAGGATAATTTATACACATGCGCAATAATATTGCGCTTCTGGTGAGTGCCATCCCACTACTGATCCTTATCACGGAAGTCACGTGCACGGATTTCACGGAAAAATTAGACTGTTATATGTTTTTTCTATATTTTATTTATATGTCAATAATTTCAGTAATTATGCACTGAAGTCACAATGGTTTTATAAGTCGCTATTTATTACTTCAGTTCATGACGGTACACTTGATTTATATTGTGATCACTTTAGCGCAATTTAGCGTTCACACTTGATCCATCAGTCACTTTATGAATTTTCTGCGCTGCATTATTTATTTATCAAGCAATTAATTTACACGTATTGGGATTTTTTTTTTAGTAAAAACATGTAGCAGATTACATTTTGGCCTAAATTTATACTGAAATTTGATTTTTAAATTTTTTTACTGGACATGTTTAATAACAAAAAGTAAAAAATTTTGTTTTTTTTTTCTCAAAATTGTCCGCTTTTTTTTTATAGCGCAAAAAATAAAAGATGAACAGGTGATCAAATACCACCAAAAGAAAGCTTAATTCGTGGGAAAAAAAGGATGTAAATTTCATTTGGGAGCAGCGTTGCATGACCGCACAACTGTCAGTTAAAGTGACGCAGCGTCATAACGCAATAAATGGCCTGGTCAGGAAGGGGAAGTGGTTAACATTCATACAAATCTACAAAATAAACAGTATATTATGCACATATGCAAAGTGTTAAATACCACCCCCCCCCCCAAAAAAAAAAAACACCAAAAAACCTTAAACACCTTTTCCAGGGAAAATTGAATTCAGCTGGTGGATAGGTAGAGTATTTAACTAACCTGGGCCTTTGTTTTTTTTAATTCACTAGTTGCAATCTGAGGAACTAAAGTCAAATAGTTTTCATAAAAAATATATTGCACATAAAAGAAAATCTATTTGCATAGGTGGGAGCCATGATCGTGCATAAAAATTAGTTATCGCACACAAATGGTCTCAGGATCAGCTCCCAGACAGGAATTGCATCATCACATTTGCGGAAGGACATTCGCATGCTCCAGAGACATAAGAACAAAAGTCCAGTTCCTTGGCTAAACACAGCAGCTGGAGGCAAGTGACACCAAACTCAAAAACACTGAACGGAGGTCTCAATTGCGCATATTTATTCACGCCACCGACCATGTCTGCAGAGGAGGAGGCACCGTGCTGCTGGCTATGTTTGCCAGAGCCTTCTGCAAAGCAGGGAGGAGGGATGCCCATGGCATGGCTTTTTTGAACCATGTGCAAACTTGCAGGATGTCCATTGCAGGTTTTCACTTAGGGCAAGAAGAAATTATACACCTCTATGAGCTCATCCCTACCCTCAAGGAGCTCACATTCATACTAGTGCCAATTAACCTATCAACATGTCATTGGAAACCCACACAGGAACAGAGAGAACATGCAAACTCTGAGAACATGGTACCATGGGTGGGATTTGAACCAATGACCACTGTGTTGCTAGGCAGAAGTTCTAACCACTAAGCCACTATGCTGCCGATAGCATTTTTTAGAATATATAGCAGTACCATGATTCAAAAAGTCACATATATAATCATAAGTAGATATTATAAGAAAATAAGAAAATTATTTGTGATATGACAGTTATGATATAACCGTCATGGATTTTAAGGGGAACCCCTTAACCCAAAAAAAAGTGTGGCTCCCCCCCAAAATCACTAACACACCCTTATCAGAGCATACAGTCCTGCAGGCAAGAAAAGGGGGGTAGATGAGCAAGCCCCGTAACCCCTCCACATACACACTTTTTACTTGTAATGTCAGCTCTTTTTTCTAAATTATGTGAAACTTTTTAAAATGTACCAGATTGCAAAAAGCACATATATGAACATGCATTTTTATTAGTTCAAGTACTAATATAGCGCCGTCAATATACACAGAGCTTTACATATATATTGTACATTCACATCAGGCCCTGCCTTCAAGGAGCGTACAATCTAAGGTCCCTAACTCACATTTATATACTAGAGACATTTTAGACAGGAGCCAAAACAAATACAGGCGTACCTCGGTTTACAAACGCCTTGATTAACGTAATTTTAGGTTTACGAATGAAAATCCATTGAAAATAATGCCTCAATTTACAATTTTTTTTCACAATATGAACGGAATAATTGGTTTTCAGTGCATTTACAATTTTTTTTTAATCATGTCCCTGTACAGTACTATGCCTTTAAAGTGCACTTCATAAAGAGTTTTAAACAGAAAAGTTTCTTTTTACTTTTTTCTGACCTCTGGAACGGATTAATTAGTTTTCAATTCATTTACGAATTAATTTGTAATCATGTTCCTGCACAGTATTTATGCCTTTAAAGTGCACTTTATAAAGAGATAAGACTTTTTTTTTACTTTCTTCTGACCTCCGGAACGGATTAATTGGTTTTCAATGCATTTAGTATTTTTTTTTAATCATGTCCCTGTACAGTACTATGCCTTTATCCACTTGCCTACCGGGCACTTTCACCCCCTTCCTGTTCAGGCCAATTTACAGCTTTCAGCGCTGCCGCACTTTGAATGACAATTGCGCGGTCATGCAACACTGTACCCATTTGAAATTTTTATAATTTTTTTGGAGATGGACAGATCTTTTTTTGGTATTTAATCACCTCTGTGTTTTTTTTTTTTTGATAAACAACTGAAAATTTGGAAAAAAAAAACGTTTTTCAATGCATTTACGAATTAATTTTTAATCATGTCCCTGTACAGTATTTAAGATTTTTTTTAATTTTGATCAGATAAAAGGCTTTTTTTTTTCTGACCTCCAGAACGGATGAATTGGTTTTTAATGCATTCCTATGGGAAACCACGTTTTGGTTTACAAATTTCTCGCAATACAGAAAAGTCCCGCATAACGCATTAAATTCGTAAACCAAGGTACCAGCATATCTATGAAGCATGAGAGGAAACCCATACAGGCAGAACATGCAAACTCCATGCGTTTAGTGCTGTGGTTGAGATTCAAAGCGGCACCCCTAGCACTGCTAGGCTGAAGTGCTAACTACTAAGCCACAATGCTGACCATAGCAGTGTCTAGAATTTATAGTAGTACCATGATTCAAGAATTAAGAGATATTATTATAAGTAGATATAAGAAAATTTGAATTACACATTAAAAATTATTAGTCATATAACAAGATATAACTGTAATTATTTATTATTAGTTATTTATTTCAGTTACTTATATGGCGCGTTCATTTACGCAGCGCTTTACGTATATATATATATATATATATATACAGTTGCAAGAAAAAGTATGTGAACCCCTTGGGATTACGTGGAGTTTTACATGAATTGGGCATAAAATGTGCTCTGAACGTCATCTAAGTCACAACAATAGAAGAACACAGTCTGCTGAACATAATACTACACAAACATTAGATGTTGCCATGGTTTAATTGCACATAACATGTAAACATTCACAGTGTAGGGAGGAAAAAGTAAGTGAACCTTTGGACTTAATAACTGCTTGACCCTCCTTTGGCAGCAATAACCTCAACCAAACGTTTCCTGTAGTTGCAGATCAGACCTGCACCACGATCTGGAGTCATTTTGGACCACTCCTCTTCACAAAACTGTTTCAGTGTAGCAATATTCTTGGGATGTCTGGTGTGAATCGCTCTCTTAAGGTCATGCCACAGCATTTCAATAGGGTTGAGGTCAGGACTCTGACTGGGCCACTCCAGAAGGCGTATTCTGTGCTGTTGCAGCCATTGTTTTGTTGAATTACTTGTATGCTTTGGGTCATTGTCCTGCTGCATCACCCATCCTCTGCGGAGCTTCAGTTGGCGGACAGATGGTCGTACGTTTTCCTGCAAAATGTCTTTATAAACTCTGGAATTCATTTTCCCATCAATGACAACAATCCGTCCAGGCCCTGAGGCAGCAAAGCAGCCCCAAACCATGATGCTCCCTCCGCCATTTTTTACAGTGGGGATGAGGTTTTGATGTTGGTGTGCTGGGCCTTTTTTTCTGCACACATAGTGTTGTGTGTTCTTCCCAAACAACTCAATCTTGGTTTCATCTGTCCACAGTATATTTTGCCAGTAGTGCTGTGGAACATCCAGTTGCTCTTTTGCAAACTTCAAACGTGCTGCAATGTTCTTTTTGGACAGCAATGGCTTCCTCCGTGGTGTCCTCCCATGAACTCCATTCTTGTTTAATGTTTTCCTTATTGTAGATGTGTCAACAAAAATGTTAGCATGTGCCAGAGATTTCTGTAGCTCTTTAGCTGACACTCTGGGATTCTTCTTTACCTCATGCAGCATTCTGCGTTGTGCTCTTGCAGTCATTTTTACAGGATGACCACGCCTAGGGAGAGTAGCAACAGTGCTAAACTTTCTCCATTTGTAGACAGTCTGTCTTACCGTGGACACATGAACATCAAGGCTTTTGGAGATACTTTTGTAACCCTTTCCAGCTTCATGCAAGTCAACAATTCTTGATCGTAGGTCTTCTGAGAGCTCTTTTCTGCGAGGCATGGTTCACATCAGACAGTGCTTCTTGAAACCAGTAAACCCAAAACAGGTGTGTGTTTTTTAAGGGCAGGACAGCTGTCAGCAACACATCCAATATCATCACACTGATTGGAGTCAAGGTTGGCTCACTCCTGGCTCCAATTATCTCTGGGAGAAGTCATTAAGTTAGGGCCTCACATACTTTTTCCTCCCTGCACTGTGAATGTTTACATGTTATGTGCAATTAAACCATGGCAACATCTAATGTTTGTGTAGTATTATGTTCAGCAGACTGTGTTCTTTTATTGTTGTGAATTAGATGACGTTCAAAGCACATTTTATGCCCAATTCATGCAAAACTCCACGTAATCCCAAGGGGTTCACATACTTTTTCTTGCAACTGTATATTGTACATTCACATCAGTTCATAACCCTCAAGGGGTGTACAATCTAAGGTCCCTAACTTACATTCATACATACACATACTAGACAGGAGCCTATTAACCTACCAGCATGTCTTTGGAGTATTATAGTAAAATTATATTTTAAAAAATTATAGTAATTATAGTAAAATTTAAATTATATAAATGGCTGGTCCTTCTCCATCGTGAGCATGATTCATGGCTCCCTGTTAGATTGTAAATTGTACCAAGTTTACATGTTGTATCCTGTGCTGTATATTATTACCAATGTGTACAAGCAGTATATACTATACCTACCCTATTATAATACGCAATGAAATATGATGGTTGTATGAAATAACAACGATAAATGATTTAACAAGAGAATGCAATCACACATTTGCCCAAGTGGGCAATGGCCTTGTTCAGTACAGAAGAGCAAATTTTTTAACCCTTTCACTGTCAAAGCCATTTATGTGTTTTTTTTGAACAGGTTAAAAAATAATTTTAGATTAGGTAGAACCCCTAAACATGTTATATTTTCCTGAAACAGAGACCCTGGAGAATAAAACTGTGGTTGTTCAAATTCTTTAAGCCATGCCCTATTTGCACAATGTTATTTTAAGTGCAAAATAAAACTTTAGGGAACACAAATGTAATATATTATCCTCTTTTTTTTGGTAAATAAATACAGTCAGGTCCATAAATATTGGGACATCGACACAATTCTAACATTTTTGGCTCTATACACCACCACCATGGATTTGAAATGAAACAAACAATATGCGCTTTAACTGCAGACTGTCAGCTTTAATTTGAAGGTATTTACATCCAAATCAGGTGAACGGTGTAGGAATTACAACAGTTTGCATATGTGCCTCCCACTTGTCCCAATATTTATGGATTTATGGACCTGACTGTACATGCCAAATATGTTGAGCTTTAAATTTGCACTCGCCCGCAAAATGATGACAAATTTTCGTACCCTATATTTTCCATTGGTGATGATTTGAAAAGTCCCTGCAGGGCCGGTGTTGCCACCTCATCTCTTTAACACCAAACACATATTATGGGACTGTAGGCAGTATGCTTTTTCCCTTCAACCAATAAAAGACATACAACTTTTACTTTGGGTAATAACTTGGCCACGGCTGTTTTATTATTGGTATATATGTATATATTTTTAATAACTCTTTATTTGTACATATTAACCATATCCCCCCCCCCCCTTCCTGACCAGGCCACTTTTTTCATTACAGCGCTGCGTTACTTTAACTGACAATTGCACGGTCATGCAACGCTGCACCCAAATGAATTTTTTCAGCTATTTTTTCCCACGAATTGAGCTTTCATGCAATGGTATTTGTTCGCCTGTATGTTTTTTATTTTTTGCACTATGAAAAAAAAGGCCGACAATTTTGAGAAAAAACTATATTTTTGACTTTTTGCTATTAAAAATGTCCAGTAAAAAAATAAAAAAAAACAAATTTCATCATAAATTTAGGCCAAAATGTATTCTGCTACATGTCTTTGCGAAAACAAAAGCCCAATACATGTAAATGAATTGGTTTACATGAAAGTTATAGCATTACAAATGGTGGTATATGTCTATCTATCCATTCAGTCGTATCCGACCCTTGGCGATTGCACGGACTGTCACTTGCAAGTGACTTCTTCCATGAATTCTCTTAGCAATTATTTTACAGGGTAGGTTGCCAGGTCTTCCCCCAAATCCTACCATGCAGGAGATCCTGCATGGCCAGGGATGAAACTAGGACAATTTAGACAGGAGCCAATTAACCTACCAGCATGTCTTTGGCGTGTGGAAGGAAACCCACACAAACACAGGGAGAACATGCAAACTCCATGCAGGAGTCACCGTGGTTGGGAATTGAACCCATGACCCAATTACTGCAAGGCAGAACCACTAAGCCACTGTGCTGTCCAGTGGTATATATACTGAACTTTTTATTTACTAGTAATGGCAGCAATCAGCGACTTATAGCGGGACTGTGGTGAGCATTCTGACACTGGGAGGAATTGACTTGGTGTCACTGACATCCCCAGTGACACCAATACAGTGATCAGTGCTAAAAAAAAGCACTGACACTGTACTAATGGCACTGGGCAGGAAGGGGTTAACATGAGGGACGATCAAAGGGTTAACTGTGTGATGGGAGTGTTTTACTGGGGGGCCGTGTCTGTGTGCTTCACTGTAAGCACACTGCTCTGGGTGGTTGTGCTGTGCACAGCCATCCAGAGCAGTGTGCCTGAGCCTATAGGGAGGACTGTTAGTAAACAAAGCAGCCCTCCTCCCCGTCAGAGATCCTCGGTAATCAGTGGGTGCCGGCGGGTAATCACCGGGTGGGACCCGGTGATTGACAGCCCTGGCCGCGAATGGCGGTGTGGGTAGGGCACGCAAGCCCCCTACCTGAAAATACAAAATCACATGTATATATGTGATTTTGTGCACCCCTGCCAGTATATCTGCTATAGGGTGGTCAGGATGTGCTTAAAGCAATATGAATATTTAAAAAAAAATTTCTTAAAGTATCACTACACAACCACAGCTTAATCACTACGACTAAAGCTGTATGTATTAAAACAACTTATTAACCATACCTAAATATTGATCCAATCTCACTATAACTCAATAGACGCACTGACTCGTCTTCCTTTAAATAAAGGTGACCTCACCAATAATAATTGGTCGTTACAAAAAAAGGGGCGGGTGGGAGGGGAGCACCACAGAGATGCCTCCTAGGTATCTGCTCCCCTATGATTGGAACTCCCCTTTTGATAGCCCTCTCATCTCTCCTAGTCCTCCTTTGATTGGCTTGTTTGCCTTCCAGGTTTTCCCCACAAACCCTAGGTGCAGTGGGGGCTTAAAACTCCCAATTTTCTAGAGACTTCCCCATTTTATTAATAGTGGGGGGCTTGAAATTTTAACTTTTCTTCAACCTCTTACCACAAAGGGGGGACTAAAAACCTGCTGACCTCCTGGAAGTTTCTCCACTTTATATATACATTGGGGAGACTTGAAACTTGCCCCTGTCACAGTCTCATAGGAATAGGGGGGCCGTATATTTAATTCCCCCTTTTTTTCCTAATTATGCAGGATCTGAGGATAATTTATTGCAGATAAGGCACTAAGTGAGTTCAATGACCACCTTAATCAGCCACAGAACCTGTGCAATTCATATGTGTTCGGTTTTAAAGGGATGAGGTGGAAACCCTAGTACTCGGCAGTATGTATCGTGTACTGCAAGCAATGTTTTGATACATAGGCACCCCCAATGGGTGCATTTACATTCATATGTGTGTGTACATATGTGTGCGTACATGGGGGTGTGACAGACTAACAAATTTGGGGGGGATTTGGGTGCTTTGGTATAATGTTATTTCTTACTTTTGTGTTGGATGTTGGAGAGATATACTTCCTAAAAATGTCTTCTATCTCTCAGGGATTTTGTAAATGAGATCTCTGTTCTGAGTTCATGGGTCAGCACATTTGCGGTGTGTCTCCCACCATTTGTGCCAAAATATTTATATTTTATAAATCATGGAGAACGCAACAGGAGTAGCTGTAGTATTAAAAAAAAGGTTGGAGAAATCACCCAAATCTCACAGGTAGGCAGGAAGAGTAGGACAAAAAGTTGTAGAGTTCCTGCTGTTGGAGCAATCACTGTTGGGTGGCCTGAACCATTAAATAGAATGTACAAGACAAGAAGGGATTGATTTACTAGAACCCGAGAGTGCTAAATCTGGTGTAGCTCCCCATAGAAACCAATCAGCTTCCAGATGTGATTGACAAAGCTTAATTGAACAAGCTGAAGTTAGAAGGTGATTGGCCACCATGAACAGCTGCACTAGAGTTTGCGCTCTTCAGTTTTAGTAAATCAATCCCAATGAGTCATTCTGCTGAAGTGAAACTATTAGCACTTAGGAATAACTGTTGATTGACTAAATTAGGGATCTCCAATCTTTATAAACAAAGGTCCAGTATACTGTCCTTCAGACCTTAGGAAAGGGGGAAGGGGAGGTGGGACTTGTGTCTAGTGAAAGAAGAAAATGTCCCGGCATCAGTATCATAAACAATGGCCTCTCATTGGTATAAGATGGGATAATAGCGGCCCATCATTGGTATCAGTGGGAGGAATAGTGCCCCATCATTGGTGTCAGTGGGAGGAATAGTGCCCCATCATTGGTATCAGTGGGAGGAATAGTGCCCCATCATTGGTATCAGTGGGAGGAATAGTGCCCCATCATTGGTATCAGTGGGAGGAATAGTGCCCCATCATTGGTGCCAGTGTACAATCCAAACGCACATGGGTGCTGCAGCGACTGTCGGCTTGAACTGAACAGAATCAGCAAAGGAGAATGTCACCAGCACACTGAGGATCACCAGTATGGGTCCAAAAGTTTTAATGAACGATCACATGTGACACATGCCTGCTGAAGGGGTCTTGCGAGACTCCAAAATGTTGCCTTGCTGTAACTATGTGATCGTTCATTAAAACCTGTGGACCCATATTGGTGATCCTCGGTGTGCTGGTGACATTCTCCCTTCCATCATTGGTGCCAGTCAGAGAATAGTGTCTCATAGTTAATATCAGTTGGAGGAATAGTACCCCATCGTTGGTATCAGTGGGAGGAATAGTGCCCCATCATTGGTATCAGTGGGAGGAATAGTGCCCCATCATTGGTGCCAGTGTACAATCCAAACGCACATCTTCCTGCGTTAAAAATAACTGTGTGTATTAATGGGTGCTGCAGCGACTGTCAGCTTGAACCGAACAGAATCAGCAAGGGAGAATGTCACCAGCACACCGAGGATCACCAGTATGGGTCCAAAAGTTTTAATGAACGATCACATGTGACACATGCCTGCTGAAGGGGTCCTGCGAGACTCCAAAATGTTGCCTTGCTGTAACTATGTGATCTTTCATTAAAACTTTTGGACCCATATTGGTGAACCTAGGTGTGCTGGTGACATTTCTCCTTTCCATCATCGGTGCCAGTCGCGGAATAGTGTCCCATCGTTGGTATCAGTTGGAGGAATAGTACCCCATCTTTGGTGTCAGTGGGAGGAATAGTGCCCCATCATTGTTATAAGAGAGAATAATAGTGTCCCATCGTTGGTACCAATGGGAGGAATAGTGCCCCATCATTGGTGCCAGTCGGGGAATAGTTGGAGGAATAGTACCCCATCTTTGGTGTCAGTGAGAGGAATGGTGCCCCATCATTGGCATAAGAGGGAATAATAGTGGCCCATCATTGGTATCAATGGGAGGAAGAGTGCCCCGTCATTGGTGCCAGTCTGGAAACAGTGTCCCATCATTGGTGTCATTTGGAGGAATAGTGCCCCATCATTGTTGTCAGTAGGAGAAATACTGTCCCACCATTAGTGTGTGTGGGAGGTGTTAGGAATATCAATTTAGGGCCCTCTTCTCCATACAACAAACATACAGTTCAATGTACTTTGGGAACAATGCGACACAAATACCTAGATTTGTGATGCAGAATTCAACTTCTTTATTATTGATCAGGCCTTAAGTAATAAATGATAACACTGCGTATTTCAAGCGGTTTCCATAAAGCACCAATCAGAATACAGTAAAGAGATTTCAGTAAACTACTCTATGGCTAGTCATAACAAAAATGCAACAGAGTAGTAACTTCTGCAATTTCCCAGAAAAAAAGTGTGTGCATAGAAAACAGCATTTCAATCCCAAGGGAACATCTTGTATGTAAAATAAACCAGTTATTAGGCACAAAGCAAAAGTGAGTGAACTATTAACGCTTTCAGAAGGAATAGTGCCCCATCATTGGTGTCAGTGGGAGGAATAGTGCCACATCATTGGTATCAGTGGGAGGAATAGTGCCCCATCATTGGTGTCAGTGGGAGGAATAGTGCCCCATCATTGGTATCAGTGGGAGGAATAGTGCCCCATCATTGGTGTCAGTGGGAGGAATAGTGCCCCATCATTGGTATCAGTGGGAGGAATAGTGCCCCATCATTGGTGTCAGTGGGAGGAATAGTGCCCCATCATTGGTATCAGTGGGAGGAATAGTGCCCCATCATTGGTGTCAGTGGGAGGAATAGTGCCCCATCATTGGTATCAGTGGGAGGAATAGTGCCCCATCATTGGTGTCAGTGGGAGGAATAGTGCCCCATCATTGGTATCAGTGGGAGGAATAGTGCCCCATCATTGGTGTCAGTGGGAGGAATAGTGCCCCATCATTGGTGTCAGTGGGAGGAATAGTGCCCCATCATTGGTGTCAGTGGGAGGAATAATGCCCCATCATTGGTATCAGTGGGAGGAATAGTGCCCCATCATTGGTGTCAGTGGGAGGAATAGTGCCCCATCATTGGTGTCAGTGGGAGTAATAGTGCCCCATCATTGGTGTCAGTGGGAGTAATAGTGCCCCATCATTGGTGTCAGTGGGAGTAATAGTGCCCCATCATTGGTGTCAGTGGGAGTAATAGTGCCCCATCATTGGTGTCAGTGGGAGTAATAGTGCCCCATCATTGGTGTCAGTGGGAGTAATAGTGCCCCATCATTGGTATCAGTGGGAGGAATAGTGCCCCATCATTGGTGTCAGTGGGAGGAATAGTGCCCCATCATTGGTGTCAGTGGGAGTAATAGTGCCCCATCATTGATGTCACTGTCATTGGCAGGAAATATATGCCACTGTTGCTGACACTTGCCCATTAATGTCCCAAAGGTCGGATAAAAACAAGCAAAGGACTGCATCCAGGCTTCAGGCTGCAGTTTGGAGACCACTGGACTAAATCTAAAATATGTTAGAGCGTAGGTAAAACATTTAACTTACCAACAACATGATCAGATATTACAAAAAAAGCTACACAGGCCTTCCATATGGCAATGAAAGAAGTCATGAAGGGATGGTCTCCTGGCAGCAAGCAGGTGAGGTCCGGGTAATGGCTCGGTGATTAATGACTGTTGGTGGTCTGCACACTGCAATACAATAGAGAACAAAAATATCATCTGGGTAGGACTTGCCACTTCCTGCTTTTGTGCAAAAAATATTTCTTGTATTCAGTGACCACATTTAGAGGCTTTTTCTTCTGCTATGATTCTTCTTATAGAAAAGAAAGAGCTTTCTTCTTGAGCCCCCAGATCTGCTCTTCATCCCCGAATGGAGTTTCTTGTATTAGTTTTATCATAAAGTAGAAGCCCAGGTGCAGGAATGTTCCATCGTAAAATCCTAAGGGAAATGAAGGAATGAATTCACCTGTCTAAAGTTTAATATATGAATATTACAGTGGAATTAAACTGTATCTGAGCACCACAAACTGAAAACTCTATTTATTCTGCTATATTTATTTATTTCAGGTACTTATATAGCGCCGTCAATTTACGCAGCGCTTTACACATATATTGTACATTCACATCAGTCCCTAACCCTCAAGGGGCGTACAATCTAAGGTCCCTATCTCACATTCATACATACACATACTAGGGACAATTTAGACAGGAACCAATTCACCTACCAGCATGTCTTTGGAGGGTGGGAGGAAACTGGAGTACCTGGAGGAAACCCATGCAGGCACAGGGAGAACATGCAAACTCCAGGCAGGTGGTGCCGTGGTGGGGATTTGAACCAACAACCCTAGTACTGCCAGGCGGAAGTGCTAACCATTTAGCCACTGTGCTGCCCATTTATACATGTTGGACTCCAAAGTTGTGTGACTTTGGAGTTCAACTTTGATGCAACTTTGGACGGGTGCGACTTGGATGTGACTTGTCCCTCTGCAAAGTCAGACTCATTGTTGCACCATTGTTGCATGTAAAACATTCAGGGAGGACTTTCATGCAACTTTTGAGCGTTACTATGACAGTCTATGGCCCTGAAGTTGCATGAAAGTTAGATCTAAATAGTGCATGAACTACTTTGAAGTCACTACAACTTTAAGTCGCACAGATATGAACGGTTATCATTGGAAAACATGGGGTACAACCAGGGGCGGACTGACAACTCATGGGGCCCCCGGACAATAGGGGATCATGGGGCCCCTGTGTCCTTGCTCAAACTCAAAAAAGCCTATGAAAAAGGTATAAGGGGCATCTCAAGGGGCCCCCTACTGACCCCGGGCCCTCGGGCAGTGCCCGAGTTTCTAAATGGTCAGTCCACCCCTGGGTACAACTTGTCATGTAACTTTGATGTCATGAGTGAGAATGGGGTCTAAATTTAGTTTTAGGTTTCATTTACACCTGTGCAACTTGTCATACGACTTTGGACACTAAAGTTGCATAACAAGTCGTACCTCATTTTTTTTCAGTGATAAATGTTACAGTTAAAGTTGCAGCAACTTCAAAGTAGTTCATGCACTACTTTGGTATGACTTTCATGCAACTTGAGTGCCATAGACTGCAATGTAAACCATCAAAAGTTGTCGTATGAAAGTTACATTTGAATGTTATACATGCAACCGTTGTCCATTATCATTAATTTAATGTGGTAGTAAACTCTTATCTTGTACTTTTACCTACAGGTAAGTTTATAATAAAGCTGTAGGTAAAATGAATATCTCCTAACTATGCACTGTTTAGGAGATATTCACACTTGTTAACCTCCCTGGCGGTATTCCCGAGTGTAGCTCGGGGTAAAGTTTCAGCACCACAAGCGGTAACCCCGAGCTACACTCGGGAATACACTGCAGCGTTGCTCCGGGATCTCTTCTTCTCTTACCTTGTCCTGCGCTCCCGTGATGTCCTTCCTGCAGTGTCCCCGGCAATGTCCTCCGGCGGAGTCCGGCATCTGTCTTCTGGGTTCCGCCCCAAAACCAAATTGGTTTGTTTACACAAGGACAATGAGGCTCCATTCACATCTGTGTGTTTCCGAATGCATGGTAATCTGCACAGAAAATGCACACTTTGCCATGCGTTTCAGAAACACGCTTCAAATGAGCATCGTGGTTGTGTTGTCATTTCATGTTAACCCCCCTGGCGGTATTCCCGAGTGTAGCTCGGGGTAAAGTTTTAGCATCAAAAGCGGTAACCCTGAGCTACACTCGGGAATACCCTGCAGGGTTGCTCCGGGATCCCTGTTTCACTTACCTTGTCCTGCGCTCCCGCGATGTCCCTCCTGCAGCGTCCCCGGCCATCTCCTCCGGCCGATGCCGGCATCTGTCTTCTGGGTTCCGTTCCCTGTGAGCTCGGGACGTAAGGGGGACGGAACGGCGGGAAATTTGAAAATCACAAAAAGTGACATTCACTCAATACACTAAAATCACATAGTATAACATTCCTGTATCAAACCATTTCACATACATTTTGTCCGGAGTGCTTTGTCCGGCGCCCTGCCTGCATTTTTACTGTTCTTTCTGCCTGGAAACTTAGAAAAGTCCATGGCGTCCAAAAAGCGTCCCTTTAGGTCAAAAGCGGTTTTAGACCGGCTAGAGAACAGCGATAGTAAATCAGAACCACTTGCAGAATTGAGTGATAATGATTCGTGGGGGAAATTCCTCATCAGACACTGAAAACGATTCTGCGACTTTGCTCAGCGATGTGCGAACTTGGCGCTATATTTCACATTTCAGTGTTTTTGGTTTGATTATATTATTGAGTTAAATTTATTATTATTATTATATCATTATTTTTTATGATTATTTATTAAATTATAATTTATGATTTTGTGTTTCAAATTTCAACATACCCGGGATGTTTACTAGACTCTTGTTCGGACAGATTTCAGTGAGTTATTCCTAAAAATTACAGCCTACCATAAAAAAATACAGATTTCCATGCAAAAAAATGTACCACTTTGAGCACAGAAATATGGATATAATCATACCGCTAGGGAGGTTAAGAGCCTGGGCATGCGTTCTGAAAGAGCTGCATATCCGTGCCGTTCCTTCAGAGCACTGTGTCGTGGCCCAGGACTCCTGCATGCAGCGTTGGAGTGACGTCATCGCGGCTTGACCGGGTAGACGGCCGGAGCTCGTGAACCCAGAAGGAAGACCGAGTGAAGATGGAAGCCTCTACCGCAGTGACTGCTGCTGGAGGCCTTCTTTTTAAGGTACATCCTTCATAATGAGCTAGTATACGATCCATACTAGTACATACTATTATGACATTACCTTGCAGGGAATTATTTTTTTTCCTAAGCTGCGGTTTACTACCACTTTAAGCCAAAGTCATATCCAAGTTGTACCCATCCCAAGTTGCATCAAAGTTGCGTCAAAGTTGGACTCCAAAGTTCTACAACTTTGGAGTCATACAAGTGTGAATTGAACCTTAATATTCAATGCAAACTCACCCATCCATTCATGTCTCCATGTTTTATGTTGTGAAGAAATCAGTTTAAAAAATACCTCCTAGTATTTCTAACTGCAGCCATCATGAGTAAGGGCTAATGATTCATGCAGCATTTACTTCCTGGAATCCATCTGCCCTTAGTTCAGGTGTGCAGGCAGGGAGGTGTTCTTAGCTGAGAAAGCCCCTCCTCCACATGAAGTCTCCTTGGATGTATGATATCATTTTGGCCTAGGCCAGAAACCAGGAAGCAATTGAAGAAATCCAATCATCAAGTCTCTGCTGAATTGCGAGCTGCAGCCTTACATTTCTAAATCTGTTCATGTCTACCTGGGAGATTTGGGTGTTTCTCCCACCTTTTGTGTTGCTATTACAGCTACTCCTGTTACGTTGTCCATAATTTTATATTGTTGCAATGTCCTTAACCTAATATTCAAAGCAAATTTACTCATCTATCCATGTCTCCATTCTTTTTTTTTTTTTTTGAGAAATCATTTTGAAAAACACCCACCTAGCATTTCTAGCCACAGCCATCTAGAGTAAGGACAGATGATTCATGAAGCATTTACTTCCTGGAATCCATCTGCCCTTAGCTCAGGCATGTAGTCAGTAGTGTGCGCTTAGCTGAGAAAGACCGTCCTCCGATGAAGAACCCTGGGATGTATGATGTCATTTTTACCTAGGCCAGAAACCAGAAAGCAATTGAAGAAATGTAGAAAAAAAAACTTTAAACAGGTAAATATAATGGTATTGGTGCCCCTGATGACGTCATTTATGATGAAAAATGTAGGGCGGAGTCACGCACACACACTACCACGCATGTACGATTGGTTGGCAGCCATCTTGGATGGTGCAAAGATCTGATCCTAGTATTTTTGCATGCTGATTTATGTCCTTTATCATGTGAGTGCATATTACTATTTAATACATTTCGTTATTTGAGGATTTTACACTGTGGAGAAATCTTTTTTACATGTCTAGTACCATGAGCTCTGGTCTCATACAACTTGCTTGGAGTGGTTGAAGCCAGGGGGGGACTGACCATTTGAGTACTTGGGCACTGCCCGAGGGCCCAGGGTCAGTAGGAGGCCCCATAGGCTTTTTTGGGTGTGTTTTGAGTGTGGGCAAGGACACAGGGGCCCCATGATCCCCAATTGCCCGGGGGCCCCATGAGTTGTCAGTCCGCCCCTGGTTGAAGCCATCATATATAGGGAGCGGCTTAGGAGGATTACCAATCTTTCTTTTGGGTGGTCCAGAGGATGATTCCTTCTGTCCATTTCCCCCCGATGTCATGAAATAAAAACGTGATTGACCACTCTTGATAGTGGTCACATATTTTCCGGTAAGCCTTGCATGCAAGTGATTGATGTCACATTGGTTATCCTCGGAAGTTTTCATATCTCATCACAGCGTTCGGGGACTGTTCTGCTTTGATTTCATTATTTCACTTTTCACTCATTTTTAATTACTTTTGAATATTATTTCTATATATTTTGCTTGAAATGTTTGAGCGCTGCACTTTATTTGTACACTAAAGTAAATATAATATTCCTTCTTATCTATTTACTAATGCTAGCAGCATACAGATGAAAAATGAAGAATAACCTCTCCGTAGGTATTTCAATCATTTGTTTTCAAATGCAAGGTATTTTAATGTATGTGTCCAGACATTATCCATATTTATCCCCAAACCTCCCTTCTATTGCTCCCTGGACATTATCACTGGTCTGGTAAAATTCTTGCAGGGGCAGCTGCTGGGGGCTCAGTTCCTATTGATGCAGGAGCTCTCTAGTCCAGCAGGAAGAGCTGACAACGCTGGTCAGAATTTCAGGTAAGCAAAGGCGCTGTGTTGTCAGAGGGAGTTAGGAGCTAACTGGATTTCTATCAATTTAATGGTGTTGATTTACTAAGACCGGAAAATGCAAAATTTGGTGCAGATCTGCAAAGAAACCAATCAGCTTCAAGTTTTTTTTGTCAAAGCCTAAAGTGGTATCTAAGGCTTGTCATACTTACCTGCTCTGTGTAATGGTTTGGTACAGAGCAGCCTCAATGCTCCTCTTGGGTTCCCCTGGCCCCTCCTTCCTGCCAAGTGCCCCCACAGCAAGCAGCTTACTATGGGGGCACCCGAGCAGGCATGCTCCCAAGTGGCTGCTCTGCATGTCCATTCACACACAGAGCCATGGCTCAGTCCCGCCCCCTCTCTCTCCTCATTGGCTGAGCCAATGAAGAAGGAGAGTCACCAGAGAGCCAAGGCTCCCATGCACATCGCTGGATCATGATGGGGCTCAGGTAAGTATTTTTTAATTTCTTTTTTTTGAAAAGTTGCAGCTTACAGGCATATGAATAGGCAACACATAATAAAAAGAACAGAGGGTATCTCACAGTGAAATCAGATACAAAAGTTCATGGTGGACAAAGTATATATAGTAATGCAAAAAAACTGCAATTTGCAAAGTTGTCAGTAAATCACACAAAGTAGCCTTCAGAGAAACCCTCAAAACACACTCATGGGCTATAGAAAATGCAACCAAATAAAATAAATAGTAATGGGTTGCCCAAGACATCCCTAAGGCCAATATGACCCAGGGAGGGGATAAAAAACTAATAGTAAAGAGAGTCCAATAACTGCATGACATAGCAGTCCAAGGCTGGGCCAGGTGTACAGGGTAATGGGAAAGAAAAAGGGAGAAAAGAGGGAAAAAAAGGGGGGGGTAAAGAAGGATGGGAAGAAAAAGGAGTCCATGTGGGTCAACTGAGGGGCACACGCCGAAGAAGTGGGGCACAGATAAGGAGTAGCTTACAAAGAAAGGAAACTATAAGTGAGAAGGAAGTAAGGTCTCTTGCCTGGCGCATGTGAATCAAAGTTCCAGGAGATCAGCCATCTTGCGAAACCTCCTGCAGATAGGTATCAGTATATACAAAATACTGCCAGGGCCTCCAAGTGTCACAGAAGATCTACTCCCTATCATATAGGGTTGCCATGAGGTCTTCCATGTCTCTGAGTTCATTTACTTTTGAAAACCAAAGGGACTTCGAAGGCGGGTTCACAGGCCTCCAGCACAGGGAGCATGCATGCCTTAGCTGCGTTTCGAAGCTGAATTATGCAAGAGGCCTTATACTTCTTAATAGGGTGCTCCAATAGATGCAGTAGGCATGCCCTCTAAACTGGTCAGGTGTTTAACGGTACTGATCACCTCTCACCAAAATGGTCTGATTTTGAGGCTATCCCAGAAGATTTGTAACATTGTGCCTCCTTCAGCACCACATCACCAACAAGTGCTGGGGACTTGGGGAAAGAGATGATGCAGAGTGGTTGGCACCCTGTACCACCTGGATAAAATCTTGTAGCAGGTCTCTTGGACCTTGGTCGCAATGGAGGACTTCTGTAAAGGATTTTCTCCTTCTGTGCACCAGTGAACTGGGTGCCGAGGTCAGATTCCCATTTGGAAAGGAAAGCAGGGACAAATTCGGGAGGCATAGATAATTGAGAGGCAGTGACAAATTGGTTTCCTCCTGTGATGGATGCTCTCTAGCTCCGTAAACCAATGGTAAATACCAGGAGATTGGGAGCATTGTTGTAAAAAAGTGATGGAGCTAAAGATCACTCCAGAAATCCAGAGGAGGGTCAGTAATGGTCACACAGGAGGCGGAAGAGAGCTGGCCATCAGAACCCAGGAAATCGCAAAGATGGAGATGACCACTAAAAATCAGTCGATGGAATTGGGGGTTCTGAAGGCCCGGTTCAAATTCTGGTTGAGACCATAGGAGAATGCAATGGGGAAACAAAAGAGTTTTGAAAAGTGTCTCTGGCAACTATCAATGTGATGCCAAGGGTGGGACAGTCAGTGAACACTCTCGGCAACGGAGAGGTAATCCAGGGATAGTTCTTCACTGTGCCATTGTAGTCTTCCAACTCCATAGCCACCCAATGTTTCGCCTCAGTTTGACAGTGCCAATCAACCAGCCTGGTTAGATGAACCGCCCTATAGTAGGCCTGTACATCTGGGAGGCCAACCCCACTTTGACATTTTGAGAGGTGATGAAGCTGAAGCTTAAAGGGACCATACAAATGCTTGAAACAGGGAGCTCACCTGTTTGAAAAACACTAAGGAAGGCGGATGGAGAGGGCCTGTAACAGATAAAACACCCTGGTCAGCACGGTCACCTTGAGACCGTTGCAACATCCAAACCGGGTTAAAGTGAGTGGGTTAGCGGATTTGGCAGCCAAGATTAGGTTCACCACTCAAATTTAGTTGTATCGGGGCTCACGAGCGCTCAGGTAAGTATTAAGGGGGCTGGGGGGGGGGGATCCTGCACACAGAAGGTTTTTTACGCATGAAGGTAAAAAGGCTTGAGCCTTTAGAACCACTTTAACCACTTCAAGTCCGGACACTTTCACCCCCTTCCTGTCCAGGCCAATTTTCAGCTTTCAGCTCTATCACACTTTGAATGACAATTGCGCGGTCATGCAACACTGTACCCATATGAATTTTTTAGAATTTTTTTGAGACAGATAAAGCTTTATTTTGGTGGTATTTTTTTTTTGCTATATAAATGAAAAAGTCCAAAATTTTTGAAAAAAAGTGTTTTTCTTATAAAATTCTGCAAATAAATATTATTTCATCATAAATCTTGACCAAAAATGTATTTAGTTATCTTATTAGTAAAAAAAAAAAAAAAATACCCTAAATTAGTTTATAACTAAAAATTATAATTTTTAAAACATTTTTTTAAAATTTTTATTTTATTTTTTTATATTATTATTTAGGTTTTTTTTGTTTTTTTTATTTATATACTGTCACCCTAGCAGTACAGTGTCACATGGTGACACTGTACTTCTTGTGTGGGGTGATGAACATTTTTTTTTTTTACACTGATTGCTTTTACACCCATAAAGGCTGTAAAAGCAATAATTTCTCCTTCTCTCTGGCTGCATTGTTGCAGCCATTGAGAAAAACTGTGTGAACTGTGATTGGTCACAGCTTGTCACATGGTACAAGGCTGTTAAAAGCCTTGTACCATGTGACCTCTGTGATCATTCACAGATTTCACACGTAGTAAGCAATGATGTCAGAAGTGACATCTTGCTTACTACTCTGCATGTGATCACTGATTGGACAATCAGTGATCACATGATCGGGACCTCGCACAGAGGTCCCATACGACGGTCGGTGTTCCACTGTGTCCGAGGGACACAGCAGGCACCGGATTGCGGTGCTGCATGCTCCCAGGTAGCGCGCACAAGCAGGGGGTGGGGAGGCCGTTTATAAACAGCCACCCACCCCTGCACTGCTCCCGTCCGGCCGTTTGTATACAATGGCCAGACGGGAAGTGGTTGATTAAACAACTGAAGTTAGAAACTGATTGGCTACCATGTAGCCAGATTTTGCAGTCTCCAGTTTTTGTAAATCTACCCCAATACCTACCTCCACTTTTGTTGATAATACAACAATCCCCTCTGGGTGATCCGTGTACACTGTCTGTATCCATTTAGAAGCATTTAACCCTCTAGGGAGTATCTCATCTAATTTCTATTTCAGTGGGTTCTTATAATCGTACTTGTATCTTCTTGCAAACTTCTGAGGAAATCAGTGAGCCAATCACACAAGCAGAAAATGACATTTCTAGGCAGGGGCGGACTGACAACTCATGGGGCCCCCGGGCAATAGGGGATCATGGGGCCCCTGTGTCCTTGCCCGAACTCAAAAAAGCCTATGAAAAAGGTACCAGGGGTATCTCATGGGGCCCCCTACTGACCCCAGGCCCTCGGGCAGTGCCCAAGTTTCCAAATGGTCAGTCCGCCCCTGTTTCTAGGGAGCGGTCTGCAAACACTGTACAGAATGCCTCCAGGCCGCCGTATTGCATTGATTTTTTTAAAAATGACAGCAGCTACAGATCACATTTTATTATATTTTTAAAGAAAGCGGAGTTCTCCTTTTAGCAGGCATTTTTCTGTACTTGCAGCATTTTTTTAAATGGATAGAACATAAAGGAATGTGCATGTATTGCATAGATGTACTGAATGTTTTTGTTTTTTTTGCCCTGATAGTCATGTTTAAGTTAAACTAAATGTCTTTGTGTCAGTTTCATTTCAGTTTACTCTGGTTGCATAAAGCAGAAGGAGAATTGGCTTTTCTTACCTCTGGACCAAAACGACATGTGTTTACCAAACGTTTAACTCTGTAGGTCTCTTCTGCAATTATTGCTTCCTACCTGCCTGCTACCAAGTTTTGTCAGATTGCACACTGAATTGCACATGCTCAACACAGTGTGCATTCTTAGCGTACTTCAGGTGCTGCAGTGAATTAACACGCAGGAGTTACGCCATATTGGGTTGGACTGTAGGCAGGTGACGTTAGTCTTCCCACCTGATGGTGGCTCTGCGCCATTTCCCAGATAGCAAGGATAACTTGCCAAAATATTGTGGCAGTGTTCAATTGTAAGTCTTGTTAACCTCCTTAGCGGTTTTCCTGAGTGTAGCTCGGGGTAAAATTTCAGTACCAAGAGCGGTAACCCCGAGCTACACTCGGGCTTACCATGCGGCGTTGCTCAGGGAGTCCCTGCAGCACTTACCTTGTCCTTCGCTCCCGCGATGTGTCCCCTGCAGCGTCCCTGGCCATCTCCTCCGGCCGATGCCGGCATCCGGCTTCTGTGTTCCGGTGCCTGTGACGTTGGGACGTACGGGCGCCGGAACCGGTGGCAAATTTTAAATTTTTCAAAAATGTCATTTTTTAAAAAATTATTATTATATAATAAAACATTGCTGTTTGAATGCATTTCACGTATATTTTGTCCCTACTGCTTTGTCCGCTACTGCTTAGACACTGAAAACGATTTTGTGACTTTGCTCAGCGATGTGCGAATTTGCCTCTGTATTTCAAATTTCAGTGTTTTTGGTTTGATTATAGTATTGAATTAAATTTATTATTATTATATTATTATTTTTTATGATTATTAATTAAATTATAATTTATGATTTCGTGTTTCAAATTTTATCATACCCGGGATGTTTACTAGACTCTTGTTCGGACAGATTTCAGTGAGTTATTCCTAAAAATTACAGCCTACAATAAAAAACTACATATTTCCATGCAAAAAAATGGTACCGCTTTCAGCACCAAAAATTGGAAATAATCATACCGCCGAGGAGGTTAACTTGCTGCACATTTTCACTGGCAAGCTATACACTTGCAGAGCACTTGAAGCACAAGTTCTAGTTGACACTTTTCCAATTTGTAGCAAATTTGCATGGCAAGTCTCTAGCAAGACCAAAGTTGCAGTGGTGAGTCTACAGCAAGAGCTCTGCAACTCTACAGCATGAAAATTCAGCTGCAGTGGCCCCTGTGGTTGGATGACTATTGCACAACATAACTGAACCAGGACTTGCTGCAGACTTGCAGAATGTTTGCAAAAAAGGTTGATGTGGAGTCATGCAATGCGGACTTGCTGCAATTGTGCAACAAACTTAGGAAACCTGGCAAGTCTAGAAATAGCTTAGCAAGTCATTTTCAGACTTGCGGCTCAATTGCTTGCTATCTGGGTTGTTGTATGAGAAGAGGAGATATTGTACGGGAATTGGTCCCTTAGAGATTCTCTCCAGTCCCTTGAGAGGAGAAGTTTATCACCAACCATGTTGGGTGAGGAAACCTTTTAAATAAGGGAACTCGCGTCATTTTGGTGCACTTTTGGGGAGTGGTGGGACAGGGAAAGGAACCTGCTTGTGAGGGACAGTGTTTAGCGTAGGGAAGTGTTGCAGTCGAGTAGGGAAAGCTCAGGGAAGGCTTCCTCTGCATTATTTCCCCTCCGTTGGCTGGTCCGGTATTGTGGAGCTAGTACAGTTTGCTGAAATTACTCCTACGGTATTCTGCCAAAAAACACTACTTCCTGGAACTGAAGCCATCATCAGCTGAGACTGAATATTCAATGATTTGTTGTACAAAGAATCCTGCTCAGGATTTACATAAAATACCTCAGTGCATTACATTCTGTGTGTGTTTCCTCCCAAACAATGTACCTAACTTAGGCCCCACCTAAAGGACAATCAAGATGGTTGAAGACAGTATAATCAGAAGAAAAGTGGACAAAGGTTTCAGTGGCAACCAAGTTGGGGTTGATTTACTAAAACTGGAGCGTGCAAAATATGGTTCAGCTGTGCATTGTAGCCAATCAGCTTCTAAGTTCAGCTTGTTCAATTAAACTTTGACAAAAAAATCTGGAAGCTGATTTTTAGGCAGATCTGAACCAGATTTTGCAGTGTCCAATTTTTGTAAATCAACCCAATTGCATTGCTAGAACGAAGGTAACTGCACTTTTAATAGACACATACTTTTCAGCCTTTGTAATTTCTGAACACAGATGGCTTGCTTTTGCTCTACCCCATACTATGTATAATGCTGGTGACCTCTTTTATGTATAGCATAAGGTTTCAAATTTAAAGAGCAAGTCGAAATTGAGGAAGACCAGCTCTCATAAGGCCCAATTCACAAAGTCTTAGGCTTAGTTCACACTAGCTTTCAAAGCAGGTGTTTGAGGGGCGTTTTTAACGCCACTCAGATGCCTATGGAAATGATACTATGGACAGCACACAGTGCTGTTCATATTATTAGCAAAACATGAAGTGTGAGCATCTCCTCGCCTTTCAACGCCTCCCATTCAAGTCTATGGTGATGCTCCTTAAACGCCTGGAAGGTATTTGTGGGGCGTTTGTGAGCCGTTTGCGGGGCGTTAATACCATTAGAGTTTATTATAGGTGTTTGTAGTGCAGTTTTAATGCTTGTAAAATGCCTATAAAACACCTCAACACTGCGCATAGGGCGTTTGGGGAGCGTTTTTAATGCGTGTAGAATGCCCATACTAAAGCTCATTAATGCCTGTCGAAAGCTATAGGGGCGTTTTTGAAGAGTTAGAAATTTAGTCAAGTGTGAACAAGCCCATAAAGCGGAAAAAAAACTGTCCAATTACTCACTCTCCAATGAGGTGTGTTCAACATCATCTCCTCGGCTTCTTCTGAATGCAGTGCCTTCAGCCGACTTGATTGCTCAGCGCAGGATGATGTAGTTCTGGTGCATCTGCAGGAGTTCATTCATCCTGGCCCACGGGCACCATGCTGAGAATGTACCCTAAGCTGCACATATGTACATTTTAAAGAAGACTGCAAGCAGGCTGGTAAAAAGCATGTCTCTTCTACAATAAAGATCCAGCCTGTAGGCAATGTTTTTTTTTTACATAGGTTTAGCTCCGCCTTATCACCATGTAGGCAGCTTGCCTGCCGTACTGTATGTTTAGTTAGTTATTTGGCTGCCCAGGTGAGAGGGAAGGAGTTAATAATTCTTGCTGCCTTTCCTGACCATGTTCGCAGGCTTTTTCTGGGGTCCGGCCTCCCCTCCTTTGTGATATAAAAGGAAAGAGGTTCGGGTCCCAGGGTCGAAAGCAAGCAAGAGAATGGGAACTTTGCAGAAGCTTGCTGAAAGCCGTGTTCCATTGCTGAAACACCGACTCATCGAGATTTCCAGTGACCATAGACACTACTATTCAAGTTCTTCCAGTTATGGACTACACCCAAAAGGACTTTGCCTCTGCAGGTATGCTGGGGCAGCTGCAATTTAAGATAGATGGGGAAAGGACATTTATTCTGGTTGTACATGCTGTGTTGAACTGCCAACAGCCTGGTCTGAAGTTCTTCAAAGGGGTGCATGTTGGGCAGGGGCGGACTGACCATTTGGAAACTCGGGCCCTGCCCGAGGGCCCGGGGACAGTAGGGGGCCCCATGAGATGCCCCTGGTACCTTTTTCATAGGCTTCTTTGAGTTTGGGCAAGGACACAGGGGCCCCATGATCTCCTATTGCCCTGGGGCCCCATGAGTTGTCAGTCCGCCGGGTTTTGGCTTATTCCTAAAGAACCTGGGTCTTTAATAGCATGATGGGATACAAGTAACACTACTACAAAAAAGTTAACTTACAAAGCTAAAAAGAGGAGGTAGTTGCCATAGGTAGCCTAGAGGAAGAACAAGCTGCAAGCAACCAGTTGTTTGGTGTAGTACCTTAGTAATATACCTATACCTATATAGGTAGTACCTATAATAGCAAGGGGGTCAGTGCTCTGACTCCCTCCCTAGCTGTCCATGTCCTTTGATCACTGGGAGTGGGCTAGTGTTACGGAGATCTAAGGACTGATCACTAGGCACAGGAAGGAAAGAGTTATCTTAGGACACGTATGAGACCCGCTCAGCTATGTGTCCAGCGAGGTTTCATTCTGTTACTGGGAGTGAGGTAATGGAAGTACGCTGGATTGGTGGAGTGGGCAAGGGCTCTGCATGTCCCTCTTTATGCAAGATCTACATCCGTCGCAGTGTGTAGTGACATGGAAGGAACATCTTACAGGGAAGCTCTGTACATTATTGCTGCCTACAAGTGGCTCATCTCTGAGTCGGGGACTGCTGTATTTCTTGAGTTTTTACATGACCATAGCCTCCGCCTGTTTTCGGGCATTGGTGAGCACTCCTTTTGGCAAGGCATTACCCTACGTGCACGGGCGCAGTAGACCTTGTCCACAATCAGACAAAGAATATTTATTTTTAGCCATGTGACTAACTTCCAAATGTATTGGCTCTAACATGAAAATAGTTGTCATCATAGATTGTAAGCTCCGAGGAGCAGGGCCCTCCTATCCCTCTTGTAGTGAACTGTATTGTTGCTGTATTGTAAAGCACTGAGCAAACTGTTGCCGCTATATAAATCCTGTATAATAATAATTTTTTGATCATAAGGACCCTTATCCTGGTGTGTTAGCGTCATGAATTAAGCGTATAGTTTGTGGCTAGTACTCAATAGGCCTAATTTGCAAAGTTAATGTACCAGGACAAACTGATAAGGAAAATAGTGTAGCGCTGTGTATACTGTGATAATGGTGAAAATCAATAAATGATGTGAATAAAAGTAACTTGGTTCAATTATTGGTGTGACACTGTGTATGAATAATAAAAAAAAATAGGAATAAAAACAACTTAATTCAAATATTTATGAAGTATGGTGTGTACCATGATTCAAACAAATAGAGAAAAAAATGTGAATGCATAAATGTAACTGGATGGACTCGGATCTGCTACAGGATCCGGGCTCATCACCTGCAGCAGGAGGGCGGGAGCGCCCATGTGCTTGGAGGTCTAGGCCTCCGGAGCGGTTTAGCCCAGGCCCCCCCCCTCCCAGAGCTCAGCGCCACCTTGGGAGCTCCGCTCGGGACCCTCCGGCCCCGCTGGCAGGGCGCTCCCTTGCCTCTGCTAGCGGGGAAGCCGGGAGGAATCCCCGCCATCGGCGGGCGGGGTCTCGCGTGGAGGAAGCCCCTCCCCCTCGCCCACGTGGCGCAGAGGAAGACGGATCATCGGCTCCTCCACTGACGAGGTGCCGGTCAGGGAGGGAGCCCTGCGTGGGATGCGCACAGCTGCGGCTGCCGGGCTGTCTCCTGCTGCGGGCCCCCTGAGAAGTCTGGAGCTCCGGCTCCACAGAGGCAGCAGCGTGGGATCGGCACTGGGCGGAGTGCAGCTGGGAGTTCTGCAGCTGCTGGGCTGTCTCCTGCTGCGGCCAGTGGGCCCCCTGGAAAGTCTGGTGCTCTGGCTCCACAGAGGCATCAGCAGAGGATTGGAGCTGGGCGGAGTGCAGCTGGGAGTGCTGCAGGTCGGAGCCCAGGGACAGCGGTGAGCGTGGCTGGTGCCGGGAGGCGGAGTCGTTAGCGGCACAGACCTGCAGGACCCGTGGCTCCTGGGACTGGGAGGCCATCCGGACATCGTGAGGAAGAAGAGAGGTCGGAGGGCGAGCTGTCGGAACCCGATGCGGGGGCGACGGCTGGCCGCTCTGCAATGGTGGATTGTGGGCACACGGCTGATGGGGCATCTCCTGGGCAGCCTGGTGAGTTACCTGTTCTGGGGTCTGTCTCTTTTTCTTTTGTGCTAAGTGACCTGTTGGGGGGTGGTCGGGCCGCTACTGTGGGCGCGGCCTCTGCGGCGTGCAATGTCGGCGTTCCCCCGTCGGGTATGGGTGGGGGTCTCGGTGATGTGATTTTCGGTCTGTGGGACCAGTTGCGGCGTCTTGAGTGGGGCGGTGGTGGGGCCCCTGGGCCTGCTTCTGCGTGGCTCCCGCCGGATGGTGGGGAAGGTTTCGGGGTTCTATTACAGGACAGCGGGGCCGTGCGGCGCCCGGGGGTCTCTTCTCTTCCTGGGTCTGGGATAGGGGTTGTTCCGGCAGAGACAGGTGACCGGGGTTCTGCGGCCACCTCCGCGGTTTTGACTGAGGATTCGAGGGTGTCCGGGCCTGACGGCTTGGCGGACTCGGCCAAGTGCGAAGTGTACGTGTGTTTTGAGGGCCCTTTGGGTGCGCACTTACGGTCGGATGTACGGGAGAAGATTTGGCGAGGGGAGTACGTGGATATATTCACGCTCTTGCCTTTGGAGCGTTTTCCTTTCGATGGGTCCCGGGTTGACGAGAGTAGGCGGGAGGAAGCGGAGAAACGGCGTTTTTGTTTTATTTCGCGTACCTTTGCAAATTGGTTGCAGGCGTTCGCGATCATGGCCAGTGTTATTGAGGAGAAGGCTCCTGAACATTGCTCGGCACTGTTCTGTTACCTTGATGCCATTAGTGAGGCTCACAGGGTTTACGGGGGTACTGCGTGGCTCTGGTACGAGGAGCAGTTTAGGCAGCGGAGGGTGGTTCGCCCGTCGTTGCGTTGGGATCATAAGGACATTGGCCTTTCGATGAGACTCATGACGCCGGCAAGGGCCCCTGGTTCGTTTTTTCAGAGCGGGGCCGGTGGTTCGTTCTCCCCGGGACAATCTGCCTCCAGGCGTAGGGGGTTCTGCTGGCAGTTACAGGAGGGGAAGTGTCGATTTGGAGGGTCCTGCCGTTTTAAGCACGAATGTTCCGTGTGTGGTGGCTCCCATCCGTTGTCGCGCTGTTTCCAGCGGGGTCGAGGCCTTCCCGGAGAGCATGCGGGTAAGAGGGAGGACTCCGGTGCGGGTGGAAAGGATGGGGCCTTTCTTAAAAAGGTATCCTGATCGGGCAGCTGCAGCGCTGCTGGCGGCAGAGTTTTCGGAGGGTTTCCGCATCCCGTGTACTTTGACTTTGATTCCTCCCTTAGCTCGGAATTTACGGTCAGCCTTGCGGCATGCAGAGGTGGTTTCGGCTAAGTTGCGTAAGGAAGTGGGGTTAGGACGGATGGGGGGTCCGTTTGCTTGTGCTCCATTTTCGGATTTGGTTGTTTCTCCCTTGGGGGTTGTGCCCAAGAAGGAGCCGCGTGCGTTTAGGTTAATTCACCACCTGTCCTTCCTGAAGTGGGGGTCGGTGAACGATGCTCTTGATCCGGAGTCGTGTTCGGTGTCTTATACGTCTTTTGATGCGCCAGTTTTCTGGGTTCGTCGGTATGGGCGCGGTGCGCCCATGGCGAAATCAGATATTGAGTTGGCGTTTCGGCTGTTGCCGGTTCATCCGGACAGTTTTCGTTTTTTGGGTTGTCATTGGCAGGGCTCCTTTTACGTTGATAAGTGCCTACCCATGGGGTGTTCTATATCTTGCGCTTTGTTCGAGAAGTTTAGTTCATTCATGGAGTGGGTGGTGCGGGATGTCTCAGGGGTGAATTCGATCATCCACTATTTGGATGATTTTCTTTGCGTGGATCTGCCAGATTCCAGAGTATGCGCAGTTTTGCTGGCCACTTTGCAACACGTTGCTGAACGTTTCGGGATTCCTCTGGCAGTGGATAAGACTGAGGGCCCGGCTTCGGTGATGACTTTCTTGGGCATCGTTTTGGATTCCGGCGCGATGGAGTGCCGCTTGCCTGAGGATAAGCTGTTGGCCCTACAAGGGGAAATCCGTGGGGTGCTGGGCAAGCAAAAAATTCAGCTGCGGGCCTTGCAGTCGTTGTTGGGCAAACTTAACTTCGCTTGTCGACATCTGCCCATGGGTCGGGTGTTCTGCCGCCGGTTGGCGGCGGCGGGGATTACCTCCCCTTTACATTTTATTCAGTTGACTCGGGATCATCGGGAGGACTTGCATTTGTGGCACACCTTTTTGGATTAGTTTAATGGGCGGGCTCTCTGGATGTCTGGCCCTGTTAGCAATTTTGACTTGGAATTGTTCACAGATGCAGCGGCTTCAGCGGGATATGGGGCTTTTTTCCAGGGTCGGTGGAGTGCGGCCTAGTGGCCTGCTTCCTGGCGGGAGGCGGGGCTTCTTCGTAACTTGGTGCTGTTGGAATTTTTTCAGTTGGTGTTGGCGGTTGAGGTTTGGGGAGTGAATTTTCGGAATCAAAAGGCTCGTTTTCACTGTGACAATTTGGGGGTGGTTCAGGTCATCAATCGGGTCTCGGCTTCCTCCCGGCCGGTGGTGGACTTGCTTCGCCATTTAGTGTTGCATTGCCTGCAGCTGAATGTTTTTCTCCATGCTGTGCATCTCCCTTGGCTGACGCTTTGTCTCATTTTCAGTGGGACAAATTCCGAGAGTTGGCGCCGGTGGCATAGCAACGCGGGGTTCCTTGTCCCGAATTGCTGTGGGAGATTGCCCTGGGGTCGTTGCAGGCTGGATCCGGTGTTCGGTGAGTGAGGCGACTTGGGGTCTAGGGTCTGGCGGGAATGGCTGGATCTGCTACAACGGGTCGATATTGATCCCTGGGGGGCCGGAGGTGGTTTTGGCAGTATTGTACTTTGTGACGTGGAATTTTGAGCAATGGGTGTCGGCTGCTGCGGTGGATCACCGTCTGGCGGGTTTGGCTTTCTTTTTTAAGTTGCAAGGGTGTCGGGATTTCACGAAGGATGTTTGGGTTCGACAGGCTCTCCGGGGTTACCGGAGGGCTCATCGCTGTAAGGATTCTTGTCGTCCGGTGTCCTTTGAGTTGTTGGGGTCTTTGTTTGTGCATCTGCGGACGGTGTGTTCTTCGGACTTTGAGGTGGGCTTATTTCGGGCTGCCTTTGCGGTGGCCTTCTTTGGGGCATTGCGTATTGGGGAGCTCGTTAGTCTGTCCAAATCGGTTCTTGGGGGGTTGTTGGTGGACGAGGTCGCGTGCTCCGGTGACTGGGTGGAGGTGCTGGTCCGTCGGTCCAAGACGGACCAATTGGAACGTGGTGCGCGGGTGCGTTATTTCGCTCTTCCGGCATCACTGGTGTGCCCGGTGCGGGCGGTTCGGGAGTTTTTGTCCTGTCGTCCAGTGGGGCAGGGGTCCTTTTTCCGGCACGCTGATGGGTCCCCGTTAACGCGCTTTCAATTTGTGTCAGTTTTTCAACGGTGTTTGACAGCTGCTGGTTTGGATGCATCTTTGTATGCTTCGCATTCGTTTCGGATGGGGGCTGCTACGGAAGCTGCCAGGTGGGGGTTGTCTGATGAGGTGGTAAAACGCATTGGTAGGTGGGATTCCCAGAGATTTCGCCTGTACGTTCGTCCGCATCTGTTGAGGGAATAGTGGGAGGCCTGGTCTGTTGGTCCCTGGGTTTTGGGGGGTAGTTCGGTCCTGTCTCTGTGATCTATTGTTCTGGTTGTATTGCTTTTCCTTTCTTTCAGATGGAGCGTTGTGCCTGGTATGGATCCTGGGTCACTCTTATGTGTTTTGGGGGGCCCGGCGGGCTGATATGCGGCCCAATGGCCGACAGCTGGGGTTAGCTAGACAGGAGGCCTGTGTCCGCTGGATAGGTGTGCCGGGCATGTTGTGGGGTCGTGTAGTGCCCGAGGTGCAGCGTTTTGCTAGGCTTGATAGGCCACCGGATGTTCTTGTGCTTCATGCTGGTGGGAATGATTTAGGGGTTAGGTCCATGCGGGAGCTGGTGCCGATGTCAAGCTGGATTTTCTTCAGTTGCGAAGGGATTATCCGGGGATTGTGGTGGTGTGGTCCGACATTGTCGCCCGCACCTCTTGGCGTTGGGCGCGGTCGGTGGAGCGGCTCAACAAGGCTCGGATCAAGGTCAACAAGGAGGTGGGGCGTTTCTTTAGTCACAATGGGGGGTTGGTGGTCCGGCACTTGGAGTTCGAGGTGGATACTTGGCGGTATCTTCGGAGTGATGGGGTGCATTTGAACGCGGTTGGGACGGATTTATGGTCCCTGGAGCTGCAGGATGGCATACAGCGGGCTGTTCGTTTGTGGCGTGGCACGCATGGGTAAGGGCTTACCCAGCATGCTGTGGCGGTTGTTGGTCTTTGGAGGCGGTTCTTATCTTGGAAGGTAAAAACAATGGTGTGGGACCCATCGGTGGTATGGGATGCCCGGGGACATTCCCAGTTAACCAAGGTTTAACTGGAAGGTGGTGGTGCTGCACTGCGGACGGTATGGTTGTCTCCGAGCTAGTTGGTTGCGGCTGGAAGCCTAGTGTATATGGTTGTCCGCAGGTGCATTTCGGATTGTTTAGGGGTGCCTTCAAAGACCAACAACAATTCTTTGGGTTTCTGTTATAAGGAATGGTTGGTGTATTTAAATTTGTGTTGTTAATAAAAGGCCATGTTGGCCATTTACTCCAAAATTGGTGTCATGTTTTTTGTAAGTATAATTGGTTAAGGGGAAAGGGGGGTTTGTACGGAACGGTCATGGTGGTAATGGGGAGCAGACAAGCCTATCTCTGGTGCAATAGTCATGAAAAGTGCTAGATTTGAAATCTTCAACCATATATAATTTACGTGCTAAAGCTTTTGCCAATCTATCCGTCACCATCTGGCATGCGCGCGCACGTCAAATATTTGACCCTCATAGA
Source organism: Staurois parvus (assembly GCF_062004578.1). Taxonomy (NCBI): domain Eukaryota; kingdom Metazoa; phylum Chordata; class Amphibia; order Anura; family Ranidae; genus Staurois; species Staurois parvus. Next base: position 3,815,855 of record NW_028318370.1, on the reverse strand, counting down.
GCATAATGTATCACCGGGTGACCCCAGACAGGATGGATCTCTCCCTCTGGCTGGACACAGGGTCAGCTTACACCGTAATCAATCACTAATGAATGATTCAATCATTCTTATTTTTTATTAATTACAGTTATTTGCTACTAGAAGCCAGTGAGGATTCACAGTTCATGTCGTCATTGAAAAAAAAAAGGAAAAAATCCTTATCCCTGTGTTAATGCTTTTTGCATTGACCCGAAACAGGGTCACCTCCCCAGCAACCAAATATGTTACAAAAAAGTACATTTGGTAATAAGGACAGTACTACCTTATGGGAGATGTATTTGATAAAATCCAGGGGAGCTGCTCTGTAACAACTGCTCATATAAAATCATATGTAGCAAATATCTATAAAATATACCAAGCAAGAAAAATGTAGCATGATCAGATCCAGAGTAAATATAAATTGCAGGTTATCCACTGGAGTAGAGTTAAATAGATCATCTTTTAAATCAACCTTTGACCAACCAAAGTCCAAGTGATCAGTGAAAATACGCAAGGTAAGACTTCTCTCTCTGTCTCTAAGAGAACTCAGAGCCAGCCTCCCCTCTGACATCTGAAAGGTAAGTATGATTTTCTGTTCAGCTTATGCAGAGAGGGGATAAAATTTTTTGTGTACTTTTGCACATTGAGCAATTATAATTTGCAGGTCATTAAACTTATGTGGAGTGTATTGTTATTGCATAATAAGAGCATTAAAAACCAAAGAGCTATCAAATACAGCAACGCTATAATGCACAATGCAAAGATTTTTGGAAATGTAAAATATTCATATTTATTGTATTTTTCCTGAAAGCCTATTTATATATTTATTATTACTTTTTTTTTTATATTTCTAACTGGTAAAATAACCAGTTTCATCAGGTCAGGTTTACTCTGCAGAATCCATGCGCTCAGTACAATAATAAAGTTGCAGCCCATTAAAAAATAATCGTGAGGACCTGTCACCTTTTTTCAGTTGTTGCACCCAAGAGTTCCATACTGCTGTCTTCAGTGGTAAAGTTCATACTGGTGCACTTCCGTTTGATGACTTTTGAAAACATTTAGCTTGCCCCGTTATAAAACTATACTATCCCACCACATATTGGAGATGCATTATAACATGCAAGTAAACGCATGTACCCATAAACCTTGAATGCAGGGGCGGACTGACCATTTGGAAACTCGGGCTCTGCCCGAGGGCCCGGGGTCAGTAAGGGGCCCCATGGGATGCCCCTGGTACCTTTTTCATAGTCTTTTTTAAGTTTGGGCAAGGACACAGGGGCCCCATGATCCCCTATTGCCCGGGAGCCCCATGAGTTGTCAGTCCACCCCTGCTTGAATGCTTTTTAATGTATGTAAAAATGCACTTAAAACGGACCTAAAGCCAAAAATCGACTTTAGCAGGCTGCCCCCCCCCCCCCCCCACCTCCTTTTCAAATACCTATCTGCTTGGAGTGGTCGAAACAGCATGTAAAGAATGAGAGCACCACAAGTTTATACTACATTCAGTAAACGATTACCATGACAATTTTTTTAAAAATATATTTTTTTAAATATATTCTTCAGGTATTTTTTAAGATATAAAAAAGTCATTTTAACATATACTTTTACATATATTTGTAAATGCATTCCAAAAATGTAGATTTGTATTTTTAAAGACATACAGTATATTTGAAATATACAGAAGAAATGCAGCGCTCTAAAATTAATATTGGAAATAGTAGACACAGTCCAGTAAAACAACAGTGCTCCTTGTTTCCCAGTGTAAATGGTAGAATTTTGCACTAACCAGAACGCGCATGGGTAATGCGCATATATGTGTAAATCCTGAAGATCCTTTTCTCCACTTAAGGCTGGTCAGGTATATGGCTTGGAAGAATGGAGATCCTACGCCCTCATGTGGTGGGAAATGATCCAGCAGGTCAAAGCTATGACGATCCAGATGAGCCTCCACAGGAACTGGCACAGGAATCCCAAGGGCTACAAGGATGGAAAAGCTCCTCACAGGAGACACAGGGGAGCACTCATAGTGTAGTAATTTAAAACTTTATTTGAAAGCAGCACAGGTGCAGAATACAGGAGAATAGCCAAGTATGGGCAAACACACTGACCCTATTAGATGTCAAAATGGCCGCCGGGCCTCCTCGTGGCACCGGCGGCTTAATGTCAACGGCGTCCTAGGGTCCCATCTGACGCGTTTCGTGCGCACGCACTTCCTCAGAGGTGGAACTTCCACCTCTGAGGAAGTGCGTGCGCACGAAACGCGTCAGGTGGGACCCTAGGACGCCGTTGACATTAAGCCGCCGGTGCCACGAGGAGGCCCGGCGGCCATTTTGACATCTAATAGGGTCAGTGTGTTTGCCCATACTTGGCTATTCTCCTGTATTCTGCACCTGTGCTGCTTTCAAATAAAGTTTTAAATTACTACACTATGAGTGCTCCCCTGTGTCTCCTGTGAGGAGCTTTTCCATCCTTGTAGCCCTTGGGATTCCTGTGCCAGTTCCTGTGGAGGCTCATCTGGATCGTCATAGCTTTGACCTGCTGGATCATTTCCCACCACATGAGGGCGTAGGATCTCCATTCTTCCAAGCCATATACCTGACCAGCCTTAAGTGGAGAAAAGGATCTTCAGGATTTACACATATATGCGCATTACCCATGCGCGTTCTGGTTAGTGCAAAATTCTACCATTTACACTGGGAAACAAGGAGCACTGTTGTTTTACTGGACTGTGTCTACTATTTCCATTATTAATTTTAGAGCGCTGCATTTCTTCTGTATATGTATTTTGGGACTTTTTATGTGTTTTCCTATATGTTCAGCTGCTTGCACTATTTATGAGCGCTTACTATTTATTACTATCATTCCCAGTATATTTGAAATGTATTTTTAAAAATATTTTCCATATACATTGTAATAAAAACACATTTCAACAAGCAATATATATATATATACATATATATATATATATATATATATATATATATATATATATATACACATATACACTGCATGTTAAAAATGCATTTTTATTACAAAATTTATGAAAAATATTTTTAAAAATACATTTCATATATATATATATATATATATATATATATATATATATAAATACTGCATGTTGAAATGCATTTTTATTACAAAATATATGAAAAATATTTTTAAAAATACATTTCAAATATATATATATATATATATATATATATTGAATATGTCCGAAATTGTAGCATTTCAAATATATGTCAGTATATTTGAGAGGAATATTTTTGAAATATATCTCAAATATATTTTTCTTTCATGTGGGTATATGTCCACGTTTATCCAGATATACGATAGTCTGTCTTGTTAATATGGCTATGATGTATTTTTGAATAAAGGATGTAAACAATATTTGTGGGCTTTATTCAGAGCTCTCAGTCCAATCAATAATATATCTATAGAGTGTGATTATTAATGAAGCATATTGTATGAATGACATTTGATTCATTAGATCCAGGGTTACTACCTCTGACCCAGAGAACATTCTTTTAATATTGGGTTTTATGTAATTGTGTTTGTGTGTTATTTTAATTAATAAAAGTCCATTATTGCTGTCAATGATCTCTGTCAATACTTTGATTACAAATGAGATTTTTCTCTTGATATTTCAAATATTTTGTATCTGAGATGTTGTGCAAAAGCCGTTTTTTATGTGCGAAATATTTTTGATCTTGGATTTTGTGGTGAGCTCTCCTCCCTTTATCTACACATTCTAAGACATAAGCTTGGTAGGATCATTTTCTCTTTTAATTTTTGTACATTATTCATAAATACTGCTAAGAAAAAAGCATCAGGTTAATTAATCTGACATAATTTTACCAGTTTACCCCTACCTAATAAATTGGTAAATCTTCGTAACCCTTTGAACACTAATAAAGAGAAAAAAAAAAACGCCATAGATGGGGCATAGGGGTTACTTTCGAAGACAAAAATGGAGACTGGTATACAAAAAGATTTTAATTCTATTATTATTCAAATATTCTATCAAAATGTTTAATTCTAAAAAGGCAGAAATACATTTAAAAATCACCAGTGTGAAAAAAAAGCATTGATGGGCTTCAGACGTGTTAAAAAAAACACTTGACTATAGACAAACAAACAAGACACAAATAAATGACCTGAAACACATACACAAATTCTGTCCGGACGCCCAAGTCAAAACCACACAAACGGGCGGACTGACAACTCATGGGGCCCCCGGGCAATAGGGGATCATGGGGCCCCTGTGTCCTTGCCCAAGCTCAAAAAAGCCTATGAAAAAGGTACCGGGGCATCTCATGGGGCCCCCTACTGACCCTGGGCCCTCGGGCAATGCCTGAGTTTCCAAATGGTCAGTCCGCCCCTGCATACAAAGGATTATACCGCGCCACTTTTCCACATATAGTGATCAATAAACCAGTCAGCTAGGTATTTGCAATGTATTGGTTATTGAGAATTAGTTGTGGCCAATATATCAATATTAGATCCAATGTTACAACGTAAGGAACTGATGTTCAATCAACACTGGTTATCAATGACTTTATCAAAGATATGTGGCTCAGGAGGGATGAATGTGTTAGTCCCGGTCAGGTATTAAATGGAATCCATTCCTCCTTTTCCTGGTGATTCATATCCCTAAGGAGTACTTTTCTAATCTAAAGTCCTTACATATAAATTTCCATCGGGAATAATGGAAATGACGAATAGCAGGTAACCTCTAGTCCTCAACCTGAACACAGCTAAAGCAAATGCTTAAAGTGTTACTAAACCCACAACAGTACAATCAGTCTGTATATGCAGTAAAGCGTGCTTGTTATACTCATTGTGGAACCTAAGGGGTTAATCCTCTGCATGTTGTAAACAGGCTGTTTGATCCTGTCTTCTCTCCTTCTTCCAGTGTCCCCCTCTTATCTCCAGATAAGATATATGGTGTGGAGACACTGCACATGCTCAGTTTGGTGTGTATTGCTAGAGAGGTTATTTTTTTTCTTGGGAGAGTGCATGTGATCAGAGCAGGGCCAACCAGCACTGTCCAGACAGAGGTCAGGTTTCTGCATCCTCCTAGAGCAGAATGAAAACTCCTCCTACAAGCTTTAATCAGTGCTCTGCTGAACACTGATAGAAGTCCTAAGACTGCTCTAACTGCTGATGAGAAAAGGTATTTAGCAGTTTATATTTACTAAAATAATTTAATTTCCATGTTCTGTGTACTGTGGGAGACCAGATATAGTGAATGCAGGGTCCGGGGAGACCAGATATAGGGAATGCAGGGTCCGGGGAGACCAGATATAGTGAATGCAGGGTCTGGGGAGACCAGATATAGTGAATGCAGGGTCTGGGGAGACCAGATATAGTGAATGCAGGGTCCAGGGAGACCAGATATAGTAGTGAATGCAGGGTCCGGGGAGACCAGATATAGTGAATGCAGGGTCCGGGGAGACCAGATATAGTGAATGCAGGGTCCGGGGAGAGCGGATATAGTGAATGCAGTGTCCGGGGAGAGCGGATATAGTGAATGCAGGGTCCGGGGAGAGCGGATATAGTGAATGCAGGGTCCGGGGAGACCAGATATATGGAATGCGGGGTCCGGGGAGACCAGATATAGTGAATGCAGGGTCCTGGGAGACCAGATATAGTAGTGAATGCAGGGTCCAGGGAGACCAGATATAGTAGTGAATGCAGGGTCCAGGGAGACCAGATATAGTAGTGAATGCAGGGTCCGGGGAGACCAGATATAGTAGTGAATGCAGGGTCCGGGGAGACCAGATATAGTAGTGAATGCAGGGTCCGGGGAGACCAGATATAGTAGTGAATGCAGGGTCTGGGGTTTAGTAACACTTTAAGGGCACGCAGCATGCAGCACTATAGCAAGCATATTAGACAGCACATGCATAGCAGCAGAAGTAGAGCAGTAAGTAAAGATTGACAAAATAGACTGTCCTTATGTGAATGGTGGAATCAGTCCCAATCCAAATATATTTTACGATGTCAAACGTGATGGAATAATAGTCCCTAAGTTTCTTCCAATGACCATACATGAACTTTACATTCATAACCGATCTTCCGGCCCTATATATAGTCCTTTGATGTATGCGGTTCAGCTTATCTCCGACTATAAGGATAAAGGGATCCTTCAAAATTTTACCGCCCGTGCTGCGCTTCAAATGTCCATCCCACAGCTCCCATTAGAAAAGATGGCGGCACGTGACGTAACGTATGATGTCAACATGTTTCGCTAGAATGTAACGTAGCTTCGTCTGAACATTTTTTGCTGTTTATTCATAAATACATTGTAACGTTACTGGCCGATGATGGGTGGAATTTCAAACGAAAATAAAAGTCTTGGAAAAACTTGTACAAAAGTGTTCAAAACATTCAAATATCGTTTAAAAGAATTTTGTTTCTCTTATCATTTTGTTATGAATGGACTCCTTTGAATTTTCTCATCATTGCAGTTGAATCAAGGAAGATGATGTCAATTTGTTTACAAACGATTTTATTTTTCAAGAAATAGACTGTAAAGTAGCATTACAGCTTCAAACAGTATATAAAAACAGAAACAAGGCACAACTGAAATGTGTATGTCAGAAAGTACAATCATGTAAGGTAAAGAGAAAAAGAATAAAGAACTTAAGTACATGAGCAATATAAATAGAAAGGTATACAGAATTATTCAGCTACTGACAGAGTAATTCAATCAATCCATGTTTCTTAATCATGTAGTAAATGCCTATGAGTCTTCCAAATTTCCCATTTTCTATCAAATAAGTGCATCTTGTCCAGTGTAGTGTAATGAATTCTCTCCATGTGCATCACAGCCAGGGGCGGACTGACCATTTGGAAACTCAGGCACTGCCTGAGGGCCCAGGGTCAGTAGGGGGCCCCATGAGATGCCCCTGGTACCTTTTTCATAGGCTTTTTTGAGTTTGGGCAAGGACACAGGGGCCCCATGATCCCCTATTGCTCGGGGGCCCCATGAGTTGTCAGTCCACCCCTGCCCATAGTCCAGACCTATGACGAATATGGGAGATTGTTGTCACATGGACCACACAGCCAGTGCATGGCCCACTGGAGAGGCGAGTATGACACCTCTACCCCTCCATGGAATGCCTTTTTTGATTTCTTCAGAGACATGACAGGGACTCCTTAAGAGGTATCTATGACTAGGTAACTATATCAAATCATGTTACCTTTAAATACCTTTAGTATATGGATAACACTTCATAACTGACTAAATACTTCAATGCTCATATACAGAGGCAACTCATTAACATGTCATGGTTAATCTACAGACTTCAAGAATGTGTAAACTCAGCATTTCATATTCCAGATATGTGCCTGCTGTACCATGTACTTGTATGAAAAAGTCTCCTGTTCTTTGTATTGCTTCCTTTGTGTAAAATCCCTGGTGTTCCTGCCAGTCCCTCTGCTTTCCTATTAAAAACTGACCACACTAGGCACAGCAAGGTCAGTTTTTTGGCTGTGCTTGGAACCAATCCAATGATCTGACTTGTGCCACCCCCCTCCTCCCCCCGTACACACGCACACACACGTATTCACTGAGATGATCAGTGTGCAGCAGTTTCATTTCTATCTTAACCATTTGCCAACCGCACTACAGCATGGTTGTCTAGTTCTGGAAGGGCGTCATAGGACGTCTTCCCAGAACGCACCCTCCCGCTCCCGCGGGGGAGCACACCCGGCGATCTCCATGATCACTGTGTCTGACGGACACAGTTGATCATGTGATGTGGTAAAAGGCCAATCACAGCAGTCTTTTACCACGTGATCAGCCGTGTCCAATGACACAGCAGAGCACCGGTAAATGCAGTTGCCAGTTATCTGCTGCACTTTCCTCACACTGTCACAGCGCAACTGATAACACTGTTCAACAGGTAAAAAGTTTTGGGCATAAAATTAGCTAATCTTACATAATTTTGGGGTGCTGAAAACGAAAATGACCCTAAAAAATGTTGATTGGCTCTAGTTTCCATGATATATTCACCCATCTAATGACGTAAGCCATTCAAAATTATGATGCAACTTCAGCTGCATATTGCACAATTGATACTGGTGACCAATAGAAAATTGCATGTATACTGAGATGATGCAATATTAGCCTTTAATTGCATCACTTCACTGCATAAAAGCTGCAGTATCTGTAGCTGATTGGAGTTCGACAGCGTCTTTACATTTCGTTTTATGCTTATATAGGCTACTCAGTAATGCCTCGAACTTGTGTGAATAATGCAGATAATTTCTGCTATATCTGCGGTGAAATAACTTTTATCTCACAAAAAGGAGGATAACAGGAATGATTAAGAAAGCCTACAACTTGTATTTTGGCTGCAAGATAGGAGACCAGGACAAGAGCTGGGCACCACATATATGCTGCAATTCTTGTGGGACGGCACTGGAGCAATGGTTGAATGGAAAAAAGGCATCTATGCCTTTCGCTGTGCCAATGATTTGGAGAGAGCCAACAGATCATGTTAGTAATTGTTACTTTTGTATGGTGCCTCCAATTGTAAAAGGGCTAAATAAGAAGAAAAAGTTATCTGTGCACTATCCAAATATTCCATCGGCAATACGTCCAGTTCCTCATGGAGAGGGGCTACATATTCCTAAAGCACCAGAATCCTTCGTGGTTGAGTCAAGTGAGGAAGAACCTGAAGCGTGTAGTCACGTGCAGTTGTAAGAGATAGCCCTTTCCTCGAATACAAGAGAAAAGCCAAGAGAAGCAAAACCGACACAAACTGAAGACAAAACTAGTGAGAATCCTAAGTATTAAAATGATTCAACTTAGCTTATGGCTATAATTTTTCTTGGTAATCCTATGCAATATATTATGCCATTTAGGCTTTGTTATGTAGTCAATATCACTTGCTTTATATTTGTGGAAAGACATCTATCTATATAATTATTGTGCATTATGTAGTCATTACGCCTATAGTAGAAAACTTTCCGTTTACAGAAAAACTAGAGCCAATTGACAAATTTCATTGTTATATTTGAACTCAGAATGTGAAATTCATTAAGAAATGGATCCTTTTGTTTCCAAAACTGGCAAAAAATAAAAATTTGTTGAACAGTGTAACCAGCAATTGCCAGAGGACGGATCGGCACCGATCATCAGTGCTTCCCACAAGTACCCAGCAGTGCCACCCACCTGTGCCACCCACCTGTGCCCAGCAGTGCCACCCACCTGTGCCCAGCAGTGCCGCCTATCAGTGCCACCCAGCAGTGCCATCTATCAGTGCTGCCCATCAGTGCCACCCATTAGGGTCCACCAGTGCCGTCAGTCAGTGCTACCCATCAGTGCCAACTATCAGTGCCCATCCTTGCTGCCTATCAGTGCAGCCTCATCAATGCACATCAGTGAAGGAGACAAATTACCTGTTTGCAAAATTTTATAATAGAAACAAAAAAAACCTTTTTTTTTCAAAATTTTTGCTCTTTTTTTGTTTATAGTGCAAAAAAATAAATCACCCAGATAAAGATTGATAAAGATTTCAACTGGGTACAGTGTTGCATGACTGTGCAATTGTCATTCAAATTGCGACAGCGCTAAAAGCTGAAAATAGGCCTGGGCAGGAATGGGGTATAAATGCCTGGTAGGCAAGTGGTTAAACTGAATGGGTGGTTTTACAAGGCGACGGTTCACATATACTTTGACTCATTTAGCCCTGGTTCACACTGAATGCGACTTCACTTAAAGTAGCATGATTTCAAAGCCACAGATCAGTGCTATTCTTACCTCTGATTTCACTGCGGCTTGCGACTTAATTTAACAGAAGTCAAAGCAAGTCGTAAAGAAATTGGAAAAAAAGTTGTGCAAGAATATTTTTGAAATCGCACTACTTCAAATCGCACTGATTAAAGTCTAGTGTACATGGGCTGAATGTCGGGCAGCATCGGCTGGTTCAATAGAAACTGGCCAACATTCGGTCCGTGTGTACGGCAGCCAGCCTTTCGAACGGCTTCTGTCGAAGAGACCTGACCGAAAAAGGTTTGCCGATCAGGTCCAGATCAGCCAATGGCTGAGAGCGCTGACCGGAGTGTTCTGGTGGGGGGGGAAGAACATCCCTCCTGTCAGAACACAACAGCACAGCAGGGGAGATCGCTGTACTAACATCAGATGGTTAGCAGCGGATGGTTAGCTGTCAGGGTTTTTCGTTCAGCCCGATGTATGAAAACAACTAGTAGTGTGTACGAGGCTTAAGACCGTGCGATAGAAATATATTAGATGCAACTTCAGGTGCGATTTATAAATCGGATGTCCAGGGGTGGACTGACCATTTGGAAACTCGGGCACTGCCCGAGGGCCCGGGGTCAGTAGGGGGCCCCAAGAGATGCCCCTGGTACCTTTTTCATAGACTTTTTTGAGTTTGGGCAAGGACACAGGGGCTCCATGATCCCCTATTGCCCGGGGGCCCCATGAGTTGTCAGTCCGCCCCTGCGGATGTCACACCTGAAGTCACACCGGTGTGAACCAGGGCTTACAGTAGCTATAACTTATGTAAAGGTCAATATGGGAAATAACGATTGTTATCATTCAATACATTTGGTCTTATATCTGCACATTTTCAAGCACTTTAGACTTTGAAGTGAGCTTTGATAAGCCGCATATTTTACCCTGAAGTGTCACTTTCAAATCTAGGATTATATAAAAGCCACTTTGTTCAAAGATCAGGCACAATGCAGCTTGTGTCATCAGATTCCTCTTATGTGTTCTTAAAGGAAAATAAAGGAAAAGGAGGGCAGAATATTGCTTTAGAATGAAAACTCTGAAGCAAAATAAAGAAAAAGCTGCACATCCATCTCTCGTCATGAAGGTGAATGAAGTGAACGCATGTGTGAACAAGTGATGTGGGATCCCCCAGTGTGCGAAGTGTTTGTAAATCCTCATATATATCCAGTGAAGTGATTGGCCTCGTGTGATACACAAAAATGAAACAAATCCTCCTATATAAATTGTACCTGTTTATCTGCAGTCTCCTCTTCTCTATGCCTGTTCAAAATCCAGACTTTATAACGTTTGTCTGAGCTGTCAGAACACAGGGGGCAGATAGCTGAAATGACACACTGCAGAGCTTAGTGAGGAGAGCTCTGAGAGCTGATTGGAGGGAAGGGACACACCCTCCTCACACTGCACACAGAAACAAAGCTGCAGCTGTCAATCATAAGCTGTGTGCTTGAGCTCTCTTCCCTGTTACCTTTTTTCTTTTGGTGTCATGAAAACTTGTCAGAAGTGACTCATGCAGACAGCAGAGGAACAAGTCAGCAGACAGAAATGACACTTAGTGCACTGGATTGAGACAAATACACACTATATGGGGTATGCTTTGTTCATATTTCATGTCTGAGGTTAACATCAACTCTAAGGGGAGTCAGTGCTCCACTAGGAATATGCAGGTTTGGACGTAGCTGTGTGTTGACCCCAGACCGGGAAATCTGGAGTTACCCTGCACTAACATGTGGAGTCTAACCCACACTTGTAGTAGCAGAGGAGTGCAGGGCAATCTAGTGGAAGTTAGGACTGGGAGCTCCCAGGAGAAGGCTGGGACATGAAACAGCAGCTAAGAGGAGGAAGCAGTGGGACTGCGAACGTCACCACAATAGTACACTGGATGAATGGCGAACCAAACCAAGCAGCAGGACTGCAGACCCCAGCATAGTAGTGTGCCGGACCAGACAGCAAGAATGCGGACTTCACTGGCACAGCATAAGGTGAAGGAGAACCAGAATGTAACAGAACCATACACCGACTGCACTAGGGTATTTCTGTTAGACTCCCACTTCCCTGTCCGAACACAGATCCACGGACACCACCGATGGCCATACAAGAGGAGACAGCACCAGACTTGAAGGAAACCAGGAGATAGACTGCTTTATTTTAACACAGACACAAGATATAAACATTCAAGAGAACAACCCACCTCCCTGCATAAGGACACAGGGTGGGGCAATACATTTAGTAACAAGACACACACAGCAGACACCCCCCACCAAGCCAATACACAAACAAATACAGTGAGGAACAGAAGTATTTGAACACCCTGCGATTTCACAAGTTCTCCCACTTAGAAATCATGGAGGGGTCTGAAATTCACATTGTAGGTGCATTCCCACTCTGAGAGACAGAATTGTTAAAAAAAATTCAGGAAATCACATTGTATGATTTTTAAACAATGTATTTGTCTTGCACTGCTGAACATAAATATTTGAACACCTGAGAAAATCAGTGTTAATATTTGGTACAGAAGCCTTTGTTTGCTATTACAGAGGTCAGACGTTTCCTGTAGTTCCTGACCAGGTTTGCACTGCAACAGGGATTTTGGCCCACTCCTCCACACAGTTCTCCTCTAGATCTGTCAGGTTTCCAGGCTGTCACTGAGCAACATGGAGTTTCAGCTCCCTCCAAAGATGTTCTATTGAATTTAGGTCTGGAGACCGGCTAGGCCACTCCAGAACCTTGATATGCTTCTTACGGAGCCACTCCTTGGTTATCCTGGCTGTGTGCTTCGGGTCGTTGTCATGCTGGAAGACCCAGCCATGACCCATCTTCAATGCTCTGACTGAGGGAAGGAGGTTGTTGCTCAAAATCTCACAATAAATGGTCCCATTCATCCTCTCCTTAATACAGTGCAGTCGTCCTGTCTCCTTCGCAGAAAAGCACCCCCAAAGCATGATGTTACCACCCCCATGCTTCACAGTAGGGATGGTGTTCTTGGGATGCAACTCTTCCTTCTTTTTCCTCCAAACATAACGAGTGAAGTTTAGACCAAAAAGTTCTACTTTGGTCTCATCTGACCACATGACTTTCTCCCATGCCTCCTCTGGATCATCCAGATGGTCACTGCCAAACTTCAGACGGGCCTGGACATGTGATGACTTGAGCAGGGGAACCTTCCGTGCAATGTATGATTTGAAACCATGACGACGTAGTGTTCTACCGACAGTGACCTTTGAAACTGTGGTCCCAGCTCTCTTCTTGTCATTGACCAGCTCCTCCCTTGTAGTTCTGGGCTGATTCTTCACCTTTCTTATCATCAGTGATACCCCACAAGGTGAGATCTTACATGGAGCCCTAGTCCGAAGAAGAGTGACAGTCATCTTTAGCCTCTTCCATTTTCTAACAATTGCTCCAACAGTTGATTTTCACCAAGCTGCTTGGCAATTGCCCCGTAGCCCTTTCCAGCCTTGTGGAGGTCCACAATTTGTCTCTGGTGTCTTTTGACAGCTCTTTGGTCTTGCCCATGGTAGTAGTTGGCATTTGACTGACTGTGGGGTAGACAGGTGTCTTTAAAGAGCTCAGACAGGTGCTACTAAGTTAGATTATTGAGTGGAGTAGAGGTGGACTTTTTAAGGTACAGTAACAGGTCTTTGAGAGCCAGAATTCTTGCTGTTTCTCAGGTGTTCAAATACTTCTGTTCAGCAGTGCAAGACAAATAAATTCTTTAAAAATCATACAATGTGATTTCCTGAATTTTTTTTAACAATTCTGTCTCTCAGAGTGGGAATGCACCTACAATGTGAATTTCAGACCCCTCCATGATTTCTAAGTAGGATAAAAATCGCAGGGTGTTCAAATACTTCTGTTCCTCACTGTACATCCCATAATAGTTTGCTCCCAAGCAAGACACACAATAGAACAATGGGACAACCACATGGCATTAAACAATGAACAACCCCCACACCCCACCTATACATGTCTGCACAATATTAGGACATTTCACCCTATACCCTAACAGGCACAGGGTGACTTACACATAAGAGGGATATGGGGAGCTGAGACAGGGGTCTCCCTGTCTCTCTAAAGTGAGCTGGGTTCCATGGGCCCCCCACCCAAAGTTACTTCTGTCACACAGAATATAGGCAGGCAACAAGCAAGCAAATCCAAATTGACAGCAAAGGCTGGTACAGTACATGGGAACCAAGAAACAGGCTGAAAACAAGTGCACAGAAAAGGAGATTTTGAAGCAGATGAAAGTGCGCTTTGGCACTGGACATGTACCTGTAAATCCTTTAAATAGGATTTAGGAGAGGAGCGCCTATGACTGTGATGCTGCAAGAGGGACCAAGAGGTGCAACCAGTCAAGTGTCAGGGAGCCTGGCAGTGCAGGAGCTTGAAAAATAAGAGGCAAAACCCCTCAATTTACAGTTTCACAGTTGGTTTAAGGGCAAGCTTGGAGGGAAATGTCTGATGAAACAATGTTGCTGGAGCGAGGAGCGAAGACATCCGTGGAAAGTATCCAACATCTTTCCTCCGAAGCCTCACCCTGGAGTATTTGGAATCTAAGATTTGTTTAACTTCAGACTGATCTGTGGTATTACTTACAGGCAAAGGACAGGGTGAAGAACAGGAGAACCTGTTGATGGTGAATGGTTTTCAAGGAAAGACATGGAAAGAGATGGGGATCTTCAGATGAGCTGGCAAGTTTGTAGGTAGGTTAATTAATTTGGTGGATAATGGCGAAGGGGTTGATGAACCAGTGAGTGAATTTTATTCCAGTTACTCAAAGGCGAGTGTGTTTGGTAGAAAGCCAGGCTTTGTCACCCAGCAGGTGTCTATGTTCCCTAAGGTGATGACAATCTGCAGCTTTTTGTACCTCAAAGCTGCCAGATGTAGATTTGGAAACCTCTGCCAAGATGGAGTTAAATATTTTTTGGTTTAAGTAACAGCTGGTATGGGAGGACAGATAGGAACGAGAAAAGATACAGAATGTCTGTGAGTAAAAGGAGCATTGGTGTGGTTATTCAGAGTGAATTTTGCCCATGATGAAAGATTGTCCCAGTTATCCTGATGGGAACAGATGAAGGCACAGTTATCATTCAACATTGATTTGATTGACCATAGGAATGCCGAAGGAAGACAGAACCCCAGAGGTTTCCAAAGGCATGCTGTAAATTGCACCTTCCTGTCAGAAGGCAGCCCTGGGAGGGGAGATAGCTAACACATTTTGGAAAATCTATACACCCCTACCCAGATGAAGGTGGAACCTGCAGAGAGAAAAAGGTTGGAGATAAAATTCATGGAAGTACATTGCCAAGGTTCATATTGGACAGGAAGAGGAAGAAATAATTTTGAAGTGGGTGACCTGGATTTCACACATGGCACAAATGACATCCTTATGGAGAGATGGCTATCAGTGATGAAGGGGATCATATGTACATTGTACACCAGGATGTCCAGAAAGTTTAGAATCATGTTCCCAACTGTGGAATTTGAGGTAAACATTGGGTGCCACAAATATCTTTCCTGGGGGAACATGGGAGTGCTAGAGAAGAGTAGTGACCAGAATCAGGTTGGGAAGAATAACAGGTTGCAGGCCGAAGTGTCAATGTCAAAGGACAGATCATCAGCATATACAGGTGAAACTCGAAAAATTAGAATATCGTGCAAAAGTTAATTTATTTCAGTGCAGCAACTTAAAAGGCGAAACTAATATACGAGATAGACTCATTATATGCAAAGCAAGATAGTTCAAGCCGTGATTTGTCATAATTGTGATGAATATGGCTTACAGCTCATGAAAACCTCAAATCCACAATCTCAGAAAATTAGAATATTACATGCAATCAATAAAACAAGGATTGTGCATAGAACAATATCGGACCTCTGAAAAGTATAAGTATGCATATGTACTCAGTACTTGGTTTGGACCCCTTTTGCAGCAATTACTGCCTCTATGCGGCGTGGCATGGAAGCTATAAGCCTGTGGCACTGCTGAGGTGTTATGGAAGACCAGGATGCTTCAATAGCGGCCTTCAGCTCTTCTGCATTGTTCGGTCTCATGTCTCTCATCTTTCTCTTGGCAATGCCCCATAGATCTCTATGGGGTTCAGGTCAGGCGAGTTTGCTGGCCAATCAAGCACAGTAACCCCATGGTCATTGAACCAGGTTTTGGTGATTTTTGGCAGTGTGGGCAGGTGCCAAGTCCTGCTGGAAAATGAAGTCAGCATCCCCATAAAGCTCGTCTGCGGAAGGAAGCATGAAGTGCTCCAAAATCTCCTGGTAGATGGCTGCATTGACCCAGGATTTAATGAAGCACAGTGGACCAACACCATCAGATGACATGGTTCCCCAAATCAACACAGACTGTGGAAACTTCACACTGGACTTCAAGCATCTTGCAGTGTGTGCCTCTCCATTCTTCCTCCATACTCGGGGTCCTTGTGCCTCTCCATTCTTCCTCCATACTCGGGGTCCTTGGTTTCCAAATGAGATGCAAAAGTTTCTCTCATCAGAAAAGAGGACTTTGGACCACTGAGCAACAGACCAGGTCTGTTTTTCTTTAGCCCAGGTAAGACACTTCTGACGTTGTTTGTTGTTCAGGAGCGGCTTGACAAGAGGAATATGACAGTTGAAGCCCATGTCCAGGATCTGTCTGTGTGTGGTGGCTCTTGATGCACTGACTCCAGCCTCAGTCCACTCCTTGTGAAAGTCCCCAACACATTTGAATGGCATTTTCCTGACAATCCGCTCCAGGCTGCGGTCATCCCTGCTGCTTGTGCACCTTTTTCTTCCACACTTTTCCCTTCCACACAACTTTCTATTAATGTGCTTTGATACAGCACTTTGGGAACATCCAACTTCTTTTGCAATTACCTTTTGAGGCTTTCCCTCCTTATGGAGGGTGTCAATGATGGTTTTCTGCACAACTGTCAGGTCAGCAGTCTTGATTGTGATTCCTACTGAACCAGACTGAGAGACCATTTAAGGCTCAGGAACCCTTTGCAGGTGTTATGGCTTAATTAGCTGATTAGAGTGGGGCACTTTGAGCCGAGAATATTGCACCAATATTCTGATTTTCTGAGATTGTGGATTTGGGGTTTTCATGAGCTGTAAGCCATAATCATCACAATTATGGCAAATCACGGCTTGAACTATCTTGCTTTGCATGTAATGAGTCTATCTCATATATTAGTTTTACCTTTTAAGTTGCATTACTGAAATAAATGAAATAAATGAACTTTTGCACGATATTCTTATTTTTCGAGTTTCACCTGTATGTTTTTGGAACCTAGCCAAAAGCTAATGTGAAAATGAAATCTAACAAAGAAGAATGCCCATTCAACTGCTAAGCTGATTATAGATTTCTGTGATCTGTATATACCGTATAATGATGCAATGTGGGAAATTCTCCAATAGATATCACAAGTCAAGCTTCATAGCCAAGAGTCAAAGTCTCCAATTGTGTAGTTTCTCTTAGCATCCAAAAACTTTTTGGAGAAACCTGCTCACTGCTGGTAATTCAGCATCTGAAACAGAGCAGTCCTACCCCTATGGATAAAGCATCAACCTCCAAGCAAAAGGATATGGTAATATCAGGGCATTGGAAAATGGAGATGCAGAGAAAGGCAGCCTTGAATCTGTGAAAGGCAACGTCAGCTTTTGAGGGCCAAACTTTCATATTAGTGCCATATCAGGTAAGACACATAATAGGGGCCATCAAAGCAGAATAGTAAATAGTAATTTTTGAACCCTAGAAAAACACTGCGATGCCTTTCAGCCTTGGCTAGGGCTAAGTGGCCAGTCTTGAAAGCTGGGGCCAGTTGGAGATAGCTCGTAGTCTTGCTGGATTTGAGAAAACCTGAATCCATAGTGATGAAATTTTGGAACACTATCAAGGCATTGCAAAACCCAAAGAACATCACAAAGTACTTCTATGGTATTTCTATGGTACTTCAAGGTACTGGTATTGAAGGCCATCTTACGCATGTCACCTTCCCATATCCTAAATAGATTACAAAATTTGATCACCCCAGAGTCTGTTGAAGAGTCTGTTCCAAAATAAGAGTTGGGATGCAGGAGAGATGGGGATATTGGGAATAACATAGTGCTCTGTAGTGCGAATGTGTAGCACCCTCCTAGTCAGCTAGGAGGAGCTAGACTTAAATTGTTAGCTAGGAGGGCTGAGTAGCAGTCTGGGTGTGATAGCTAGCAGGGGTCAAATTGTGGTCAGAGCTGAGAGGCTCTGCAGACCAGCCCTCTGGAATTCCCCTCTGCTCTAGAACTTTGGAGAAAGGTCTAGAAACAGTGGGAGGATCTGAGTCTATACTCTTAAAGGATCCTAGCCAATCCCCAACAGGAGGCTTGGGAAGGGGCCAGGACAACCTTTAAGAGTAACTGAGCCTGCTCAGCAGGTAGGAGGAGAATTTGGGTGGAAGTTGGAGATGGAGTGAGGCTGGAGAGAGGAGCCTGGGAGGGAGCCCAGATGGAAAGAGGCTCACCTACAGGCAGTGGAGCTTAGAAGGAGGAAAGCTCAGACTTTCACCAGCCCTAGAGCAAGGAACACCTGTGCAGCAGGGAAGGAGCGGCCCAGCTAAAAGGCCTGGTAGCAGCCACTGACCCACCAGAAGCACAGGAGAAGGACTGAGTGAGTAGATCTGCACCCCCTGGGCCAGAAAGGGGAAAGAGGCACTCTAGTGGGAAGATGGATTATCCTACCACCCAGGACTGTTTCACTATTTTTGTGGCAGACACTGGATTCCGTGCTCAGGTATTCACCCAGAACAGCTGGATAAGGAGCATCTAGAGTCTGGGGTAGTACTACAGGAGATGCTGGCTAGCTCTTCAAAAAGAGACTGTTTTCTGTAGCCACTTGTACATACTTCAGGAAGTTGTCCTCAGTTCCATTGGGCATCCTGTACACACCTTACCTTATCCAAGTTGAAAACTCCCTAATAAAATCCAAAAAAAAGCTCAAGGACTGGTTACTGACTCCTGAATGCAAATGTGTGTTACCTGGCTGTGCAGGACTATAGGGGGACGCAAAACTTCAGCAACTCCTGAGGGGGTAATACTACAAATGCAAAGCCACAGGAAAACATTTTTTTTTGAACATTTGTTTGTAGCTCACCCTCTAAAGAGCCGCTGGTAATTTGGGCTAATTTCCTCCCTTTAGACACACAACTAGACAGACAGCATTTTCGGCAGTCTTTCTCTAGCTCAAGAATCAGTCTAGGGGTTTTCTTTCTGTCGTTTTTATTGGAGAATGGTGAACCTGGATGGGGATACCCCGGAACTGTAGAACTTGAACTTAAACAGAACTTGAAGATGGCTAACTTTCTGGCAACTTTTGCCCAACTCTTATACAACACCCAGTAGTATTTCACCCCTGGTTGGCTGTACTCGCACAACTTCTGGCTATATATCTCCCAACAAAAAGTCCCAAAGAATCTTTATACTGCCTGTGAATTGTCCTCTTCCCAGTGACTAAAGCACCACAAAGTCACTCTTGCAGTACTGAGTTCTTGTACTCACTCAGCCGCAGGATCGTCAGTTGCCTCCTGCCTATGTCTACCAGGCTCTTGCCCTATGAGAGAGATGAAGACTCACTCAGCCGCTGGGCAACTTGCGCTCTTTCCCATAGCTTCCTTCCTGGCTTTCCTCCCATGAGCTTTCTCCTGATACCTTGAATTCCTAGGATGCTCTGCAAATAGCCAAGGAAATCTAACACTGAGAAGGCTCTTTAAACATGTTGGTTGCCATTTCTGAATGCCTTCTAATACTGCTTACTACCTATCTTCTTTTTTTTTACATCTTTTATTATGTTTTTCATACAAAATCAACTTACGTTCACAGTGTTGTGGTAGTTAATTGAGAACTACAAGCAGACAGCCGCTAAGGCTGTCAGGACTTGTAGTTTCTCATTCACAGAACACTGTAAATGAGTGATACGGCTGGGTGGGCAAAGCCCCACACGGCCATGTTTTTTTTTTAATTGTGACAGCTAGCAGGAGGGAGAAGATCCCCTGCTAGCTGTCAAAACAGGGAATTGGGGGGGAGCAGGGGCTGGTCATTTCATAACATGTTAGGTTCCATAACACTATAATGTAAAGCGCTGAGCAAACCTTTGGCGCTATATAAATCCTGTATAATAATGTTACATGTTACACCCTTAATATGGCTGTAACATGTAACATTTTATGAAAGGTGAATTTTAACATAGACAGTTTCTGTGTGTCTCTATGTCTCTCTATGTACAGTTGTGCTCAAAAGTTTGCATGCCCTGGCAGAAATCGTGAAATTTTGGGATTGATCTTGAAAATATAACTGATCAGGCCAAAATAACTTCTATTTAATGATAGTGATCATATGTAGCCATCTATTATCACATAGGTATTTGGCTCCTTTTTAAATCATATTGATAACAGAAATCACTCAAATTCAAGGCTTTGGATGTCTTTTTATATCCTTCTCCATCTTTATAAAGTTCCATTACCTTGTTACGCAGGTCTTTTGACAGTTCTTTCCTGCTCCCCATGGTTTCGTATCTATCTTTCTGCTGCCACAAGAGAGCTAACAAACTCACTGACTATTTATACACAGACACTAATTCTGATTTCAAAATCCACAGATGTTGGAAATTAACAATTAATTGCCATTTTGACCCATGTGTGCCAAGGTTTACGCCTCTTGATGTAATCCCCCGTGGATTTCGAGGTGTGTTTAGGATCATTATCCATTTGTAGAAGCCATCCTCTCTTTAACTTCAGCTTTTTCACAGATGGCATCAAGTTACCATCCAAAATTTGCTGAAATTTTATTGAATCCATTTTTCCTTCTACTCGTGAGATATTCCCTGTGCCACTGGCTGCAACACAACCCCAAAGCATGATTGATCCAACCCCATGCTTAACAGTTGGACAGAGGTTCTTTTCATTAAATTCTGTGCCCCTTCTTCTCCAAACGTACCTTTGCTCATTCCGGCCAAAAAGTTCAATTTTAACCTCATCGGTCCACAGAACTTGTTTCCAAAATGCATCAGGCTTGTCTATATGTTCATTTGCAAAGTTCAAATGATGATTTTTGTGGTGAGGACGTAGAAGAGGTTTTCTTCTGATGACTCTTCCATGAAGACCATATTTGTACAAGTATCTCTTTATAGTGGAATAGTGTACCACAACTCCAGTGTCTGCCAGATCTTTCTGGAGGGATCGTGCAGTCAAACGTGGGTTTTGAATTGTTTTTCTCACAATCCTGCGAGCTGTTCTGTCTGATATTTTTCTTGGTCTTCCAGATCTTGCTTTAACTTCCACTGTTCCTGATGACTGCCATTTCTTAATTACATTCTGAACAGAGGATAGTGACATCTGAAAACGCTTTGCTATCTTCTTATAGCCTTCTCCAGCTTTGTGAGCATTAACTATTTTCAGTTTCAGTTTTCTAGACAACTGCTTAGAAGAACCCATGGTGCTGATTGTTGGGGCAAGGTCAGATGAGTCGGGGCATTTAAAACCTTTGAGATTGACATCACCTGGTCTTCCCAGACGATGATTGAGAACAATCCATGACACTGGCAGGTCTCAGCTTTGCAAAGGGGGCAGTGCATGCTATAAATTCTGCAGGGTGCCCAAACTTTTGCAGACACCATTTTTTTGTTTTCTGTTATTTTGAAAGTGTAAATGATGGAAATAAAATCTAACTTTTGTTGACATATTGTAAGAATGTCTAATCTGTAATTTGATGCCTTTTGGAGATTTTTCCATCTTTCCTTGGCTTCTTTATGCACATTAATACAAATTTTTAGCTGGGGTGCCCAAACTTTCGATCCCCACTGTATATTGTACATTCACATCAGTCCCTAACCCTCAAGGAGCTTAGAATCTAAGGTCCCCCACTCACATTCACACACACTAGGACCAATTTAGACAGAAGCCAATTAACCTACCAGCATGTCTTTGGAGTGTAGGAGGAAACTGAAGCAGCAGGAGGAAACCCACACGGGCACAGGGAGAACACGCAAACTCCAGGGTCGTAGTACCGTGGCTGGGACTGGAACCGACGACCCTAATTCTGCCACTAAACCACTGTACTGCCCATTATGATTCAAAATTGAGCTAAACAACTGTTGGATAATAAATGGCTTCCTATGATCACTATCCTTAAATAAAAGACAGTTTTTTGCCATGATCAGTCATATTTCCAATATTAATGCCAAAATTTCACGATTTCTGTCAGGGTGTGCAAACCTTTGAGCACAGCTGTATATTTATTTAAAGGGACCCTATAATAATAGTAACATTTTTAAAAGAAGACAGTGAATCAGACTGGATGTCGCTCCACTTCCTTAAACTGAACCTCTCCAAAACTGAGTTTCTTGTCTTCCCCCCAGCCCGGACACCACCCCCATTGACTTCTCCGTCACATCCAACAACGCCACCATCAAACCCGCCCCGCAGGCCAGAGTACTTGGTGTCATTCTGGACTCCAACCTATCCTTCCAGCCCCAAGTCCAATCTTTAACAAACTCATGCAGACTCCACCTCCGCAACATCGCCAAAATCCACACGTTCCTAACCCCAGAAACCACTAAACAGCTCATCCACTCCCTCATCATATCACGACTCGACTACTGCAACTCCCTCCTCACTGGCCTGCCTCGCCGCTGGCTATCCCCGCTTCAGTCGGTCCTAAATACGGCTGCCAGACTCATTCACCTTTCCAACCGCTCCATCTCCGCCACCCCCCTCTGCCAATCCCTCCACTGGCTTCCGATTGCGCAACGGATAAAATTCAAAATCCTAACACTGACGTACAAAGCTGTCCATCATACTGCCCCAAACTAAATCACTGACCTAATATCCAAGTACCGCCCAGCATGCACACTCCGCTCCTCACAAGACATCCTTCTCTCTAGTTCCCTGGTCTCCTCCTCCCATGCCCGCCTCCAGGACTTCTCCAGGGTGTCACCCATCCTCTGGAACTCCCTGCCCCAACCCATCAGATTATCACCTACTCTCCTCTCCTTTAGGCGCACCCTGAAAACCCACCTCTTCAGGGAAGCCTACCCCACCCTCTGCTAACTTGCCGACCTCCTCCACTCTTCCTACCACTCCATCCCCCACAGCTATCTCCTCCTGTACCACTATCTCCTCCCTCCTAGATTGTAAGCTCGAAAGAGCAGGGCCCTCGATTTCCTCATGTTTTGTATTGTATTGGTATTGTTCTGTCACATGTTCTGTCCCCCTTTGTAATGTACAGCGCTGAGTGAACCATTGGCGCTTTATAAATACTGTATAATAATAATAATATTTAGCATCCCTACTGCTTCAATCCTTCCATAGGTGTCAATCGTCTGGGTCAACCAACAACTCTCAGTGGTGCCTCCTGCTGATCTCTACATCATTACTCTTTTCTGTAGTAACATAGACATCAGCAGGAGGAACCTACGAGAGCTGGGGGGGTTCCAGGAGTTTGACACTTCCGGATGTCCTGTGGACTAAATCAGAATGATGCAAAGTGACACATGCAGACGGAAAGTTAAGTATTTACAGTCTACTTTTACAGGTATGGCTTCATTTAGATTTATAAATCTTTATTATAGTGACAGTAAATCTGTCATGTTAATCTATCAGAGGTGTTGCAATTGTAGCTGTTTATGCAGTTATAAAAACAAAGTTGAAAGTGCGATGCTGACTTGATAGGATTAAGTTATTATTGCACTTTGTTCCATCCAAGACAAGACGATACAGAGTACCAACTTAATACAAGCATTGCGCTCTTTCCAAGAGAGATAATAGTTGAGCAGACGTCACAGTCATGCAAAAACATACCTTCCATATCAGACAGTTAAAGTATTTCTGTTGCATGATTTGTTTTTAATGATACCTGCAAAAGAAGATCAAGAATGCTTATCAGTTTGGTCGGTGGAGAGTCATATCTTCGCTCTCTTGAACACCTGTGCCACTCCAAAAATTGTCTGCATCCAACATATTGGCATAGATTAAACAAGATGAGATATGAACATAGTCCTCTTACAGAGTATTTAAACATATGTATGGAATCAGTGGAGCTTCTTGTGATTATTCTGGTCTGCCCTGAGTTTCACAGGCTGTGGGTTTGGCTGCTTTCCCCTGTTTTCTGGATGGTTCTAGAAAATAGTGGGCTTGGAGAGTCAAATCTACGGTATGAATATTGATGTGGTCCCGGACAATTTCTGGAGGAAGGTGTCCAGATGGTAGCTAGGAGTGAGCATAAATAGTCTGAAGCCTGGAGCAGAGGGTTTCTTGTCCAGGAGGAGAAGATCCCAGGATGAAGGGCTAATGCCCTTCTGGGCAGTCCGGCTGTGGTTCTCTACTTGCTCATCGAAGACCCAGCTGTGCTAGCTGGGGGGCCTATTCTACTGAACTCTGCTGGAGCTGGCTGAGGGACTTCTTTTGGCGATCTTTACAGGAGATATGTCTGACAGATGTTGGAAGGAGGCATACAACTATCCAAGGAAATTAATGAGTACAGACTGAGATCCCAGTGACTAGACTCAACTTATGATTAAAAGTGGGCATTTTCTATAGTGTCCCCGTGTAGCTCAGCCCATTATTTGCTGCTACAAGGACTGTGCTAGGAAACTTTCAGAAGGAGACAGGTGTCTTCTAGTTACTACTTAACATTGCTGGAGTATCCTACGGTTACCTGGCACTCAACCGAGTTAAAATTTTCGATAAAGCATCAAAAAAAACATACCACTTCATGAATTATTGAGCCAGAGGAGTAACTGAGAGTGTGTGTCTGCCTAATAGAGCACCTACTGGATAAAGAACCTTGAGCCCAAACAGGGGCGGACTGACCATTTGAGCACTCGGGCACTGCCCAAGGGCCCGGGGTCAGAAGGGGGCCCCATGAAATGCCCCTGGTACCTTTTATAGGCTTTTTTGGGTATGCTTTGAGTTTGGGCAAGGACACAGGGGCCCCATGATCCCCTATTGCCCGGGGGCCCCATGAGTTGTCAGTCCGCCCCTGGGCCCAAATCAGAAGACCGTTTCAGGGGTGAGCGTTACAAATGAAAACAAAAATCTGAAATATATTGCAGTTTTCCAGTCTTTAGATGTGCTGGTTGTATTTGTATTCATTTTTTATGAACAATTTTAGCAAGTACAGAAAATACCTGTGTAACCTAATCCCATCAACCCACCATGCAATAGTGATGAACAGATGGGGACATGTTTGAAGCCTAGGATGTTGAGCAACCATTGCTTCCTCCATAGATACAGTGGAGATGAATGTAGCCATAAAGCCAGACAGGAAGTGTGTTATTTGCAGGATCATCAGATGAAAAAAAAAAAGCTTTTGCAAACTCCATACGGGTTTTGATGTGTTTTGCGCTGAGGAGAAGCTTCCGTCTAGCCACTCTGCCATAGAGCCCAGGTAGGTGGAGAGCTACAGTGACGTTTGTCCTTCTGGAACTTTGTCCCATCTCCACACAGGATCTCTAGAGCTCAGTCAGAGTTATCATTGGGTTCTTGGCCAGCTCTCTTACTAAAGCTCTTCTCCCTCGATTGCTTAATTTGGCTGGGTGACCATCTCTTGGAAGAGTGCTGGTTGTGTCAAGCTTCTTCCATTTGGGAATTATGGAGGCCATTGTGCTCTTTGGAACCTTCAGTGCAGCAGAATTGTTTTGTAGCCTTCCTAGATCTGTGCCTTGCAATAATCCTGTCTGCAGGCAGTTCCTTTGAACCCATGGCTTTTGCCCTGATACAGTATGCATTGTCAACTTTGAGGCCTTTTATAGAGAGGTATGTGCCCTTCCAAATCCTGTCCAATCAATTTAATTTACCACAGGTGGACTCCAATCATGGTGTCGAAACATCTCAGCAACAACCAAGAGAAATGGGTGGCACCCAAGCTAAATGTCAAGTCTTGTTGCAAATGGGGTCTGAATACTTATGCCAATGTGATATTTCAGTTTATCCTTTCTCATAAATTTTCAGACATTTCTAAAATGTTTTCACTTGGTCATTATGGGGTAATGAGTAAAGATTAATGAAAAAAAAAATAAACAACTGTTTGTATCAGGCTGCAACATAACAAATTTGTAAAAAGTCAAGGGGGTCTGAATACTTTATGAATGTACTGCACGCTTTAAAGTGTATCTATAGCCAAATCTTTTTTTTAGTTTTGGATAAAGTAGAAAAGGGTTAAAACCCCTACCAATTTATTTTTGTTTGTGTCTTGCTGTCTGTGTAGGGCTGTGGAAATTTGCCTTATCTTCCCATCCTAAAGATGTAACAGGACATCTTCAGGACGGAGATCTCCCAAACTCATTGGAATTTCCCTTTTAAACGAGTGCCGCAATTAGAAAATGTTCTCTTTCTTTATTTCTTAATGGTCAGCAGTGCATAAAGAGGGGTAAATATAACTAATAGGAACATAAGCAGCAAGAACACAACAGAGGGACTAACCTTACCCCTCTATCCAACACCTAGAAAAAGGCTTTGCCTGTGTAGGCAGGGGCAGGTGGTAGTTGACACAAATGGGTTAATATTTGTTGCCTCAGGAATTGTTGGTATGCCTTCCACCTGCCTGGGCCATTTCTTGTTGAGAGGAATATAGGTAAGGCCTTGTGGTCTTTGGCCAGTGGGAAATTGGAAGTGAGACCATACATATCAAATGTAATCGATACACCAAGTTTGGGGTTACCCTGGAGCAGGACCCTGATATGGGACTATGGACTAAATCCTATCATCCACTATGGTGGTGAAGGGTGTAGAGTTAAGGCAAGGAAGAATGGAAACTCTCCTAGGAACCTGACCTGGAACCACAGTGTGTGAGACCTTGTACAGTATGTGTGGTGGCTTTGCTCTTTGCCTTTGCAATGACATGGTAAGGAAGAGTGTGCGAAGAGCTGGTGGAGGCAGTTCCCCCATGCTAACACCTAGAGATACATATTAACCACTTCCACGCTGCCCAATAGCAGAAACACTGCTACAGGGCACACGTATATATATGAGTGATTTCGCAGTTCCAGGTAGGGGGTGCACATACCCTACCCACGCTTCCATTCGTGGCCTCGGCTGTCAATCACCGGGTGATTTCTCGCCAGCACCTGGTGATCTCTGTGGATCTCCGATGTGGGAGAGATCTGTTTATAAACAACACAGATCTCTCCCCTGTCAGCTCCTTCACACTGCTTTGTATGGCTGTGCATAGCAGTGTGCTTACAGTGAAGCACACACAGCCTCCATAATGAAAAAGCACACAGTTAACCCTTTGATCACCCCAGATGTTAACCCTCTCCTTTCCAGTGCCATTGGTACAGTGTCAGTGCTTTTTATTAGCACTGATCACTGTACTGGTGTCAGTGGGGATGTCAGTGACACCAAGTCAGTTCCCCCCCAGTGTCAGAATGCCCGCCGCAGTCCCGCTATAAGTCGCTGATCACCGCCCTTACTAGTAGAAAAAAAATAATCCCAGTATCTATACCTCCATTTGTAAACGCTATAACTTTCACGTAAACCAATTAATTTACATGTATTGGGATTTTTTTTAGCAAAGACATGGAGCGGAATACATTTTGGCCTAAATTGATGCCGAAATTTGATTTTTAAATTTTTTTTACTGGACATGTTTAATAGCAAAAAGTCAAAATATTGTTTTTTCTCAAAATGGTTGGTCTTTTTTTGTTTATAGCACAAAAAATAAATAACGCACAGGCGATCAAATACCACCGAAAGAAAGCTCTATTTGTGGGAAAAAGGACATAAATTGAATTTGGGTGTAGCGTTGCATGACCGTGCAATTGTCAGTTAAAGTAATGCAGCGCCGTATCACAAAAAAGAGGCCTGGTGAGGAAGAAGGGTAAATCCTCTGGAGGGGAAGTGGTTAAATTAGGACCACATGTTTACTTTTGTTTTAAATCAGCATACGACACAGAAATTACAGCACTACTGAGAGATTGTAAAAACATAGGAATCCCCACCTGCCAGGCTGGTAAGTATTCTTGATCTCATTTTGCAGGGTTCATGGCAGGGGTGGACTGACAACTCATGGGGCCCCCGGGCAATAGGGGATCATGGGGCCCCGTGTCCTTGCCCAAACTCAAAAAAGCCTATGAAAAAGGTACCAGGGGCATCTCATGGGGCCCCCTACTGACCCCGGGCCCTCGGGCAGTGCCCGAGTTTCCAAATGGTCAGTCCGCCCCTGGTTCATGGTTAACTCAAGGTGCCAGGATGTGTGTTTCCCAATTTGAATGTGTTAGAATAATGCATTGATGGATCCAGTGACTAACAGAAAAGGAAATTCTAGGCTGGAGTTTATACTTGCCAAGTGAATTTCAGGAATAATTTACTAGTCAATGAAAAGCCAAATCATTATTTTCCGTATAAGAGTAGTAACGCCTTTAAAGCACTATCAAGTTATTTTCTTCTGCCTGTGTGGCACTGGGGAGATTTCCTGTTCTGCCCCACATTCATGTATTCCTCTGTGTTGTATTGAACTTCATTAGGTTATTATTCTTCTATAGTTTGCTGACATCTAGAGTTAGTTTCGAGCCACTGCAACTTGTTTACTGCTGATGTTGGTTTCTCTCTCTATCCACCCCTCCTGTTTAAAGTTAGTTAGTTCAGTCCTAAATAAAGAGTAAACAGGTGGCCCACACACCTAGTGCATTATCCAAGGTTTATTCAAAGGTATAAAAGACAAAAACATACTCACAGACGAAGCATGTATGAAAAGCTTTTGCATTAAGAAGATGGCCACAACGGCAGGCAAGGTGTTCCAACTGTCAGTGCGGTCAAATGGCTGGTGCGTTTTGGGGACGAGTCCCTTTCCTCAAAGCTGCTGACCAGCCTCTTAGACTGGTACAGATGTGTAGTGGATAAGGAGGGCAGATGGTTTGAACAACATTGCTGCTGATACCAGAGTATCAGCAGCAACGTTGTTTACTCTTTATCTAGTGGCTGATCTCCCCATCTGAGGAGGGCTGCACCCCTGAAGCATCTTCTTTTGGGTGCCTCTGTCCTGGTCCCCTTGGCTTCCCTTTGGCTGTCCATTTCCTGAAGCGCTGGAGAGCACATACGATATTTAGTTCAGTCCTAACTAGACCCTCCCCACATGTTCCTTCAGTCAGTGTTAAGAAAGTCGTTATCTTCTTGCACATCAAAGGACTGGGAAAACATCCTCTGTACTGCAGTTAGTTAAACTAAAATTGTTGGTTTTAACTTCTGTGACTTATTGGAGAGTCATTGACAAGCTTGTGACACTGCCCTAAGCTGAGAAGAAAGAACTGTCTCCCCGCCAGTATGGAGGGAGAGTGCAGCGTCCTAAATTGCTTCCAGTGGCTCCAGTATACAATGACACCGCTCAAACCAGCCCGGAGAGTCTGGTGTATGTGGGATGGCCTCAGCTGCCACTCCAGCCATGCCCTCTGATGCATTTTGCCATAGGCGATGGCTGAGGCCATCCCATATACACTGGACTCTTAGGGCTGGTTTGAGTGGCGTCGGTCCACTCATTATTGAAGAGTTAAGCTGCCTGTGGATGGTGCCAAGCCAGCAGGTGAACATACTGTCCGGACAGGCTAGATCTAAGGAGGTATGTCAATGCATAAAGCAGCATTTGAAATAGAACATATATTTCCATTTCTGGAAGACTCAACAGTAAATGAGAGGAAATATGTGCAGAATTTTCATCTTAGAGAGTTTTCATATAAACAGGTGTCCCCATTGGAGGATTTTCCTTCACTTCTTGCTTTGATGACAACTCAATATTTTTGGGAGTTTTCATTATATTCTGTCCTAGTGATAATGGTCATCTGGACAAATAGGATGTAACCCCTCAATGAGAATAAAGGCCGCAATAAAAACCTGACAAAAGGTGTAACCCATCCCTACTCTGTACAAAATTAAACAATACGATTTTGCCTTGACATGCACTTTAATGCCTTGATGTGAACCTCAGATGGAATATGGAAGTTAGAAGGTGAGAGAAGAGAAATGAAAGGCGAAAAGCTGAAACAGAAATTAAAAAGATAAAAACCATTTGCACAGATTTTCACCTTCATTTGGCTGCATCTTGATAGGCGTGTATTTCAAAACATTTTCTTACCTCTAAGTTTTGACATTTATTGTAGAAATGGCCTCCACCGTCCAGCCTCGGGAATGTACCATAAACAAAGTAGAGGGAAATGGCTATGGATTTTTCCTACGTGTTGAACAAGATGAACAGGGCCACCTCGTCCGGTCCATTGAAAAGGGGAGCAATGCAGAGAAAGCTGGGCTAAAAGATGGAGACCGAGTAATGAAGGTCAACGGAGTATTCGTAGATGACAAAGAGCACCCGGAGGTAATGTTATTGCGGATTTGATGAATTACAATTTTTAAGTGAACAAATGCAAAGGCTGCATTACCAGGGATGTCACCGATCTCTAGTGATTGGATGGGTCACATTCTCAGTGATGTTATTGGACTCCAGTGAATGGATAGGCTGCATTCTCAGTGATATCACCGGTTTCTAATGAATGGATAGGCTGCACTCCCAGTGATGTCCCCGGTCTCTAGTGAATGGATAGACTGCATTCTCAAGTGATGTCATCAGCCTCTAGCGAATGGATAAGCTGCATTCTCAGTGATGTCATCAGTCTCTATTAAATGAATAGGCTGCATTCTCAGTGATGTCAACGGTCTCTAGTGAATGGATGGATAGGCTGCATTCTCAGTGATGCCACTGGTCTCTAGTGAATGGATAGGCTGCATTCTCAGTGACGCCACTGGTCTCTAGTGAATGGATAGGCTGAATTCGCAAGTGATGTCATCAGTCTCTAATGAATAGATAGGCTGAATTCTCAGTGATGTCATCAGTCTCTATTGAATAGATAGGCTGCATTCTCAGTCAGTGATGTCATCGGTCTCTAGTGAATGGATAGGCTGCATTCTCAGTGGTATCAACGGTTTCTAATGAATGGATAGGTTGCATTCTCTGTGATGTCACCGGTCTTTAGTGAAGTGGTAGGCTGCATTCTCAGTGATGTCATCGGTCTCTAGTGAAGGGATAGGCTGCATTCTCAGTGATGTCACTGGTCTCTAGTGAATGGATAGGCTGCACTCCCAGTGATGTCACCTGTCTCTAGTGAATGGATAGGCTGCATTCTCAGTGATGCCACTGGTCTCTAGTGAATACTGTTTTTTTTTTTCATTTTTTTGTGAACAAACAGGTCGTAAACCTTATTAAGGCCAGCGGAAATTCAGTCACCTTGTCAGTTCTGGATAAAGATTCCTACAAAAAGTCTAAGCAAAATAGTGCGGACCTTTCTGATAGTAAGCCACCTCCATATGAAGGTGTTTCTTCAAAACCCACTGAATCCTCTACACCAAAACCCAGCAAATCCTCTACACTAAAGCCAAGACTTTGCTATCTGGTGAAAGACAAAGGATCCTTTGGATTCTCCCTAAAGTGCATTAAAGGTAAGAAAAATACAAATCTGAATGCAGAGTGGGCACGTTCCAGGTTCTTACTGACTGAAGGTCAGAGTTATGGAGAAAAACTGGACATTTTAGGGACAGAGTTAAGTCTAATGTGTCTTTCACTAACCCTGTGCAGTGAAGAATCTATGAATCTTTTGTTAAGCTTTTTTATGCAAACACAACTGGTCTATTCCATCCACATGGCCTAATAATGCCATTGACCTGATATGCCCATGTGCCATATTAAGTAATAATAAGGAATAACACCCCCCCCCCCTTGTGTACATCAGTTGCGGGGTAGGGAATCTCCTACCCACAGCCTATTTGGCCAGCACTGACAACTAACTTCCAGATTAGGAGGAAATTGGGTTTGAACTGAACCCAACATCAAGCCCATGCTTGAACTCAAAGCTGATCAATACACATGCTATCTTTCAGGAGGAATTCAAGATAAAATATTTGATCTTATGGTATACCATGTATGGGCAGGCTGAATGTACTCAAGTTGATTGATTTATCAACTTGGGTACAACCAGCCTTTTGGATTTTACATGAGATTATTGCTAGTGGCTATTATATAGCCTCTAGCAGTGATTTCTGCGTCCTCCCGGAAGTGATGGCTCGTCCCCCCTATCCCTGCCGTGGATGCAGGAAAGAAAATCAGTCTATCTATGGCCAGCTTTAGGCATGATTACCATTTCTATATATAACTTAGCGAATTATCACCTTTAGAATTCACTGCACTTTAAGTCTCCCGTGTAAGCAGGGGCATATTTACCACAAGGCGAACAAGGCATTTGCCTAGGGTGGCATGTTTTAGGGGGGGCAGCACTGCCCCCTGGAAGAAGGGACATATGCGGCATGGGGACCAGGTGGGATCCGTGATGGGCTGCTTGATGGTGTATACAGAGCCCAACTGTCATTCCCGGGGATGTCCAGAGCTGTGAAGGTGAGTGTCTTTCTCTCTGTCGCCATGGGGGGGTGGGTGTTAGTGGAAGGCTTTCTTGGGTGGGGGGGATGGGGCAGGGGTGTTGTTGGCCACTGTCACGCTCTCTCCACAGGGGGAAGGGGGGTCTGGTGTTGGTCCATGTGAGGCTCTCTCTCTGCCAGGGAGGGGCTTCCGATTTTCGTGTTGCCTAGGGCAGCACAAAACCTAAATACACCACTGTGTGTAAGGCGTCTGAAAAAATATGTCTAGATCATATAGGAACAAGTGTGAGAAGCTGTCAAAGAATCAAAGGTTTAACTTTACCAACAACTTTCCATATTAAAGTCCAAGTTTCCCTTACGGCCACCAGAACATGATACGATAAAGTCACGTTCCCCGCGTATTTTCCGCACCACATTCAAACGCACTGCCTATGCGATCTGCTGCGGGTGCCCATACATTGTTAACAGCACCCGAACGCAGAATGCAATCACAGTGCGTTTGCAGGAACCAGATCGCATGCTACCACAGTACCATGCATTTGGGTGTGGCATGTTTTGGGTGTGATAAGCTCATATTGTGCTGCAATAGGATGATCCTACTGTGATGAAGGGTGATCATTATAATACATAGGCCCTGACCTGACACCCTTGATGCTATCTTAGAGGAGAAATGAGGATTGGCTTGGAAAATCTAGTCCCTGAAACTGATTGTATTCCTCTTTGAGTCCAGAACTGGATCTAGCCTATCTCATCTGGGGGTGCACTAAAAAAAGTCAGGGAGCATAATATCAACACTGTATGTAAGTCACTGAAAGTCTGTCACACAGTATGACAGAGATGCAGGGAACCAATATTCCCTGTTCAAGTCATGACCTGGGAAACACAAGTATGTATTAGGCAGGGGCGGACTGACAACTCATGGGGCCCCCGGGCAATAGGGGATCAAGGGGCCCCTGTGTCCTTGCCCAAACTCAAAAAAGCCTATGAAAGAGGTACCAGGGGCATCTCATGGGGCCCCCTACTGACCCTGGGCCCTCGGGCAGTGCCTGAGTTTCCAAATGGTCAGTCCGCCCCTGGTATTAGGCTGTCATTAAACAGAACAGAACCTGTGCCACCTTATATTATGTGTCCCTATTAGCGTCCCCCCTTATATCAGGGCTTCATCAGAGTCCTCCATTAAATCAGGGCCCCCACCACAGTAACCCTTTCATCAGGGTCCCTATCAGAGCCCCCCTTACATCAGATATCCTCATCATAGTGCCCCTTTACATGGATTGTCCTCATTACAGTGCTACCTTACATCAACTTTCTGCAGCAGAGTGCCCCCTTACATCAATCGCCCCATCAGAGTGCCCCCTTACATCAAGGTCCCCATCAGAGTAACCCTTACATCAGGGTCCCTATCAGAGCACCCCTTATATCAGATGTCCCCATCACAGTGCCCCTATGTGACAGGAGTGACTTTTGGGAGTGGGGGGACCTCTGTGTCAGCTCATGTTCCCCTCATTATGTTTAATTCACCCTGTGCCTGTTAAGGGGTACAGGGTGTGAATGTGTATTGGTGTGTTGTCCTTTGTTCTCAGCCACGTGGCTGTCCATTGTCCTTTGCCATGTGCTGTAGCCCTTCCCACTGATGGGGCGGGCTGATGATGTGTTTCCTGTAGCCCTTCCCACTGATGGGGCGGGCTGATGATGTGTTTTCTGTTCCTGGTTGTGTTTCCCCGCCCTGTGCATATAACCTGTTGTTTGTGTAAAAATAAAGGAGTTGACTTCCTGTTTTAAGAAGAGTCAGGTGCTGTCTATTTCCTGAGGGATTTCAAGGGTGTGGTCCGTGGATTTGTGTTCGGACAGGGAAGCTGCAGTATAACGGAATATACCCAAGTGTGGTCTGGGGTCCGGTTCCGTTACACCCTTTACATGGATTGTCCTTATCAGAGTGCTACCCTACATCAACTTTCTGCATCAGAGTGCCCCCTTACATCAATCGCCCCATCAGAGTTCCCCCTTACATAAAGTGTCCACAAAAGAGTGCCTCCTTACATCAATGCCCCCATCAGATCTTCTCTTTACATTAAATATCCCTATCAGAGTGCCCCCTTACATCTGTTGTCCTCATCAGAGTGCCCCCTTACATCAGTGTCTCCATCAAATTGGCTCATGGATCAGTGGATGCCTTCTCAGAGACCTGGGGGGAAAAACGAAACCCTGGGGGGCACAGCCCACCCCAGCAACCCCCTAGATCCAGGCTTGTTTGAATCCAGCATTGAATTGGTTGAAGAGTATCCAGAGACATAAGACTCTTTTCTAATATATAAATAAATTACATGATTGGTTGACTATCATCCTGTTAGAGCACCTAACATGAGTTTGAAGTCAGTTTTAAAGGTAAATGTAATTCAGTCATTCAATCATCAATTTTCAATACCAACGATAGGAACACGTTGAACGAGGAATGCAACATAAGTTAATAACAATGATAACAAAAAATAGTTAATGGGTAAAAATTGGCAGGATTTAATTAAAAAATAAAGTGTATCCACTGCTCTGCTTGCTCTTTGGATTCATATAGTAAAGAAAAATTAATCTGGCAAGAGCATTCCCAGGGCTAAGGGTTCTTTTCCCACCTCCACTTTAGAGTCCCTGAGCTTAGTAATTGGACGATCAGGTATCCTGGAAGAAAGGAGAGAGTGTCACATTCTTTCCCATACCTGGAGGTACGGGGTATTTCACTTAATACCAGTGGAACATTTTGAAGAGAAGTTGAGTATAGGCAGTTGGTGGGTCAGCATTTAAATCTGAACTCCAGGCAGATATTAAAGACACACATTACTATATCTATGCGTTCATTATTACACAATTAACAGTCTTCTTTAAAATGCATGCAGTAAAGGTACCTGAATTTGACCTGATATCTGTCTCTTACAATCTATTTTACAGCAGAGATCAGACTGGAACAGGGAGAAGCAGAACAAGGAGCCAATCAGTTGTGATGCAGTGCTCATGTGCTTATTATTATTATTATTATTATTATACAGTATTTATAAAGCGCCAATAGTTCGCTCAGAGCTATACATTACAAAAGGGGGACAGAACATGTGACAGAACAATACCAATACAATGCAAAACATGAGGGGATTGAGGGCCCTGCTCTTTCGAGCTTACAATCTAGGAGGGAGGGGGTGGTGGCACAGGAGGAGATAGCTGTGGGGGATGGAGTGGTAGGAAGAGTGGAGGAGGTCGGCAAGTTAGCAGGGGGTGGGGTAGGCTTCCCTGAAGAGATGGGTTTTCAGGGTGCGCCTAAAGGAGAGGAGAGTAGGTGATAATCTGATGGGTTGGGGCAGGGAGTTCCAGAGGATGGGTGACACCCTGGAGAAGTCCTGGAGGCGGGCATGGGAGGAGGAGACCAGGGAACTAGAGAGAAGGAGGTCTTGTGAGGAGCGGAGTGTGCGTGCTGGGCGGTACTTGGATATTAGGTCAGTGATGTAGTTCGGGGCAGTATGGTGGACAGCTTTGTACGTCAGCGTTAGGATTTTGAATTTGATCCGTTGCGCAATCGGAAGCCAGTGGAGGGATTGGCAGAGGGGGGTGGCGGAGACAGTGCGGTTGGAAAGGTGAATGAGTCTGGCAGCCGTGTTCAGGATGGACTGAAGAGGGGATAGCCAGCGGCGAGGCAGGCCAGTGAGGAGGGAGTTGCAGTAGTCGAGTCGTGATATGATGAGGGAGTGGATGAGCTGTTTAGTGGTTTCTGGGGTTAGGAACGTGCGGATTTTGGCGATGTTGCGGAGGTGGAGTCTGCACGAGTTTGTTAAAGATTGGACTTGGGGCTGGAAGGATAGGTTGGAGTCCAGAATGACACCCAGTACTCTGGCCTGCAGGGTGGGTTTGATGGTAGCGTTGTTGGATGTGATGGAGAAATCAATGGGGGGTGGTGTCCGGGCTGGGGGGAAGACAAGAAACTCGGTTTTGGAGAGGTTCAATTTAAGGAAGTGGAGCGACATCCAGTCTGATATGTCGCTCAGTAGGTGTGTGATTCGGGCTGAGACCAAGGGGGTGAGGTGGGGGGTCGAGAGATAGATTTGTGTGTCGTCGGCATAGAGGTGGTAGTTGAAGCCGTGAGAGTGTATGAGTTGGCCAAGGGAGGAGGTATAGATGGAGAAGAGAAGGGGCCCGAGGACAGAGCCTTGAGGGACCCCAACAGAGAGGGGGAGTGAGGGGGAGGTGGTAGCATTATAGGTAACGCTGAAGGAGCGTTGTGACAGGTAGGATGAGAGCCAGGAGAGAGCAGAATCTCTGAGGCCGAGGGAGTGTAGTTTTTTGAGGAGAAGGGGATGGTCGACTGTGTCGAAGGCCGCAGAGAGGTCAAGGAGTAGGAGCACTGAATAGTGGCCATTAGCTTTGGTGGTTAGCAGGTCGTTGGAGAGTTTGAATAAGGCAGTTTCGGTGGAGTGTAGGGGACGGAAGTCGGACTGTAGGGGATCGAGGAGGTTGTTGTCGTTGAGGTGAGAGCATAGGCGGGTGTAGACTAGGCGCTCGAGGAGTTTAGATGTAAATGGGAGCAGGGAGATGGGTCTGAGGTTGTTCGGGTCATTGGGGTCCAGGGAGGGCTTTTTAAGTATGGGGGTGATGTGTGCATGTTTCAGAGGGGAGGGGAAAGTGCCTGAGGAGAGGGAGAGATTGAAGATGTGGGTGAGGGAGCGTAGGATGGAGGAGGAGGAAGGTCGTAGGAGTTGTGAGGGGATAGGGTCGAGGGGGCAGGTGGTGAGGCGGGCATCAGAGAGGATCTTGGAGACTTCCTCGATGGTAGTAAGGTCAAAGGTGTGGAGTGTTGGGGGAGCTTCAGTATGAGGAATGTAGGGTGGGGTGGAAGAGGAGGTCAGAGCAGTGGTGGGGCTGTGGGAGAGGGGTGATGAGGGGGTAGCTGAGTGAGGGTGAAGGGGGTTGGAGAGAGTTTGAGCAGCGACGAAGTCCCTGCGGGTTATGTCGAGGGGGAGGGGGGATAAGGGGGTAGCTGTGTGAGAGGGGACGGGTTGAGAGGGCGTGTGAGTTGCGGCAATGTCCTTGCGAATTGTGTCAATTTTGTTTTTGAAGTGATTGGCAATCTCAAGGGCAGTGAGTGAGGTGCTGGGTGGAGGTGGGGGTGGAGAGAGTAGAGAGTTGAAGGCAGAGAAGAGTCGGCGAGGATTGGAGGAGAGGGCCTTGATGAGGGTCAAGAAGTAGGCCTGTTTGGCAGCATGGAGGGAGGAGGTGTAGGTGCAGAAGGCAGATTTGTAGCGGGTGAAGGCTTGTTGGGATTTGGTTTTGCGCCATAGTCGCTCCAGGGCACGACTGTGTCGTTTGAGGGTTTTGGTGTGATCAGTCTGCCAGGGCTGGAGCGGTTGGGGTCTGATGTTGCGTGTGGTTAAAGGCGCTAGTGAGTCAAGGGCTGTTGAGAGCGCATTGTTGTAGGCGGTCAAAGCCAAGTCGGGGCAGGACAGGGGGAGGATGCGGTCGTGGAGTTGATCAGCTGCAGAGTGGAGGGAGGCAGGGTTAAGGTTGCGGAGGTTACGGCTGGTAGTAGTGTGACATTTGGAGGGGTAGGCGTTGGAGGACGAGGAGATAGAGAAGGTGATCAGGTTGTGGTCAGAGAGAGGGAAGGGGGTGTTAGTGAGGTTGTGGGGAGCGCAGCGGTTGGAGAAGACAAGGTCCAGGATATTACCGCCGGAGTGGGTGGTGGATTGTATGCACTGTGCAAGTGCAAAGGAGGAGGTTAGGTGGAGGAGACGGGCTGTGTCCGGGTTGTCGAGGTTGACAGGGATGTTGAAATCCCCAAGAATGATGGTGGGTAGCTCAGAGGAGAGGAAGAAGGGTAGCCAGGAGGAGAAGTCATCCAGGAAGCGTGGTATGGATCCAGGAGGCCGGTATATCACAGCAATCTTCAGCAAGCTTATGATGGGTGCACTAATGGGAGAGGAGAAGCAAGTCTCCTCCCCTGCCAAACAGGGATCTTCTGTGTGGCAGAGCTGAGTACCTCTCAGGAAATCCTTCGACAGGCACAACAGCATATACAGTATCTCACAGAAGTGAGTACACCCCTCACTTTTTTGCAAATATTTTATTATATCTTTTCATGTGACAACACTGAAGAAATTACACTTTGCTACAATGTGACGTAGTCAGTGTACAGCTGTATAACATGTAAATTTGCTGTCCCCTCAAAATAACTCAACACACCGCCATTAATGTCTAAACCGCTGGCAACAAAAGTGAGTACACCCCTGTATACTCCAAAATGTCCAAATTGGGCCCAAAGTGTCAATATTTTGTGTGGCCACCATTATTTTCCAGCACTGCCTTAACCCTCTTGGGCATGGAGTTCACCAGAGCTTCACAGGTTGCCACTGGAGTCCTCTTCCACTCCTCCATGACGACATCATGGAGCTGGTAGATGTTAGAGACCTTGCGCTCCTCCACCTTCCATTTTGAGGATGCCCCACAGATGCTCAATAGGGTTTAGGTCTGGAGACGTGCTTGGCCAGTCCATCACCTTTACCCTCAGCTTCTTTAGCAAGGCAGTGGTAGTCTTGGAGGTGTGTTTGGGGTCGTTATCATGTTGGAATACTGCACTGCGGCCCAGTCTCCGAAGGGAGTGGATCATGCTCTGCTTCAGTATGTCACAGTACATGTTGGCATTCATGGTTCCCTCAATGAACTGTAGCTCCCCAGTGCTGGCAGCACTCATGCAGCCCCAGACCATGACACTCACACGACCGTGCTTGACTGTAGGCAAGACACACTTGTCTTTGTACTCCTCACCTGGTTGCCGCCACACACGCTTGACACCATCTGAACCAAGTAAGTTTATCTTGGTGTCATCAGACCACAGGACATGGTTCCAGTAATCCATGTCCTTAGTCTGCTTGTCTTCAGCAAAGTGTTTGCGGGCTTTCTTGTGCATCATCTTTAGAAGAGGCTTCCTTCTGGGAGGACAGCCATGCAGACCAATTTGATGCAGTGTGCGGTGTATGGTCTGAGCACTGACAGGCTGACCCCCCCCACCCCTTCAACCTCTGCAGCAATGCTGGCAGCACTTATACGTCTATTTCCCAAAGCCAACCTCTGGATATGACGCTGAGCACGTGCACTCAACTTCTTTGCTCGACCATAACGAGGCCTGTTCTGAGTGGAACCTGTCCTGTTCAACCGCTGTATGGTCTTGGCCACCGTGCTGCAGCTCAGTTTCAGGGTCTTGCCAATCTTCTTATAGCCTAGGTCATCTTCATGTAGAGCAGTAATTCTTTTTTTCAGATCCTAAGAGAGTTCTTTGCCATGAGATGCCATGTTGAACTTCCAGTGACCAGTATGAGAGAGTGAGAGCAATAACACCAAATTTAACACACCT
The DNA here is from genome assembly GCF_062004578.1 of Staurois parvus. Taxonomy (NCBI): domain Eukaryota; kingdom Metazoa; phylum Chordata; class Amphibia; order Anura; family Ranidae; genus Staurois; species Staurois parvus. Next base: position 3,776,329 of record NW_028318370.1, on the reverse strand, counting down.
GCTCCCCATTCACACCTGAGACCTTGTAACACTAACAAGTCACATGACACCCGGGAGGGAGAATGGCTAATTGGGCCCAGTTTGGACATTTTCACTTAGGGGTGGACTCATTTTTGTTGCCAGTGGTTTAGACATTAATGGCTGTGTGAGTTATTTTGAGGGGACAGCAAATTTACATGTTATACAAGCTGTACACTGACTACGTCACATTGTAGCAAAGTGTCATTTCTCCAGTGTTGTCACATGAAAAGATAGAATCAAATATTTACACAAATGTAAGTGGTGGACTCACTTCTGTGAGATACTGTGTGTATATATATATATATGTATGTGTGTGTATATATATAAAGATAGATAGATAGATAGATAGATAGATAGATAGATAGATAGATAGATAATAGATAGATAGATAGATAGATAGATAGATAGATAGATAGATAGATAGAATACAGATAGATAGATAGATAGATAGATAGATAGATAGATAGATAGATCATAGATAGATAGATAGATAGATAGATAGATAGATAGATAGATAGATCATAGATAGATAGATAGATAGATAGATAGATAGATAGATAGAATACATATAGATAGATAGATAGATAGATAGATAGATAGATAGAATACATATAGATAGATAGATAGATAGATAGATAGATAGATAGAATACAGATAGATAGATAGATAGATAGATAGATAGATAGATAGAATACAGATAGATAGATAGATAGATAGATAGATAGATAGATAGATAGATAGATAGATAGATCATAGATAGATAGATAGATAGATAGATAGATAGATAGATAGATAGATCATAGATAGATAGATAGATAGAATACAGATAGATAGATAGATAGATAGATAGATAGATAGATAGATAGATAGATAGATCATAGATAGATAGATAGATAGATAGATAGATAGATAGATAGATAGATAGATAGATAGGGGTTTCGTTTTAAAGAGTCCCTGTCACCAAAACAAACGTAATTTTTAAATATGATAGTATTCTGTTTCTGAAATCTAAGCTCATTTTGAGCAAAGCTTTTATGAATATAATGCAGAAGTAGAGGCAGTAAAAAAAGGAGAAGAATATGACACTTCCAGGTTTATGGGGTTCTTGCCATTCTGACCGCATTCTGTTGCTCCTCCCCCAGCCAGTATGACACTTGTAATTGTCAGTTGAGGCTGTGTGCAGGAAAATTGTTCCTGATCACAGCCTCAAATGTAAACAAAAAGAGCTGAGACTATGATGGGGAGCGACTCTCTGAACATCAGCTGTCTTTTTTCTTGCTAATTACGTTTCGGCTCACTTTGTTTACATTTGCTGAGGCGTTGATAAGGAGTAGCTAGATAGTATGAAAGCTGAGGCTGTGTGCAGAACTGCTCCTAGTCACAGCTAGACATGTGTGTTTTGTTTCAATTCACCCAAAAGTTTCATTTGGAAATGAAGATAGTAGCAAATGTCAATAAATGCGAAAAAAGTTATAACAAAATTAACAAATGCATTCCTTTAATTTGGATAACATCACATGATGCGATAGTAGTTCAGGCCCATGGTTAAATTCATTCAATTTTTGAATTCGTTCAATAATTCAGATTTGGAAAGCAAATGGATCCAAATTCTATTCCATTCGTTAATTCAGATGCACATAACGCCAGTTGATATTGGCCAATCAGCTCATGCCATTTCTCTTGGTGGGTTGGAGTAGTGTCCAAAAACACTGAATCTGTCTGATTCAATTCATCCAATTTGATAATATATTGAATATACAGGTGAAACTCAAAACATTTGAATACCGTGCAAAAGTTCATTTATTTCAGTAATGCAACTTAAAAGGTGAAACTAATATATGAGATAGACTCATTACATGCAAAGCAAGATAGTTCAAGCCGTGATTTGTCATAATTGTGATGATTATGGCTTACAGCTCATGAAAACCCCAAATCCACAATCTCAGAAAATGAGAATATTGTGAAAAGGTGGAATATTCTCGGCTCAAAGTGTCCCACTCTAATCAGATAATTAAGCCATAACACCTGCAAAGGGTTCCTGAGCCTTTAAATGGTCTCTCAGTCTGGTTCAGTAGGAATCACAATCATGGGAAAGACTGCTGACCTCACAGTTGTGCAGAAAACCATCATTGACACCCTCCATAAGGAGGGAAAGCCTCAAAGGTAATTGCAAAAGAAGTTGGATGTTCCCAAAGTGCTGTATCAAAGCACATTAATAGAAAGTTATGTGGAAGGGAAAAGTGTGGAAGAAAAAGTTGCACAAGCATCAGGGATGACCGCAGCCTGGAGAGGATTGTCAGGAAAAGGCCATTCAAAAGTGTTGGGGACTTTCACAAGGAGTGGACTGAGGCTGGAGTCAGTGCATCAAGAGCCACCACACACAGACGGATCCTGGACATGGGCTTCAAATGTCGTATTTCTCTTGTCAAGCCACTCCTGAACAACAAACAACGTCAGAAGCGTCTTATCTGAGCCAAAGAAAAACAGACCTGGTCTGTTGCACAGTGGTCCAAAGTCCTCTTTTCTGATGAGAGCAACTTTTGCATCTCATTTGGAAACCAAGGACCCAGAGTATGGAGGAAGAATGGAGAGGCACACACTGCAAGATGCTTGAAGTCCAGTGTGAAGTTTCCACAGTCTGTGTTGATTTGGGGAGCCATGTCATCTGCTGGGGTTGGTCCACTGTGCTTCATTAAGTCCAGGGTCAACGCAGCCGTTTACCAGGAGATTTTGGAGCACTTCATGCTCCCTTCCGCAGACGAGCTTTATGGGGATGCTGACTTCATTTTCCAGCAGGACTTGGCACCTGCCCACACTGCCAAAAGCACCAAAACCTGGTTCAATGACCGTGGGATTACTGTGCTTGACTGGCCAGCAAACTCGCCTGACCTGAACCCCATAGAGAATCTATGGGGCATTGCCAAGAGAAAGATGAGAGACACGAGACCGAACAATGCAGAAGAGCTGAAGGACGCTATTGAAGCATCCTGGTCTTCCATAACACCTCAGCAGTGCCACAGGCTGATAGCTTCCATGCCACACCGCATTGAGGCAGTAATTGCTGCAAAAGGGGCCCAAACCAAGTACTGAGTACATATGCATGCTTCTACTTTTCAGAGCTCCAATATTGTTCTATGTACAATCCTTGTTTTATTGATTGCATGTAATATTCTAATTTTCTGAGATTGTGGATTTGGGGTTTTCATGAGCTGTAAGCCATAATCATCACAATGATGACAAATCACGGCTTGAACTATCTTGCTTTGCATGTATGGAGTCTCATATATTAGTTTTACCTTTTAAGTTGCATTACTGAAATAAATGAACTTTTGCACGATATTCTAATTTTTCCAGTTTCACCTGTATGGCAATCTTGAGGAAAAACTGCAAAATTTTTCTAATCCACCTGGACCAAGGTATATACGAAATGAATGCCGAAGATACCAAATGAATCTTGAAAACGAATCGGTTCAACATAACGAGTATAACTAAAAAAACTCTTCAATGAACTAATGCATCTGAAATGAAATGGAAAAATCCAGCATTCATATATCTAGTCACAGTTGTTAGGTGTCTAGGAGTAGTTAAGTGAAATAACAGCTGAGGCTGTGTGCAGAAGAATTGCTCCTGATCGCAGCCTTAGCACATGTAAACAAAGAGAGCTGTGGCTGTGTTCAAAGAGTAGCTCCCAATTACAGTCTCAGCAATTCCCAAATAGATTGACTTTTTGCTGTAAAGTGAACCAAACATTTACTGGCCACTTTATTAGGTACACCTAACTAATGCCAAGAAAATCTCCCCCTCACCATGACACCACCACCAGCCTGAACCATTGATACAAGGCAGGATGGATCCATGCTATCATGTCATTTACGCCAAATACTGACCCTTCCATCCGAATGTTGCAGGAACCAGTCTGCCCATTCTCCTCTGACCTCTGAAACCAACAAGGTATTTAGCTCCACACAACTGCCACTCATTGGATATTTTCTCTTTTTCGGACCATTCTCTGTAAACCCTAGAGATGGTTGTGCGTGAAAATCCCAGTAGATCAGCAGTTTTTGAAATACTCAGACCAGCCCGTCTGGCACCAATAACCATGCCGCATTCAAAGTCACTTAAATCTCCTTTATTCCCCATTCTGATCCTCCGTTTGAACTTCACCTAGTCGTCTTCACTACATCTACATGCCTAAATGCATTGAGTTGCTGCCATGTGATTGGCTGATTAGCAATTTGTGTTACAAAGCAAATTGAACAGGTGTACCTGTGCAACACAACAAACACTTTACTCCTGCGCTAGGAAAGGACTCAGTAGACCCAATAGGAATGTTCTGGAATTTTCTGGAATATGCACTGCTTGCTGCCCTCAACAGACCGAGGTGGTCCAAATACACTGGATACAAATGGAGAAACAGAAAAAGGGCGCACAGACCTAGTGCATTATCGTTTAAAATAATTTATTGAAGAAACAAAATAGGTATCATACTCACAATGGACATAATAACACAGGCATGTCAAACTGAACAAGATGTATGATCCAAACAACATCTGAGTCCATACGATGGAACCCTGGATGACCAACTGGCTAACGCGTTTCGAGGACACAACCTCTTCCTCAGAGCCAACACTCTGTATTATAATACAGGATTTATATAGAGCCAACTGTTTGCACATATATTTGGGCACAGAGTACCATGCTTGTGAAAACTTACGATACCCCCCCCCCCCAGGGGCGGACTGACCATTCGAGCACTAGGGCACTGCCCGAGGGCCCAGGGTCAGTAGGGGGCCCCATGAGATGCCCCTGGTACCTTTCAGAGGACTTTTTTTGGTGTGGTTTGAGTGTGGGCGAGGACACAGGGGCCCCATGATCCCCTATTGCCTCGGGGCCCCATGAGTTGTCAGTCCGCCCCTGCCCCCCCCCCCATCCCATTTACTATGATCATATTGTGGTCTTTGTAACCTCATAAAATTTAAGATCTCTGCTCAAGCTCCTGTAATTCTATCCGGTGTTTTCTGCAATGGGTGCTGGCTGGGCAGGAGTCCATCTAACTCCTCACATACTGTGTATGTATAGAGAAAGATCCCAAACACTTTTCACCTAGCAAAGCCATTAGTAAACAGGCAAAAGCAGCCTCAGCCAACTTCATCCAAAGCCACCGCCATGGGGTTTAATAATGGAGGTCATTGCAATCTTTCTGAACTTCTAACCCTACTGCTCTGTGGCTCCATGCCTCAGATGCCTACCAGAGCCACTTTAGCTTCTCTACAGAGCATTATAAGGGTTTGCCATAGGAAGCTGCAGTTGGGATTTTTAGATCCATGCACATATACTTGCCAATTTACCTATCAGCATTTCTTCAGAGTGTTGGAGGAAACCCACCCCAATTTACCTATCAGCATGTCTTCAGAGTGTTGGAGGAAACCCACCCACCCCAGCTAAGGGAGAACATGCAAACTCCAAGCAGGCTCCTAACCAGGGCTGCTCTTAGAAACCACGGGGCCCCATACAGCCAACCTGACATATTGTGACATATTTATCGGACCCTTCCCCTAATCTCCATCTTAAAGGATCCTATTGTGTGCTTGCAGCTGCCGGTGAGAAGGAGAGGGAAGCCGGCACTGTGGGGGCCCAGGCATCTGGGGGAATCAGATGTGCACAGGGAGGGTGATCATCATGATGGGTGGGTGGGGGCAATTACTGGAACTGATTCTCTGTATGGCTTTCTCTGCAGCAACTGAAAACCAGCAGGAGGATGAGGAGAAGCATCCAGCCTTCAGATGCTGCAGAGAGAGCCATACAGGGCATCGGTTCCAGTAATTGCCCCCCTACCATGCTGATCACCCTACCTGCCCACATCCGATTCACCCAGCTGCCTGGGCCACCCTGCTGACCTGGGCCCTGTACAGGAGGACTGGCGGTACCCCCTTATCCCTGACCCTGCTTCTAACCATAACTCAGACCAAGAACCCCATTGCTGCAAAGAATAAGCACTAACCCCTTAGCCCCTGTGCTGCCCCGATTGAATGTTTTTGGATACAAAGAGAACCAATAATGCAGATAATTACTCCATCTCACACCAATGTCCATCTATTTTCTTTCTGAAGGCACCACTGGTATATTCCTGAACAACCTGGCACCTGGTGGAGCTGCCACAAAGGCCGGAGTCCAAACAGAAGACCGAATAATTGAAGTAAATGGCAAGAATGTAATTAGTGACTCCTACGATCAGGTTGTCAAACTGGTAAGTCCTAGTTGTCTGGTCCGCTCTACAATGTACAGACCTTGGACAAGTTTGAAGTTGGCTCCATTATAGCACACATCAAATGTCATAAAAGAAAACCTTAAAGCGTAACTCCAAGAAAAGTGAAAAAGAGTGACATGGTGTGGGGCAAGCTAAAATCTCTAATGGAGCAGTAATACCCCAACAGGGCTTGTTATCCTTTCCTATTCTATCTCAAACTAAGGTTTTGCCTTGACATACATTTAATATTCAGGGAGACTAAAAATACAAATTAAAAATCAGGGATATTTTCTCTCACTGCCTGTACCGGGGATACCCTACCATAACCTGACATGGACGGAATCAGTGGAACAAGAAGTGAGGAGAAATATCCCCATTGGAGACACTGATAGCAATAAAAGCTGCAGGGTTAGAAGTATTATTTATTATTATTATACAGTATTTATAAAGCGCCAATAGTTCGCTCAGCGCTGTACATTACAAAGGGGGACAGAACATGTGACAGAACAATACCAATACAATGCAAAACATGAGGGGATCGAGGGCCCTGCTCTTTCGAGCTTACAATCTAGGAGGGAGGGGATGGTGGCACAGGAGGAGAAAGCTGTGGGGGATGGAGTGGTAGGAAGAGTGGAGGAGGTCAGCAGGTTAGCAGGGGGTAGGGTAGGCTTCCCTGAAGAGATGGGTTTTCAGGGTGCGCCTAAAGGAGAGGAGAGTAGGTGATAATCTGACGGGTTGGGGCAGGGAGTTCCAGAGGATGGGTGACATCCTGGAGAAGTCCTGGAGGCGGGCATGGGAGGAGGAGACCAGGGAACTAGAGAGAAGGAGGTCTTGTGAGGAGCGGAGTGTGTGTGCTGGGCGGTACTTGGATATTAGGTCAGTGATGTAGTTCGGGGCAGTATGGTGGACAGCTTTGTACGTCAGTGTTAGGATTTTGAATTTGATCCGTTGCGCAATCGGAAGCCAGTGGAGGGATTGGCAGAGGGGGGTGGCGGAGATGGTGCGGTTGGAAAGGTAAATGAGTCTGGCTGCCGTATTCAGGATCGACTGAAGCGGGGATAGCCAGATACACTGTAGCAGCAAAACTCATCGGCCTTATTTTAATGACGCCAGGTTCACATTTGTTCAAAATCGCACATGCTCCTGCAGCGCACAACAAATTGCATCCTTTTTGCAGGGCGTGCGGCGGTGCCATTAATCCTTAATAAGGTACCATAAGTTTTGTTGTAGCGCGATTAAAAAAAAAAAACAAAAGCAAAAAAAAAAAAAGAGGCTTGTGTACTTTTTTTGTGCAATTTTTCATGCATAGGGCAGTCAATGGAAATGAATGGACTGCGTGTGCATACTGTCGCACCTGCAGGTGTGAACAGAGGCAAAAAGCTGAACTCTGGACACGAATACTTTCATTTCAGTATATTCCCCAATAGCCACAAATGATATAAATCCACCAAATGACTTTACCAACCCAGATATGTAAAAATTGCAGTGACATCATCACTGTGCTGTGCATAGCCTGTGCAGAGAGCAGAGCTGTGGGAGGGGCCCAGCAGGCTCCACCCATTACAGGCTGCCTGCAGCAAACTACAAGAAGGGGCGGAAACTAAAAAAGCAAACACAAGAGGGCGCCTCCATCTAAGTGCAGACGATATATATAAATACCATTGTACATAAATATTTCAGTCACTGGGTTGGGGTAAGTAGTGTATTTGTCATCCTTAACCACTTCCTGTCCGGCCACTGTATATAAACCGCCGGACGGTGGCAGTCCAGGGGCTCGTTGCCGTTCATAAACGGCGCCTGCCATTTTGGATTGTGCACGTTCCCTGGGATCGCGCAGCACCGATCACTGTACGGGACCTCTGTTTGAGGTCCTGATCATGTGATCACTGATTGGCCAATCAGTGATCACATGAATAGGTATAAGCAACATGTCACTTCTGACATCATTGCTTACTACGTGTGAAATCTGTGAATGATCACAGAGGTCACATGGTACAAGGCTATTCACAACAGCCTTGTACCATGTGACAAGCTGTGACCAATCACAGCTCACACAGTATTTCTCAATGGCTGCAACTAGAGAGAAGGAGAAATGATTGCTTTTGCAGCCTTTATGGGTGTAAAAGCAATCAGTGTAAAAAAATCTTCATCACCCCCCACAAGTAGTACAGTGTCACTATGGTGACACTGTACTGCTAGGGTGACAGTATGTTAAAAAAAACCAGAAATAATATTAAAAAAAAAATTAAAATGTAAAAAACAATGTTATAAAAATTATAATTTTTGGTTATAAACTAATTGGGGTTATTTTTTTTTACTAAAAAGATAACTGAATAAATTTTGTCCAAGATTTATGAAGAAATATTATTTATTTGCAAAATTGAATACGAAAAACACTTTTTTCAAAATATTTGGACTTTTTCATTTATATAGCAAAAAAAAATAAAAATCCCAGTGGTGAATAAATACCACCAAAATAAAGTTTTATAAAAAAAAAGCTAAAAAATTCATATGGGTACAATGTTGCATGACCGCGCAATTGTCATTCAAAGTGTGATAGCACTAAAAGCTGAAAATTGGCCTGGACAGGAAAGGGGTGAAAGTGTCCGGACTGGAAGTAGTTAAGCCTCCAGGGAGCTTCAGAGATCAGCAGGCAAGTGACTGGTAAAAGGCAGAGTTGTACCAGGATGCGGCTGGGTGTCAGTCTGTCAGCGGTGCTACGGGCTGGATCGCAGGCTGGTTCCGGGTATTCACAATCTGTTCAGCTTCAATAGGCTATACTTGTCTCTCCTCGGGGATGACATCCCTACAAACTGGGGCGTGGTTACACGTTTCAGGGCTCCGCCCCTTTGTCAAACCGATAGTGGAGACTAGACCAGTCATCCTGCACAAGGATAGAGAGCAGCAGTGACTGGTCTTTATTACAGGAAGTCTGCACAGATATGGAAGAAATACACAAAGCACACCAAGATTCAAGAAGGGATACACATGGCTTTTGTATTTAGAATATATTTACAGTACTTACCCTGGAGTTCAGCTTTAATGCAACTTTGCTGCCTTTTTAAAAAGTACCAATAAAGACTAGGGTTGCACCGGTGTCGTTTTCTTATGGACACGTACAAGTGTTCGTGCTCAAAGCAGGGGCGGACTGACAATTCCGACACTCGTGCACTGCCCGAGGGCCCAGGGTCAATAGGGGGCCCCATGAGATGCCCCTCATATCTTTTAGGTTGTTTTGGGTGTGGTTTGAATGTGGGCGAAGACACATGGGCCCCATGATCACCTATTGCCTGGGGGTCCCATGAGTTGCCAGTCCGCCCCTGGCTCAAAGACTCGCCAATACTTCAAACCAATACCTCTGCAGTGCAATTTGAGCCCCTACAAAATAATGGTCTCAAATCACACTGCGAAGATTTGCATGTGATTTGCGGGTGCGGTGCGATTTGCACAATTTGAACCTATTCATTTTGTATGGGCTCAAATCACACCACAAAGGTATCTGTTTCAAGCATTGGAGTATTTGCATGAGTACAAGTACTTGTGCAAATGCTTAAGCAGGCCATACATGGGAACTAATTTTCTTTAGAAAACCGGAAATTTTGTGCGTTTTGTAATCCGATTGATTTAGAAATTCGACCAACCAAGCCTTTAATTTCACCTCATGTTGCTACAGAAAAGAATTTTCATGGCCAGGAATTTTCTTTTCTTTCCAGGTCACAGCTCATGCTCATTTCTTTATCAATTACATTTCTCGCACGATTCTACTATTGATTAGAAATTTGTTCATTTTTCAAAAAATTTCCACAGTGTTCGATTACTCAAATTCAATGGTTGCTCGAAAATCGTCCATTGCTGTGGCCCACTAATGGTAAGAAATTCAAACGAAAATTGTTAGAATAGGTTTTCGAAAGAAAATTATTTCAGAATTCGACCCATATATGGATTAATATTGGTATCGGTGCAACCCTAATAACAACACCTAGTATCTTCAGTAAATTGCAGAGCAGGGGCGGACTGACCATTTGGAAACTCAGGCACTGCCCGAGGGCAGGAGTCAGTAGGGGGTCCCATGAGATGCCCCTGGTACCTTTTTCATAGGCTTTTTTGAGTTTGGGCAAGGACACAGGGGCCCCATGATCCCCTATTGCCCGGGGGCCACATGAGTTGTCAGTCCACCCCTGTTGCAGAGCAAAGCCACCAGCAGAATTCTTACATATGACACACTGCCAGATGCCTGCCTAGTGAAGTAGGGCATGCATGGATTCATAGTTCATACCCGGGGACACAGGCACAGTGAAAGATCTGCTAGAAACTTTGCTCTGCAAGATTCCAGAAAAAAGGAAATCAATTTGTTTTTTGGGGGGGTCCCCACAGATCTAACATAGACATGCAGAAGAGTTTTTAAAAATTGGCAGCCATGTTTGACCTTTTCTGTACATAAATATGATACTGGCGAGGGAACAGACATACAGTGGGGATCGAAAGTTTGGCACCCCAGCTAAAAATTTGTATTAATGTGCATAAAGAAGCCAAGGAAAGATGGAAAAATCTCCAAAAGGCATCAAATTACAGATTAGACATTCTTATAATATGTCAACAAAAGTTAGATTTTATTTCCATCATTTACACTTTCAAAATAACAGAAAACAAAAAAATGGCGTCTGCAAAAGTTTGGGCACCCTGCAGAGTTAATATCTTGTACTGCCCCCTTTGGCAAGTATCACAGCTTGTAAACGCTTTTTGTAGCTTGTAACTTGTTTCCAAAATGCATCAGGCTTGTCTATATGTTCATTTGCAAAGTTCAAACGATGATTTTTGTGGTGAGGACGTAGAAGAGGTTTTCTTCTGATGACTCTTCCATGAAGACCATATTTGTACAAGTATCTCTTTATAGTGGAATAGTATACCACAACTCCAGTGTCTGCCAGATCTTTCTGGAGGGATCGTGCAGTCAAACGTGGGTTTTGAATTGTTTTTCTCACAATCCTGCGAGCTGTTCTGTCTGATATTTTTCTTGGTCTTCCAGATCTTGCTTTAACTTCCACTGTTCCTGATGACTGCCATTTCTTAATTACATTCCGAACAGAGGATATTGACATCTGAAAATGCTTTGCTATCTTCTTATAGCCTTCTCCAGCTTTGTGAGCGTCAACTATTTTCAGTTTCAGTTTTCTAGACAACTGCTTAGAAGAACCCATGGTGCTGATTGTTGGGGCAAGGTCAGATGAGTCTGGGCATTTAAAACCTTTGAGATTGACATCACCTAGTCTTCCCAGACGATGATTGAGAACAATCCATGACACTGGCAGGTCTCAGCTTTGCAAAGGGGGCAGTGCATGCTATAAATTCTGCAGGGTGCCCAAACTTTTGCAGACGCCATTTTTTTGTTTTCTGTTATTTTGAAAGTGTAAATGATGGAAATAAAATCTAACTTTTGTTGACATATCATAAGAATGTCTAATCTGTAATTTGATGCCTTTTGGAGATTTTTCCATCTTTCCTTGGCTTCTTTATGCACATTAATACAAATTTTTAGCTGGGGTGCCCAAACTTTCAATCCCCACTGTAGCATGACACACATGTTTCTATGTTTTTTCCTCCAGGTGAAAGAATCGGGAGATTCGGTAATGTTCCTGGTGGTAGATGAAGCTACGTACAAACACTTCCAGCAGAACAAGAACAATATTACGGCAGACCAGGCCACGACAAGCCTGCTGCCCCATCTTCCCCGAATCGTGGAGCTGACCAAGGGATCAGATGGATATGGGTTCTATCTCAGGCAAGAGAAAAATCGCAAAGGTAATAATAATATTAAGATAGGAGATAGCGTAAAATATGCTAAGATCCCTACTGCTTGGACCTTGAAGAAGGGGGCATACCCCAAAAGCTTGTCCTGAAAAACTGGATGTTAGTGCAAATGAAAAAGATAATTCAATTGTTTCTAAGATTCCTAGAAACGTTCAATGATCATTTAATTGTGTAACATCGGTAGTGTGCTAACAAAGTTTACTGAGCACCACTGTGAACGAGTCCTGATATCCTTGTTGGCCAATTTAGACTTGAGTTGTGGCAATGCACCAATTGACACACATGGCAACAGATATGTTCAACTAGGGCAACACAGTTCAACCATCTTGTTGGTTGAACTGGATGGACTTGTGTCCAGGGGTGGACTGACCATTTGGAAACTCGGGAACTGCCCGAGGGCCCGGGGTCAGTAGGGCCCCCCATGAGATACCCCTGGTACCTTTTTCATAGGCTTTTTTGAGGCCAATTTAGACTTGAGTTGTGGCAAAGCACCAATTGACACACATGGCAACACATATGTTCAACTAGGGCAACACAGTTCAACCATCTTGTTGGTTGAACTGGATGGACTTGTGTCCAGGGGTGGACTGACCATTTGGAAACTCGGGCACTGCCCGAGGGCCCGGGGTCAGTAGGGCCCCCCATGAGATACCCCTGGTACCTTTTTCATAGGCTTTTTTGAGTTTGGGCAAGGAAACAGGGGCCCCATGATCCCCTATTGCCCGGGGGCCCTATGAGTTGTCAGTCCGCCCCTGCTTGTGTCTTTTTTCAGCCAGATTAACTATGTAACATGAGTTGCAGCGTGTAAAAGGGGCTTCGTGGTCGGCTAATTTTGGAGACCTACCTCCACTCTAGCCATGCTAGAACATCATCCCACCTGCTGGGACTGCCCCTCCGCCATCTTGTACACTTCTCCTTGCCACAGCCTTCCTCACATCATTCCCCATCATAGACCTTTATATCCAGCAGAAGGAATGTCCACATAACAAATATTTTTGCAGCACTTTACTGGTGTTGTTCAGGAAACGATATTACAGTTACTTCACAAGGATGTACATTCCATCACTTGACATACACAGTCAATCCCATATAGCAGATGGTCCACAGTAGTCTCATGTGCAGCACCTCACAGCCATTTCCCTTCAGTCACTCCTTTGCCCAGGGTCATCAATACTGAAAGGGCTGTGCTCTCTCTAGACACCTCCTTTTTATGTACCTCTCTCCCGGGGACCCTCCAGGGAAGCAGCCTCACACAGGAATCTCCAGCATGGCCTAAAAGGCCTTTTGCATTCTGGCCTAGCCCCCACCTCCATAAGGGACAGAATTTCTACAACTGGCTCCTCCTGCATTTTGGTCCACTCCTCCTGACCTCCAGCCCTTTCCAAGGTCTATGTGGATTGGCTACATTCTCATAGGTATGAGCTGTTTAGCGCCCAAGCTCCAAGACTCTCTGTGTCCCCTCCCCTCCTAGCTTACATGTGGGTACTGACCAGTGGCGGACTGACAACTCATGGGGCCCCCGGGCAATAGGGGATCATGGGGCCCCTGTTTCCTTGCCCAAACTCAAAAAAAGCCTATGAAAAAGGTACCAGGGGCATCTCATAGGGGCCCCCTACCGTGCCCGAGTTTCCAAACAGTCAGTCCGCCCCTGGTGCTGACTCACCAATGACATCATTTAAGGGAAGGCTCTACCTAAAAGCGGCCTAACACCTAGCATCACTACCTGTTGTACCAGACACTATTCTGGTACAGTGCCACCTAGGGGCAAAGTGACTAACTGTACCTGCTTACAAACAGGTCACATAGCATGGCAACTCATCATAAAGCGATGATAAAACCTTGTGTCACGTCAAAATTGTGGGGCATTTTGGTGCATTGGCAGCCCATTGATATCAGTTGCAGAGAAGTGCAATTTGTTCTGCACTCCTGTGACCCATTTTTATCTTAGGTTACAGAGCTGGTCCAGGATCTGAAAAGATCCCGAACATATTGTCAAGATCCATCCAGAAGCCTGGACCGGCACCTGGCTCAGCCTCTCAGCAATCTTCCCAGAGCCTGAGCCAGCCCCTCCTGCCCGCTCCACAGCCTGGCGCTCTAGTGAGCACTGGAGGGGTAAAGCAGAGAGCCAGAGACTGACAGTTATGGCTCTCTGCTCAGAGCGTAGGGGAAAACTGATGTTTGATCGCTCAGTTCTCACTGCAGAGTCGGTAGGGGAAAGATACAGCATCAGATCTATGCTGCAAGAGGTAGACATAGGTCTCACTCTTTCCCTACTTCACTGGAACCTCTCCATACCACTAATGCTGTCCTTGAAAGACAGGTAAACTGTCCCTACACTAGCCTCTCATATAAAAAAGCACCAAAAACCGGGGACATGGACTTAAAAAGACTCTGATTGACCAAGATGGCTGCCAGGGTCACTTGGATCCAGTGAATCCAATTGAATCACTGCTCCAATTGACCATAGAGAAACCCAGTTTCTCTCTACCTCCTCCTCCAGCTGCATTGCCACTCCAGTCAAGCTTCACCTGCAGTGCAGATTGTAGACTGCACCTGCCTACAGGTGGATCCCAATATTATTGTCCGGATCCCTACAGAGTCTAGAATGGGTCTGTAACATCTGGGTTTCTGGGATTCTGGGTTACGTCGCTGGAGAGCACAAGTAAGTGCACTCCTGTGAGCCCCATGAGAAGTATGGCCAATGAACTTTGGCCATACTTCTCTTTTAATGCAATGCATTAACATATGTGTGTTAACTCACTGCAGTAATAGAAATTGGCCCTTACCTTGGGAAGATTCTTCTTTACTTCCTTCCCTGGAGACACAACAGAAAGTGAAAGGAAATCTTTCCAAAGTGAAGGGAAATGGAGAGTTTTGGATTTTCCATCACTTTCTTTCCCAGTGGACAGGATTCTTTCAACTTTGGGGGGTGTCCTGCATGTTATATTAGGCAAGAATTATTTATAGTATGGTGGTTCTGACCCATTATAATCAAATATGAAATAAAATTTTTGTCCCACAGGTCACTTCATTGTGGAAATTGACCCACAAAGTCCAGCTGATAAAGCCAAGCTGAAAGACTTTGACCGCGTTGTGGCTGTTAATGGACAAAGTGTGGAGCAGATGCAACATGAGCAGGTGGTGGAGGCCATCCGGAAGGGAGGGGATAAGACCACGCTGCTGATATCCGACAAGACGGTTGATGATCTGTACTCTAAGGTGAGAGGAAGCAACACCACCACAAGGTAAAACTACACAGATTTTTTTTTTTAACGCAGTGTTCTACCATGAACATACAGTATGAGCATTGCAATGCTCTACAATACAAGTACATTGTACTGCACTGCCAAAGCATGTTGGGTTGCCATTTAAAATTCATGGCACCTCAGTACACTGCATCATGTATCTAAACCAGCCTTTCTCAAACTTTTCATCCCTTGAAGTCACTTCCAGTCTCAGGGAACCCCTGCTAAAAATTTCTATATCTTCAACTCATGATACATTAGTGTGGTATTCAGTGGGAAGAATGCTCCTTACACTTTATGGTCATTAGAAAGATTTAGCCCCTTACAGACATCTAAAAAGACCACCAGTGTTAATGGAAACCCTGGAAACCATAGAACCCTGGTTGAGAAACCTTGGTTTAAACCCAAAACCAAAAATGTGACATATTGCAGCTGACCAGTCCTTAGATGTGGTGGCTGCATTAATTTTTCTTTATGAACTTTGTGTTCTTTATTTATATCTGGTGACTCTGGTGACCATTTAAGACATTTCCAGTCCTAAGATAATGCTTACTTGCCTTTCTCTATTAGAATAACAGAAACAAGATAGGACTACAAAAGCTCAACCCTCTTCTACTGTCCTTAATAGAGAGGGGCCTGGTTCTGAAGTCCTAAAAGAGTAATGTCAACGATATGAGTGGCACAGAGAACAGGAAGGTATTAGAAGAGACCCAATAAGAGAAGTTCATTGATAGGGTTTTACATACAGTGGATCACATCCCTCAAGAGATACAAAGAAACAGAGAGGGTTCGGGTAGTAGGGACCCATATATTGACATCTACTGAGTTCATGACACTTAAAGGACCTTGAAAGTCTGATGGAAGGTCAAAGCTAGACAGAGGCAACCCTAACTAAAGACTGTTTTGCCTTGTGCCAGTAGCGCCCGCATTTTGTGATCTGATCCTTGAGTGAAGTAAACACAGAATGAACAGGGAGTATGGGGAAAAATACTCACATTTTTTTCTTTTTCTGTTTCTATTCAGGCTGGACTTTCTCCATTTGTGTATCTAAAAGAATCTAAGACACCTCCACCGGCAAAGACAGAGACTCCAAAACCAGTGGAAAAACCAAAGCCAACGGAAACTTCATCAACCAAACCAGCTCCTTCTCCAGCACAGCCAGTGGTATCTCCTGCTCTGCAGCCCACTGCCTCCACCCCCTCTCCAGACCCCAAACAAAAGCCCAGGCTCTGCAAAGTGCAGAAAGGGGATAAAGGATTTGGGTTCAACCTGAATGCAATTAAGGACGTACCCGGCCAGTATATCAAACAGGTAAATACAGAGTGACTCTGGAATAAGGGAAAGAAAGCAGAAATGGTTAACTGTTACTTTAAAGGATTGAAAGGTTTACTATAATTGTTGAATGCAAGACCTGGGGTACCCTTGGCCATGAGACGAGAGTCTCATTCATGTGAATGTCCTCTATGGCATCTGGCCATCCTCTGTTAGGAGAATAGTTGATCACATAGGTTAGAAAACTTATCTCAATTGCTATTGTTGCCCCTCCGTAAATTCTCAATTCAGAAGCCTCACCAAATCTGTAAGCTGAGTCTACAGGATCAACCACACACTCAGCAGATGGCTGTAATATTCTCGAGATCACATATGTCAAACACAAGGCCAGTGGGCTGAATCCGGTCCACCAGGCCTTGTCATGTGGCCCTCGCACCCATTTTTGCAGCCGTAATGTGCAGAACTCCATTCCATCAACCTCAGGCTCTCACTCAGCTCCTGCTCCTATTCCCAGATGTCACTTGTAAACACAAAAGCCTTCTGTGTTTACAAGGGACAGCTTTGCTCAGTGGCTCCAGATTTAACAGTTTCCTGCATGCGCTCACAGTGGGGCACGGTGGGGACAGATCTCTGGAGAGAGAGAGAGAGAGCAATCTCCGTGCAAGTCACGCAACCAACACATGAGATACTAGAGCCGGGCCAAGTAGGAGAGAGAGAGTTGCAAGGAAGATTTGGCGGTGGAGGGTTGGTTTTGCAAACCCTGCACTCTGTACACAGCACACTCCTGAACTCTGCAGCCTGTACACAGCACACCCCTGCACTCTGTACACAGCACACTCCTGAACTCTGCAGCCTGTACACAGCACACCCCTGCACTCTGTACACAGCACACTTCTGAACTCTGTAGTCTGTACACAGCACACCCCTGCACTCTGTACACAGCACACTCCTGAACTCTGTAGTCTGTACACAGCACACCCCTGCACTCTGTACACAGCACACTCCTGAACTCTGTAGTCTGTACACAGCACACCCCTGAACTTTGCACTCACATTCCTAAACCCTGCATTCTGTACATAATGCACAACTGAATTCTGCACTATGTACACAGCACACTCCTGAACTCTGCACTCTGTACACAGCACACCTCTGAACTATGCACTCACTTCTAAGCCCTGCATCCTGTACATAATGCACAACTGAATTCTGCACTCGCAGTCCTAAACCCTGCATTCTGTACATAATGCACAACTGAATTCTGCACTCTGTACACAGCACACCACTGAACTCTGCACTCTGTACACAGCACACTCCTGAACTCTGCACTCTGTACACAGGACACCCCTGAATTCTGCACTCTGTACACAGCACACTCCTGAACTCTGCACTCTGTACACAGGACACCCCTGAATTCTGCACTCTGTACACAGCACACTCCTGAACTCTGCAATATGTACACAGCACACCCCAGAACTCTGCACTCTGTACACAGCACACCCCTGAACTATGCACTTACACTCCTAAAGCCTGCATTCTGTACATAATGCACAACTGAATTCTGCACTCTGTACACAGCGCACCCTTGAACTCTGTACTCACACTCCCAGGGGCGGACTGACAACTCATGGGGCCCCCGGACAATAGGGGATCATGGGGCCCCTGTGTCCTTGCCCAAACTCAAAAAAGCCTATGAAAAAGGTACCAGGGGCATCTCATGGGGCCCCCTACTGACCCTGGGCCCTCGGGCAGTGCACGAGTTTCCAAATGGTCAGTCCGCCCCTGCACACTCCTAAACCCTGCATTCTGTACATAATGCTCTCTTGAAGTCTGCACTCTGTACACAGCGCACCCATGAAATCTGCACTCTGTATGTAGCGCACCTCTAAACCCTGCATTCTCTACATAGCTCACCCTAGAAAAAAACGGCTCTTTGGGGGCAACTATACTTAATAAGCCTTCAGAGGGAACCTGGGAGTCTTTCTAAATGCTTGCACAAATGATCAGAAAACTAACTGGGTGGCCAAATGTTCACCTTTGAAACCATCATAGGCAGCTTGTTTTCCTGCTAATTAAAGCCCAAATAAACTTTCAGTTAAAATTCTTCCTAATACATTCCAGGTGCATCAAAACAAAAGGTGCGTCTTATAGTTAATTTTTCTTTAGAAAGCAACCACAGCTGTTCCTTGCCAGCATGCAGTAGAGAAGGACCATTGCTTTCTGTGAAGAAGCAGTGCTCTCTCCGCAGAGGTCTCCTGCTGAGTCAGACCTATAACTCTCCAATCAGCAAAGCTCATGTTCCCTTTTACCTGCGACCCCCCTTCATTATGGAGATTTTTCATCACTTCCTATCCCTGTATGTAAAAAAATGGAGATTTCCATTATTTCTATTGTCTATAGAACAGGAAGGCAAGGCCAGCAACAAAATTACTGTCAGAGGTTCTTGCACTCCCACCCTCCACTAAAAATGTTTTCTTTTGTCGTCTATTTGCTAACAAGAATTGAGGAAAACAAAAATAAAAAATCATACTTATTCAATATATTAAAAATAAAAAAAAAAATAAAATAAAAAAAATATATATATATATATATAAAATATATGTTAAAATTACTTTTTATATGTTAAAAAAAATCTGAAGAATATATTTTAAAAATATATATATTTTTAAAAATCTATTTTTTTTAAATATATTCTTCAGATTTTGTTTAACATATAAAAAAGTCATTTTAACATATATTTTATATATGTTAAAAAAATCTGAAGAATATATTAAAAAAAATAGATTTTTAAAAATATATATATATTTTAAATATATTCTTCAGATTTTTTTTTAACATATAAAAAGTCATTTTAACATATATTTTTACATATATTTGTAAATGCATTCCAAAAATGTAGATTTGTATTTTTAAAGACATACAGTATATTTAAAATGTATTTTTAAAAATATTTTTAATATATTTGGTAATAAAAATGCATTTCAACAAGCAATATATATATATATATATATATATATTCATTTATTTATTTTTTTTAATATATTGAATATGCCCAAAATTGTAGCATTTCAAATATATGGTGATATATTTGGGTAGAATATTTTAAAAATATATTTCAAAAATATTTTTCTTCCATATGGGTAAGAAAAACTGAATCCCTCCCCATTCTATCCAGAACAAAATAAAACAATGTGGTTGTGATTTTATATATGTTAAAAAAATCTGAAGAATATATTTAACAAAAATTGATTTTTAAAAATATATATTTTAAATATATTCATCAGATTTTTTTTAACATATAAAAAGTCATTTTAACATATATTTTTACATATATTTGTAAATGCATTCCAAAAATGTAGATTTGTATTTTTAAAGACATACAGTATATTTGAAATGTATTTTTAAAAATATTTTTCATATATTTGGTAATAAAAATGCATTTCATCAAGCAGTATATATATATATATATTTTTAAATATATTGAATATGGCCAAAATTGTAGCATTTCAAATATATGGTGATATTTGGGTAGAATATTTTTAAAATATATTTCAAATATATTTTTCTTCCATATGGGTAAGAAAAACTCAAATCCCTCCCCATTCTATCCAGAACAAAATAAAACAATGTGGTTGGACCTATATTTAACTGGTTGGACTTTTTGATCAATTTAACCCTTGACTTTGGTAGGTGGTGGCAGGTGGCCCAGCAGACAAGGCAGGGATTAAAGAAGATGACGTGTTGGTGGAAGTGAATGGCGTCAACATAGAGAAGGAAAGCTATGATGATGTCATAGCGAGAGTCAAAAATGCAGGAGGGTCCGTTACACTTCTGGTGGTTTCCAAAGAAGGCAGCGAATACTACAAATCCCAGAAGATCCAGATTACAGCATCCATGGCAGACCCACTGCCCGAAAATAAAAACACACCTAACGACAAAAATAAAAACACAGCCGATGACAAAAATAAAAACACAGCTGATGACAAAAATAAAAACACAGCTGATGACAAAAATAAAAACACACCTGATGACAAAAATAAAAACACAGCTGATGACAAAAATAAAAACACAGCTGATGACAAAAATAAAAACACAGCTGACGACAAAAAAAACCCCACACCAGATGACAAAAATAAAAACACACCTGACGAAAAAAATAAAAACACACCTGACGACAGCCAAAAGACACCTCCTAGCAAAGCAAGATCAGCTCCTGAGCCTATTGAACTGGTAAGCCAATTCCTTCCTAAGGCTGTATTCACATCTGAGCATCATATTTTTAAAAAATTTTCAGGCGTTTGTATGTGCATTTTTTTAGCTTTTGGTAAAGCATTTTTAAAGCGTTTTTGAGCTTTGGCATTTTTTTATTAGCCAATAGAGAAAAATATAATCTGTTTCATCATTTGTTGCTATGTTTTTCAGCTCTTTCTTCTGATTTTATTTACAATTGTTATTATTATTATTTATAATTTTTTTTTTTTACTTTTTTGCAAGGTGTTAAGGGTTAAAGGGTTTGGTTAGCGGTTAATATATTTATTTATTTTATTAATTATTTATTTACTTTTTATTTTGTTACGTTAGGGGTTAGGATTAGGGGTTAATATTAAAGTTAGGGGTTAGGTTTAGGGCTAAGGGTTAATATTAGGGCTAAGGGTCAGGGGTTGGGGTTAGGGTTATTTTATTTATTTGTATTATTTATTTTATTTATTTAGTGTTTATTTATGTGTGTTATTATTTATATATTTTATTAAATAATGAATTGTTATTATTTATTTCTATTTAAAGTGTTACTAAACCCACAAGAGTAAAATCAGTCTGTAGATGCAGTAAAGCATTCTTGGTATACTCACTGTGGAACCTAAGGGGTTATCCTCTGCATTGTGTAAACAGGATGTTTGATCCTGACTTCTGTGAACCTCCCCTTCTTCTAGCTCCCCCTTCTTATCTCCTGATAAGGCATATGGTTTGGAGTCACTCTGCACAAGCTCAATTTGGTGTGTATTGCTAGAGAGGTTTTTTTTTTTGCTTGGGAGAGGGCCTGTGATCAGCACAAGGCCAAGGCCAATCAGCACTGTCCAGACAGAGGTCAGGGGTCCTGCATCTTCCTAGAGCAGAATGGAAACGCATACTACAAGTTTTAACATGTGCTCTGCTGGACACTGATAGAAGTCACAAGACTGCTATATACTGCTGATAAGAAAAGGTATTTAGCAGTTTATATATGCTTAAATAATTGCATTTCCATATTGTGTGTACTGTGGGAGACCAGATATAGTGAATGCAGGGTCCGCTAAGACCAGATATAGTGAATGCAGGGTCCGGGGAGACCAGATATAGTGAATGCAGGGTCCGGGGAGACCTGATATAGTGAATGCAGGGTCCTGGGAGACCAGATATAGTGAATGCAGGGCCCGGGGAGACCAGATATAGTGAATGCAGGGTCCGGTGGAAACTAGATATAGTGAATGCAGGGTCCGGGGAGACCAGATATAGTGAATGCAGGGCCCGGGGAGACTAGATATAGTGAATGCAGGGTCCGGGGAGACCAGATATAGTGAATGCAGGGTCCGGGGTTTAGGAACACTTTTTTTTACTGCATTTGAGCAGAAAATCGCTCACAAATGCATGAAAAATGTGCTAAAAATGCTCAAATCAAGCGATTCCATGGAACAAAAAAAATACTTCCAAAATGCACCAATCTGCCGATTCTGAATCCTTTGAATGCACCAACAGGTAGTAGATGACTACCATCTATTCTGACCAATAGGGAACCAATTTATATATATTACAAAGAGATTGTACAATCTACTATAATTCACCATAAGTGTGTAACACAATGGTCGCCTTAACATGGTCAGCCATAATTTGATGTTTTTCAAATTAATATTGACTCCCAGTACTTTCTGTCCACGGAGAACCGCAAATGTTCTATTCCCTGCAAATCCGCACAAACATATTCAGAAGAATTAGGTTCACACTAGCCTGCACACTAAAATGGAATGATCCGATCGATGCTGCATCCACCTAGGTGAGTATAAATGTTTTTTTTTTCAAAGTCCAAACTTCTCTTTTAAAGCGGTATTAAACCCAAAAACAAAACTGTATTATATTGCAGCTTACTAATCATTAGCTTTCCTCCTCTGTTTTCACCTGGTCATATGGACAGTAACACACCTCCTCTGTTAGTGAGACACCACTCTGGAGGAATGAGCCAGGACAAAGCAGACCACACCATTGTCAGTCTAGGGGAGGGGAGGGGAGTGTTAAATGTGTTAGCAGATTTGAATACAAATAATAAATTGAGGCACATTGGCAGTACAGCGGTTAAGTGGTTAGCACTTCTGCTTAGCAGCACTGGGGTTGTTCCTTTGAATCCCAAGCACAGCACTACCTGACTGGAGTTTGTATGTTCTCTAGTATATGAATGTGAGTTAGGGACCTTAGATTGTACGCTCATTGAGGGCAGGGACTGATGTGAATGTACAATATATGTAAAGCACTGCATAAATTGATGGTTCTATTGATGTACCTGTAATGAATAAAATTGAATACAAACTCCAGACACTTTATAATCAGTTACAGCAACAGTTTTTGCTTTTTGGATAAAGGTTTTACATGAATAAATAAAAGCTGATCGTTTTAAGCACCCCTGCCAGTGGTAAGTGGATGGTCTCATCCATGTAAGCTGATACATTCTGCTGGAGAGCTAGAGCTTCTGAAAAACAATAGACTTGCTGGCTGCAGAGGAAAATAGAAGGAAGAAAGCCTAAAAGAGAAAACAAATGCAGCTGTGACATGTAAGAATTGGAAAAAGTGCAATATAATAAATGTTTGCTTTTGGGTTTAATCAGGGCTGTCTTAATGCATGGGCGCTGCCCAGGGGCCCCAGGTGCATGAGGGCCCCATGATAATCTTGCATTACATCACACTTGCCAACTGTCCTGGATTTGTCGGGAAAGCACGCTTTTTACAAAGCTGTCCCGGGATGGCCCAGGCAGCGTCCCAGAACCTGTACTGTGCCCTCCTGATCCCAGTATTGTGCCCTTCTGACTCCCTCTGTACTGTGCCCTTCTGCCCCCCCCCCGTACTGTGCCCTCCTGATCCCAGTATTGTGCCCTCCTGATCCCCCGTACTGTGCCCTCCTGACTCCCCCTGTACTGTGCCCTCCTGATCCCAGTATTGTGCCCTCCTGACTCCCCCTGTACTGTGCCCTCCTGATCCCAGTATTGTGCCCTTCTGACTCCCTCTGTACTGTGCCCTCCAGACTCCCCCTGTGCTGTGCCCTCCTGATCCCAGTATTGTGCCCTTCTGACTCCCTCTGTACTGTGCCCTCCAGACTCCCCCTGTGCTGTGCCCTTCTGACCAAAGTATTATGCCCTTCCGTCCCCCCTGTACTGTGTCCTCCTGACTCCCCCTGTACTGTGCCCTCCTGATCACAGTATTGTGCCCTCCTGACTCCCCCTTTACTGTGCCCTTCTGACTCCCTTTGTGCTGTGCCCTCCTGGCCCCAGTATTATGCCCTCCTGACTCCCCCTGTACTGTTCCCTTCTGTCCCCCCTGATGCCAGTATTATGCACTCCTGACTCCCCCTGTACTGTGCCCTTCTGTCCCCATTTCCCCCCTCCCCCCATACTGTGCCCTTTGTGCTAATTTATGGCATGTTTTCTTATAGTTTGAAAGTAATTTTATTGAAAGTACTAATAAATATATGTTTAATTCTATCAACTCTTTGTAGTGAAGGAAATAAGTATTTGATCCCCGGCTGATTTTGAATGTTTGCCCACTCACAAAGAAATGATCAGTCTAAAAATCGAATGTTCGGTGTATTGTAACACTGAGAGACAGAATAGCAACAAAAAAATCAAAAGAAATGCACGTCTAACAAATGATGACTGATCTGCATGTTCATGAGGGAAATAAGTATTTGATCCCCTTCACAAAACATGACTTAGTACTTGGTGGCAAATCCCTTGTTGGCAATTACAGAGGTCAGACGTTTCCTGTAGTTGGCCACCTGGTTTGGACACATCTCAGGAGGGATTTTGGCCCACTCCTCTTGGCAGATCCTCTCCAAGTCATTAAGGTTTGGTGGCTGACATTTGGCAACTTGAACTTTCAGCTCCCTCCACAGATTTTCAATCGGATAAAGATCTGGAGACTGGCTAGGCCACTCAAAGGACCTTAATGTGCTTCTTCCTGAGCCACTCCTTTGTTGCCTTGGCCGTGTGTTTTGGGTCATTGTCATGCTGGAACACCCATCCACCACCCATTTTCAATGCCCTGGCTGAGGGAAGAAGGTTCTCACCCAAGATTTGACTGTACATTGCCCCGTCCTTCGTCCCTTTGATGCGGTGCAGTTGTCCTGTCCCCATAGCAGAAAAACACCCCCAAAGCAGAATGTTTCCACCACCATGTTTGACAGTTGGGATGATGTTCTTGGGGTCATAGGCAGCATTCCTCCTCCTCCAAACACGGCGAGTTGAGTTGATGCCAAAGAGCTCGATTTTGGTCTCATCTGACCACAACACTTTCAACCAGTCCTCCTCTGCATCATTCAGATGTTCAGTGGCAAACTTCAGACGGGCCTGGGCATGTGCTTTCTTGAATAGAGGGACCTTGCGGGCACTGCAGGATTTGAATCCTTGTCGGCGTAGTGTGTTACCAATTGTTTTCTTGGTGACGGTGGTTCCAGCTGCCTGGAGATCATTGACAAGATCCTCACGTGTAGTTCTGGGATGATTCCTCACTGTTCTCATGATCATTGACACTCCACGAGGTGAGATCTTGCATGGTGCACCAGACCTAGGGAGACTGACAGTTTTGCATTTGACTTTTGCGAATGATTGCACCAACTGTTGTCACCTTCTCACCAAGCTGCTTGGCGATAGTTTGGTAGCCCAGTCCAGCCTTGTGTAAGTCTACAATCTTGTCCCTGCCATCCTTGGACAGCTCTTTGGTCTTTGCCATGGTGGAGAGTTTGGAATCTGATTGTTTGATTGCTCCTGTGGACAGGTGTCTTTTATACAGGTAACAAAATGAGATTAGCAGCACTCCCTTTAAGAGACTGCTTCTAATCTCCGCTTGTTACCTGTATGAAAGACACTTGGTAGCCAGAAATCCTGCTGAATGATAGGGGATCAAATACTTATTTCCCTCATGAACATGCAAATCAGTGCATCATTTGTTAGACATGCATTTCTGCTGAATTTTTGATTGTTATTCTGTCTCTCAGTGTTACAATACACAGAACATTCAATTTTTAGACTGATCATTTCTTTGTGAGTGAGCAAACATTCAAAATCAGCAGGGGAGCAAATACTTCACTGTATACTTTTATTCTTGAGAGTAGGAGCGTAAATTGTAACAAGCTGGTAGGGGCCCCAGTGCATTTGTTTGTCCAGGGGCCCATGATGCCATTAAATTGGCCCTGGGTTTACTACTGCTTTAACCAGCTATGCACAATCCCTATTAACTATTAACCTCAAATAACTGTGTTCTCACCTTCTACAGGGCAATCCGGCAAAGGAAGAGGTGAAACCAGAACCAAAGGACGATGATGACACAGCTCTGTAAGCTGAGGGACCCACCATCACACTTTCGCCAAGTTTCCGACAGACACATGGATTCAATTATAAAGACTGGAAATGGGATGAAACAATTCAGCCAATCCCATTCTGTGGAAATTGTGATACTCTTGTTATAATTTAACTGGACCCTGCCATGAAACCAAACACCTGTCCGATTAGGCTCTGACAGAGGCACCCGTTCACTACCTGCTAGCCCCAGGATTCAGGAAGGTGTAACATCTCTGGCACAAAAGTAGCATGAAGTACGATGGGAGTTTGAAAAGGAATGCTTCCATCAAAGCCTAATCTCACAGGTATTGCACTTTGTGACCAATTCCCTTTCTTCCTGGAGTTTGCAGGTTACTGATTATCTACTAACTGTGAAATGAGATGATTGTGTGATAATTAACTCCACACTCTTCATTCCTAGGTAGACCTGCAATAAAATATTTAACTTTATGGCTTGTTTACATCCTTGAGTCTGCCATGAGCTTCAACCCAGGTTGTCTTATCAATCACTTATCAGTCCATTAGGGAAATTGATGGAGCTGTATAAAGTGCAATTCCTGGGCATAGCGCCATTTGTCATCCATGTTTCTGAATTATATGATGGTATGTACAAATGACAAATTCAACAGTTATTCAGTCTCCTTGTATCTGCTGGAAGATGGCTGGAAAATTCCACCAAAAAGTAGATGTTTTAATTATTAATAATATTAATGAACTCATAATAATGTTTTAGGCATTGCTGTTCTAATGATTGCTCCAAGAGCTGCTTAGCTTTTGCCAAGGTGCAATAAGTGAACAACTCTTCAACAAATTACTTCCTGAAGAGCACTGTCAATGCCAGGAAAGGAACACCAATGGTATTCAAATATGGTATGGTATTCAAAGCCAGCTGAACTCCAGGCAAACAGATTAAATACATACAGGGGTTGGACAAAAAAATGGAAACACTGCATGAAGGTGTGAAAGTGACCACAGGTTTTACATTGAAAGTGTATCATTTTACCCCTGTACAAATCATTAGTAAGACCTCATCTGGAATATGCAGTTCAGTTTTGGGCACCAATTCACAAAAAGAACATTGGGGAACTGGAGAAAGTACAGAGAAGGGCAACTAAACGTCCGCTTTCAATGCAATGTCGTCACTTTCATACCTGAAAATCATGCAGTGTTTCCATTTTTTTGTCCAACCCCTGTATGTATTTAATCTGTTTGCCTGGAGTTCAGCTGGCTTTGAGTACCATATTATGTTGGTGTTCCTTTCCTGGCATTGACAGTGCTCTTCAGGAAGTAACTTGATGAAGAGTTGTTCACCTATTGCGCCTTGGCAAAAGCTAAGCAGCTCTTGGAGCAATCATTAGAACAGCAATGCCTAAAACATTATTATGAGTTCATTAATATTATTAATATTTAAAACATCTACTTTTTGGTGGAATTTTCCAGCCATCTTCCAGCAGATACAAGGAGACTGAATAACTTTTGAATTTGTCATTTGCACATTCAGTCTCCTTGTATCTGGAAGATGGCTGGAAAATTCCACCAAAAAGTAGATGTTTTAATTATTAATTATATTAATGAACTCATAATGTTTTAGGCATTGCTGTTCTAATGATTGCTCCAAGAGCTGCTTAGCTTTTGCCAAGGCGCAATATGTGAACAACTCTTCAAGAAATTACTTCCTGAAGAGCACTGTCAATGCCAGGAAAGGAACACCAACATAATATGGTACTCAAAGCCAGCTGAACTCCAGGCAAACAGATTAAATACATACAGGGGTTGGACAAAAAAAAATGGAAACACTACATGATTTTCAGGTGTGAAAGTGACGACATTGCATTGAAAGCGGACGTTTAGTTGCCCTTCTCTGTACTTTCTCCAGTTCCCCAATGTTCTTTTTGTGAATTGGTGCCCAAAACTGAACTGCATATTCCAGATGAGGTCTTACTAATGATTTGTACAGGGGTAAAATGATACACTTTCAATGTAAAACCTGTGGTCACTTTCACACCTTCATGCAGTGTTTCTATTTTTTTGTCTAAACCCTGTAGTTTGGGATGGAATCCTGTTTTGGAGTGTGTCTGCAAAATAAACTGTTCACTTTAATCTAGCCATCCCCAGTAGCATGTACCTACCTCCCTTTTGCTCCCCTTCCTCTCTATGCAGGTGCTGGGAGTAGAAGACTTATGTAAGGTATGAATTACTAAAGTTGTAGCTAACCCAAGGCTATGAACCGCCTTGTGTGACGTGTGTGTGCTGATTGGCTCAGCACTATCACATGGGGTTAGTCACATGGTCCTCAAAACGGAGAGGTACCAGGTATTTCCTCCTAGTGCTAAAGGGAGCAGTGGAGGAGTGAAGGGTAGGTAACAGGGGCGGACTGACCATTTAGAAACTCGGGCACTGCCCAAGGGCCCGGGGTCAGTAAGGGGCCCCATGAGATGCCCCTGGTACCTTTTTCATAGGTTTTTTTGAGTTTGGGCAAGGACACAGGGGCCCCGTGATCCCCTATTGCCCGGGGGCCCCATGAGTTGTCAGTCCGCCCCTGGTAGGTAAGTATATGGTGCTTTAAACTGTTAATACTGGTTTTTGGGTGACTACACTTGCCATGCAGAGTTCCATGGAGTCCCATTGAAGTCATCCTTGACAGGAACCACAGCCAGACCTCCCAACTCTGCGTGTGTGCACTGACATGCACATATATGTTTGAAGCCCATGACATCAAGCCACTCTCCTCAACCTCCTTCAAGGCAGCTGAATGATAGCAGCTGCTGAGACTTTATGAATGTCTATAAGGGAGGCATACATAATCTTTGTTTAGACAGTCCTAGGCAGTGGTAGATTTATAAGGGGGCAAAAGGGGCAAATGACTTGGCCCCCACATTTATACAAAAATTATATAAAACACTAAAAATTATATAAAATAATACAAAAATAATATAAAATGTATAATAAAAAATATACTTTCTTTTATTAAATGTATATTGGGAAGTGATATTTTTTTCAGCCATCGTCAGTAAAAGTTTTTACTCTGGACTCATAGATTGTATCGTTTTTAAAAAATGAATTTTGTCTGTTCAAACCAACCACACAGAGCGCTATGACTGCGTGCATATGTGCACACGTGACCTCAGAAAGAGTGTGTCATGCTTTTTAGCCACTTCAATACTGGGCCCTTTTTTTCTCCCCATTTTTATCATTTGGTTCACACAAATAGAGTTTTCTTTTGGTGGTATTTGATCACCTCTGGGTTTATTATCTTTTGCTAAATAGACAAAAAAAAAGACTGAAAAGTTTGAAAAAAATGCATTTTTCTTCATGTCAGTTATAAAATTTTGCAAATAAATACCCTTTCTTCATAAATTTAGGTTAAAATATATTCTGATAGATTTCTTTGGTGAAAATAACCCAAATCAGTGTATATTATTTAGTCTGCAGGAAAGTTATACTATGGTATATATATCTGACATTCGATCAATCCTGATGTACTGATGGCCTATCTCGTTTCATGAGGCCCACAAATGGCAGGACAGTGCAGATATCCCCCAAATGACCCCTTTTTGGAAAGCAGACAGTCTGAGGTATTTAGTAAGAGGCATGGCAAAGTTGTCATTTTTTATCATAACTTTGTGGAAAAGGAAGAAAAGTATGAAAAAAAAATTCACATTTTGTCTAACATACCACCACCAGTACAGTACAGCATCATCATATAATTGGTGTGGAGGTGATCAGGGACACTGACTGGTAACAGTATGAAAAAAAACATTTTTTTTTGTTTCAAATTTGATTTTTTTTATTACGTTTTTCTTTTTTTTATGATTTTTTTTCATAACACACTGTGACCAGAGTAATATAATGTTACCATAGTAACATTGTACTACTCTGGGGAGGTGATCAGAATTTTTATTTTTTTTTACACATTATGATTACTTATAGCAATGAATGTCATTGCTATAAACAAGCATTTCACTGAATGAAATCAATTCATTCAGTTTCTTCCAAATGCAGCCACAGCCTGAGTAACAAAGCCTGTCCCCTAAAAGCATGCTGCAGGAAAGTAGACTTTGCTATCTGTGTGGAAGCAGTGGTCTGTCTGCAGAGGTCAGGGCAAGAGTTCTCTCCAATCAGCAGGGAGTATGAACTTTGCTGAAACCTTTAGGTCGGACTTGCAGAGAGGGGCATGTCATACCTTTAGAGCAGGGGTGGGCAACTGTAGCCCTCCAGCTGTTGTAGAACTACAAGTCCCATGAGGCATTGCAAAACTGACAGTTACAAGCATGACTCCCAAAGGCAGAGGCATGATGGGGCTTGTAGTTCACCAACAGCTGGAGGGCCACAGTTGCCCACCCCTGCTTTAGAGAGATGGCTTCTTCCACACTCAGAGCAAGGGTCCTTCTTTACAGCATGCTGGCAGGGACAGACTTTTTCCACAGGCTGTGGCTGCTTTGTAAAAAAAAAAAACTGCAAAGACTTTGAGCATCTTTTGCTTTGATTCACATGGAAGGTGTTTAGTTGATTTAAACTGAAAGTTTAATTGAGCTTTAATGTTAAAATTAAATAAAAAAGCCTTTAAAATCCTTATTTGCCCAACGTCTAGGGCATCCATTCGAAAATTAAAACTTTATTAACAGAAAAACAAACTGGTTCTGAAGGCTTTTACATAAAACCTTGACAGTGCAGACATCCATTCAAGACCTAAAAATTTATAAAAATAACTAAACGCCAGTGTTGGAGGTCTTTCCTAGAAGCTCTGTCATTGTGATGATCAAGGTTTAGAATCTCATCTTCGGTCACGGTGGATAACTGAAGTGCAGAAGAGGCAACATTTGCTTATTGGGTTAGACGGTGTGTGTCAGATGTTCCACCAAGTTCACCTCGAGTGGATGGAACCCTTGACCAGCCTCTCAATGTCAATAACACCATGAAACAAAAAGAAGTCTCTTTAGGCAGTCATCGTTATAAGGCCATGTGTTTCTCCGGGGCCTGCTTGTGTGCCAAGTACAGAAAGAGGATGCTGGACAAGGCGCTGACCAAGAAGATGACGTCAAACCAACGGTGGTAGAAGTTAAACTGAAGTTCTCCCAAGACCTCGGTGATGATGGTGCGATATTCCAAAGGCATACTCATCCGGATGAGGAGTACTGAGGACACAAAGTACATGCCCTGCAACAACAAGGGAGATGGTTCAATTGTGTTGCGTGTCAACATACATTGCTGGTGTTTATGGTGCCTTTGATCATGTAGGCCAGGGGTCTCCAAGCTATGGCCTGCGGGCCACTTCCAGCACTCTACAAAATTGTATTAAGCCCCCATCTAGGTTCAGTGGTGTATTCTCAATTGAAGATTTAAGTCAGCAGAGGCTGTCAATGGTCTCTATGTTTGATTAACCCCCCCCCCACACACACACACACACACCCATCCCCCCACCCTGCAGTTTCCAACACAGATTCCTGCAGCATCTTAGTAATTAATGATGTGTTTGCCCAAACATTCACAGGAGGATGGACCTTACTCTTTCCAGACCTGTACCACCTTTCAGCTCCACATTCACAGGAGGATGGACCTTACTCTGTCCAGACCTGTACCACCTTCCAGCTCCCACCCTGCTGCTACAGCAAGCTGTAGGCCTCACAGTGGTAAGGGGGACTCAGACGGACACCCTGATGTAAGGGGGCTTTGATGTAAGAGGGACTTTTATAAAATGTTCATTTTTTTCTTTCGGCCAGTAAATATTTGTAGAATTTACAATCTGGCACTCACACTAAAAAGTTTGGAGACCCCTGATGTAGGCTCCCAAATTTTCAAAGAGAACACCTAACGTTTATTAACTTTTTTCTATAATTGCAAACTGAAGGGTAGTTCTCTGGATCATTAAATTCAAATGGATTTAAAATGATTCTCTATGCAATGCAGGCAGATCATGGCTGATGGGAGGGTGTTGTACATAGCTTCCTCAAAACATCACCTCACCCTGCCTTAGTACTCCTCTCAAGAGCCCTCAGTCCTGATGCAAGCAGTGGGCTGGATTTTGGGAGGAGTTACAGTATGTAAATATCAAAATATCTTGATAGGTGGATGTCAGTATGGAGTAGTACGTGTTCCTAGGCAGGCTGTATGTGCATGCAGACCACCCTAGATAACGGCCACATGTGATTAAACTGAAATCCAATCAATGAAAGGGGCTAGCCAGGGAGACTCAAGCCAGGGAGGAAAGAAGTAGATGATGCTGGATGTTCTCCAGCCAGAAAATGAGGCAGCCTCTATCTGACTTGCTGCAGCTTCTGATGAATACTGTGAGAACTCCACAATGTGCAGTAAAATCAGCCGGCTACACATGGATTGAAATTTGTTTGGCTCAGCAGGGACTGGCCAAACTTCGATCCATGTACAGTATGGGCAAGGTAGTTTCACACAACTTGATCTACCTATCAGCTTCTGTACAACCGCCCTGTTGGACTTTTGCTGCTCAATCAGCACTGTCAGCTATAGCCTGCAATGCTGATCAGTGTACTCTGACAGCAGGGAAGGTTTCCACTCCACTGTCAGAATACAATAGTTCAGTTGTGAAGGAATCCCCCATCCGCCTCAAAATATATGAATGTGGAAATTGGGTCAGTTTTTTCATGCAACCTGCAGGTTAAACAAAAAAATGACTAATGTATGAGCTACTTAAAGTGGAGCTCCACCCAAAAGAGGATATTCTTCTTTAAAATGGTAGTAAAGCCACTTCGTTAGTTTTTACCTACAAGCAAGCTTATAATAAAGGTTACCTGTGTGTAAAATGAATATTTGCTAAACCTGTACCGTTTAGGATATAGTAAATTTTTTAGAGCCGGCACATGCAGTTCAGTTTTGGGCACCAATTCACATAAAGAACATTGGGGAACTGGAGAAAGTGCAGAGAAGGGGAACCAAACTGATAAGAGGCATGGAGGAGATCAGCTATGAGGAAAGATTAGAGGAACTGAATGTATTCTCTCTTGAGAAGAGGAGATTAAGGGGGGATATGATCTCCATGTATAATACATAAGGGGGGATATGATCACCATGTATAATACATAAGGGGGGATATGATCTCCATGTATAATACATAAGGGGGGATATGATCTCCATGTATAATACATAAGGGGGGATATGATCTCCATGTATGATACATAAGGGGGGATATGATCTTCATGTATAATACATAAGGGGGGATATGATCTTCATGTATAATACATAAGGGGGATATGATCTCCATGTAAAATACATAAGGGGGATATGATCGCCATGTATAATACATAAGGGGGGATATGATCACCATGTATAATACATAAGGGGGGATATGATCACCATGTATAATACATAAGGGGGATATGATCTCCATGTATAATACATAAAAGGGATATGATCTCCATGTATAATACATAAGGGGGATATGATCTTCATTTATAATACATAAGGGGGGATATGATCTCCATGTATAATACATAAGGGGGATATGATCTCCATGTATAATACATAAGGGGGGATATGATCTCCATGCATAATACATAAGGGGGGATATGATATCCATGTATAATACATAAGGGGGGATATGATCTCCATGTATAATACATAACGGGGGATATGATCTCCATGTATAATACATAAGGGGGGATATGATCACCATGTATAATACATAGGGGGGGATATGATCGCCATGTATAATACATAAGGGGGGGATAGGATCAACATGTATAATACATAAGGGGGGATATGATCTTCATGTATAATACATAAGGGGGGATATGATCACCATGTATAATACATAAGGGGGGATATGATCTCCATGTATAATACATAAGGGGGGATATGATCTCCATGTATAATACATAAGGGGGGATATGATCACCATGTATAATACATAAGGGGGGATATGATCTCCATGTATAATACATAAGGGGGGATATGATCTCCATGTATAATACATAAGAGGGGGGATATGATCTCCATGTATAATACATAAGGGGGGATATGATCTCCATGTATAATACATAAGGGGGGATATGATCACCATGTATAATACATAAGGGGGGATAGGATCTCCATGTATAATACATAAGGGGGGATAGGATCTCCATGTATAATACATAAGGGGGGGATATGATCTCCATGTATAATACATAAGGGGGGATATGATCACCATGTATAATACATAAGGGGGGATATGATCTCCATGTATAATACATAAGGGGGGGGATAGGATCAACATGTATAATACATAAGGGGGGATATGATCACCATGTATAATACATAAGGGGGATATGATCACCATGTATAATACATAAGGGGGATATGATCTCCATGTATAATACATAAAAGGGATATGATCTTCATTTATAATACATAAGGGGGATATGATCTCCATGTATAATACATAAGGGGGGATATGATCGCCATGTATAATACATAAGTGGGGATATGATCTCCATGCATAATACATAAGGGGGGATATGATATCCATGTATAATACATAAGGGGGGATATGATCTCCATGTATAATACATAAGGGGGGATATGATCACCATGTATAATACATAGGGGGGGATATGATCGCCATGTATAATACATAAGGGGGGGGATAAGATCAACATGTATAATACATAAGGGGGGATATGATCTCCATGTATAATACATAAGGGGGGATATGATCTCCATGTATAATACATAAGGGGGATATGATCACCATGTATAATACATAAGAGGGGGGATATGATCTCCATGTATAATACATAAGGGGGATATGATCACCATGTATAATACATAAGGGGGGATAGGATCTCCATGTATAATACATAAGGGGGGATAGGATCTCCATGTATAATACATAAGGGGGGGGATAGGATCAACATGTATAATACATAAGGGGGGATATGATCACCATGTATAATACATAAGGGGGGATATGATCTCCATGTATAATACATAAGGGGGGGGATAGGATCAACATGTATAATACATAAGGGGGGATATGATCACCATGTATAATACATAAGGGGGATATGATCACCATGTATAATACATAAGGGGGGATATGATCTCTATGTATAATACATAGGGGGGGGGATAGGATCAACATGTATAATACATAAGGGGGGATATGATCACCATGTATAATACATAAGGGGGATATGATCTCCATGTATAATACATAAGGGGGATATGATCTCCATGTATAATACATAAGGGGGATATGATCTCCATGTAGAATACATAAGGGGGATATGATCTCCATGTATAATACATAAGGGGGATATGATCTCCATGTATAATACATAAGGGGGATATGATCTCCATGTATAATACATAAGGGGGGATATGATCTCCATGCATAATACATAAGGGGGGATATGATCTCCATGTATAATACATAAGGGGGGTATGATCTCCATGTATAATACATAAGGGGGGATATGATCTCCATGTATGATACATAAGGGGGGATATGATGAACATGTATAATACATAAGGGGGGATATGATCACCATGTATAATACATAAGGGGATATGATCTCCATGTATAATACATAAGGGGGTATATGATCTCCATGTATAATACATAAGGGGGGATATGATCTCCATGTATAATACATAAGGGGGGATATGATCTCCATGTATAATACATAAGGAGGGATATGATGAACATGTATAATACATAAGGGGGGATATGATCTCCATGTATAATACATAAGGAGGGATATGATGAACATGTATAATACATAAGGGGGGATATGATCTCCATGCATAATACATAAGGGGGGATATGATCTCCATGTATAATACGTAAGGGGGATATGATCTCCATGTATAATACATAAGGGGGGATATGATCTCCATGTATGATACATAAGGGGGGATATGATGAACATGTATAATACATAAGGGGGGATTTGATCAAAATGTATAATACATAAGGGGGGATATGATCTCCATGTATGATACATAAGGGGGGATATGATCTCCATGTATAATACATAAGGGGGGATATGATCTCCATGTATAATACATAAGGGGGGATATGATCTCCATGTATAATACATAAGGGGATATGATCTCCATGTATAATACATAAGGGGGGATATGATCTCCATGTATAATACATAAGGGGGGATATGATCTCCATGTATAATACATAAGGGAAATATGATCTCCATGTATAATACATAAGGGGGGATATGATCTCCATGTATAATACATAAGGGGAGATATGATAACCATGTATAATACATAAGGGGGGATATGATCTCCATGTATAATACATAAGGGGGGATATGATCTCCATGTATAATACATAAGGGGGGATATGATCTCCATGTATAATACATAAGGGGGGATATGATCACCATGTATAATACATAAGGAGGGATATGATCTCCATGTATGATACATAAGGAGGGATATGATGAGCATGTATAATACATAAGGGGGGATATGATGAACATGTATAATACATAAGGGGGGGATATGATCTCCATGCATAATACATAAGGGGGGATATGATCTTCATGTATAATACATAAGGGGGATATGATCTCCATGTATAATACATAAGGGGGATATGATCTCCATGTATAATACATAAGGGGGGATATGATCTCCATGTATGATACATAAGGGGGGATATGATCTCCATGTATGATACATAAGGGGGGATATGATCTCCATGTATAATACATAAGGGGGGGATATGATCTCCATGTATAATACATAAGGGGGGATATGATCTCCATGTATAATACATAAGGGGGGATATGATCTCCATGTATAATACATAAGGGGGATATGATCACCATGTATAATACATAAGGGGGGATAGGATCTCCATGTATAATACATAAGGGGGGATAGGATCTCCATGTATAATACATAAGGGGGGGATATGATCTCCATGTATAATACATAAGGGGGGATATGATCACCATGTATAATACATAAGGGGGGATATGATCTCCATGTATAATACATAAGGGGGGGGGGATAGGATCAACATGTATAATACATAAGGGGGGATATGATCACCATGTATAATACATAAGGGGGATATGATCACCATGTATAATACATAAGGGGGGATATGATCTCTATGTATAATACATAGGGGGGGGATAGGATCAACATGTATAATACATAAGGGGGGATATGATCACCATGTATAATACATAAGGGGGATATGATCTCCATGTATAATACATAAGGGGGATATGATCTCCATGTATAATACATAAGGGGGATATGATCTCCATGTAGAATACATAAGGGGGATATGATCTCCATGTATAATACATAAGGGGGATATGATCTCCATGTATAATACATAAGGGGGATATGATCTCCATGTATAATACATAAGGGGGGGATATGATCTCCATGCATAATACATAAGGGGGGATATGATCTCCATGTATAATACATAAGGGGGGTATGATCTCCATGTATAATACATAAGGGGGGATATGATCTCCATGTATGATACATAAGGGGGGATATGATGAACATGTATAATACATAAGGGGGGATATGATCACCATGTATAATACATAAGGGGATATGATCTCCATGTATAATACATAAGGAGGGATATGATGAACATGTATAATACATAAGGGGGGATATGATCTCCATGTATAATACATAAGGAGGGATATGATGAACATGTATAATACATAAGGGGGGATATGATCTCCATGCATAATACATAAGGGGGGATATGATCTCCATGTATAATACGTAAGGGGGATATGATCTCCATGTATAATACATAAGGGGGGATATGATCTCCATGTATGATACATAAGGGGGATATGATCTCCATGTATGATACATAAGGGGGGATATGATGAACATGTATAATACATAAGGGGGGATTTGATCAAAATGTATAATACATAAGGGGGGATATGATCTCCATGTATGATACATAAGGGGGGATATGATCTCCATGTATAATACATAAGGGGGGATATGATCTCCATGTATAATACATAAGGGGGGATATGATCTCCATGTATAATACATAAGGGGATATGATCTCCATGTATAATACATAAGGGGGATATGATCTCCATGTATAATACATAAGGGAAATATGATCTCCATGTATAATACATAAGGGGGGATATGATCTCCATGTATAATACATAAGGGGGGATATGATAACCATGTATAATACATAAGGGGGGATATGATCTCCATGTATAATACATA
Source organism: Staurois parvus (assembly GCF_062004578.1). Classification (NCBI taxonomy): domain Eukaryota; kingdom Metazoa; phylum Chordata; class Amphibia; order Anura; family Ranidae; genus Staurois; species Staurois parvus. The sequence goes on along the minus strand of NW_028318370.1, from coordinate 3,737,945 downwards.
AGGGGGGATATGATCTCCATGTATAATACATAAGGGGGGATATGATCTCCATGTATAATACATAAGGGGGGATATGATCTCCATGTATAATACATAAGGAGGGATATGATGAACATGTATAATACATAAGGGGGGATATGATGAACATGTATAATACATAAGGGGGGGATATGATCTCCATGCATAATACATAAGGGGGGATATGATCTCCATGTATAATACATAAGGGGGATATGATCTCCATGTATAATACATAAGGGGGGATATGATCTCCATGTATAATACATAAGGGGGGATATGATCTCCATGTATGATACATAAGGGGGGATATGATGAACATGTATAATACATAAGGGGGGATATGATCTCCATGTATAATACATAAGGGGGGATATGATCTCCATGTATGATACATAAGGGGGGATATGATCTCCATGTATGATACATAAGGGGGGATATGATCTCCATGTATGATACATAAGGGGGGATATGATCTCCATGTATAATACATAAGGGGGGATATGATCTCCATGTATAATACATAAGGGGGATATGATCTCCATGTATAATACATAAGGGGGGATATGATCTCCATGTATAATACATAAGGGGGGATATGATCTCCATGTATGATACATAAGGGGGGATATGATGAACATGTATAATACATAAGGGGGGATATGATCAAAATGTATAATACATAAGGGGGGATATGATCTCCATGTATGATACATAAGGGGGGATATGATCTCCATGTATGATACATAAGGGGGGATATGATCTCCATGTATAATACATAAGGGGGGGATATGATCTCCATGTATAATACATAAGGGGGGATGTGATCTCCATGTATAATACATAAGGGGGGATATGATAACCATGTATAATACATAAGGAGGGGGATATGATCTCCATGTATAATACATAAGGGGGGATATGATCTCCATGTATAATACATAAGGGGGGATATGATCTCCATGTATAATACATAAGGGGGGATATGATCTCCATGTATAATACATAAGGGGGGATATGATCTCCATGTATAATACATAAGGGGGGATATGATCTCCATGTATAATACATAAGGGGGGATATGATCTCCATGTATAATACATAAGGGGGGATATGATCACCATGTATAATACATAAGGGGGGATATGATCTCCATGTATAATACATAAGGGGGGATATGATCTCCATGTATAATACATAAGGGGGGATATGATCTCCATGTATAATACATAAGGGGGGATATGATCTCCATGTATAATACATAAGGGGGGATATGATCTCCATGTATAATACATAAGGGGGGATATGATCTCCATGTATAAATACATCAGTGGTTCATATAGTGAACTCGGTGTAGAGTTATTCACCCTGAGGTCATCACAGAGGACAAGGGGGCACTCTTTACGTCTGGAGGAAAAGAAATTTCATCTCCAACTGCAGAAAGGTTTCTTCACAGTGAGAGCTGTGAGAATGTGGAATAGACTCCCTCAAGAGTTGGTTCTGGTCATCTCAGTGGATTGCTTCAAAAAAGTCCTGGATTGTTTCTTAGATACACAGAATATAACTGGATATAACATTTATAGGTAAAGTTGATCCAGGGGATATCCGATTGCCTCTCGGGGGATCAGGAAGGAATTTTTTCCCCTGCAGGAGCAAATTGGATCGTGCTTTGCTGGGTTTTTTTGCCTTCGTTTGGATCAACTGTGGGTGTAGGATTATAACTTTTTCTTTTTTTTATGGTTGAACTGGATGGACTTTTGTCTTTTTTCAGCCAGACTAACTATGTAACTATGCGCTCTAAGGGAACCATTCCTTCAGAGCACTGTGCCGTGTCCCAAGACCTCCATGCGCATGCACGGGAGTGACGTCATTGCGGCTCAACCAGTCAGATGGCCGCAGTTCGCAAACCCGGAAGGAAGACCGGGTGAAGATGGTAGCCTCTACAAAGGCAACAATGCACTGCTGGAGGGCTTCGTTTAAGGTAAGTCTTACTTAATGTGCTGGTATGCGATGCATACTAGCACATTAAGCCTTTACTTTTGCACTTCCTGATGACGATCCATTCATCAAAACCGGTCGAGGTTTGAAGACGCAACTTCTGCTGGCGTAATTTCCGCCCTTTGGAACGCACACTGGAGCGCTGCGGCCATCTTGGTTCCTATTCACAGGCAGCAAGGCTGAAAACACTGAGTGCCAGGTAATGGGCACTTTGCTTGTGAGTTTTATTCTTATAATTTCTCCCCATCATTAAAATTTTTTATGGTTTTACACTATGGGATGTTTGCTTTCTGTTTCTGCTGAAACTTGGTTTACTGCCTGAGAAGATTATTATTATACAGGATTTATATAGAGCCAACAGTTTGCTCAGCACTTTACAATATAACGGGAGACAATACAGCAACAATACAGTTGAATACAAGAGGGATAGGAGGGCCTGATCCTGGGAGCTTACAATCTAGGAGGGAGGGGCTAGTGGTACAAAAGGTAATAACTGTGGGGGATGGACTGGTAGGAGGAGTAGAACATTCCATTATTAGCTGAGGGCAGGATAGGCTTCCCTGAAGAGATAGGTTTTCAGAGATCGCCTAAAAGTGAGCAGAGTAGGTGATAGTCTGATAAATTGGGGTAGAGAGTTCCAGAGGATGGGGGAAGTTCTGGAGAAGCCCTGGAGATGAGCATGGGAGGAAGAGACAAGGGAGCTAGAGAGCAGGAGAAAAGTTTAAAAAGGCTCTTTTGAAACTACACTGTCATTTATATCCAAGCTGGTCATCATCCTATTGGTTACTATCAGCTAGATCATATGATTCCCGAGAATGGATATTGGTGCCATTCTTACCATCACGTATTGGGCTAGTCCCAAATCAGGCACTTATGACCAACCTAGAGATAGGTGGTCCATGGCTAACGGTGAGTGCACATCCATGTGGGGCACCGATTGAGCAGAGAGGAGCACCTGTCATTTTTTGCACGAAGTTCACCATTTAGTATCCAACACATGGGCACTTTATTTTTCCGAATTGGGACTGAATGTTACAATCATTCACTTTGTATATGTGAAGCAATATTACTCATGTATTGTCAAATATAATGCACTTAACTTATGCGTGGTCCACATGGTATTTTGTTAAGCCTTTACCTTGCAGGGGATTTTTTTTTTTTGGATGCAGTTTACTACTGCCTTAAGGGTCCCCTACTCTCTGTTAAGGATTGGTACCTTTGGGGAGCAGGGATGGGGATGACGACGGGTACCCAACTTTGACAGGTACCAGCTCCCACTTCCGCTCTGACCGCCTAGATCAGGGGTAGGCAACCTGCGTCTCTCTAGCTGTTGTGCAACTACATTTCCCACAAGGCATTGCAACATTACAAAACTGACAGTTACAGCTATGACTTGAAGAGGCATGATGGAACTTGTGGTCCTGCAACAGCTGAAGAGCCGCAGGTTGCCTACCCCTGGCCTAGGCGATCAGAAGCGATTGTTCTCCACCCCCCCCACCCCCCCAGCAGTCTTCTGGGACACTAGACAGGTCCCAGAAGACTGCAGGACCACTCACAAGGCGCAGTGCTGTTTGCGCATGCACAGTGGGCACCCGAATGTGAAGCCACAAGCTGTCACAGCCGGGTGCCTACTGTGCATGCGTGAACACCCTTAAGATGCCGGGGGGGAAGAGGATTGCCGGTGTACTTGGCTGCAGAATGAGGACTGTGGGACAGGTGAGTGGCTGTTTTTTAAGTCAGCAGCTTTTGTAGGCTGGAGGTCACATTTAAAGTACACATATGTAAACCCTATTAATGAATGTCATTTAATTGCTCCCTGTTTATCTGCTAAAAATACCATTGAAAGTGTTTTGTTTTATCTCCTTGATAATTGCAAAGAAATATCTATTGATCTTGCTAGAAATCCTGTGAACTGATACCTTCCATTGCGCTCTGCCTGTGTCAAACTCATCAGCCTGCCCAGTTCAAGTGGTTATAACGCCTACACATTATTTACCATAACGCATTCCTTGCATTATTGTAAACAATGTTTAGGCATTGGTGCCCCCTTCCCCCTCCCCATACTTACCTGACTCCTCATTCAGTGCAGTGCTGTGCACGTCTGCAGCTTTTCTCTCCCATCTTTTCGGGGTCTCACAGGCTCTGCTCAGGCATCGGGAGCCAATGGCTGCCAATCAAAGCCTGTGACAAGGTAGTCGGGAGCGGGGCCATAGACAAGACAGCAGGCTCAAAAGTGAGCCTGCATGAGTGCCCCCATAGGAAGCAGCTTCCTATGGGGGCACTTGACAGAGAGGAGGAGCCAGGAGCGCCAGCGAGGGTCTCGACACAAGGAGGTTCAGGGCTGCCTTGTGCAATTCCATTGCACAGAGCAGTTAAGTATAAACCTTTTTTTTTTAATTTACATATACAATCACTTTAACTTCAATGAACAGAACACCTCTTCTCCAATGGTATGCCAATGAGGAGAGGGAGAGGTGTTTTGTAGTCCTAACACACTACCTGTGCAAGGATGACAACGCTAGATAGAGTACAGTGCAGGGGTGGACTGACCATTTGGAAACTCGGGCACTGCCCGAGGGCCCAGGGTCAGTAGGGGGCCCCATGAGATGCCCCTGGTACCTTTTTCATAGGCTTTTTTGAGTTTGGGCAAGGACACAGGGGCCCCATGATCCCCTATTGCCCGGGGGTCCCATGAGTTGTCAGTCCGCCCCTGGTACAGTGACTAAGCATTGTCACCCTAGGACAGGAAGTGTGTTACTGGCAGGATCACTAAGGAACAATAAAGGTTAAAAAAAAAAAAACAGGAGGTGGTAGGATGGTAGGATTACTGATAAACAGTAATTTAATGACAATATAAAAGCTATGCAATTTAAATTTAGTTTTTTTATTATTACATAGGGGACACCAAGTCCCCTATGTGATGATTTTTAGGTGACAGGTTCTCTTTATTGAGACATGCAGGGTTGAAAAGACCACTAATGTCTCCAATGGGCTCCACTCAATTGCAATGCAGACCGCATTGAAATACATTGCTTTTCGGCTGTGCTAGCTGAGAAAGTGACAGCGGTGACCCAAAAGTGATATCACAAATGTCGCCTTCCGGGTCACAGAAGGAAGGGGAGGACAGCGGATGTTAGTCCACTCTCCTCTCTGCCCTCCATCCGCCGACCCCACCATGGCACTCCCCAGGCCCGCAGATGCGCAAGCAGGGCCTGGATATATAGCTGTGGAAGCGATCGGGTGGCAGCACAGCAACCTGACTGGCAGGAGCCTGCCTGTCAGTTTTACACACAATCCCGGTGGCTGCCGCCATGTATAAAACTCCTGCCTCTCAGGTCCAAACGAAGTACGGACCTGACAGCAAAAGGGTTAAAGTGAATAATCCTTTGGGAGTATTTCACCAAAAATGAAATTTTTGTTGCAGGGGATGCCTAAAATCTGACTTGTAGCTTAGTGCAGTCTTCTGAGAAAATCAGTGAGCCAATCACACAAGGAGGAAATTACATTTCTTGGGGGCGTTCTGTGTACAGAATGCCTCCAGGTTGTCATATTGCATTGACTTTTACAGAAAGTTACAGCTCCGCAGATTGAAAAGGAAAGGTCATTTTTAACAGTGTTCAATTAAAATATGACTTGTGTAGCAATTGTATATGCTAGATTATTTTTTTTCATTTGCTATTTTTTCTCCTGCAAAAGTGGAGTTATCTTAAAACGGAGCTCCACCCAAAAGGGGAAGTTCTGCTTTAACACCTTTGCGCCGGTGCCTCCTGGCCCTTTAAGTTTCAGAAGCCCGAAGGCGGGGCAGGGTTTAGGGTCATATGACTGCTGTGACGCGCCGTCACATGATTGGAAAGGTCCCGATCGAAAGAGGAGATCGGGACCTTTTCGTTAGTACCGGACATGTGTGCTGGGAGCGCGCAGGGCGCATGCTCTCGGCACATATGTCCTTTTTTAATAGAACGCAAATGTGCGGCCTCTCGGCGTCTAGGCCCAGACGCCGGGAGGCCGCACATTTACGTTCAGCCAGCGTGAAGAGGTTAAGGACTAGTCCCCGATCCCCGTTAAGAATTTGCACCTTTGAGGAGCGGGTACCCGAAATTGACAGGTACCTGCTCCCACTTCCACTGTGATCGGAAGTGGCAATTGTCCTCCTACCCTTCCTCCCCCCGTAGTCTTCTGGGCCACGTGACAGGTCTCAGAAGACTACGGGACCATTCACAAAGCGCATCACTACTCGAGCATGCGCAGTGGGTACCCGGCTGGGAAGCCACAAACTGTCACAGCCGGGTGCCCACACTGAAGATGCCAGCCTCCTGGAATACAGAGCGGCCAGTGAAACGGGCTGCTTTGGAGGCACACCGCAGGACCGAGGGACAGGTAAGTGTACATTTTTTAAAAGTCAGCAGCTACAGTTTTTGTAGCTGCTGACTTTTATTTTTTTTATTTTCACTAGAATTTCGCTTTAAGGGCACAACATGGCTTTGCTTTTGTAGTCTGTAGAACACCACAACAAGAAGATAACTGCAGGATACATTGCATCTGCTGAAAAGAGGCATTCTAGGTCTCAGAGTACATAGTGCTGATCCAGTGGGACAGGAGATTCACAATCTAAGTCAATTATTAACAGGGACTGTGCTGATTATCAAGGCAAAGTACAGCACATATCTACGCAGCAGAGAGCTGGAATATTATCACATGACGCAAAAGCATGGAACATCCTAAGAACATCATAATGAAGTAGCCAAACTGAAATATGTCTGTTCTGTTCTCCAAGGCAGACATGTAACATTATCCACCCCACCACTAGAGGGCAGCTTCTGGGAACTTACAGTCATGCTCAAAAGTTTGCCTCCACTTGGAGAATTGGTAATATACAGTTTGTACCATTTTAAAGAAAACAATGAGCAGCCAAAACACATTTCTTTTATTTCTTATGGGATTCATATTCAGCTGCAGGTCATAACAGAATGGCCCAATCATAAAACAGAACATGGCAACAAGTAAAAAAATGAAAAACCCCGTTCATAAGTCTGCATCCCCTTAGTTTCCTAATCCTGTGTATTGCCCCCTTTAGCATCAATGACAGAGTGCAGACTTCTGTAATAGTTGTCTATGAGGACCCCGAATACTTGCAGGTGATATAGCTGCCCATTTGTCTTAGCAAAATGCCTCTGGGTCATGCAAAGTCTTTGGCTGTCTTACATGAACCGCATGTTTGAGATTTCCCCCAGAGTGGCTCAATGACATCAAGGTCAGGAGACTGATGGCCACTCCAGAACCTTCACCATTTTCTGCTGTAACCACTGGAGGGTCACCTCGGCCTTGTGTTAAGGGTCATTGTTGTGCTGGAAAGTCCAAGAGTGTCCCATGCACAGCTTTCCTGCAGAAGAATGCAAATTGCCTGCCAGTATTTTCTGATAACATACTGCATTCATCTTACATCGATTTTCACAAGTTTCCCAGTGTCTTTGGAACTCATACACCCCCAAAACATGAGTGAGCCACCACCATGCTTCACAGTGGGGATGGTATTCTTGTCGCTATAGACCTTGTTGACCCATCTCCAAACATGGTTGTGACCATAACGCTCTGTTTTGGTCTCACCGCTCCAGATTACAGTGGCGTGTCAAGGTGTTGTCAGGCATATTGTATCCAGGCTCTTTTGTGGTATTGCTGCAGAAAAAGCTTTTTTTCTGGCAATTCAACCACGCAGGTAATTTTTGTTCAACTATCATCGTATTGTGGTCCTTGGATGCAACCATACCGTTTTTTTCCAGAGCAGCCTTTATTTCTTCTGCGTTTACCTGTGGGTTTTTCTTTGTATCCTGAACAATTCTTCTGGCAGTTGTAGCTGCAATCTTTCTTGGTCTACCTGACCTGGGCTTGGTATCCAGAGATCCCTGAATTTTCCACTTCTTAATACTGTACTGTATTGAACAGTACTGATTGGCATATTCAAGGCTTTGGATATCTTTTTATATCCTTTTCCATCTTTATAATGTTCTGATACCTTGTTACGCAGGTCTTTTGTTCTTTTCTGCTCCCCATGGCTCAGTATCTAGCCTAGTCAGTGCATCCACATGAGAGCTAACAAACTCATTGACTATTTATACACAGGCACTGATTGCACTTTAAAAAGCCACAGATGTGGGAAATTAACCTCTAATTGCCATTTTAACCCGTGTGTGTCACCTTGTGTGTCTGTACCAAGGCCAAACATTCCAGGGGATGAAGACTTTTGATCCGGGCCATTTGGGTGAATTTTGTTATCATTATGATCTAAAAAGGAGCCAAACAACTATGTGATAATAAATGGCTTCATACCATCACTATCCTAAAATAAAAGACAGTTTTTGGCATGATCAGTCATAGTTCAATATCAATGCCAACATTTCCCGATATTCGCCTGGGTATGCAAACTTTTGAGCACAACTGTATGACTGCCCCCTACAGTCTATCCTATGTGCATCATTTACTTAAAGTAGAATTCCAGTTTTAATTTCAATTTAAATAGTTCATTTGGATCAAGGTGGCCCAAAACTAATTCCATTACATTTCTTTACGTTACTAAAGGCTTCCTCTGATTAGCCGAGGTGAAGAGATGGATGGATGACATCACTATTTCCACCTCGGCCAATCAGTGGAAGCCTTGCAATCGTTGATAACAATAGAAGACTTCTCTTGAATGGTGGAGAAGCATTTAGGCCAATTCTAATTCTGGCTGCAGACTGGAGGTCACCCATACTGTTCCCGGAACACAGCGTTGCTTACTGCAGATAATACCACAGTATATTACACAGCAGATGCGTAGTCAGGTGTCTCTTTTAATGTAATGCAAAACGTTTGTTGTGGCCCAAGTGAACTGTTTAAACTCCAATGACAGCTGAAATTCTACTTTAAGGTATCGTGATGCATGAATATGTACTGTATATATGCACATTTCACACAAGCAGAAGTTTGAAACAGCCCGCTTGGGCCCGGTCACACCTGCGCAATGTACAATGGGCATCTTACTCAGGCCAAGATCTAGGGGTGCTGGGGTGGGCTGCACATCGCCGGGAGTCTGAGAGCGCATCCACTGATCCATAAGCCAGCCTGATGGGGACATTTGACGGAACGCAGCACTCTGATGGGGGCACTTAATTTAAGGGGGCCTCTGATGGGGGCAATTCATTTAAGGGGGGCCACTGATGGGGGCATTATGTAAGGGGGGCTTTTGATGGGGGTAACTGATGTAAGGGGGCACTCTGATGGGGACATTTGATGGAACGGGGCACTCTGATGGGGGCAATTACTTTAAGGGAGCCTATGATGGGGCAATTATCTGATGGGGCAATTATGTAAAGGGGGCATTCTGATGGGGACATTGGATGGAATGGAGCACTCTGATGGGGGCAATTAATTTAAGGGGGCCTCTGATGGGAGCAATTATGTAAGTGGGGCTTCTGGTGGGCACAGTTAATATAAGGGGGCGCTCTGATGGGGACAACTGATGTAAGGGGGGCCCTCTGATGGGGGCAATTGATGTAAGAGCGGCACTCTGCTGGGGACAGTTGGTGTAAGGGGGCACTCTAATGTGGACAGTTGATGTAAGGGGGCACACTGATGGGGACAGTTGATGCAAGGGGGCACACTGATGGGGACAGTTGATGCAAGGGGGCACTCTGATGAGGACAGTTGATGCAAGGGGCACACTGATGAGGACAGTTGATGTAAGGGGGCACTCTGATGAGGACAGTTGATGCAAGGGGCACACTGATGAGGACAGTTGATGTAAGGGGGCACACTGATGAGGACAGTTGATGCAAGGGGGCACTCTGATGAGTACAGTTGAGGCAAAGGGGCACTCTGATGAGTACAGTTGAGGCAAAGGGGCACACTGATGAGGACAGTTGATGTAAGGGGGCACACTGATGAGGACAGTTTATGTAAGGGAAGTGTATAATCCAAACGCACAGGTTCTTGCATTAAAAAAATGGCTGTGTGTATAAGTAAGTGCTTTCAGCTGACACTTTATTACAATCCATGGAGTACTATGATACACATGTGACCACAATGTTTATATCCTCGGGAATGCTGTTTATGCACATCTGATTACTGTTTTATGGTTTATTTATTTTCGCAGTTTATAATGTTTCTGATTACATGGATTTGAATGCATTTTTGGAGGGAACATGACATCATGGGGCGCAGCCAGGCTCATTTTACTTTACTCTGATTGGTGGATGGTTTTCTTAAATAATTCCCCAGTTTCTATCACAATTTGTCACATGCCTGATGAAGGGGTCCTGCGAAACGTTGCCTTGCTGTAACTATGTGATCATTTATCAAAACTTTTGGACTGATCTTGGTGATCCTCGGTGTGCTGGTGACATTTTCCCTAGTTTATGTAAGGGGACACTCTGATGGGGACACCTTATGTAAGTGGACACTCTTATTGGGGTAATTGATGTAAGGGGCACTCTGATGGGGATCCCCTGATGTAAAGGGGGGACCTCTGATGGGGACACCTGATGTAAAGGGAGAATCTGATCAGAACTCCTGATGTGAGGGGAGACCTCTGATAAGGACACCTGATATAAGGGGGACAAGTTCTGTTTTATCAACCTAATCTACTAACAAAATAATATATAATTGCATTCCCTGTTCACTCCAGCACTACCTGTCATTCATCACTTCCTGCTTGTGACTTGTCTTACAGAAGTGTGCTGAGTGAACAGGGAATACTGCTTCCATGCATCTGTCACACTGTGCGACACTGTCAGTGATTCACACACAGTATTGACATTCATGCCCCCTGACCCCCCCTTACTGCACCTCTCAATCAGATAGGCTAGATCTAGCCCCGATTTTTCTGCCCATTTATGTGTGAACTGCAGCGCAAGGTGTTGCCACCCTTTTGAATAGCAACCCCAACACACTAACACAGAGCACTACAGTGCACACGCATTGTGACGCACCACTGAACATGGATGTGAGCGATCTGTGCACTCAGGGCTGCTGTTAGAAACCACGGGGCCCCATGCAGCCAATCTGACAGGGCCCCCCTCCCCCCCAAAAAACACAGCATACTATGCTTCAGTTATGAATGAACACAGTAAGTGATCAGTACCAATCACCCATTGTGTTCATTCGGGAAAGGAAGGGGCTGGTAAATGTGACATATTTACTGGACCCTCTCCCCACTCTCCATCCTGAAGGATCCTTATGTGTGCTTGCAGCCGCTAGTGGTAAGCAGAGGAGGGAAGCTGGCAGCACGTCAGGGGTGGAGGCACACAGGGAGGCCTGGGCAGCAGAGGGACACATATGGGGCAGAGAGAGGGTTTTGGGAGTGTGTGTGTGGGGGGGATGGTGGCTATTACTGAAACCAGAGCCCCTGTATGGTAAAAGCCAGCGGGAGGGAAAGGAGGAAAAGCCAACTTCCAGCTGCAGCAGAGAGAGCCATCCTCAGGATTCAGGAGTGCTGATTAGGACAGGTGTTCTTTATTAACTTATACCTATATAAGGCAGGCCATAGATGGGTCGAAAATCGGCCGATTTTCGCACCATTAATGGGTTACTTGGTCGGCCGTTTTTCTGCATTTTGGCACATTTTTTTTTATCGGTAAAGTTGGAAAAAAATCAGTCGATGTTCGCGGCAAATCGGCCGATCTTTTTACCGACAAAAAAGGAGGAGGAAGAGGAGGAGGAGGAATTCCAGTCCGCTATTATATTTGACATGAAAAAGTATTGCGGTTGCAACAATGTATCTATTTGTATCCAAATAAAAACATCTGTATCCGAAATGGATCCAAATAGATACAATATTGCAACCGCAAGACTTTTTAATGTCAAATATAATAGTGGAGCTCTCTGCAAGGGACAGAAGTAATTAAATGCCGGCCGTAGACGGGACGAAAATCGGCTGATTTTTTTTACCATTGGTGGCAACGTTGGCCTATTGAACGGCCGATTTTTCATTTTTTTTTTTTTTAAAAGGACATTTTTTGACCCTTCTATGTCCTACATTAGACAGCACTTTTGTTGTTTTCTTTGTTATGATTAAGCATGAGATCGTGTGAAACGCGTTAACAAGTCCTGTATTCATGTCCTGGTGTTCTGTGTGTCCTATGGATCAATAAATACACACTATATTCATCTATCCTCCGGTGTGCGGCAGACCCTTCTTCCTATTGCATCGTGTGTGATGGCGGCCAGAGCCTCCAACTGTTGTGGATCGATCTGGATTGTTTACCTGAGCGGCATACCTCTGTTCTTTGGATGCAGAGAGAGCCATACAGGGGATCGGTTCCAGTAATAACTCCACTGCCGCACCCATCACCCTCTCTGCCCACATCCGATTCACCCATCTGCCTGGGCGCCCCCTGCTGGCATGGGCCCCGTACAGGAGGATTGGTGGTCCCCCCTTATCCACTGCACTGTGTGCACTGAAGTGTGCTGTGTTCAGTAAAATGTGACATACCTCATCTTTGGTGAATAGTGACCCTTCAAAAATGAATGGGCTTCCTAATGTAACACATTTACCGCACTTGCTGTAAGAGCTCGTTCACACTTGACTTTATTTCTAACTCTTGCCAAATGCCCCTATAGTGTTTGGCAGGCGTTAGACAGGCGTTTGTGAAGCGTTTCTAACGCTCCTCAAGCGCCCCATACGCGGTTTTGAGGCAGTTGATAGGCATTTGCCAAGCGTTAAAACCGCACCACAAACACCTATAATGAAGTTAAATGGTCTTAACGCTCCCCAAACGCCTCGCAACCTGCCTGCGGAGTGGCACCATAGACTTGAATGGGAGTCTTCAACTCCTCCTGACTGGACAGGAGGCGTCCGTTTTGCCGCAACGCAATACATTGCTAATGCTTCAGTGTGAACAGCACTGCAGAATTTTCATAGGTGTTTGGGAAGCGTTTTTAAGGCCTGTCTGACGCCTGCTGACAAAGCTAGTGTGAACTGAGCCTAAAGCAGCACTCAGGTGTGAATGGGTTCTTAGATTTTCTCAAAACATTCAGTGCCACCACATGGCCAACAGACGGCACACACTCGGACTACTCACCATAATCTGAGCCAGAAGCAGGACGATTACATTGGACGACTTACTGCTGGAGATAGCGTAGAAGAACTGTGAAGAGAACAAACGCCTGTGAGTCTTACAGTGTGTAGAAAAAAAATGGGGTCACCTGGGTCTCTGTACAGGGGGGACGAGGACAAATAGAAAGCTCTAACATAAGAGATCAGCTTTTCCTATCACTTACCTGTTACATATGTGTTCTGCCTTCTTCATTCTCGGGATTATTCCAAAGGACCTTTTCAAGTGAATCAGTGAGGATATAAATATAAAATCTGCCACTGCTGACCTGCTTGTACAGACTCTGGGAATGTCATGCCGATCCTCACTTCACTATGTGGGTCACTGATCCCGAATAACCATGCAAGACATACATTCATATTTGGTAGACTTCACTGGCTGCATGATTTCCCCAAGTCAGTATCTCAGTAAGCAGTGTATGACATTCCACAGCCTGCATCTTTACCCACCTCCCGTCCGGCCATTGTATATAAACGGCCTCCCCGCACCCTTCTTGTGCGCGCTCCCTGGGAGCGCACAGCACCGCGATCCGGTGCCCGCTGTGTCCTCCGGACACAGTGGAATACCGATCGTCGGACGGGACCTCTGTGCAAGGTCCTGATCATGTGATTACCGATTGGCCAATGAGTGGTCACATGAAGAATAGTAAGCAAGATGTCACTTCTGACATCATTGCTTACTACGTGTGAAATCTGTGAATGATCACAGAGGTCACATGGTACAGGGCCATTCACAACAGCCTTGTACCATGTGGCAAGCTGTGACTAATCACAGCTCACTCAGTAGTTCTCAATGAGAAGGAGAAATGATTGCTTTTACAGCCTTTATGGGTGCCTTTAAAAGCAATCAGTGTAAAAAAAAAAAAAAAAAAAAATCATCACCCCCACCATGGTGACACTGTACTGCTAGGGTGACAGGATGTAAAAAAAAAAAAAATAATATAAAAAAATGTAAAAAAAAAGTTCTAAAATTATAATTTTTGGTTATAAACTAATTTGGAATTTTTTTTTTTTTACTAAAAATATAACGGAATACATTTTGGCCAAGATTTATGATGAAATACTATTTATTTGCAAAATCTTATAAGAAAACACTTTTTTTCAAAAATTTTTGGACATTTTAATTTGCATAGCAAAAATAAAATAAAAATCCCAGCGGTGAATAAATACCACAAAAATAAAGCTTTATCTGTCTCAAAAAAATGCTAAAATATTCATATGGGTACAGTGTTGCATGACCGCGCAATTGTCATTCAAAGTGTGATAGCGCTGAAAGCTGAAAATTGGCCTGGACAGGAAGGGGGTGAAAGTGTCCGGACTGGTTAAAGTGGAACAGAAGTTTCGCTCTAAGAAACAGAGAGCAGGAAGGCTGTTGTTGCATTAGATATACTGTATGCAATGTCTCTTCTGCAATGCAATGCCCCTACCTGCCTGCTCTCTGTCTTCTCCAGCGCTGCAAATGGAGTTGCACATGCTGCTTACAGTGCCAGGCTGGTCTCTGAATGCTGGGATGATGGCTTCCTGCACATGCGTAGGAGTGATGTCATTCCACACTGGCCAATGAAGAGGCCAAAGCACTGTAAGCTGAGCTATGCATGTGCAACTCAGTTTGCAGCGCTGGAGAAGACAGCGAACAGGCAGGTAGGGGCATTGCATTGCAGAAGAGACATTGCATATCTCTTCTGCAACAACAGCTTTCCTGCTCGCTGTTTCATAGAGAAGAAGATGCCGGCGCTGCTGAGGCACTGCTGGAAAGGTAAGTTTAAAGTGATTGTAAAGGCTTAATAATTTTTTTTCTAAATAACAAACACAGTTACATAGTTAGTCTGGCTGAAAAAAGACAAAAGTCCATCCAGTTCAACCATTAAAAAAAAAAAATGTGCTGCCGCTCGGCGTCTACGCCCCCGTGAAGAGGTTAATATTTCCAGCTGGGCTTACACAATATGATCGGGCATGTTGGAAATTTTTTGAAAGATTTATTTATTTATTTCAGGTACTTATATAGCGCCGTCAATTTTACGCAGCGCTTTACATATATATTATACATTCACATCAGTCCCTAACCCTCAAGGGGGGTACAATCTAAGGTCCCTAACTTACATTCATACATACACATACGAAGGACAATTTAGACAGGAGCCAATTAACCTACCAGTATGTCTTTGGTGTGTAGGAGGAAACCGGAGTACCCGGAGGAAACCCACGCAGGCACAGGGAGAACATGCAAACTCCAGGCAGCTTGAGCCGTGGTTGGGATTCAAACCAACAACCCTAGTACTGCCAGGTGGAAGTGCTAACCACTAAGCCACTGTGCCGCCCAAGATGAACGAATTTCAACTCAATAATGGGAGAATCATGCGACAAATATAATCCAGCTGGGTTTACACAATATGATCTCTAATGTCTAATGCTGGCCATTCATGGGTCGAATTCCAAATTAATTTTCCTTCGAAAATCAAATTTTCTTTCAAATTCCACACCATTAGTAAGCCGCAGCATCAGTTGATTTTTGTGCGGCCATCGAATTTGAGTGATCAGGCATGTTGGAAATTTTTTGAAAGACGAACAAATTTCTACTAACGATGGCAGAATCATGCGACAAATATAATCGAAAACGAAATGAGCATGACCTGTGACCTGGAAAGAAAAGAAGACTCCCGGCCATGAAAATTCTTTTCTGTAGCAAATAGAAAAGTAAAATTGAAGGCTTGGTTGATCAAATTTCAAAATCAATAGTTGCGCCATCGGATTACAAAACGCATGAAATTTCCGATTTTCTAAAGAAAATTCATTCAAAATTCCACCCAAGAATGGCCTGAATAATACACAATCAGTCCGAGTATCTGCCTGCGCAGCTGTGACAAACGTCAGCTCCAGCTGACGGTCTATCGCAAGCCATAAATGATAACGCTGTCTTTCAGATCGGTGGCCTTCGCAGGTCTTTTCCAATGCTGACAGCGATAAAGATAATGAGGTTTACAGTTCCCCATAAAGTATGTTGTGTACCTGACACTTACCTACAGTAAACATATGCAACATCAACTCCTCAGGAAGCAGCGACATCACTGAGACAAGTTGAAGGAGTAGAAAGGATGAAGGCACCACAGGACTAGGAGTCCAGAAGGCTTGTATTGTGGAAGACAACAGAAAAAATTCCAACGCGTTTTGGGGGCTCAAATCTCCCTTCACCAGGGCTTAAAATGCCAGCAGTGAATATCCACTTGAAGATCAAGCCTTTTCTCACTTTGTTTATATGTAACAATTAGTATTTTCTGCTAGAAAATTTCTAACAAGATTTCAAAGATGATATATTTATTTTAAAGCAGAATAAATTGGTGGCTTTTGCAATTTTTTTCATGTCACATGGTATTTGCGCAGCATTTTTTCAAATGCAATTTTTGGGGAAAAAATAAACTTTTTTAAATTGAAATGCAAAAAAACACAATGCTTAACCCAATATTTTTGTAAAATATAAAAGATGATGTTACGCCAAGTAAATAGAGAACACGATTTGGGCAGCACAGTGGCTAAATGGTTGCACTTCCGCCAGGCAGTACTAGGGTTGCTGGTTCGGATCCCAACCATGTGACCAGCTGCCCGGAGTTTGCATGTTCTCCCTGTGCCTGCGTGGGTTTCCTCCAGGTACTCCAGTTTCCTCCAAAGACATGCTGGTAGGTGAATTGGCTCCTGTCTAAATTGTCCCTAGTATGTGTATGTATGAATGTAAGTTAGGGACCTTAGATTGTACGCCCCTTGAGGGTTAGGGACTGATGTGAATGTACAATATATATGTAAAGTGCTGCGTAAATTGGCCCTAGTATGTGTATGTATGAATGTGAGTTAGGGACCTTAGATTGTACGCCCCTTGAGGGTTAGGAACTGATGTGAATGTAATATATATATATGTGTGTGTGTAAAGTGCTTCGTAAATTGATGGCGCTATATAAGCACCTGAAATAAATAAATAAAACTGCGCACGCCTGTGCAACAGCAACAAACGACATTCATTTTACTATCCATAGACGACATTTTTAAAGCCTTTATAGGTTACCACTTTAGATTTACAGAGGAGGTCTGGTGCTAGAATCACTGCCCATGATCTGATATTCGCGGCGCTACCGCACATGTGTGGGACAATCGCTGTTTGAGTGCGTGCGAGACTGAAGCGTGCGTTCTCCTTTGCGCATGGAAAAAGGGACACTTTCATATTTTTTTTTTTACACTGTTGCTTTAAATTTTTTTGTATCACTTTTATTGCTGTCACAAGGAATGTACACATCCCCTTTGGCAGCAATAGGCCTGTGACAGGTGCTCTTTATGGAGGAATCTGGGGTCTATGAGACCCCCAAATCCCTCCTCTGCCCTTAAAAGCATGTAATTAAATGCTTTCCTTTTTTAAAATGGTGCTTTTTGCAGCCGAGTAAACCAAAAGTGATGTCATGTAATCGCTTCCTCCGGGTTACTATGTCATAGACCTGAACAAAGCCTTTGTTGGGCTCTATGATCAGTCGGTGAGATGGGAGATCCCGTTAAAGCCGGGAAAGGCAGCGGAAGGGGGATGGAGTCCCCTGTTGCAGCTTGTAATAGTAATGGCTAGTGGCTAGTTAGCTGCTAGGACTGCTATTACAAGAGAAACTGCAAGCATCATCCCGGTACTTGACGTCCAGTGATGTACCAGGTAAGTGATTGGTCGGCAAGTAGATTTAGGTAAAACTGGACAAAAATTTCTTTGTGAGTAAAAATATGTTTATCTTTGCGGTGTCGGGTCACCAGTGAGCTGCCCGCTGAAATACATATGATATTACTAACAAAGACATTTGTGTCCCGTGTAATCCTGAAAGTATACAGTATAACCCTCACCTTGTAAATCAATCCATTCAGTTTAACTGCTTCCCATCCACCCTATAGCAGAAGTATTGCTACAGGACAGCATGGGTGTGCAAAATCACGTATATATACAGCTCCAGGTAGGAGGCGGGAGCCCTACCTGCGCAGCCATTCCTGCCCTCGGCTGTCAATCACCAGGTCCCGGCCGCTGATAACTCGCTGGCACCCGGGGATTGCCAAGCATCTCCGACACGGGGGAGAAATGTTTGTAAACATTACAGTTCTCTCCCCAGTCTGCTCTTGCAAGCTGCTTTGCATGGCTCTGCATAGCATGTATATAAACGTGATTTTGCAGCTCCGGGTAGGGGGTGTGTGCAGATCGAGCACGCGCCATACCCGCACCGCCATTCGTGGCCTCGGCTGTCAATCACTGGATCCCGGCCGGTGACCCCCCGCCAGAACCTGGCGATCTTCGAGGATTCCCAATGGGGGAGAGACCTGTATATAAACAATACAGATCTCTCCCCTATCAGCTCCTGCACACTGCTTTGTATGGCTCTGCATAGCACAGCCATACAAAGCAGTGTGCTTACTGTGAAACATACATACAACACACATTCTAAAACAGCACACAGTTAACCCATTGATCGCCCCAGATGTTAACCCCTTCCTGCCCAGTGCCATTAGTACAGTGTCAGAGCTTATTATTAGCACTGATCACTGTATTGGTGTCACTGGGGATGCCAGTGGCAGTTAGTCAGTTCCCCCCCAGTGTCAGAATGCCCGCCGCAGTCCCGCTATAAGTTGCAGATCATTACTAGTAAAAATAAAAATCCCAGTATCTATACCGCCATTTGTAAACGCTATAACTTTCATGTAAACTAATTAATTTACATGTATTGGGATTTTTTTTAGCAAAGACACGGAGCAGAATATATTTTGGCCTAAATTTATGACACAATTTGATTTTTTTGATTTTTTTTACTGGACATGTTTAATAGCAAAAATACTGTTTTTTTTCTCAAAATTGTCGATCTTCTTTTTCTATAGCGCAATAAAATACACAGGCGATCAAATACCACCGAAAGAAAGCTCAATTTGTGGGAAAAAAAGGACATAAATTTAATTTGGGTGCAGTGTTGCATGACCGCGCAATTGTCAGTTAAAAGTAATGCAGGGCCGTAATACAAAAAAATGGCCTGGTCAGGAAGGGGGGGAAATCCTCTGGAGGGCAAATAGAAATGAAAGACAAAACATTTGTATTTGGATATAAAAAAAACATTATAAATACCTTGTTTTCCCTTTATTATAAGAAATCACATGACCTCTGCTCACAGCTGGTTATGGGGTTTAGAGAGCTGGGGGAGGAGAAACAGCAGCATATTGTTCTTCCCAGTGAAATACTGTGAGAGGAGTGGGTGTGTCAGCACAGATCTAATCGCTGGAGGAAAGCAGACACAGCTAGAGAACTGAACACGCTGTGCTCTCATGCCTAGTGTGGTCAGTTTTAATGGGCAAAGCAGAGAGACTGGCAGGAACACCAGGGATTTCACATAAAGGAAGCGATGCAAAGAGAACAGGATACTTTTTCATACAAGTATATGGTACAGCAGGCACATATCAGGAATATGAAATGATAGGGTAACATATTCTTTATTCACTGCTGGCATTTTAAGCCCTGATGAAGGTGGAGCTTTGAGCCCCCAAAACGCGTTGAATTTTTTGTAGTCTTCCACAATAAAACCTACTGGACTCATGCTAGCTCCATTTCCACTTTCATTCTTCTCAGGCTGTTTTTGGGGGGCTGGTTAGCTGCACTATGAAATGTGAGCCACCAGAGATCACTTTTCAAAGAATAATCAAGCCTAAGAGCTGTGAAAATGTGGAATGGTCTGCGAGTTATCACGGTTACTCTGCTCTGAATGGGTAAAGTAACGTGTTTATTTTAAAGTATTGATAACATAAAGTATAATCAACACAGCAACATCACCTCCAAAATTTGGGTTGATCGACAGATTTACCTGTCTTTACATGGGCAGCACAGTGGCTAAATAGTTAGCACTTCCGCCTGGCAGTACTCGGGTTGTTGGTTTGAATCCCAACCACGGCACCACCTGCCTGGAGTTTGCATGTTCTCCCTGTGCCTGCGTGGGTTTCCTCTGGGTACTCCGATTTCCTTCCACGTTCCAAAGACCTGCTGGTAGGTTAATTGGCTCCTGTCTAAATTGTTCCTAGTATGTGTATGTATGAATGTGAGTTAGGGACCTTAGATTGTACACCCCTTGAGGGTTAGGGACTGATGTGAATGTACAATATATATGTAAAATACTGCACAAATTGACAGCGCTACACAAGTACCTGAAATAATAAATAAATGGCTATGGAAAATTTCACCAACTCCCCCCAATATTCTCAGATGCATTATGGGAGTCATGTACCTTGGTGAGTGTGATCAGCAGTCCTCGGATTGAGGTGACAATGATGATTCCCACCAGAATGAAGGAGATGTGCTGGGACCAGAACTTCACCTGGGCATGAACAAAAAACAGAGAGAAAATACATACTTCATTCATGTACAGCAGAAGTGCCTCAGGACAGGAGGGGCATGTTTACATTTGCAGTTTGGGGGGTGGGTGATTTTTACCACTCCCCCAACGATTGGTGTAGCATCAGGGGTCGCAATGGCAACCCCGCCCCATGCTCCAGGGGGCCCATGCAATCTCCCTGTCAAATTCTGTTTTACGTTTGGACAGGGGGGAAAGTGGGGGGTGAAAAACATATTTAACCCCCCTGGAGGTATTCCCGAGTGTAGCTCGGGGTAAAGTTTCAGCACCACAAGCGGTAACCCCGAGCTACACTCGGGAATACCCTGCAGCGTTGCTCCGGGATCTCTTCTGCACTTACCTTGTCCTGTGCTCCCACGATGTCCCTCCTGCAGTGTCCCCTGTAATGTCCTCCGGCCGATGCCGGCATCTGTCTTCTGGGTTCCATTCCCTGCTACGTCGGGACGTACGGGGGACTGAACTGGCGGAAATTTTGAAAATTGTAAAAGTGACATTCACTAAATTCACTAGAAACAATTGAGTACTGTCCGTGATACTTTTTTTATTTGCACTAACATACAATACAAGCTTTCGGGGTATGTCCCCTTCTTCAGGTCCAGGCAGTACTATACAAATCACAAAGTTTAAGCAGAATGTTAAAAGGGATGAAAAAAAAAAAAGGCTACAGATAAGATACAGCAAAAGGAGGGGGGAGGGGGGGGATACTAACACTAAATTCAATAAAATCACATAGTATAACATTCCTGTATCAACCCATTTCAGTGCTTTGTCCTGCGCCCTGCCTGCATTTTTACTGTTCTTTCTGCCTGGAAACTGAGAAACGTCCACGGCGTCCAAAAAGCGTCCCTTTAGGTCAAAATGGGTAGACCGGCTAGAGAACAGCGATAGTAAATCAGAACCACTTGCAGAATTGAGTGATAATGATTCGTGGGGGAAATTCATCATCAGACACTGAAAACGATGTTGCGACTTTGCTCAGTGATGTGCGAACTTGGCGCTATATTTCAAATTTCAGTGTTTTTGGTTTGATTATATTATTGAATTAAATTTATTATTATATAATTTTTTTATGATTATTTATTATATTATAATTTATGATTTCGTGTTTCAAATTTTATCCTACCCGGGATGTTTACTAGACTCTTGTTCGGACAGATTTCAGTGAGTTATTCCTAAAAATTACAGCCTACAATAAAAAAAAAATACATACAGTAATACCTCGGTTTAAGAATTTAATTCGTTCTGCAGGACTTTTCTTATAGCGAAAAATTCTTAAACCGAAACACCATTTCCCATAGGAATGCATTGAAAACCAATTAATCTGTTCCGGAGATCAGAAAAAAGTAAACACTAATAAATACCGCATGAGTTATTTTATCAAGTCATGCGGCATTTTAGTAGAGACAACCATGTGTTAATATTTCAGCTGTCAGCGGGGTTCCCCACTGACAGCTGAATGTAAAAGAATTGCCGGCAATTAAAAAAATAATTTAAAAAACTGCGTGGGGTCCCCCTTCCCATCCATACCAAGCCCTTCGTGTCTGGTATGGATTTTGAGGGGAACTCTCACGCCAAAATTTAAAACAAAATGACGTGGGGGTCCTCCCCAAAATCCATACCAGACCCTTTTCAGAGCATGCAGCCTGGCAGGTCTGGAAAGGAAGGGGGGGGGCAAACAATGTTTCTTTTTAGGTTCTTAAAAGAAACAACATTTTTGTTAACTTTGGGGAAAGTGACAGCTAATTCTGTGAGCTATAGTGAAGAGAAAAAAAAGAGCCAGCAATTGCATTTCAAAATCAGCACTGACATACACTTCGTATTGCGAAAAAAATTCATACAATATTTGTAAATCGAGGCATTATTTTCAGTGGATTTTCATTTGTAAACCGAAAATTACTTTAACTGAGGCGTTCTTAAACCGAGGTATTACTGTATTTCCATGCAAAAAAATGTACCGCTTTGAGCACAGAAATATGGACCTAATCAGACCGCTAGAGAGGTTATAACAATTGGCTAGGATGGATGATGATCTCCTTTCTGTAGACCACAGCCTGCATTCTGTGGCATTGGTCACTCGGGAAGGCTAGAAGACCCACTCCTGTCACTACTGACCTGATATAGCCAGTGCCAGCAGCCTTTGCCAACCCTACCTCATTTCCTTTTTTTCCTCCACTCCCCATTCTTATGAACAGGTATGTTCTGTTGGGAACGTTGTGCCAGCTTATGAAGCCACCAGCCAACCCCGCTACCTAAGGGCAGAGGGATTGCACATACAGGTCTGGCCACCCTTAAAGACCAAAAGACATCTTACATCAAATTGTATGCCCAGGTAGTTCACAGTGATCTCGATCCCTCTGGTCACAGGGTCAGTCTTTCCAACTCTGTCAAATACGATGTTGATTGTAGCCTGCAATTACATCAAGAAAAGACAGAATTGAACGGGAAGCATTTCTGGGAAAGGCTTGTCACAAAGTTTAGGTACCCAAAGACACAAGGACAATGTTCACCAGATGAAGATGGGGTGAAGGTATGGAAGGTAAACACAGGCTCCGTAGGATGCATGCTGTGCAGAAAATCTATTGCTTTGCCTTGAATGATATAGACTCTAACTTTGTTGCTGAAAAATTAATAGATAAAAATTCCACCATTAAAAAAAAGATTAATGATACCTGTCATCGCTGCTTCCAGTAACACTCTATTGCAGGCTGACCGATCTTTAGCATCCAACACGTTCAGTTGTGTTTGATGCCTGCATCCCCTGCTGAGCTCTGTTGTTCCACTCACCAGTCACTATGTCACCACTGTGTCCTGTGCAGAGCCCTAGTAAGGAAGCAGCCGGCGGGTGCAACCACAGCTTGCAGTGGAGAATGCGGGCAACACTTCTGGATGTGTTGGAGACTGAAGATTCTCCAGCTGGTGTCACTCTGCAAGACAGCAAGATCGTAGTCATCAATGGTGGGACTGGTAGGTATTATCTCTCTTTTTTTCAGGAAGTTTTTGTTTGTTTGTTTTTAGAGACAAAGTTACTTTAAACTGTTACTAAACCCACAACAGTAAAATCAGTCTGTAGATGCAGTAAAGCATGCTTGTTATACTCACTGTGGAACCTAAAGGGTTAATCCTCTGCATTGTGTAGAAATGCTGTTTGATCCTGTCTTCTCTGATCCTCCCCTTCTTCCAGTGTCCCCTCCAGATAAGACATATCATGTGGAGACACTCTGCACATGCTCAGTTTGGTGTGTACTGCTAGAGAGGTTTTGTTTTTCTTGGGAGAGTTCATGTGATCAGCACAAGGCCAATCAGCACTGTTTGGTCAGAGGACAGGGGTTATACATCCTGCTAGAGCAGAAATAAAACTCCTCCTACCAGCTTTAATTAGTGCTCTGCTGTTGATTTGACCCCCTGTCTCATGGCACTCCCTCTTCCATCAAAATCTATAAACGTAGCGTTACCCCGCATCTTCTGAATGCCGCTAAGAGCCTAATACCACATCTATGGAAGCAGAGTAGATGCCCCACTGTGGCAGAGTGGAAGCGAGAGGTTGATAGGGGTCCACACAGTCAAAAACACCCTTGAGAACTTTCATGGTATCTGGGATGGATGGTTGTATTACTCTATGGAATTGGAGGACCCAGCTGCCTCTCCTTCAGATATGGGTTCTATAGAATTTTTGATCCTCCCATAGGCCCTTTGTCTGAGCCTTCGGTCCCCCTCCCAGATGGCTCCCTTTTGTCTACTTAGGCTTAAAATCTATGTGACTGGATAACCATGATTGAGTTTTCTGGGAATCTGCTCCTCGGGCTTCCCCCCCTCCTGATTTGCCCCTAAAGCTGCCATCTTAATCCTGAGTTGCCATTTCTACTGCCAATGATGACAAATCACGGCTTGAACTATCTTGCTTTGCATGTAATGAGTCTATCTCATATATTAGTTTCACCTTTTAAGTTGCATTCCTGAAATAAATGAAGTTTTGCACGATATTCTAATTTTTCGAATTTCACCTGTATATGTTCTGTTTCATTGCACATGCGTGTTGGGTTTATGCAATGCCCTCTGTACCATGTATAAATATATGTTACTTATAAATCTAACTTTACAGCTTGGAATGTGTGGGGGCGTACTTGACCTCTCGCCTTGGGAATGGCTGGTCAGGTGCAGAGATGTAGCTCCTGCGTGGTGATCAGATCCTCTGGCGATCAGTTTAGTCAGTGGGCTGGGGGTATGTGGCATCTTATCTGTTCTAGTATTATGCTCTATACAATGTGCCAGGCCTATAGTCGTATCACTTCATTGTAAGCTGGGTCTGATGTTAGACCCCTTCCTAATTCTGCCTTATATGCTTCAACACATTTTCTTACTGTTCCTTACTTTCTGTATCGAAAATTGAAAACCTTCAATAAAAACATTATACAAAAAAAAAAAAAAAACAGTGCTCTGCTGGACACTGATAGAAGTCTCAAGACTGCTCTAACTGCTGATGAGAAAAGGTATTTAGCAGTTTATATTTACTAAAATAATTGCATTTCCATGTTCTGTGTGCTGTGGGAGACCAGATATAGTGAATGCAGGATCCGGGGAGAGCGGATATAGTGAATGCAGGGTCCGGGGAGAGCGGATATAGTGAATGCAGGGTCCGGGGAGACCAGATATAGTGAATGCAGGGTCCGGGGAGACCGGATATAGTGAATGCAGGGTCCGGGGAGACCGGATATGGTGAATGCAGGGTCCAGGGAGACCGGATATGGCGAATGCAGGGTCCAGGGAGACCGGATATGGTAAATGCAGGGTCCGGGGAGACCAGATATGGTGAATGCAGGGTCTAGGGAGACCGAATATAGTGAATGCAAGGTCCGGGGAGACCGGATATAAGTAATGCAGGGTCCGGGGAGACCAGATACAGTGGATGCAGGGTCCGGGGAGACCTGATACAGTGAATGCAGGGTCCGTGGAGACCAGATATAGTGAATGCAGGGTCTGGGGAGACCAGATATAATGAATGCAGGGTCTGGGGAGACCAGATATAGTGAATGCAGGGTCCGGGAAGACCCAGATATAGTGAATGCAAGGTCCAGGGAGACCAGATATAGTGAATGCAGGGTACAGGGAGACCAGATATAGTGAATGCAAGGTCCAGGGAGACCAGATATAGTGAATGCAGGGTCCAGGGAGACCAGATATAGTGAATGCAGGGTCCGAGGTTTAGGAGCACTTTAAGGCAAAAAAGAAAAAAAAATCTTTTGCTTGAGAAAAAAACAGAAAAATCAAGTTGCACAGAGTTCCTGCCATGTTTCTCCAACAAACTGACTGAAAAGTTGCAGATATGTGGGGACCGAGTTGGCTATCTTCAGACATTCAAATGAAGTGCAAGCACAAAAGCTAGGCTTGACATCAATATTTTGATTGAAAAGAGGATCAACACAGTTCAAACAATGTTACATGAAGGGTGACACTGACCAAATCCACTTACCATAAATATCTTCCAGACACAGTAAATGGAGAAAAAGTAGCCCAGGAAATTGAAGTATTTGCCTTGGAAGGTTTTAGAGTATTCAATTCTCTCCTAGAACAGAGACATGAATGAACAGACCTTCAGGACATCGTCCAATCCAGAACAGAGCTTGATATCACATGGTTTGGGATGACATATGAGGTTACACCATATACCTGTGGCGTTTTAGGCCTCATGCACACTGGGCATTTTTACAGCGGCTGTTTTGGCTTCTGGACTTTTTTTTGTACAGCCAGTAAACCCCCCAGCATGTTATCCTAGGTGTCCATGCACACAAAGGCTTGAACCTCTTGGCGCCTCTTGTCCCTTTAAGAGGTTTCAGAAGCCGGGAGGCGAAGCGGGGTTTTAGGGACATGTGACCACCGTGATTCGCTGTCACGGCGGTCACATGATCGGAAAAGGTCCCGATAGCAAGGGGACCTTTCCATGAGTCACGGACATATGTGCTGGGAGTGTGCAGGGAGCGCGCTCTCAGCACATATGTATTTTCAAATGGTACGCAAATATGCGGCCACTTGGCATCAAGGCCCAGACAACGAGAGGCCACATATTTGTGTGCGCTCGGCATCTAGGGTTTAATCAATGTTTTTTGGCAGGGGCATTTTCTGGCTGGAACACCCCCCCCCAAAAAAAAACAAAAAAACTAAGGGGTTTCAAGAGTTTTTTAGCTGTAAAAACGCTCTAACACTGGTAAACTTGATAAAACGCAGCTATCACGGAGTGCCCATGCCTCCCCCACCCCCCTGTGCCTGCTGTTCCCTCTGTGTCTCCTCACCCACCTTCCCCCCCTCTTGTCAGGTCCTCGCATCCTGCCACAGCCTTCGAAGACAGGCTGCGCAGGATGGGAGGAAAGTGACCCCTGTTGCGGGAATCACACCTCTCCTGGCCATATAGCCGGAAGAGGGGTGACCCCCCCGCCAGGGGACTCCGGCGCAGTGCCGCCGACCTGTCTCCGCGCACCCCTCCGGCGGGTGCAGCACGGGCACGAGGTTTCCCGTGCTCTGCGCCTGCCGGAGACAAAGGCCACGCTCCCTGAGCGCAGCCCGAGTGAGGGGGGTGTGCCTTGTTGCCCCAGCAAATCAACGCTGGGCTGGCCATGCCAGGGCAACCGGGAAGCATCCTGCGTTGGCTTAAGAAGGCCGACGCGGGACCCAGCTGTGTGCTCGTCCCCCACTCGGGACAGGGTGCTGTGTGGGGTCTGAGCTGAGGTCAGACCTCACAGCCAAGACCCTGCCGAGTCCCTGCAAGCCTGATGTGTCCCTGACAAGCTGACCACTGCGTTGGTCCCCTGCACGAGAGAGAGAGAGAGAGAACAGCTGTTGGGAGGTCTGAGCTGAGGTCAGACCCCACAGCCAAGACCCAGCTGAGTCCCCGTGAGCCTGCTGTTGTCCCTGGAAAGCTGGACCGGATTACTATTATTTTGGGCTCCTCCCCTCTCTTCCCCTTTTTGGGTACCTGGACGCTACCTTTCTACCCTGATTGAGTGCCTTCCATAGTTCAATAAAGCTCTGTGTGTTTACCATCTTCTTTGTGTGTTCTGTCCTGCCTACGCTTCCGTCACAGCAGCAAACCGGCGTTTTTGAGCCAAAATGTAACAATGTGTGCTAAAATACGCTAACATGGAAAAATGCGGCAAAATGCTAATGTAAACAAATCTAAAAAATGCGGAAAACCATTTTAAACCCGTTTAAAACCGTCCAGTGTGCATGAGGCCTTATTGACTGGGTGCTGTTAACAGTCATAGAGTTCGAAATATAAATAAAATGTAGATACAATTTCTGATGTTGGCATTCAAATGTAAAACTTACACATAAGTGGACTTACTTTTTAAACCCAAACTTCAGCCTTCTTTAAGTATTCAATCAGAACTTCTGTCAACATTTTATTGCTGCCTGGATTCTCCCTGGGGAGATTTTCCCTCACTTCCTGTCTCAGTGATACCAGTAGAGGAAATAAGAGAGTACGGGTGCCACTGGGACAAGAAGACACAGAGAGCAACCCTAACCTAACCTCTTGCTGCTCTTCTAAGTAAATGCGCTGTTGTTGCTCTCTCTGTCCCTATGAGATATCACATTACTTTCTGTCCAGGGAGGTCACTTGTGACACCGTCATGCAGACAGGAAGTGAGAATGAATCTCTTCAAATGGGGACACAGCAGCAATAAAAAAAACCTTACAGAAGTTCTAAACCTTCCCACCTTTGTGCAAAACTTTAAAAACATTTTGGGTATAGTTTTGGCTTTACTTTATAACAGACCGGAAGAAACCAACCATTCAGTGTCCTCCACCCCTCTCTGCCAATCCCTCCACTGGCCTCCACCCCTCTCTGCCAATCCCTCCACTGGCCTCCACCCCTCTCTGCCAATCCCTCCACTGGCCTCCACTCAGTGTCCTCCACCCCTCTCTGCCAATCCCTCCACTGACCTCCACTCAGTGTCCTCCACCCCTCTCTGCCAATCCCTCCACTGGCCTCCACTCAGTGTCCTCCACCCCTCTCTGCCAATCCCTCCACTGGCCTCCACTCAGTGTCCTCCACCCCTCTCTGCCAATCCCTCCACTGGCCTCCACTCAGTGTCCTCCACCCCTCTCTGCCAATCCCTCCACTGGCTTCTACTCGCTCAACAAATAAAATTCAAAATACTAACAACAACTTACAAAGCCATCCACAACTCTACATCACCGACCTGGTCTCAAGATATTAACCAAACCAGTCTCTTCGATCCTCCCAAGACCTTCTGCTCTCTAGTTCCCGTGTCATCTCCTCCCATGTTCGCCTCCAGGACTTCTCCCATCCTATGGAACTCCCTACCCCAATCTGTCCAGCTGTCTCCTAATCTATCCACCTTTAGATGATCCCTGAAAACCTCTTTAAAGAAGTCTATCCTGCTTCTACCTAGTAAACCACCATTTATTTCCTCTATCAGCTCATCCCCCCCACAGCTATTACCTTTTGTATCACTCAACCCTTCCTCCTAGATTGTAAGTTCTAAGGATCAGGTTTCCTCTTGTACCAAATTGTATTGTAACTGTAATGTCTGCCTTCATTTTGTAAAGTGCTGAGCAAACTGTTGGCGCTATATAAATCCTGTATAATAATAATAATTTAGGATGTTCCATAATACTACTACAAAAATGTTGGATACATATGAGGCTCAGGATGCTCCAAAAAATATACTAATGTGTGATTCAGTTGGGAAGACACCCCAGTGACCCTGGATGGCGAAGTAATTTATGTTACAATTGAACAGAGGGATGGCAGGAAAGGGGTTTGCGGACCCCTGTACATGGTGTATCAGACGAAATGACATACTCCGATGATTCTGTGGGTTTGAAATGTTTCATATGCTGTTTTTGTAATTATATTTTTCAGTTTCGATTGTTTCAAATTAGAAAAAAAAAACAAACTCGAAATTCTTTTGCTAGACAATGGCTTGTATACAGGTCTATGGTTTACACCAGTTGTCTCCAAACTGTGGCCCGGGGGCTGGATGCGGCCCTTTGCTTGCTTTAATCCGTCCCTTGGACCATTTTTCCCCCACTGTGAGCAACAGTGGGGGCATAGTTTCTGACACTGACAATGAGTTACTTTTCCTCCCACTGACACCAACAATGGGGGACTATTGCTCCCACTGACACCAACATGGGGGCACTATTGCTCCCACTGACACCAACAATGGGGCACTATTCCTCCCACTGACACCAATGATGGAGCACTATTCCTCCCACTGACACCAATGATGGGGCACTATTCCTCCCACTGACACCAATGATGTAGCACTAGTCCTCCCACTAACACCAATGATGGGGCACTATTCCTTCCACTGACACCGACAGGGAACTATTCCTTCTACTGATACAAATGATGGGGCACTATTCCTCCCAATGACACCAACAATGGGGCACTATTCCTTCCACTAACACCAATGATGGGGCGCTATTCCTTCCAATGACACCAATGATGGGGCACTATTCCTTCCACTGACACCAATGATGGGGCACTATTCCTTCTACTGATACCAATGATGGTTCACTATTCCTCCCAATGACACCAACGATGAAGCACTATTCCTTCCACTGACACCATTGATGGGGCACTATTCATTGTACTGATACCAACGATGGGGCACTATTCCTCCCAATGACACCAACAATGGGGCACTGTTTACCCCCACTGACACCAAGGCACTTTCTACTCCCACTGGCAACAGTCCAGACCTCCTAAGTTTAAAGGACAGTAAACTGGCCCTTTTTTTAGGAAAGTTTGGAGACCCCTGGTTTAAACTAACAGTCAATTATGCTTTGTCATCTATAATGGGAATTATTATGACTGTATACTTTGTTGTATTCATTTGCTGAATATCATCTATGACCGTGTCATGCTACCGTTTGCAATGGCTTTTTTGCTGTCTGGCAATAAATATTAAAAAAAACAAAAAAACAGATGTTGGATATAATTGGAGTGTTCTCATGTAGGCACCCTTCTCAGGGATCTTCTCACCTTAGTCGCATAAAGGTCTACAGTCTCCAAAAAGAGTTGCCGACTCAGTTCCTCCAGAGCGTCCACCTCCTGCTGGATCTGAGAGAGGTCTATGGCTGGTGTTAAGGAGACAGCTATACAACAAGACTTGGAAACTTTCTGATTTGTTCAGCAACAACCAACAAGATGCAAACATTCAGTCTTCAGCTGCCACTTTCCAGTGCAAGTTTAGTCTAGCAACTGTTCAGGTTAGCTTAGATCCCTGGTGTCCAACCGACAGTCCAAGGGCCACATGAAACCCTCCTTCTATACTTGCTGTGTGGTCCTTGTAGCTTGGCAGTCAGTTATGGCATAATATATTTGTAAAGGGGTAATAGCAGTGATCTCTACTAGCTTCATGCAACATGTCCCCAGTCTCATTGTCCATTGCAACAACCTCCAACCAAACCTGTCACATATCATAGCGTCTGAACATCATTCTGCTAGTATATCTGCACTCCATGATCATTATTCCTCTAAGATGTCACCAGTCTCTGACCATATGTGCACAGTCTCTGACCAACATTTCCTGTGGCATGTCCCTAGTCTCTGACCCTAATTTCCTTGAATAAGTCCCCAGCCTCTGAATATCATTCCTCTAGTATGTCTACGGTTTCTGACCATCAATCCTCTAGTATGTCCATGGTTTCTGACCATCATTCTTCTAGTATGTCCACGGTTTCTGACCATTATTCCTCTAGTACGTCTATGGTTTCTGACCATCATTCGTCTAGTATATCCACAGTTTCTGACCATCATTCCTCTAGTATGTCCATGGTTTCTGACCATCATTCTTCTAGTATGTTTGAAATCTCTGACCATCTTTCATTTAGTATGTCCCCAGACCCTAGCCATCATTTCCTCTAGTATATCCCCCATCATTCTTCTAATATGTCCACGGTTTCTGACCATCATTCTTCTAATATGTCCACGGTTTCTGACCATCATTCCTCTAGTATGTCCACAGTTTCTGACCATCATTCCTCTAGTATGTTTGCAATCTCTGACCATCTTTCCTTTAGTATGTCCCCAGACTCTAGCCATCATTTCCTCTAGTATGTCCCCAGACTCTAGAAAACATTTCCTCTAGTATGTACCCAGCCTCTGACCATTATTCTTCTAGTTTGTCTGCGGTTTCTGACCATAATTCTTCTAGTATGTCCCCAGTCGCTTACCATCATTTCCTCTAGTATGTCCGCAGTCTCTGGCCATCTTTTTTCTAGTGTGCCCCCAGTCTCTGGGCATCATTTCCTCTAGTATGTCCCCAGTTTCTGACCATCAATTCCGCTAAAGGAATTGCGCGCTGGACCCACTGAAAACAGCAGTCAAACATTGCGGTGAGTGCGATGATTAAGGGGGAGCATGTGTGGAGACACTGGTTATTTTCACCACAATTGCGCAGACTCATTCTATACATCATTTCCTCTAGTATGGCCCCAGCCTCTGACCATCATTTCCTCTAATGTCCGAACTCTCTGACCATCATTCCTCTAGTATGTCCAAACTCTTTGACCACCATTTCCTCTAATATGTCTGTAGTATCTGACCATCCTTTCTTTCAGTATGTCTGCAGTCCCCGGCCATCATCTCTGGTGGTATGTCTGCAGTCTCTAACCATTTTTTACAGTATGTTCACACTCTTTGACTATCAATTCCACTAGGATGTCTACAGTCTCTGACCATCCTTTCCCCTAGTAAGCCTGCAGTCTCTGACCATCCTTTCCCCTAGTAAGCCTGTAGTCTCTGACCATCCTTTCCCCTAGTAAGCCTGTAGTCTCTGACCATCCTTTCCCCTAGTAAGCCTGTAGTCTTTGACCATCCTTTCCCCTAGTCAGCCTGCAGTCTTTGACAATCTTTTCCCCTAGTATGCCGGCAGTCTTTGACCATCCTTTCTTCAACCATGTCCACACTCTTTATCCATACCTTTTTTTCTAGTTGTTTGCATTCTCTGACCAGCCTTTCCTCTAGTATGTGTGCATGCTTTGACAATCATATCTAGTATTACATATAAAAAACATTATGTATCCAGTATGGTAAAGTCAAGAGCTGCAGTTAGTCCCCCTATACCACAGAAATTGACAACCACTGGCCTGGACAGTAGCTCAGACAGTCTTTATTTCATACCCTTTGAAAAGCAACCTTACCCAAAAATTACATTTCACTTTTGGGTGGGAAATGATATACAGAGAGCATCATGCAAATAAAAAAAAAAAAACAGCCTGAGCGGTTGCTGGATACCATTTGCAGCTTAATGGGTGTCTACACTTTCTGAGTTCAATAAGTTTTGCTAAATTAAATTACCAGACCCCCATAAAAGAGATGTTTAATATTTTCCTTTTCAATGGGTGGCGAGTCAAATGGTCACTCCTTTGCAAAGCTCCACGCACAGCTTAAAATCACCAATTCTGGGTGTGTGGGATAGTGCGCCCCTTGATGAGTGTTGAATCCCCCCCCCCGCCGCTTCGTCACTACTGTGTCTTGTAATGGCATAACAGCCAGCAGGAGGAATCACAGCATACAGCAATGGACCAGGTATCTGACTTACCCAGAAGTGTTGGATACCAATGGGGCCTGTAATACTCGAAAGCGAAGATTTGACTCATCACCCACTGCAAAGGTAAGCGATTCTGTTAAGGAAACAAAAAATCCTGGACAAAAGGTGCCCTGCCATAGAAAAGGTGTTACACTTAACTCTTTGGCGGCCAGTGTCTCCTACTTTCACTCCATTGCAGGTTCCATTGCAGTATTTTCATCATTCGACACTTCCAGAAAAGTTGGATGTCTATGTCCCCCACCGTGCACCATGGTTCCATCCTCTGACACCTATGTCACTACCAAGTCCTGCATTGACCTAGGGTCAGAGGAGGGAAACACTGTATGTGGTAGGGGTCAAAAGGAATCTAGAAGTACCAAAAGGTGTTGAATGATGAAGAATCTGAGAGGCTGTAGTGCTGTAAGGAGAAAACGTAAAAGACAGGGGCTGCTGGAGAGGGAGCTTTAACCACTTCCAGTCCGGACACTTTTACCCCCTTCCTGTCCAGGCCAATTTTAAGCTTTCAGTGCTATCACACTTTGAATGACAATTGCGCGGTCATGCAACACTGTACCCATATGAATTTTTTACCATTTTTTTGAGACAGATACAACTTTATTTTGGTGGTATTTATTCACCACTGGGATTTTTATTTTTTTGCTATATAAAATGAAAAAGTCCAAACATTTTGAAAAAAAAAAGTGTTTTTCTTATAAAATTATGCAAATAAATAATCTTTCTACATAATCTTGGCCAAACTGTATTCAGCTCTCATTTTAGTAAAAAATAAATAAATAACCCAAATTAGTTTATAACCAAAAATTATGATTTTTCAAAAACATTTTTTACATTTTTTTTTTATATTATTATTTATGTTTTGTTTTTTTTCTTTAACATACTGTCACCCTAGCAATACTATAGTGACTGTACTAATTGTGGGGGATGATGAAGATTTTTTTTTTTTTTTATACGGATTGCTTTTACACCCATAAAGGCTGTAAAAGCAATCATTTCTCCTTCTCTCAGGCTGTAGTCCTGCAGCCATTGAGAAATAGTGTGAGAGCTTTGATTGGTCACAGCTGGTCACATGGTACAAGGCTGTTGTGAATAGCCTTGTACCATGTGACCTCGGTGATCATTCACAGATTTCACTAGTGGTAAGCAATGATGTCAGGAAGTGACATCTTGCTTACTACTATTCATGTGCTCACTGATTGGCCAATCAGTGACCACATGATCGGGACCTCACACAGAGGTCCCGTATAGTGATCGGTGTTAAGCTGTGTCCGGAGGGCACAGCGGGCACTGGATCGCGGTGCTGTGCGCTCCCAGGGAGCGCGCACAGGCAGTGAATGCAGAGGCCATTTATAAACGGCCACCAGCTCCTGCACTGCTCCCGTCTAGCTGTTTATGTACATGGGCCAGACGGGAAGTGGTTAATACTTCTCTTGCTGTGCAACTTTTATTTTGTAGGACTTTTTGCTACCCTGA
Organism: Staurois parvus; assembly: GCF_062004578.1. Classification (NCBI taxonomy): domain Eukaryota; kingdom Metazoa; phylum Chordata; class Amphibia; order Anura; family Ranidae; genus Staurois; species Staurois parvus. The sequence continues at coordinate 3,703,407 of NW_028318370.1, read as the reverse complement.
GTTACTATAAACATCCTTTTTTACAGGGTGCTTGTAATTGAATTATTTTACCCTAGTGATAGAGTTGAGAGAAAACAGGTGGCGCACACACCTAGTGCATTATCCAAGGTTTATTGTAGGAATTAAACTGTCAGTGCGGAGAACACCTTGCCCGCCATTGTGGCCATTGTCATTTTTCTATGCTTTTTAGATACATGCTTCGTCTGTGAGTATGTTTTTATGATTTAATTCCTACAATAAACCTTGGATAATGCACTAGGTGTGTGCGCCACCTGTTTTTTCTCTATCCAGTGGCTGATTTCCCCGTCTGAGGAGGGCTGCACCCCTGGAACATTTCCTTTTGGTTGTCGCTGTCCTGGTACCCTTGGCTTCCCTTTTGGCTGTGCATATCCTGAGGCGCTGGAGAGTACATACGCTATCTAGTGATAGGGTTACTTTACAGGATTTGCATTATTGTGGCTATATTAGATGTTTGGCCACCTCTGACATACAACAAGCGAGATTAACGACATTCTTAGGATACTTTCACTGCCGGGAGCTGAAGATGTGACACTCTTTATCATCCCCCAGAATCCACCAGGGCGGCTGTGCACTTCTCCCTTCTGAAACATGTTCCTTCGCACCGTTGCTATCCTATAAAGACATAACATTCTCATACAAATGTAAATTGACAACCCCTGTTATAGTGATTCTATGGTGTCCAAAGAAGTCTACCGAGTATCGTCTGCAGGTACACTGGCCACACATCCACCCTCTGCATCATTTTGGAAAACTAACCTTCCTAAAAATGTTGAGTGTCTTCTGATTACATTCCATCACAAAAAAAGGTGTGTATAGTCTTACAGTTCCTTTTTTTATAAAGCAGCCACAGTTTCAGTAGAAAAAAATGACGCTGCCAGCATAATGTAAAAAAAGACCCTTGCTCTGTGTGTGGAAACAGTGGTCTCTGCCCCTAGTGAATATTGGCCAATCAGTGATCACATGATCAGGATCTCACAAAGGTCCCGTACAGCAATCGGTGTTCCAGAAGATACAGCGGGCACCGGATCGTGGTGCCGCGCGCTCCCAGGGAGCGCGCACAGGCGGGGAGCGGGGAGGACATTTATAAACGGTCACCTGCTCCTACAATGCTCCCGTCCGGCCGGACAGGAAGTGGTTAAAAAAAAAAGACAGTTTTTTGGCATGACCAGTCATACTATTAATATTAATGCTAAAATTTCACGATTTCTGTCAGGGTATACAAACTTTTGAGCACAACCGTATAACAATATGTGAACACCTGACCATCACACCTCTATGAGCTTGACATCCCATTCCAAAACCCTGGATGTTAATATGGAGTTAGCCTTCCTTTGTGGCTATAACAGATTCCACTCTTCTAGGAAGACTTTCCACAAGATTTTGGAGTGTGAAGATTTGTGTCCATTCAATTTGTGAAGTCAGGTAGTTATTGTGGATGGTCCACAATCGGAATTCTAATTCATCCCAAAGTGCTCAGTAGGGTTGAGGTCTGGGCTCCATGCAACCCATTGGAGTTCCTCTACATCAAACTCATCAAACCATGTCTTTATGGAGCTGGGTGTGCACACGGGCACAGTCATGCTGGAGCAGAAAAGGACCTTCCTCAAACCACAAGGTTGGAAAAGTACAATTGTTCACAAAGTTTTTGTATGTTGTAGTATTACCAGGACCCTTCAATGGAAACACCTGAACTCAATCATTTCCAGAGATGTTGATATACTTTTGGCTATATAGGTAGGTGTGAAGGTCAGGTGTCCACAATCCTTGAGCTGTATAGTGTATAAAAAAAAAAAAAATCACCACTTTAGGGTGGACTGACCCTTTAAATAGCGTCACATTGTGGGAAACGGGAACTAAGATTTGGCAAACTGCCCAAAAACTATAAAACCAACTTGAAGTAAATGAGATAAACATTGCAGGGAAAATGGAAATGAAATGTATAATTCCATCTAATGAATTAATCATGGAAAAGGGAAGCAGAGAACAGTGAGATCGCATTATGAGGGAAACTATTGATAAAGTGGATTATTAATAGCAGCAGCTTAGTAAATGACATGGCAGGTAGGACAGGCACAGAGCCAACACTGCTCGCTGGATTCAATCAGGCCTCATTCAGATGTGTGGCCAGGGGGTGGTACAAGCAGGTAGTTGAGCAACCCCCACCCTCACCCCAACTACCCATGTAAGCAAAGATATGCAGTTGTTCAGGCCTGTACACATGCTGCAGCAAACATTAAACGTATGTCGCACTCAGCGAATAGTACTGATGCTGAATGTGACCCATTGAGGTTGATGGGGCTACTCTGCAACAGCGTGCAATGCACACAGGTTCACCTTTTTTTTCGGTTAAAACATTCGATGAGGAGATGACATATTGCCTCCTCAAAGCCTGTCAACTGCCCTCTGAAAAGCGATAGCCTCATAGCTGTATATCTGCAGTGTGAGATCTAAGGCAGTGGTGCCTCTGACTTCTAGTCTCGGGAGATTTGCATTTAGATTTGATGGTGTCACTATTGTGCTGCTCACTGTTCTCCTTGCTGGAAGCTGTGACATGAGGAAGCAAAGTCCTGCTTCTACCAAAATGGCTGCCTCCACTCAGAGACATACTGCAGAACAGAGCCGGATCTGGGGGGGGGGGTGCTTGGGTGAGCTATGCCCCCCCCCAGATTTTAGTTGTGCCCCACCAAAGGCAAAGTTATCTGTGTGGGGAGGAGGAGCTCTGATATCTGTGCCCAGGCTGTGTGCAGTGCAGGGATAGAAGGAGCTTCACTGAGTGCCCTGCCAGCAGTGACCCCTGTCCTCTGCCCTGTCAACAGTGACTCCTGTCCTCTGCCCTGCCACTTGTGACCTCTGTACTCCCAGTTGTGACCCCTGCCCTCTTCCCTGCTGACCCCTGTCCTCTGCCCTGCCAACAGTGACTCCTGTCCTCTGCCCTGCCACTTGCGACCTCTGTACTCCCAGTTGTGACCCCTGCCCTCTTCCCTGCTGACCCTTGTCCTCTGCCCTGCCAACAGTGACTCCTGTCCTCTGCCCTGCCACTTGTGACCTCTGTACTCCCAGTTGTGACCCCTGCCCTCTTCCCTGCTGACCCCTGTTCTCTGCCCTGCCAACAGCGACTCCTGTCCTCTGCCCTGCCACTTGTGACCTCTGTACTCCTAGTTGTGACTCCTGCCCTCTTCCCTGCTGACCCTTGTCCTCTGCCCTGCCAACAGCGACTCCTGTCCTCTGCCCTGCCACTTGTGACCTCTGTACTCCCAGTTGTGACCCCTGCCCTCTTCCCTGCTGACCCCTGTTCTCTGCCCTGCCAACAGCGACTCCTGTCCTCTGCCCTGCCACTTGTGACCTCTGTACTCCCAGTTGTGACTCCTGCCCTCTTCCCTGCTGACCCTTGTCCTCTGCCCTGCCAACAGCGACTCCTGTCCTCTGCCCTGCCACTTGTGACCTCTGTACTCCCAGTTGTGACCCCTGCCCTCTTCCCTGCTGACCCCTGTCCTCTGCCCTGCCAACAGCGACTCCTGTCCTCTGCCCTGCCACTTGTGACCTCTGTACCCCCAGTTGTGACCCCTGCCCTCTTCCCTGCTGACCCCTGTCCTCTGCCCTGCCAACAGTGACTCCTGTTCTCTGCCCTGCCACTTGTGACCTCTGTACCCCCAGTTGTTACCCCTCTCCTCTTCCCTGCTGACCCCTGTCCTCAGCTCTGCTGACCCCTCTACACTGCCCTGCTGACCCCTCTACAATATCCTGCTGATCTCCCATTTTTTGCCTCCCAGACATTTTTTTTTGCGCTCCCATATCAGACAGGCTAGATCCAGCCCTACTGCAAAACAAGGCATGGTAAGTCAGTAACAGAAAAAAAATCAGCTACAGGGAGACCACCGACAGCTTACAGTGTTCAGGTGTAAGAACAGCCAAAAGTTTTTACTTTGATTTTCCTAAAGTGAAGAAGAGGCAAAAACAAGATTCTAGCATTGGATAGAGTAGGTAATAACTAAGGCCCATGTTCTCGTTTTTTTTTTCCTGTATCCATCTCAACAGCAAGATACCCTTTCCCTTCCTGTCCTACAGACAACGTAGGGAGTAACAGATCTCCCCAAAACAAGAGGATACTGTATCCCTTACACTTAGCTGTCACCAGAACAAGATTTTCCTTCATCTGCTGTTTGTGTGACAAATGAAACATTTTTAAATATCCATCACCTTCTCTCCCAGAGTCAATGGTAACCTGGGTCACAGTGAGGGTGAATCCACCCAGAGTGACACATACACAGAAGTAAATACCTTGTGTAAGTGAACCAAAAGGAACTCCATACAATTGTCTTCTAGAATCCAAAAAGTTCTTTATTCCTGTCACAATATAACAACAGGAAAGCAAAAGGCGGGCTACGCGTTTCGGAGGTCCTTGGCCATTCACAAAGCATTCGGTGCTGGAGCAAACACTTGATATTATATTTCAAAATACTTTCAAATCATTCTTAGGCTGTTTTCAAACTGTGATGTCCCAGGACGGATCAGTGTACAGAGTTCCATAGGATTAGAAGGTCACACATTTATCTTCCGCTTTTTTAACACAAAAGCGGAAGATAAATGTGTGACCATCCAATCCTATGGAACGCTTTACACTTATCCGTCGTGGGTCCGCTGCGTTTAGTAAAATCCAGATTGCTGTATTTTTGGTGCAGGTTTCCTATGGTAAAAAAAAACAAAAAAAACCACACCAACCCACTGAAATGCATAGAAAACAAGGCGAGAACACGCCTGCATTGTTTTTGATGCGGTTTTTGAGTCACGTGTAAGGCCAGGTTCATATCTGTGTGGGTGGTGCTGCTGCTGCGGATCCACACGAAAATCTGTGCAGCCGCACCACCCGCACAGAGAAATGCGGACCCGCGGGCGGGTGCCATTAGTTCTAATGGCACGCCGCCCACACTGGAAAACGTTCTGGGAACTGAGGTTCCCGTGTGGGCTGCGTTTTTTGAAAGAAGTGCAGGGACTTCTTCCCTGCGTGTCCCGGGGCATGGGAGTCCATTCAAATGAATGGGCTCTCGTGCCCGCACGGCCGCATATATGTGAACCGGGGCTAAAATGCACCACACAGTAAAAACACATGGCGAAAATACATATGGGTTTTTAGCGTGTTTTTGCTACGGACCCTTGTGAAAGTAGCCTTAAAGTGAAATCACTGTAAACCCTGATGGGCGGGCAGGTGGGGGGGGTCGTGGATTCCGAAACGCTCTGGCACCTTTTGCTTTCCTGTTGCTTTTTTTGGACTCTCAACACAATTGTAATGGTGCACTTTTTGCTTCACTTATATGCAGCTTTCTGAATTTGGGCGACCCCTTTGTCTTGAAGGGTCCTCTGAGTTGTGGAGGACCACGCCTCAGGCTTAACCCAATATTCTTTATTGACGGTTATGGATTTGACTCCAGCACCCACTTCTTAGCAGTAAACATCCAGCAGAGGTTCTAAACCAGGGTTGCTCCAGAGGCCACTAGGGGTTCCTTATCCACTTCATGTCCGGACACTTTTACCCCCTTCCTGTCCAGGCCAATTTTCAGCTTTCAGCGCTATCACACTTTGAATGACAATTGCGTGGTCATACAACACTGTACACATGTGAATTTTTTAGCATTTTTTTGAGACAGATAAAACTTTATTTTTCACCGCTGGGATTTTTTTTTTTTTTTTTCCTATATAAATGAAAATGTCCAAAAATTTTGAAAAAAAGTGTTTTTCTTATAGAATATTGCAAATAAATAATCTTTCTTCATAAATCTTGGCCAAAATGTATTCAGTTATCTTTTTCGGAAAAAAATCGGTTAATAACCAAAAATTATAAGTTAAAAATTTTTTTTTACATTTTTATTTTTGTTTTATATTATTATTTATGTTTTTTTTTAACATACTGTCACCCTAGCAGTACAGTGTCACCATTGTGACACTGTACTACTTGTGGGGGGTGATGAATATTTTTTTTTTTTTTTACACTGATTGCTTTTACACCCATAAAGGCTGTAAAAGCAATAGTTTCTCCTTTTCTCTGTCTGCATTCTTGTAGCCATTGAGAAATACTGAGTGAGCTTTGATTGGTCACAGCTTGTCACATGGTACAAGGCTGTTGTGAATAGCCTTGTACCATGTGACCTCTGTGGTCATTCACAGATTTCACTAGTAGTAAGAAATGATGTCAGAAGTGACATCTTGCTTACTACTCTTCATGTGATCACTGATTGGCCAATCAGTGATCACATGATCGGGACCTCACACAGAGGTCACGTACATGCTGGATAGCGGTGTCGCGCGCTCCCAGGGAGTGCGCACTGTCCAAAGTGGAGGGCGCCATTAATGAACGGCAACCCGCGCCTGCACTGCCACCATCCGGCCGTTTATATACATGGGGCGGATGGGAAGTGCTTAAGTATTGAGCAACTTTTGCCTCTCTAAGTTCCCACTGACACCATTGGTCTTTTTAGCTCTCTGTAAGGGGGGAATTCTTCCCACTGACCACTAGTGTAAGGAGCATTCCTCCCACTGACCATCACACTAATGTATCATGATTTCTGTAGATATGGTCATTTTTAACACGGGTTCCCTGAGACCGGAAAGTTCTTTCAAGGGTTCCTGTGTGTTAAAAAGGTTGAGAAAGGCTGTTTTAACTCTCACATTCTATCCCAAACTAAAAAACGTTTTGGCTTCACATACACTTTAAAGACGGCCATACACGGGTCGAATTCTGAAAGAATTTTCTTGCAAAAATATTTTCTAAGAATTTTTGTTCGAATTTCGCACCTTTAGTGGGTCACAGAAATGGCTGATTTTCATGTGACCATCAAATTTGATTGATCGGGCATGTTGGAAATTTTTTGAAAAACAAACGAATTTCAAATCAGTGATGGGAAATATAAAGCTGTGACCTGGAAACAAAAGAAAATTCTTGGCCATGAAAATTCTTTTCTGTAGCAACATGAGGAGAAATTGAAGGCTTGGTTGGTTGATTTTCGAAATCAATGGTGGCACCATCAATTACAAAATGCAGAAAATTTCCGATTTTCTAAAGAAAATTAATTCTGAATTGGACCCGTGTATGGCCTGCATAAGACTTCTTCAGCAAGGGTGGTTATACTCCCAGCCCTCATCTTCTGCAAGGATGAACGGTGCCCTCCTCTGCACAGCTGTGGAACTGCAGGCTCTCTCTCTGCCCCTCCTCCCATCAGGATTTACTTCTGTTAAACTGTTCACGTATAAAGATTTCGGACTATCAAAAGTCAACTGTTCTTTAAGATATGGATCTATAAGACATAACAACTGTTATGCAATAAAAGTAAAATTTATCAAAAAGGTTTTCTCTTTCTTTAAATAATATGTCCTAAGAGTTCCTTCTAGAAGGTTGGAGCCTGTAAATTTGGTGAGAACACTTATCTTTCTCCCTCTTACTCATTCTCTGACAGATAAGATATTAATGGTAACCTTTGCAAAGGAGATATCAGTATCTCAAACTCCAGTACCAAAGTTCAAACAGGACCCTACAATGGAATGGACTACAGCAAACGGAAGAACACCATTAGTCCTGATGCACACGGGACGTTTTTACAGCGCCTGTTTTTGGCTTTGGACCTTTTTTTCTGCAGCCAATTAACTCCCCAGCATGTTATCCTATGTGCCCATGCACACACAGGCTGTAATCAACGTTTTTTTGGCTGGGATGTTTTTTGGCTGGGAAAAAAACCCCAAAACTAGTGGGTTTCTAGAGGAGTTTGTCAGCTGTAAAAACGTTGAAACGCCTGTAAAATGCAAAAACGGCCATTCTTTAGCGTTATTAAAGTGACATTTTAAAAAAATAATAATTTTATGGAAAAGGAAAATGATTACTGCTTATCCAGTTTTTGTTTGGGATGCTCTTGTTTCTATATGCCCTACATGTAACCAAATCATTTTATTGATTTTCAGCTCTGTTGACTTTGTTATCTTTGTTGACATACTTCATACTTCTGCAGAGTCATTTCCCATTGTCCTTTACAGTCCTATTGTCTCAGATTACAGCACTGGGTGCAAAACAGGAAGTGACACAATGTCCTGCTGAGTCTTTTCCCATTGTCCTTTACAGCCCTATTGTCTCAGATTACAGCACTTCCTGTAAAACAGGAAGTGACACGTGTGCTGCTGAGTCATTTCCCATTGTTCTTTACAGTCCTATTGTCTCAGATTACAGCACTGTCTGGAAAACAGGAAGTGACACCTCATCCTGCCAAGTCATTTCCCATTGTCCTTTGCAGTCCTATTGTTACAGATTACAGCACTGTGTGGAAAACAGGAAGTGACACTGTCCTGCTCAACTATTTCCCATTGTCCTTTGCAGTCCTATTGTCTCAGATTAGCACACTGGGTGCAAAACAGAAAGTGACACCCTGTCCTGCTGAGTCATTTCCCATTGTCCTTTGCAGTCCTATTGTCTCAGATTACAGCACTGGGTGCAAAACAGGAAGTGACACCCTGTCCTGCTGAGTCATTTCCCATTGTCCTTTGCAGTCCTATTATCTCAGATTAGAGCACTATGTGCAATACAGGAAATGATACCATGTCCTGCTGAGCTATTGAAGCTTCTCTATATGCTCTTTTGCTGTTTCTGCTCTCAAAATTGTGGCGATGATGCATTCTGGGAAAGTGGGATGCAACAAATAGCAAAGTGAGATGTTTCAGCTAAAAAACGCTAAAGCAGAAAAATGCCAAAAAATGCATATAAACGCTATGCAAAAAACGCTGAAAAATGCTGAAAAACTAGTGTTTTTAACGCGGCTCTTATCAGCAGTGTGAGGAGACGTCAAGTGTACATGAGGACTTAGACCGCACTTTACATATTTATAATAAACCCTGTCATATTCCTGTGGTCCTGAGCATGTATTTGGCATTATTTCAGTGTTTACCATAAAGTACATAACAATGTCACATTCACAATAATTACAAGACTGTGCCTTTAAGGCTTTTTTGTATTAAAGCGGAGTTCCGCTCACCCTGTCAAAAAATAAAAGTCAGCAGCTACAAAAACTGTAGCTGCTGACTTTTAAAAAACAGTCACTTACATGTTCCTCGGTCCCGTGTTGTGTCCCCCGCAGCTCATTTCACTGGCTGTCCTGTATTATAGGAGGCCGGCATCTTCAGTGTGGGCACCCGGCTGTGATAGCTTGCGGCTTCACAGCCAGGTACCCACTGAGCATGCGCGAGTAGCGCTGCGCTTCATGAAGGGATCTGTAGTCTTCTGGGACCTGTCACGTGTCCCACAAGACTACAGGGAGGGTGAGAGGACACCCTCTTGCTTCCGATTGCCTAGGCCAGGGGTAGGCAACCTGAGAACCGCAGGACTACAAGTTCCATCATGCCCCTGCAAGTCATAGCTGTGGCTGTCAGTTTTGTAATCTTTGTAATGCCTCATGGGAAATGTAGTTCCAAAACAGCTAGAGAGCCGCAGGTTGCCTACCCCTGGCCTAGGAGATCAGACCGGAAGTGGGAGCGGGTACCTGTCAAAGACTGATCCTTTCCTCTCTGTCTCTCCTCTTGTTGAAATGACCACCTGATACAGACTGAACCGTAGTCACATGCACATGCTCAGTTCGATGTGTATTGCTAAAAAGGTGTTTTTTTTTTTTCGGGAGAGTGCATGTGATCAGCACAGGGCCAATCAGCATTGTCCAGACAGAGGGTCAGGACTTTCACCTCCTCCTAGAGCAGAAAGAAAACTCCTACAATCTTTAACCAGTGCTCTGCTGAAGTCACAAGACTGCTCTAATTGCTGATGAGAAAAGGTATTTAGCAGTTTATATTTACTAAAATAATTGCATTTCCATGTTGTGTACTGTGGGAGACCTGATATAGTGAATGCAGGGTCCGGGGAGACCAGATATAGTGAATGCAGGGTCCGGGGAGACCAGATATAGTGAATGCAGGGTCCGGGGAGACCGGATATAGTGAATGCAGGGTCCGGGGAGACCAGATATAGTGAATGCAGGGTCCGGGGAGACCGGATATAGTGAATGCGGGGTCCGGGGAGACCGGATATAGTGAATGCAGGGTCCGGGGGGCACCGCATATAGTGAATGCAGGGTCCGGGGAGACCGGATATAGTGAATGCAGGGTCCAGGGAGACCAGATATAGTGAATGCAGGGTCCAGGGAGACCAGATATAGTGAATTCTGGGTCCGGGGAGACCAGATATAGTGAACGCAGGGTCCAGGGGAGACCAGATATAGTGAATGCGGGGTCCTGGGAGACCAGATATAGTAAATGCGGGGTCCGGGGACACCAGATATAGTAAATGCGGGGTCCGGGGAGACAAGATATAGTAAATGTGGGGTCCGGGGAGACCAGATATAGTGAATACAGGGTCCAGGGGAGAGCACATATAGTGAATGCAGGGTCCGGGGAGACCAGATATAGTGAATGCAGGGTCCAGGGAAATCAGATATAGTGAATGCAGGGTCCGGGAAGACCGGATATAGTGAATGCAGGATCTGGGGAGACCGGATATAATAAATGCAGGGTCCGGGGAGACCAGATATAGTGAATGCAGGGTCCGGGGAGACCGGATATAGTGAATGCAGGGTCCGGGGAAACCAAATATAGTGAATGCAGGGTCCGGGGAAACCGGATATAGTGAATGCAGGGTCCGGGGAAACCGGATATAGTGAATGCAGGGTCCGGGGAGACCGGATATAGTGAATGCAGGGACCGGGGAGACCGGATATAGTGAATGCAGGGTCCGGGGAGACCGGATATAGTGAATGCAGGGTCCGGGGAGACCGGATATAGTGAATGCAGGGTCCGGGGAGACCGGATATAGTGAATGCAGGGTCCGGGGAGACCGGATATAGTGAATGCAGGGTCCTGGGAGACCGGATATAGTGAATGCAGGATCCGGGGAGACAAGATATAGTGAATGCAGGGTCCTGGGAGACCGGATATAGTGAATGCAGGGTCCGGGGAAACCGGATATAGTGAATGCAGGGTCCGGGGAAACCGGATATAGTGAATGCAGGGTCCGGGGAAACCGGATATAGTGAATGCAGGGTCCGGGGAGACCGGATATAGTGAATGCAGGGTCCGGGGAGACCGGATATAGTGAATGCAGGGTCCGGGGAGACCGGATATAGTGAATGCAGGGTCCGGGGAGACCGGATATAGTGAATGCAGGGTCCGGGGAGACCGGATATAGTGAATGCAGGGTCCGGGGAGACCGGATATAGTGAATGCAGGGTCCGGGGAGACCGGATATAGTGAATGCAGGGCCCGAGGAGATGGAATATAGTGAATGCAGGGTCCGGGGAGACCAGATATAGTGAATGCGGGGTCCGGGGAGACCAGATATAGTGAATGCAGGGTCTGGGGAGACCAGATATAGTGAATGCAGGGTCCGGGGAGACGGGATATAGTGAATGCAGGGTCAGGGGAGACCGGATATAGTGAATGCAGGGTCCGGGGAGAACGGATATAGTGAATGCAGGGTCCGGGGAGACCGGATATAGTGAATGCAGGATCCGGGGAGACAAGATATAGTGAATGCAGGGTCCTGGGAGACCGGATATAGTGAATGCAGGGTCCTGGGAGACCAGATATAGTGAATGCAGGGTCCGGGAGACTGGATATAGTGAATGCTTTCATGACCCCTTCTATGTCAAGGCTAGAGCTCACAAATCAGTAGGGAGCATGTGACTTGCTGATAGGATAGGTATAGGTCTGATTCAGGAGGAGGTCGTACTGGACCTCTGCAGATTTTTCCTGACCCTTATTGGAAGCAGTGACCTCTCTTGTAAACACTTGATTTCTTTGTGGTGAACACTGGAATAACTCCATACTGGAGTTTGAGACACAGATATCTCTATTGCAAAGGTTACCAAAACATCTTTATCAAAGGAGAAAAAAACTGTAAGACTTTGTACACCTTGTGTTTGATGCCCCTGAGATAGATTTAGCTGATTTAAAGTGATTCCAAAGACTGAAGGTTTTTTACCGTCACGCATAAAAAAACCTTCTGTGTGCAGCAGCCCCTTTAATACTTCTCTGAGTCTGATCTCAATCCAGCGATGTGTACAAAAGCAATGGCTCTCCCGTGTCTGCCTCATTTGTTCAGAACCAGCAGCAGGAGCCATTGGCCCCCACAGCTGTCAATCACAGCTAGTGAGAAGGGAGCAGGAGGAGGGGCCAAGCCCCGCTTTATGTGTCTTATGGACGCACAGAGCTGGCTGAGGAGAGAGCACACACAAGTGACCCCTGAGCAGAGGAGTGGAACCAAGAGCGCCGGAAGGCGATACCTGAAGAAAGAGGAGGATCACGGCTGCTCTGTGCAAAACCATTGCACAGAGCAGATAAGAATGACATGTTTGTTATTAAAAATAAAAATTACCTTTATGATCACTTTATCTGCAAGTTCAGTTGGGGTTTAAAAAAAACATGTGCCGAGAAAAACACTGTTTGTGTGATGTCATTGCTGAAGTCCTCTTCTAAAAAGACTTTCTGCTTGGCTGTCATGTAAGTCCTCCGGCTGCAACCCACATGGAGGAAAAATGTATTTTAAATATATTTTATTAAAATATTCTTCCCAACTATATTGGCATATATTTGAAATAATAAAATGTTGCCCTTATTCAATATATATATACACAGTGGGGATCGAAAGTTTGGGCACCCCAGCTAAACATTTGTATTAATGTAAGGGCATAAAGAAGCCAAGGAAAGATGGAAAAATCTCCAAAAGGCATCACATTACAGATTAGACATTCTTATAATGTCAACAAAAGTTAGATTTTATTTCCATCATTTACACTTTCAAAATAACAGAAAACAAAAAAATGGCGTCTGCAAAAGTTTGGGCACCCTGCAGAGTTATTATCTTGTACTGCCCCCTTTGGCAAGTATCACAGCTTGTAAACGCTTTTTGTAGCCAGCCAAGAGTCTTTCAATTCTTCTTTGAGGTATCTTTGCCCATTCTTCCTTACAAAAGTCTTCCAGTTCTTTGAGATTTCTGGGCTGTCTGTCACGCACTGCTCTTTTAAGGTCTATCCATAGACTTTCAATTATGTTGAGGTCAGGAGATTGTGAAGGCCATGGCAAAACCTTCAGTTTACGCCTCTTGATGTAATCCCCCGTGGATTTCGAGGTGTGTTTAGGATCATTATCCATTTGTAGAAGCCATCCTCTCTTTAACTTCAGCTTTTTCACAGATGGCATCAAGTTACCATCCAAAATTTGCTGAAATTTTATTGAATCCATTTTTCCTTCTACTCGTGAGATGTTCCCTGTGCCACTGGCTGCAACACAACCCCAAAGCATGATTGATCCAACCCCATGCTTAACAGTTGGACAGAGGGTCTTTTCATTAAATTCTGTGCCCCTTCTTCTCCAAACGTACCTTTGCTCATTCCGGCCAAAAAGTTCAATTTTAACCTCATCGGTCCACAGAACTTGTTTCCAAAATGCATCAGGCTTGTCTATTTGTTCATTTGCAAAGTTCAAACGATGATTTTTGTGGTGAGGACGTAGAAGAGGTTTTCTTCTGATGACTCTTCCATGAAGACCATATTTGTACAAGTATCTCTTTATAGTGGAATAGTGACCACAACTCCAGTGTCTGCCAGATCTTTCTGGAGGGATCGTGCAGTCAAACGTGGGTTTTGAATTGTTTTTCCCACAATCCTGCAAGCTGTTCTGTCTGATATTTTTCTTGGTCTTCCAGATGTTGCTTTAACTTCCACTGTTCCTGATGACTGCCGTTTCTTAATTACATTCCGAACAGAGGATATTGACATCTGAAAACGCTTTGCTATCTTCTTATAGCCTTCTCCAGCTTTGTGAGCGTCAACTATTTTCAGTTTCAGTTTTCTAGACAACTGCTTAGAAGAACCCATGGTGCTGATTGTTGGGGCAAGGTCAGATGAGTCTGGGCATTTAAAACCTTTGAGATTGACATCATCTGGTCTTCCCAGACGATGATTGAGAACAATCCATGACACTGGCAGGTCTCAGCTTTGCAAAAGGGGCAGTGCATGCTATAAATTCTGCAGGGTGCCCAAACTTTTGCAGACGCCATTTTTTTGTTTTCTGTTATTTTGAAAGTGTAAATGATGGAAATAAAATCTAACTTTTGTTGACATTATAAGAATGTCTAATCTGTAATTTGATGCCTTTTGGAGATTTTTCCATCTTTCCTTGGCTTCTTTATGCCCATTAATACAAATTTTTAGCTGGGGTGCCCAAACGTTCGATCCCCACTGTATATATAAAATATATTGCATGTTGAAATGCGTAATGCATTTTTTATATATTACAAAATATATTAAAAATATATATTTTTTAATAAATACTTCATATTTTTTTTTTAACATTTAAAAGGTAATTTTAACATAGATTTGTAAATGCATTCCAAAAATGTAGATTAAATGCATTTTTAAAGACATGCAGTATATTTGAAAATGTATTTTTAAAAATATTTTTCAAATATTTTGTAATAAATATGCATTTCAACATACAAAAAATATATATATATATATATATATATATATATATATATATATATATATATATATATTTTTTTTTTTTTAAATATATTGAATACGGCCAAAATTGTAGTATTTCGAATATATGTCAATATATTTGGGAAGAATATTTTTAAAATATATTTAAAATATATTTTTCTTCCATGTGGGAATACTCTCGATGACAGCGTCTGGGAAACAAGTCGGGGTCAGTAACAGCGAGGCAAATAAGTTACAAGGCAGGAGGCGGTAAGTGGAGTCCACAAAGAAGGTCTAAGTCACATCGAGGAGGCAGTGCCGAGGAAGGAAGGTAAGCCGGGTCATACACCATCCACCATACACAGTAAGATGGAATCAGAAGACCAGGTCTCATGTAAACAGGAACATGCTGAGGAACACTCAGCAACTTCCTTCTGCAGTGCTTCAGTTTATATAGACCACTGGGCACCAATACCAGTTCCGAGGATGCATGCTAAGTTTTGCACATGCGTGCCTACATGCTACAAGGGCAGATTTTATTGCACATGTAAATTATTATTGGTATCCCTACAGCGATGTGAATTCATCTTTCCTTACAACCATCCTCAAACTATTACCACAAAGGTGGAAGCATACAATTGTCTAAAATGGCAGCTGGAAACAGTCAATCACAGCCAAGTGACTGGTAGATCGCACTCTGGGCTTGCTGGGCCACCGTTTCTAGAGCGATAATATGCGGGGCTGCAACGACGGAGTGAACAGGCGGCCGCATTTGCCAACACTGCTTCTCTAGTTCTGGCAGAAGGCCGCAGCGAAGTGATACAAACAGCACTCCGCCCAGAGGCATATTTACCACAAGGCAAACACGGCATTTGCCTAGGGTGGCATTTTTTAGTGGGGCAGCACTGCCCCCTGGAAGAAGGGACATATACAGCATGGGGACCAGGTGGGATCTGTGAGAGGCTGCTTGATGGTGTATGCAGAGCCTGACTGGCTCTCTCGGGTGGGGGGACGATGGGGCAGGGGTGCTGTTGGTTACTGTCAGGCTCTTTCCGTGGTGGGGGGGGGGGGGGGGGAGGGGTTCTGATGTTTGTTGCTGTCAGGCTCTCTACGCCAGGGAGGAGGGGCGTCCGATTTTTGTATTGCCTAGGGCAGCGCATAACCTAAATACACCACTGACTCCGCAGCTCTGTATCCGGCCGAGGACCGTGCAGCGCCAGGTGGGGTAGGGGCAGTGGGAGTAGAGCTCCTATGTGAGGAAGGGGAACATCAGACTGCACACTGAGTACCATGGTCTTGCAGAAAGCCCCGGACCTGGAACACTCAATAAATGAGCTATACAGGAGGCAAGACACTTTTCCAGCATACTATCCTACACTCTGCCCACCATCAGTTGTGTATTTAGGTTTTGTGCTGCCCTAGGCAACACAAAAATCAATGCCCCCCGCAGAGAGAGCCTGACATTGACAAACAACACCCCTGCCTCCCACCCGAGAGAGCCTTCCACTACCACTGCCCCTCATACACCAGCCACCATCCCCCATGGCGAGAGAGAGAAAGGCACACATCTTCACAGCTCCGGACATCCCGGGAACGAGAGTCGGGCTGTGCATACATGAAACCCACAGCCTCTCTCTTGAACCCACCAGGTAAATACACCCCTCAGCCTTTATTTTAAAAGTGGTTTTGGAAATATTCAGCAATACTTGCCTATTTAAGGTGAAATATGTTATGTGGTCTGTATTCAATAAAGTCTTTTTTCATTTTTCACATTATGCTGCAGTTGGTTTCCTAGTGCCTCTCTCTTGAACTCACCAGGTCTCCATACCTCGTTTGTCGCTTCCTCCATGGGCAGTGCTGCCCCCCCTGAAAAATGCTGCCCTAGGCAAATGCCTTGTTTGCCTTATGGTAAATACACCCACTGTTCTCCCAGGTTCGTTGCAGTAAATCCTATGCCCAGCCACAGAGTGGTAAGTTGGCAGCCGCTGTGTGCTGTAGGAAAAGAATATACAATTGTGCCGATGGATGTGTGGTTAGTACTGTCACTCTGCTCTCCAGGGGTACACTGCTCCATTCGGGTTGTGAGAGAAGGTGAATGGGGCCGCTCTGCAATCACCCTGCAACCTTCTGCAGTACAGTGATCAAGGGGTTAAAGCAGGTGGTGAGGAGGCACTGCATCGCCTCCTCACCACCTGCTTTAATCCCTTGTACCCCGCACTGGTATGCTGAAATGTTTTTTGCACACAGTTGAGGGGCATTTGTGGAGTGGCCCCATTCATCTGAATGAGTCACAAACGACAACAGGTGGTGTGAAAAATCATGTTAAATAGGAGTCAGTACACACCTGCCATCATTTAAAGTGCCTCTGATTAACCCCAAATAAAGTTCAGCTGTTCTAGTAGGTCTTTCCTGACATTTTCTTAGTTACATCCTACAGCAAAAACCATGGTCTGCAGAGAGCTTCCAAAGCATCAGAGGGACCTCATTGTTAAAAGGTATGTCAGGAGAAGGGTACAAAAGAATTTCCAAGGCATTAGATATACCATGGAACACAGTGAAGACATCATCATTAAGTGGAGAAAATATGGCACAACAGTGACATTTCCATGACCTTGACGTCCCTCCAAAATTGAAGAAAATTGGTCTGGGAGGTGGCCAAGAGGCCTACAGAAACATTAAAAGGAGCTGCAGGAATATTTGGCAAGTACTGGCTGTGTGGTACATGTGACAACAATCTCTCGTATTCTTCATATGTCTGGGCTATGGGGTAGAGTGACAAGACGGAAGCCTTTTCTTACAAAGAAAAACATTGAAGCCTGGATAAATTTAGCAAAAACGCATCTGAAGTCTCCCAAAAGCATGTAGGAAAATGTGTTATGGTCTGATGAAACCAAGGGTGAACTCTTTGGCCATAATTGCAAAAGATATGTTTGGTGCAAAAACTACACTGCACATCACCAAACGAACACCATACCCACAGTGAAGCATGGTGGTGGCAGCATCATGCTTTGGGGCTGTTTTTCTTTAGCTGGAACTGGGGCCTTAGTCAAGGTAGAGAGAATTATGAACAGTTCCAATTACCAGTCAATATTGGCACAAAACCTTCAGGCTTCTGCTAGAAAGCTGAACATGAAGAGGAACTTCATCATTCAGCATGACAACCACCCAAAGCATGATGAAAACAGGTCTGGGAGGCTGCCAAGAGGCCTACAGAAACATTATAGGAGCTGCAGGAATATGTGGCAAGTACTGGCTGTGTGGTACATGTGACAACAATCTCCCGTATTCTTCATATGTCCTGAAAGCCGCTGTATGCTGAAGGAACAGAATATACAATTGTGCCGATGGATGTGTGGTTAGTACTGTCACTCTCCCCTCTGCTCTCCGGGGGGCACACTGATCCGTTCAGGTTGTGAGTGAGAGAAGGTGAATGGGGCCGCTCTGCAATCTCCCTGCAACCTTGTGAGGAGGTAATGCAGCACCTCCTCGCCACCTGCTTTAACCCCTTGTACCCCACACTGGTATGTTGAACCATTTTTTGCAGACGGTTGAGGGGCATTTGTGGAGTGACCCCATTCATCTGAAGGAGTCGCAATTGACAACAGGTGGTATACCTCCTGCCACGGCATGCGTATACCCTCAGGTGCTGCTTCTGCGGCTAAAGCGGGTAGAGGTCCGTGTTTCTGTGTGATTCGGTGTAGTGCAATTTTGCAACCCATTCATTTAAATGGGTTGTGTATCGCACCAAAAAACGCACAAAAAGTAGTGTATGTACTACTTTTCAAAAACATACTGCACCAGATCGCATGTGTAATGGGACCGACCCAGACTGCCCCTGGGTACTTCCGTTAAAATACCGCTTCCTGTCCGAACACCAACCACAGACACCACAGCTGACCAATCAAGACTATACGACACCAGTCTTGAAGTAAACCAGGTTGTAGACTAATTTATTTGAACACAGATACAAGATATATA
Source organism: Staurois parvus (assembly GCF_062004578.1). Taxonomy (NCBI): domain Eukaryota; kingdom Metazoa; phylum Chordata; class Amphibia; order Anura; family Ranidae; genus Staurois; species Staurois parvus. Next base: position 3,684,913 of record NW_028318370.1, on the reverse strand, counting down.
CACTCAGGGGACAATCCACCCTCCCTGCATAATGACACAGGGTGGGGCAATCTACATTTAGAAACAAGAGATACACAGGTATTCAAACTTCACACCAGCAGACAGTCCGATCAGGAGGGAGGGCTGCTGGAGACACCCCCCGACTAAGCTAATACACAAACACATTCATCCCATAATAGTTTGCTCCCAAGCAAGACAAACTATAGAACAATGGGATGCAACCACATAACACCAAACATTCCACAACCCCCCATCCCACCTATCTCCTAGACATGTCTACACAATATTACGACAGATCACCCTGTACCCCTAACAGGCACAGGGTGACTTACACACAAGAGGGATATGGGGAGCTGAGACAGGGGTCTCCCCCCCTTCCCCAAAGTGAGCTGGGTTCCATGGGCCCCCCACCCAAAGTGACTCCCGTCACAGCATGATACTACAGTACCATGAAATCTGGTGCGGGCAAACACACTGCATTTGTGATCTGCGTTTGGGGTGCAGCAGATCGCAAAGGTGGTGCACCTGTCAGTGAAGTAAAACAACAAGAAGCGCACCAACCTTGCGCATTACCTCAGTAACCAAAATTTATTTAGTAAAAGAATGGTACTCACAAACAGCGAATAAAAACAGGCATGTAAGTCCTCCAAGGGACTTTAAAAGGCAAGAGGCCAGTGCGAATCCCATCATGGGGGTAGCCACTCAGTACAGCTGACGCATTTCAAAGGTCATGCCTTCTTCCCAGCTCTGAGGAAAAAGGCATGACCTTCGAAACACGTCAGCTGTACTGAGTGGCCCCTTGCCTTTAAAGTCCCTTGGAGGACTTACATGCCTGTTTTTATTCGCTGTTTGTGAGTACCATTCTTTTACTAAATAAATTTTGGTTACGGAGGTAATGCGCAAGGTTGGTGCGCTTCTTGTTGTTTTACTTCACAGTTCTGTTCGGGCTTCCCCAGCCTTGGTGTGGAGCTGCACGACCTTGTTTATTCCGGTGGTTGCTTTTCGGGAGTTTGATTTCATCTACTCACCACCGGCCTGGGTCCCGGAGCGCAGGAGAAATCGCATTTGGTGCGCCTTTCAGTTCAGGAAACGCACACGGAATGCACCTTTCCCGTACCATGTTCTTCTGTGAACTGGCCCTAATAACTGTACACGGTTTGGTGATCTTTGACTTCTCCCATGTTGTTCAGGTAGATCTCCACCTCTCGAAGGTTGCCTATCCCTGCTCTGAAATGACTTTGCTGTAATATTAACACTACCATTCACTGGAAACACTTGAACTTGTAATCATTTGGGGGGGGGGGCTGGTCGGGGTTCCACATACTTTTCGGCTTATAGTTGTTTGATGGTCAGGTGTCCACACATTTTTGCCCATATAGTGTAACTTTGTGTATGGCTAACATTAGTAATGGGTGGGAATGGACTGTATAATATATTGTGTGCTGCTGCCTTCTAGAGGACGCTTTGTATTACCTCTTCTTCTTGCTGACAATCATGTCCATCGTTTGCAGCAATCTTCGTTCTAGAGCCTGAATGTCTGCTTCGGTGACATTCCTTCAAAAAAAAAAAAAAAAAAGAAACCATAAAACATAACTATGGCAAATCCTGCACTTCAGCCTAAATATTTTCTTTTAAAATAAAACTAAAAAGAAAACTTTTTTTTTCATTGGAAAGAACAAGGGAGGGTTTTTAACCCCTGTAAGTATTTTTTGCCATCTATGTCCCATTGAGGAGATTTCCCTTCACTTCCTGTCTCATAGCCAGAACAGGCAGTGAGAGGAAATCCCCCCCAAAGTAAAGTAAACTGAAGATTTCCCTCTGTTCCTGATCTGATGACAACTCAAAATGTATGACTTTCTTTTACATTTGCAGTGGATATAAAAAGTCTACACCCCCCTGTTAAAATGTCAGGTTTCTGTGATGTAAAAAAAGGAAACAAAGATAAATAATTTCAGAACTTTTTCCACCTTTATTGTGACCTATAAACTGTACAACTCAATTGAAAAACAAACTGAAATCTTTTAGGGGGGGGGGAAGTAAACATAAAAAACTAAAATAATGTGGTTGCATAAGTGTGCACACCCTCTTATAACTGGGGATGTAGCTGTGTTCAGAATTAATAAATCACATTCAAAATCATGTTAAATAGGAGTCAGTACACACCTGCCATCATTTAAAGTGCCTCTGATTAACCCCAAATAAAGTTCAGCTGTTCTAGTAGGTATTTCCTCACATTTTCTTAGTCGCATCCTACAGCAAAATCCATGGTCCACAGAGAGCTTCCAAAGCATCAGAGGGATATCATTATTAAAAGGTATCAGTCAGGAGAAGGGTACAAAAGAATTTCCAAGGCATTAGATATACCATGGAACACAATGAAGACAGTCATCATCATGTGGAGAAAATATGTTGCAACAGAACCATCACCAAGAACTGGACGTCCCTCCAAAATTGATGATCAGATGAGAAGAAAACTGGTCTGGGAGGCTGCCAAGAGGCCTACAGCAACATTAAAGGAGTTGCAGGAATATCTGGCAAGTACTGGCTGTGTGGTCCATGTGACAACAATCTCCCGTATTCTTCATATGTGTGGGCCATGGGGTAGAGTGGCAAGACAGAAGTCTTTTCTTACAAAGAAAAACATCCAAGCCCGGCTAAATTTTGCAAAAACACATCTGAAGTCTCCCAAAAGCATGTGGGAAAATGTGTTATGGTCTGATGAAACCAAGGTTGAACTTTTTGGCCATAATTCCAAAAGATACGTTTGGCGCAAAAACAACACTGCACATCACCAAAGGAACACCATACCCACTGTGAAGCATGGTGGTGGCAGCATCATGCTTTGGGGCTGTTTTTCTTCAGCTGGAACTGGGGCCTTAGTCAAGGTAGAGGGAATTATGAACAGTTCCAAATACCAGTCAATATTGACACAAAACCTTCAGGCTTCTGCTAGAAAGCTGAACATGAAGAGGAACTTCATCTTTCAGCATGACAACAATCCAAAGCATACATCCAAATCAACAAAGGAATGGCTTCACCAGAAGAAGATGAAAGTTTTGGAATGGCCCAGCCAGTGCCCAGACCTGAATCCAATGGAAAATCTGTGGGGTGATCTGAAGAGGGCTGTGCACAGGAGACTCATACCCAAAAAGACTGAGTGCTGGAGTCACATCAAAAGGTTCTTCAACAAAATATTTAAGGGTGTGCACACTTATGCAACCATATTATTTTAGTTTTTTATTTTTACTTCCCTCCACCTAAAAGATTTTAGTTTGTTGTTTGAGTTGTGCAGTTTATAGGTCACATTACAGGTGGAAAAAGTCCTGAATTTATTTATCTTTGTCTCATTTTTTTACATCACAGAAACCTGACATTTTAACAGGGGTGTGTAGACTTTTTATATCCACTGTATGTTTTCAATGATAACAGTAGACATGACAAATAGAGAGGGTGACTCTCCAGAACGGGGGGCACAGACAGATTTTTTTTAATTTTGGATACAGTAAGAAAAAGGTAAAACCCCCCCACAAGGTTATTTTTTTGTTTATCTGTGTACCACTGGGGAAATTTCTTTTCATTTTCTGCCCCAAAAATGTACCAGGGAGTTCAAGGAAATTTCCCAAAAATTTGTCCCAAGAACAGGTGCCCCATTAGAAGATTTTCCCTTACCTCTTGTCCTGGGGACAACTCTAAAACTTTAGATTTCCCTTCACTTTCCGTTTCGGGGACAGTGGTCACTATTACAACTATAGGGTACTAATAGGGACACAGAACAGCAATAAACATTTGACGGAGGATCTAACCCTTCTCCACTTTATCCAAATTAAAATAAGGTTTTGCCAAGACATATAGTTTAGGTGCATCTACATCCAAGGAGCATACAGGTAATACAGTCATGCTCAAAAGTTTGCCTCCGCTTGGAGAATTGGTAATATACAGTTTGTACCATTTTTAAAGAAAATATGAGTGAGCAGGAAAAACACATTTCTTTTATTCCTTATGGGATTCATATTCAGCTGCAGGTCATAACAGAATGGCCCAATCATAAAACAGAACATGGCAACAAGTAAACAAATGAAATGCCCCCTGTTCATAAGTCTGCATCCCCTTAGTTCCTATTACTGTGTATTGCCTCCTTTAGCATCAATGACAGTGTGCAGTCCTCTGTAATAGTTGTCTGTGATTCCCTGAATCCTTGCAGGTGGTAGAGCTGCCCATTCATCTTGGCAAAATGCCTCCAGGTCATTCAAAATCTTCAGTTATCTTCCATGAACTACACATTTCAGATCTCCCCAGAGTGGCTCGATGATATTAAGGCCAGGGGACTGTGATGGCCACTCCAGAACCTTCATCCTTTTCTGCTGTAACCACCAGAGGGTCACCTTGGCCTTGTGCTTAGGGCCATTGTCGTACTGAAAAGTCCAACAGCGCCCCATGTGCAGCTTTCGTACAGAAGAATGCAAATTGTCTGCCAGCATTTTCTGATAACATGCTGCATTCATTTTGCCATCAATTTCCAAAAGATTCCCTATGCCTTTAGGGCTCACCCCCTCCCCCAAAACATCAGTGAGCCACCACCATGCTTCACAGTGTGATGGTATACTTGTTCCTAAAGGTCTTGTTGACCCCTCTCCAACAATAAAGCTCTATTTTGGTCTCATCACTCCAGATTTCAGTGTGCCAGAAGCTGTGAGGCATGTCAAGGGGGTTGCCAGGCATATTGTAACACGGTAAAAAGCATCAAACGAGAAGGTGCCACGTGGGGCTCGTTTGTGCAGCTCACCCTTTACTAACAACATTTTACAAGTGTTGGACTTTATGGTGTGCGGTTGGCTGTTTTTCTCTGGATGTGTCGGCAGTTCTGGGTAAGGACTAGCCTATACTTGGTGTAATCACCCAGACAGCCCAGAGAGTAATCCACTACAAAGGATGCTCCACTTTGGAACAGCAGCAACAAACCTTCGTATATTGGATCCTATACTGTCTGTACCTTTAGGTGTAAAAGCTCTTGTGCAATCCCAGACCTTTAATTGATCAGACTGAGTAGGGCACTGACTGTCCACTGGGCCCAATAAAGCAAAGACCAGGCAATGCTCACAAAGTATAACAAAAAACTTGGAAGATCTGGACTGAGACTGGCAATCTCCATAGGAACATCAACGTACCTTAAGAAGTAGGACATATAGGTATAGGGACAATTCACAGCACCAAAACCAGACAGTAAGGCCATCAGTGTCACCCCAATGACACCCACCCGGCTGATCAGCTGCTCAATGGAGAGGATTCCTGCAGGAAGAAGAGTCAGAATGTAAGTCCAGCTCTGAAACCCATCTACAGCTAAGTCATACAAGGGCATGCAAAACACTTAATGGATACTACAGACAGCATTCAATCAGTGACAATAGTGAATACGTAATCACATATAGCAAATCTATAAAATAGAATAGACAAGAAAACACACAAAGACCGTCAAAGCGTGGTCTTGTGGATAGTGACTTTCTAGGTACACATAGAAAAGGCGTCACTATTGTACGCTCCAGTGATAATTAATAGTGAAAACAAAATATGACCATACATGGTCTATAATAGTAAAAATAAAGTGACCTAAATGGGATACAAACACATAAGTGATATCATGACTAAGCCCAAAAACCATCAAAAACAAACAAACAAATAAAAGTAAATACATAAGTGAAACCCAGAAATAATGTCCAATTTGAAATACACTAAAGTGACATGTGACTTCCTCAGGGTCACCCTCAGGAAGTCACATGTTAACGGGACGTAACACGTAGGGACATGGTGATGTATTTCCGACGTGGACGGCATTGTTAGTATTTACCTTATTTTGACTATGTGATACTGTGAAACTGGATTAGCGCAGCACCATTTCATTTTAGCATATTATCCATTTTTGGTACATGGTCAGGTGCCAGCAGCTTTTCCTCAACTTATTTTTGGGTACTGTAAGGTAGAGCAGGAGGTCCTCATTAATAATTTAATACTAGAGACAGGCTTCTGAGGTGATACCTTTTATAAATGGTAAAAACTAAAGTCAAATCATTTTTTAATTTTGGATCGAGTAAAGGAGGGTTATAACCCCTGTTGTTTGCATTTTTTTTTTTTTCAATTTGTGTCCCATTGGGGAGATTTCTCTTCACTTCCTGTCCCATAATTAAAAAAGAAAGTGAGAGGAAATTCCTTCCCAAATGAGGGAATCTCTAGATGTCATCAGAACTAGTGTCTTCATTGGGGCTAATGGTAAACAGGATAAACAGGACAAGCAGAGAGGGTGAATCTCCCATCTCCCTCTCCACTTTATTCAAAGCTAAAAAAAAAAAAAAAAGTAAAGTTTTGTCTTTAGTTATACGTTAAACTCGAATGTTTACATTAAACTGGATGTGAATCAAAAAAGTGGAAGTGAAGGTTTTCTGTCTTATAATAAATATAATATAATAAATGGTAAATAATGGTAAATAATGGTAATAAATATAATATAATAAATGGTAAATTGTGCCTAAGCAGTACCATCCAATTTCTACATTTTGCTTGAAATTTCTCCTGGAAAACAGCAGTGCTCTTCTTGCGCCTCAAGCTCCATATCTGCAGTGTGAAATCATCTAAGGCACTGCTACCTCTGCCACCATTTTAACCGGCTTACTTGATAAGTCTGGTCCTGTCGGCCAGGATCAGAGGCAGATGCTCCATGTGTGTTTTATTATACACACCTTATATATACATTTTTTATTGATTATAATCAGTAAGGACATAAAATATATATACCGTGCTTTGGGCTGAGAATGGGGAAGGGGTCTCCCAGTTTCCAGAAGAAGTACATAAATGTCAACCACACGACACAGGCGAAGAGTAACCTCTGCCGATGCACTGCAGAGAAAGAGAAGTGGTTAACAGCGGGCACAGCGCACATCACGTGGAATGGCTCTAATTATACAAGAATAAAAGAAAAAAAGAATCAAAAAACATTCTAAACCCTCCACCACCCACCTAAACCCACCAGCAGATTTCAGACAAATCTAAGCCCCGGTTCACACTGGTGCAACTTGTCATGCGATTTGACAGTTCTAAATCGCATGAAAAGTCGTACCCTATTGCCGTCAACGGAAACACTCATTTCACATCGAATATGAAAAAAGTTTCTGCACTACTTTTTGCCAATTTCACTGCGACTTGCATAAACATCTGTTATATGAAGTCGCAATGAAATCGGCAGTGCAAATCATATGGAAATACAAAATCGTGCTGAAGTGGAAGTGAGTGGAGCTTATTTAAAGCCTGCCGCTGGGCTTACATTTCTGTTCTGACAGGGCAAAGTGGACAGGGAGAGAACATAGAACAGTACACACCTATCCCTAATCTATTAAACAAATTTGTAATAAAGATACCCAAACTTGTGCCTATTCTTAAATGGTGCTCTTTAAATATCCCAATTAACCAAATATTTACCTTAAAGTGTTCCTAAACCCCAGACCCCGCATTCACTATATCTGGTCTCCCCGGACCCTGCATTCACTATATCTGGTCTCCCCGGACCCCGCATTCACTATATCTGGTCTCCCCGGACCCTGCATTCACTATATCTGGTCTCCCCGGACCCTGCATTCACTATATCCGGTCTCCCCGGACCCTGCATTCACTATATCCGGTCTCCCCGGACCCTGCAGTCACTATATCCGGTCTCCCCAGACCCTGCAGTCACTATATCTGGTCTCCCCAGACCCTGCAGTCACTATATCCGCTCTCCCCGGACCCTGCAGTCACTATATCCGCTCTCCCCGGACCCCGTATTCACTATATCCGGTCTCCACGGACCCCGCATTCACTATATCCGGTCTCCACGGACCCTGCATTCACTATATCCGGTCTCCACGGACCCTGCATTCACTATATCCGGTCTCCCCGGACCCTGCATTCACTATATCCGGTCTCCCCGGACCCTGCATTCACTTTATCTGGTCTCCCCGTACCCTGCATTCACTATATCCGGTCTCCCCGGACCCCCCATTCACTATATCCGGTCTCCCCAGACCCTGCATTCACTATATCCGGTCTCCCCGGACCCTGCATTCACTATATCCGGTCTCCCCGGACCCTGCATTCACTATATCCGGTCTCCCCGGACCCTGCATTCACTAGATCTGGTCTCCCACAGTACACACTACATGGAAATTAAATTATTTTAGTAAATATAAACTACTAAATACCCTTTTCTCATCAGCAGTTAGAGCAGTCTTGTGACTTCTATCAGTGTCCAGCAGAGCACTGGTTAAAGCTTGTAGGAGGAGTTTTTATTCTGCTCTCACTGTCTTATGAAGCTGTATAACCCCTGACCCTCTGTCTGGACAGTGCTGATTGGCCCTGTGCTGATCACATGCACCCACCCAAAGAAAAAAAATAACTCTCTAACAATACACACAAAACTGATCATGTGCAGAGTTACTCCTAGAGCTCTGTACTATCAGCAGATGGATTGGGGCAGTAGAAGAAGAGAAGGATAAGAGAAGACAGGATCAGACAGCCTATTTACACAATGCTGAGGATTAACCCCTTAGGTTCCACAATGAGTATAACAAGCATGCTTTACTATATGTTTTGTTACTGTATTGTCTCATGTTCTGTCCCCCACTATATGGTAAAGTGCTGAGCAAACCTTTTGGCGCTATATAAATACTGTATAATAATAATAATAATAATAATATACAGACTGATTGTACTGTTGTGGGTTTGGTAACACTTTAAGTGACCATTGTGGGCAATGTGAAAGTCATATTATATATTATAATTCGCAGTAATCTACAGATTTCAATAAAACACTCAATGCGTTTCCTAATGCACCAAAAAAAGGTGCATGCATTACTTTCAGCAATGTACACAATATATCATAATGCACAGAATTAGAACTGTGATATGCTGCAATATAGGGGTGCTGTTTAAAATGAATGGCACCACAATGCACTGATGTCCAGAATGTCGATTGCTGAAAATAACTGCAGCACAACTGCGTAGATCCGGCTTCGGATACGTACTGCATTCTATGCGGTTGATTTACTAAAGGCAAATAAACTGTGCACCTTGCAAAGTGCAGTTGCTCCAGAGCTTAGTAAAGGAGGTAAAGCTTCCCTTTGCAAAGAATACCCAATCACATGCAAGGAAAATAAAAAATAAATTAAAAAAACTGAATTTTGCTGGCACACGATTGGAAGATGGAAGCCAGCAGAGCTTCCGCTCATTAACCTCCCTAGCGGTCTGATTATGTCCGTATTTCTGTGCTGAAAGCGGTACATTTTTTTACATGGAAATATGTCGTTTTTTATTGTAGGCCTGTAATTTTTAGGAATAACTCCCTGAAATCTGTCCAAACAAGAGTCTAGTAAACATCCCGGGTAGGATAAAATTTGAAACACGAAATCATAAATTATAATTTAAAAAATTATCATAAAAAATAATAATATAATAATAATACATTTAATTCAATAATATAATCAAACCAAAAACACTGAAATTTGAAACAGAGCGCCAAGTTCACACATCGCTGAGCAAAGTCGCAGAATCGTTTTCAGTGTCTGATGACGAATTTCCTCCACGAATCATTATCACTCAATTCTGCAAGTGGTTCTGATTTACTATCGCTGTTCTCTAGCCGGTCTAAAACCGCTTTTGACCTAAAGGGATGCCATGGACGTTTCTCAGTTTCCAGGCAGAAAGAACGGTAAAAATGCAGGCAGGGCGCCGGACAAAGCACTCGGGACAAAATGTATGTGAAATGGTTTGATACAGGAATGTTATACTATGTGATTTTAGTGAATTTAGTGAATGTCACTTTCAAATTTCCCGTCATTCCGTCCCCGTACGTCCTGACGTCGCAGGGGACGGAACCCAGATGACAGATGCCGGCATCCGCCGGAGGACATTACAGGGGACACTGCAGGGGGGACATCGCGGGAGCGCAGGACAAGGTAAGAGAAGAACAGATCCCGGAGCAACGCTTATTCCCGAGTGTAGCTCGGGGTTACTGCTTGTGGTACTGAAACTTTACCCCGAACTACACTCGGGAATACCGCCAGGAGGTTAACTAAGCTCTGGAGCAACTGCTATTGCAAAGTGCTCAGTCTTTTTGCCTGTAGTAAATGCACCCCTATGTTTCTATTTTCCCCTTTGCACCAAATAAAGGGGTTGATTTACTAAAGGCAAATAGACTGTGCATGAGGTTACCGTATTTTTCGCACCATAAGACGCACTTTTTTCCCACAAAAAAAGGGGGGAAAATGTCAGTACGTCTTATGGAGCGAATATGGAGCGGCCGGTCCGGTATTTCCACCGCCGTCGTGTCAGAATACCGGGCCGGCCGCTCAGCTATGCAGTGGGACCTTACCTGTTCCTCTATCCAGCGGCGCGCTGTCTTCCCGGCTTCTGTAGTGTGCGTGACAGCTGGGTGCCAAGTGCGCATGCGCACAAAGCGGTGCTCTTTGTGAATGGTAAGGCGGTACCTGGGACACATGACAGATCCCAGAAGCCGCCGGACCAATCACAAAGCGCAGCGCTTCTCGCTCATGCGCACTGGGCATCCGGCTGTCCACCGAGCGCTCACACTACAGAAGCCGGGAAGACAGCGCGGCGCTGGATAGAGGAACAGGTAAGATCAAAGAACAACTCCGCGGAAGTAAGAGCGGGTACCTGTCAAATTCAGGTACCCGCTCCCCCCCCTCCCCAAAGGTCAGCAGTCATTTCCTGTACTGTCTGCAGTCTCTGGTCATCCCTGTGCTGTCCGCAGTCTCTGGTCATCGCCTGTACTGTCCGCAGTCTCTGGTCATCGCCTGTACTGTCCGCAGTCTCTGGTCATCTCTTGTGCTGTCCGCAGTCTCTGGTCATCTCCTGTGCTGTCCGCAGTCTCTGGTCATCTCCTGTACTGTGTCCGCAGTCTCTGGTCATCTCCTGTACTGTGTCCGCAGTCTCCGGTCATCTCCTGTACTGTGTCCGCAGACTCCGGTCATCTCCTGTACTGTGTCCACAGTCTCCGGTCATCTCCTGTACTGTGTCCGCAGTCTCTGGTCATCTCCTGCACTGTGTCCGCAGTCTCTGGTCACCTCCTGTACTGTGTCCGCAGACTTCGGTCATCTCCTGTACTGTGTCCGCAGTCTCCGGTCATCTCCTGTACTGTGTCCGCAGTCTCTGGTCATCTCCTGTACTGTGTCCGCAGTCTCTGGTCATCTCCTGTACTATGTCCGCAGACTTCGGTCATCTCCTGTACTATGTCCGCAGTCTCTGGTCATCTCCTGTACTGTCCGCAGTCTCTGGTCATCTCCTGTACTGTCCGCAGTCTCTGGTCATCTCCTGTACTGTCCGCAGTCTCTGGTCATCTCCTGTACTATGTCCGCAGTCTCTGGTCATCTCCTGTACTGTCCGCAGTCTCTGGTCATCTCCTGTACTGTGTCCGCAGTCTCTGGTCATCTCCTGTACTGTGTCCGCAGTCTCTGGTCATCTCCTGTACTGTGTCCGCAGTCTCTGGTCATCTCCTGTACTGTGTCCGCAGTCTCTGGTCATCTCCTGTACTATGTCCGCAGTCTCTGGTCATCTCCTGTACTATGTCCGCAGTCTCCGGTCATCTCCTGTACTGTGTCCGCAGTCTCCGGTCATCTCCTGTACTGTGTCCGCAGTCTCTGGTCATCCCTGTGCTGTCCGCAGTCTCTGGTCATCTCCTGTACTGTGTCCGCAGTCACTGGTCATCCCTGTGCTGTCCGCAGTCTCTGGTCATCCCTGTGCTGTCCGCAGTCTCTGGTCATCTCCTGTACTATGTCCGCAGTCTCTGGTCATCTCCTGTACTATGTCCGCAGTCTCCGGTCATCTCCTGTACTGTGTCCGCAGTCTCCGGTCATCTCCTGTACTGTGTCCGCAGTCTCTGGTCATCTCCTGTACTGTCCGCAGTCTCTGGTCATCCCTGTGCTGTCCGCAGTCTCTGGTCATCTCCTGTACTGTGTCCGCAGTCTCTGGTCATCCCTGTGCTGTCCGCAGTCTCTGGTCATTTCCTGTACTGTGTCTGCAGTCCATTAGTTCAGAATTTTTTTTCCTGTTTTCTGCCTCTAAAACCTAGGTGCGTCTTATGAAGCGAAAAATACGGTATACATTTCTAGCAGTTATCAGACACAAGGGTTAGGTATGTCGTACAGGAGGCTATAGGAAAGAACACTCTTATCATTTGGTCATCATTTATGTAATCTCTATATCATCTCTATATATTTAGGTTATTTGGTAGCTTTGTACTCACACAGTCGAATATTGCTCACCACAAAGTAGCCAATGTAAAATGGGACCACAAAGACCAGGACCAATAGGATCACACAGAGATTGAGTTTCCAGTGGAAGTATCTGGAGCTGGAACACAATCATTAATACATAATAAGTTGATAAAAAGACTCAGATCCCTAGACATCCTCTCCCTGCTACAAACTAAGTAATAAGCGAATAAATAATGCAAGTCTAAGATCACTGTCGAACACAGCCCCCTGATCATGTCTTCTCTGCTTTTTCACAGGTAAATGCTGCTCTCATCTGCTGTCTCATCTCCACCTTAAACTGGTATTTCTGCAACGCATAGACTTTTTTGCAAAACTCAGAACAATGAGTGTATATCTCTTGGTCTGTTTGTGGTGATTGATTCTCACCTCCTCTTGCATTTCTTTTATGACTTTGGCCTGTGTCTGTGGCTGGTCTGTCTTTGAGCATCATCTGCCCCCAACTCATGTGATCCTTATCAGTTCCTAATTGGGGCAGAGAAGAGTTGCTCATTTGCCCATCTCCCTATAAATTTAGACCAGCTCATGGGGGAGGTCACAGACGGGGACACAGATGGGGGTGCAGTTTTCTGCATGAGTGTGTTTGATGCTGGAGTGTGAAGATGCAGTTGAACACAGCAGTGTGTTTGATGCTGGAGTGTGAAGATGCAGTTGAACACAGCAGTGTGTTTGATGCTGGAGTGTGAAGATGCAGTTGAACACAGCAGTGTGTTTGATGCTGGAGTGTGAAGATGCAGTTGAACACAGCTGTGTGTTTGATGCTGGAGTGTGAAGATGCAGTTGAACACAGCTGTGTGTTTGATGCTGGCGTGTGAAGATGCAGTTGAACACAGCTGTGTGTTTGATGCTGGAGTGTGAAGATGCAGTTGAACACAGCTGTGTGTTTGATGCTGGAGTGTGAAGATGCAGTTGAACACAGCAGTGTGTTTGATGCTGGAGTGTGAAGATGCAGTTGAACACAGCAGTTTAACTTAAGCAGGATAACTTAAGCAGCAGGAAGATACAACAAAGAACTCTACTGCACTCTGGATGGACTGCAAGCAAACACCCTGGGAAACATCTTCTACAAGTCTGAGGAGTCCTACTCCATCTACCTTTTAATATGCCGCCTCTACTCCTCCTTTTCATATTACTATCCTGTGTTCCCAAAATCTCCTTTCTTTACCCCTCTGCTCCACCCCAAAGCTTATACATCTCACCCTCACTGTTACCATCTCCCTACTACTGCTCCCATCACCTCCTGCTGATACTTCACTCTCCTGCTGACCCTAACACCAGGACTGGAAGGCATGTGCACTCATATACATCCCATTCCCACCTTACTTTCCTCACCCCCACACCAGGCACCTTCTTTCCTCCAGGAATAGCCGTAATCCGCTCAATTTAATATCAGTCCCCGTGCTCCTAAAAACCACCCTCCCATTTCATGTGCGCTCTGGAATGCCCGCTCTGTCTGTAATAAGCTCACCTCTGTCCATGACTTTTTTGTCTCCCGCTCCCTTAACCTACTAGCAATTACAGAAACCTGGCTCCAAGCAGCAGATTCTTCTTCTCCCGCAGCACTTTCCTATGGAGGCCTCCTCTGGACCCACTCACCCAGACCTAGTGGTCGGAGAGGAGGTGTAGTTGGTTTGCTTCTATCCCCACGGAGCACCTTTTATGTCCTTCATAACCCTCACTCTCTCTATCCTTCTCTTCTTTCGAGACTTACTGCATTCGGCTGTTTTCTCTCATTTCTCTGAGGATTGCGGTGATCTATCGGCCTCCTGTACTGGTGTCCCGTTTTCTTGATGACTTCTCTGCCTGGCTACCCTACTTTCTCTCCTCTGAACTACCCACTATCATTCTTGGAGATTTTAACATCCCCATTAATGTGAAAAACCCGGCTACATCCCAACTCTTCAACATAACCTCATCTTTTGCCTTAACTTAATGGACACAGTCCTCCACTCACTCTGATGGGAATACATTAGACCTTGTTTTCTCCCATCGTTGCACTCCCTACAACCTCACAAACACCCCCTTTCCTCTGTCTGATCACAATCTCATCATCTTCACAGTGTCCTCGTCTTCAAACGCTTATCCTCCAAGCAGCAAACAATTACCCACAGAAACCTTCACAACTTGAACCCTGCTCCTTTCCATTCTGCAACTGGCCGCCTCTATGACAGAATCTCTCCCCTTTCCTGCCCTGACTTGGCCACTGCTGTCTACAAAAGTTCACTTTCATCCACATTAGATTCACTTGCTCCTCTAACTACACGAAGTAGGAGGCCCTGACCATTACAACTGTGGCAGACTGATGACACCAGAAATCTTAAGCGACATAGTCATGCGCTGTAGCGATTGTGGCGTAAAACCAAATCTCAGAAAACTTTCACCCTATAAAAATCTGCTTTCTTAACATACAATTCCTCCCTCCATGCTGCCAAACAAGCCTACTTTGTCACTCTCATCAATAGCTTGTCATCCAGTCCTCAACGTCTCTTCTCTACTTTTAACTCTCTACTTTCTCCACCTTCACCTCCACGCAGTACCTCACTCACTGCTCACGAGATTGCAAATCATTTCAAAAATAATATTGATGCAATTCGTAGGAGCTTCTCCACTGCACAGACATCTATCCCACTTAGCATACCTTATACCTAACCTCCCTCAACACTTTCCTCTTTTGACCTTGCTACTACCGAAGAGGTCACTAAGGTTTTCTCAGTAGCCCATCTCACTTCCTGCCCCCTGGATCCTGTCCCCTCACAACTACTACGGTCACCCTCTTCTTCCATCCTATGCTCCCTCACTCACATCTTCAACCTCTCTAATGGTGCCTTCCCCACCCCTCTAAAGCATGCACACATCACTCCCATACTTAAAAAGCCCTTCCTGGACCCCACCAACCTGAACACCTTAAGACCCATCTCCCTGCTCTCGTTTACCTTGAAACTCTTAGAACGCTTAGTCTACGATCTCCTACCTCACTGACAACAACCTTCTTGACCCTTTACAATCTGGCTTTCGCTCACTACACTCCACTGAAACTGCCCTACTAAAACTCACTAATGATCTACTAACTGCTAAAACCAATGGCCACTACTCCATACTCTTACTACTTGACCTCTCCGCGGCTTTTGATACTGTTGACCATCCCCTCTTCCTCAAAAAACTCCACTCTCTTGGCCTTCGAGACTCTGCTCTCTCCTGGTTCTCCTATCTATCACAGAGCTCCTTCAGCGTGACCTATAACTCTGCCTCCTCCTCTCCACTTCCTCTTTCTGTAGGGGTACCTCAAGGTTCTGTCCTTGGACCCCTACTCTTCTCCATCTACACCTCCTCCCTTGGTCACTTGATAAACTCCCATGGCTTTCAGTACCATCTCTATGCTGATAACACACAAATCTATCTTTCTACTCCTCACCCCTTCAGTCTCCTCTTGCATTACTAACCTACTAAGCGACATATCAGCATGGATGTCACTCCACTTCCTCAAACTCAATCTTTCCAAAACTGAGCTCTTACTATTCCCCCCAGCCCGTGCCCCCTCCCCTGATTTCTCCATCAAGATCAATAACACAACCAGCAGTCCCTCCCCTCATGCCAGGGTACTAGGTGTATTCCTAGACTCCCATCTGTCCTTTCAGCCCCAAATTGAATCCTTGTCCAAATCTTGTAGACTTCACCTCCGCAACATCTCCAAGATACACCCATTCCTAACCTCGAAAACTACTAAGCAACTTATTCACTCCCTTGTTATATCTCGCCTTGACTATTGTAACTCCCTCCTCATTGGCCTACCTCACCGCAGGCTATCCCCTCTTCAGTCTATCATGAATGCTGCTGCCAGACTCATCCACCTTACTAACTGTTTCATATCTGCCATCCCTCTCTGCCAATCCCTCAACTGGCTTCCCATTGCCCAACGAATAAAAGTCAAAACATTAACAATAACATATAAAGCCAGTTATCACTCTGCCCCAAATTACATCACCAATCTTGTCTCCAAATATCACCCAACCCGTACTCTCCGCTGCTCCTATGACCTCCTGCAAAACTAGCTCCCTTGTCTTCTCCTCATCTCCAGGACTTCTCCAGAGCTTCCCCCATCCTCTGGAACTCTCTACCCCAATTTATCAGACTATCACCTACTCTGCTCACTTTTAGGCGATCTCTGAAAACCTATCTCTTCAGGGAAGCCTATCCTTCCCTCAGCTAATAATGGAATCTTCTATTCCTCCTACCAGTCCATCCCCCACAGTTATTACCTTTTGTACCACCAGCCCCTCCCTCTTAGATTGTAAGCTCCCAGGATCAGGGCCCTCCTAACCCTCTTGTATTGAACTGTATTGTTGCTGTATTTTCTCCCGTTATATTGTAAAGCGCTGAGCAAACTGTTGGCGCTATATAAATCCTGTACAATAAGAATAATAATAAAAATAATAATCAATAATAGTATGAAAAATGCACAGCCATCAATTGGATTTCAGTTTCCTGAAGCAGTAAAGGCCAGCTCCAACGCCCCCCCCCCCCCTCTATATTTAAAAAAAATTCAATATACACACCTTAAAATGGAAGTAAACTCCCACTGGACACTTTATAATAAAGCTTACCTGTAGGTACAAGGAATAAATCCTAAATATGCACCATTTAGGAGATATTCATTGCCCCTACAGCAGATGACGTCACAGGCGCATGCGCTTTGAAGGAACGGCATACCCGTACCATTCCCTCAGAGCTCTGTGCCGCGGCCAAGACTCACGCACGCATGGGAGTGATGTCATCGCGGCTTGGCCAATCAGGTAACAAGAGCCTGCGAACCCGGAAGGAACACTGGGAGAAGATGGAAGCCCTGTCAGCAGTGAACTTTACTAAACCCATAATTACAAATGAATCGGTTACATATAAGATTGCAGGAGCCATACATAAAAAAAACATAAAAAGAAATCTCTAACAGACTACTAGAAGTCAAGGCTTCTTTGTAGGCTGATGAGTTTTACTCACCTGCTATTTAACAGTCCCAGGATCTCAAAAATAATCAGTTCAAACATAGTGCAGGAAAAAGCAAAAGTCACAGAGAAGACGACTTGAACGACATACTGCCGCACCTGAAGACAGAACAGAAATCAATCGGTCACCGTCATGGCAAGGCAGCACAGGACCGTAAGATGCCTCAGCTGGTCACACACAACACAAACCCAATCTGTGCTACCTTTAGTTTTACCAACATCCATCCATCCTATCAGATAAGCCCACATACTGATACGTGTATAGCTAGATAGGAATTTATGTGGCATCTCTGAAGCAACCTTGTCCATTTACTACATACAAAAAAAGCACAGCAAAAGAAGAGCCCAGGCCCTTGAACATTGCTCCAACAATCCCCCCTGTAACGGAACCGACACAGTCTGTGCTTGGGTACTTCCGTTAGACTACCACTTCCCTGTCCGAACACCGACAACAGACACCACAGCAGACCATACAAGACTAGACGACACCGATCTTGAAGTAATCCAGAAAGTAGACTAGTTTATTTTAACACAGATACAAGATATATATACTCAAGCGAACAATTCCCCCTCCCTGCATAATGTCACAGGGTGGGGCAATCTACATTTAGTAACAAGAAACTCACCAACAGACAGTCCCATCAGGAGGGAGGGCTGCTGGAGACACCCCCATCAAGCCAATACACATAAACACATACATCCCATAATAGTTTGCTCCCAAGCAAGACACACAATAGAACAATGGGATGCAACCACATGGCATTAAACAATCTACAACCCCCACCCCACCTATACAGGTCTACACAATATTAGGACAGATCACCCTGTACCCCTAACAGACACAGGGTGACTTACACATAATAGGGATATGGGGAGCTGAGACAGGGGTCTCCCCACCTCTCCAAAGTGAGCTGGGTTCCATGGGACCCCCACCCCCTCCCTATCTACTAGGAAACCAATACTTCCACGAGGGCCAGCCCAGGAGATTAACACTCCCAGAAGAGTCGGTCTCCTGGCAGACCTTGGGGGAGATTTTACAGCTTCAGATCAGTGTTTGGTGCCGTGAATAGATGAGCGTTTACTACCTTCTTACACCAGTGTGATTTTGATTCTGATATGGTGACCCGGTACTCTACAAAAAGAGGATCGTCTAGGAATCCTCCAGAGAAGAGAAGTCTGTAGCTGAGCTAAGAAAAATCTGCTATGAAAATCCTCCTCTTCCATGGAGTTTGAAAAATCCTTCATAGGTGTTAAAAGAATGGAGGAGGAAGCAGATCCTGCATATGGAATGAATAAAAATGGCTGATCCCATGTAATTGTGAAACGATTTTACAAACCATATATATCATCCCTGTCTGGCCAATTGAGAAGGATAAAGACACTGTAGACTAGTATTGGCCCCAGTTCACCCTCTTCAAGGACCCTTCCACAATTCTCTGTGGAGGAACTCACCTCATAATCTTTGAAGAGCTGCCGCATGAAAAACAGCCAACCAAAGCCAAAGAACAGCAGCTGTGGGGACACAAAAAGGAGAAACATGGTGCTGTAAGGTATTGGGAGAAACATGAAAGCTACAGAGAGTATTCTTTACATCAAGCAGCATAAGGAAGAACAACTGCACTCTGATGTCATCACTCATTCAGTGCCCGGTCATACCGGTGTGATTTGTGAATTGAAGTCGCATCTAATGAATGTGAATGTCAGTGTCTTAACATGTGCGATTTGCTGCAGGGCATTTTCTAAAGTAGTTCTGCATGACTTTTTCTGCAGTTTTGTTGCGATTTCACATACATAGAATATAATGGAAATCACACTGCAAATTTAAAATCTTCACAAGCAGCAATAAAGTCTTCAGAAATCGCGCTGGAATTGCACACAAATCACACGATTTTAACCACTTCAAGTCCGGACACTTTCCCCCCCCCCCCCCCCCTCCTTGCCCCCCAGGCCAATTTTCAGCTTTCAGTACTATCACACTTTGAATGACAATTGCGCGATCATGCAACACTGTACCCATATGAATTTTTTAGCATTTTTTTTGAGACAGATAAAGCTTTATTTTGGTGGTATTTATTCACTGCTGGGATTTTTATTTTTTTTGCTATATAAATGAAAATGTCCAAAAATTTTGAAAAAAAAGTGTTTTTCTTATAAAATTTTGCAAATAAATAATATTTCATCATAAATCTTGGCCAAATTTTATTCAGTTATCTTGTTAGTGAAAAAAAAAAAACAAATTTTATAACCAAAAATTAAAATAAAGGTTGTAAAAGCAATCATTTCTCCTTCTCTCTGACTGCATTCTTGCAGCCATTGAGAACTACTGAGTGAGCTGTGATTGGTCACAGCTTGTCACACGGTACAAGGCTGTTGTGAATAGCCTTGTACCATGTGACCTCTGTGATCATTCACAGATTTCACACGTAGTAAGCAATGATGTCAGCAGTGACATCTTGCTTACAACTCTGCATGTGATCACTGATTGGCCAGTGGCAGTGCAGGGGCGGGTTGCTATTCAAAAACGGTGCCCGCCATTTTGGACTGTGCGCGCTCCCTGGGAGCGCGCAGCACCGTGATCCAGTGCCCGCTGTGTCCTCTGGACACAGTGGAACACCGATCGTCATACGGGACCTCTGTGTGAGGTCCGATCATGTGATCACTGATTGGCCAATCAGCTTCTAACTTCAGCTTGTTCAGTTACGCTTTGACAATAAAACCTGGAAGCTGATTGGTTTCTCTGCAGAGCTGCACTAGATTTTGCAATTTTAGTAAATCATCCCCATAGAGTGTAACTTATCAAAAATGGAATCCAATGAAGGAAAAAAAAAAAAAGCACCCAGGAGGCGCTGAGACCAGGGGCGGACTGACAACTCATGGGGCCCCCGGGCAATAGGGGATCATGGGGTCCCTGTGTCCTTGCCCAAACTAAAAAAAGCCTATGAAAAAGGTACCAGGGGCATCTCATGGGGCCCCCTACTGACCCCTGGCCCTCGGGCAGTGCCAGAGTTTCCACAATGTCAGTCCGCCCCTAGCTGGGACTTTGATGTAAATGCATAACAAGTGGTGAGAGCTGAAAAAAAAAATAATAGAGCTAACTGGCTCCTGATAGGCTGCGCACAACAGACAAGGCTACCCTCCAGTGGGTACCCAGCAGGCTACCAGAAAAAAGCGCACACTAATAGAAGGAGCAGCAGGCCAAAGGATAAAAGTGTCCAAATGTATTAATTAGTAGGAATGCACCGAAACGTTTCAGGCAAAAATACTTCTATCAGCCTTAGGCCGATATCTAAATAGGCACCAAAAATTGTGACCTGTAGAAATTTTTAAAGCGTCACCCATGGAGATTTTTAAGTACCGTAGTTTGGCACCATTCCACGAGCGTGCGCAATTTTAAAGCATGACATGTTGGGTATCGATTTACTCGGTGTAACATCATCTTTCAAATTGTACAAAAAAAATTGGGAAATATTGTGTTTTTGTCTTTTTTTATTCATGTAAATTTTTATTCATTAACCACTTGCCCTCCAGAGGATTTCCACCCCTTCCTGACCAGGCCATTTTTTTCGTTACGGCGCTGCGTTATTTTAACTGACAATTGCGCAGTCATGCAACGCTGTGCCCAAATGAAATTTACCTTCTTTTTTTCCCACAAATAGAGTTTTCTTTTGGTGGTATTTGATCACCTCTGCGGTTTTAATTTTTTGCGCTATAAACAAAAAAAACTGACAATTTAAAAAAAAAACAATATTTTTGATTTTTTGCTTTAAACATGTCCAGTAGAAGAATTTTCAAAAATAAAATTTTGTCAGAAATTTAGGCCAAAATGTATTTTGCTCCATGTCTTTGCTGAAAAAAATCCCAATACGTGTAAATTAATTGGTTTATGTGAAAGTTATAGCGTCTACAAATGGCGACATAGATACTGGATTTTTTTTTTTTTACTCGCAATTCAGCGACTTGTAGGCAGGACTGCCACGGGCATTCTGACACTGGAGGGGGAACTGACTTGGTGTCACTGACATCCCCAGTAACACCAATACAGTGATCAGTGCTAATAAAAAGTTAGTTTATAACCAAAAATTATAATTTTTAAAAAAAAAAAAATTAAAATTTTTATTTTATTTTATTATTATTTATGTTTTTTAACATACTGTCACCCTAGCAGTACAGTGTCACCATGGTGACACTGTACTACTTGTGGGGGGTGAAGAAGATTTTTTTTTTTTTTTTTACACTGATTGCTTTTACACTCATAAAGGCTGTAAAAGCAATCATTTCTCCTTCTCTCTGGCTGCATTCTTGCAGTCATTGAGAAATACTGTGAGAGCTGTGATTGGTCACAGCTTGTCACATGGTACAAGGCTGTTGTGAATAGCCTTGTACCATGTGACCTCTGTGATCATTCACAGATTTCACACATAGTAAGCAATGATGTCAGAAGTGACATCTTGCTTACTACTCTGTGTGTGATCACTGATTGGCCAATCAGTGATCACATGATCGGGACCTCACACAGAGGTCCCGTACAGCGATCAGTGTCTGAAGGACACAGCGGGCATCAGATTGCAGTGCCGCGCGCTACCTGGGAGTGCGCACAGGCTGTGAATACGGGCGCAATTTATGAACGGCCACAGAGGTCCTGTACAGCGATCGGTGTTCCTTTGGACACAGTGGGCACCGGATCACGGTGCTGCGCACTTCCACAGAGCGCACACAGGCCGGGAAGCGGGGAGGACGTTTATAAACGGCCACCCGCCTCTGCACTGCCCCCGTCTGGCCGTTTATATACATGGGTCAGACGGGAAGTGATTAATAAACAGAAAACTGACTGAAACTCCGTTTTAAACACAAAAAACAAAATATAATATACTGCAGCTTGCCAGTCCTTAGATGGTGGCTGCATTAGTTTTCTTTTTTCCCCTTTAACATCCTCTGATGATCCTACCAATAACACACTTCCTGTCCGAGGGTGACAACTCTTACTGTACTGTATCTAAAGAGGAGCAGCGTTGTCACCTTAGGAGAGGACTACAGAAACACCTCCAAATATCCTATTCCAGTTCCTCACCTGAGATATGACCATCAGGATGGAGTCAATGAGGAAGCTCATGGTTGATTGGTATGCAGTCTGTTGATTGTCCTGATTGCATGGACTCCACAGTCCAAGATACCTTCAGTAGAGGTACAGGTGGGCAGTATGTTCACATGACGCGTTCAGTCCTTGCATGGCACTGTGGAAGTCAAGGACACATTATGGCTGAATTCAGTTAAAGCAATCATGTACTCAAATCTACCCAACCTAGATGATCTCTCTCCCTAATATATACTTACCTATCCATACCAATCAGAGCTCTGAGCCCCATCCAGCGCTAGTCACCAATCATGTGTTCTCTTTCTAATGACATACCTCCTTAGACCCAGTCTGTCTGGACAGTATGGTCACCTGCTGACTTGGCACTATCCACAGGCAGCTTAACTCTTCAATAAGACACAGAAGTTGAATCCAAAACCACCAGATTTTGCAATTTTAGTAAATCATCCCCATAGAGCGTAACTTATCAAAAATGGAATCCAACGAAGAAAAAAAAAGCACCCGGTAAGCGCTGGCACCAGGGGCGGACTGACAACTCATGGGGCCCCGGGCAATAGGGGATCATGGGGCCCCTGTGTCCTTGCCCAAACTCAAAAAAACCTATGAAAAAGGTACCAGGGGCATCTCATGGGGCCCCCTACTGAAATCTGGTGCAGCTACTTGCAGTACAGAGGATGTCTTCCAATGACAATGACTTTCCTGAGCCCTGTCTCTGCAAAATACTAAGGCCCCTTACACACAGGCAGACTCCGCCAGCAGATCCACCTGCTCAGGATCTGTCCACTGATCCCCGCTGAGCAGGCGGATGACAGGTCTGTGTCCACTACGCTTGTGCAGAGCGCACATGAACACAGCCAGCTTTCCTGTATTGGTGTTCGGATGTAAAAGGACCACCTGTACGTTTACATCCAACTGTCTTCCCATTCGCTAGATGGATGGAGAACGGATTCCCCCATCCTTCTCTTTTTAGCGGATCACGTTTGTTTACATCCATAGAGGACAACAGATGGTCTGATCTGTCCGCTCGTGTGAAAACGGCCTTAAACTGAGGGAACGTGAAAGAAATGGGGAGGGTCTACCTAGGACTGAACTAACTAGCACTAAACAGGAGGGGAAGATGGAAGAAGATATTTATTTCAGGTACTTATATAGCGCCGTCAATTTACGCAGCACTTTACATATATATTGTACATTCACATCAGTCCCTAACCCTCAAGGGGTGTACAATCTAAGGTCCCTAACTCACATTCATACATACACATACTAGGGACAATTTAGACAGGAGCCAATTAACCTACCAGCATGTCTTTGGTGTGTGGGAGGAAACCGGAGTACCAGGAGGAAACCCATGCAGACACAGGCAGAACATGCAAACTCCAGGCAGGTGGTGCTGTGGTTGGGATTCGAACCAATGACCCGAGTACTGCCAGGTGGAAGTGCTAACCATTCAGCCACTGTGCTGCCCATATCTCAATCACAGAGTAACTAAGCTGTAGTGGTCCAATTCCCTGACTGGCGGGATTCTCAGCTTGATTCCAGGTTATGATTGAACCAAACCCGTGCTCATACCTAGAGCTAAACAGGTGCGCGGCAGTGCAAGGAGCAGGCTGATAGGAGGAGAGAGCAGAGAGATGACCTCATCATTTTACTGCTTCTCCTTTCACTGTCCAGGCACAGGCTTGGGGTGGGGGTAAGACCTGTAAATGTTATTGAGAATAAAGATCAGGTCTCCTGCCCTCCCAGATAGGGTTGAGCTGTGTGGCAGAGCTGTGTAATTCTTAGGACTGGATGGACAGAATTACAACTCCTGGTTGAAAAAAATCAGCTCCATTATATGTATTCAGCTGCCTGTCTGGAGTTCAGACATTCTAATAGATCTGACCCTCAGTCCCAGAAATCAATGGCAGCCACATACCAGAGAGAGGAGTACATGTGGGCCACTCATGGCCAGCTGCCCACTGTTCCCTGTCAGAGTTCTATCCTCCACAGTACTAACCTGATCCACACTGTCACTTCATCCCTTCCTCTCCCACCAACCACACCATCCACCACTGGAGGAAGAAGAGAGCACAAAAGACATACACACGGGTGTCCTCATTTCTTGCCCCGAGTGCTGATGATCTGGGCAGAGCCTCGTAGCCCCGAAACCATTAAAAGTAATGGAATTTGGGCTTAAGACAAATGGCCGCAGTGTGGAGACATAAAATAAGAGGCACCTCGGTTCTCTAGTGTTTGGACTGTTCTTAGCTTGGATTGGCTGGCTGGGGAAACGTCTTCACATCCGGCTTGGGAAGTACGGTATGAATAGTAGCCAATCGGCTGTACACATTACAGGGGAGGGTACCGATTGGGTAAAAAGGTGGGCTGGGCATTTCATATGGAGGCTTGGGACGCAGCCATGTGCAGTGAATGGAGCAGGGACACTGGAGACAGAGGTGAACGCTGGCTGTGTGATGGGGGAGGGGGGGGAGGAAAGGGGGTGAGGGGCACTGGATGGAAGGAACACATTTATAAAGCAGTGAATGTGACTTTCACCAGACATTCACTAGAAGTGAATTGATCACTGTTATTTAAAACATTTGAACCTGGAAGATTCGCCTGCAGTGAATGTTTGTTGAATGTCAGATTGACTGCTTTATAAGTATGCTGACCTCACCACCTGGAAAATGCCAGTTTCCTGGCTGTCAAGGGGAATCTTTATGATTTTGGAAGCCACTGACTCCTCTGATCTCTATGCTTCCTCCAGGTTGGTGTTACAAGGTATGAAAGGCAGCGACAGCCAGGCGACCGGCATTTTCAGCAGACCTTTATTTCTCTTGATGTCTATGCAAGTCACACCTGAAATCAGCAAAAAGTAGCGCAGGAACTAATTTTCAAAAAGGTGCAACTCCAACAAAGCCGGAGTCGCACTAATTAGAACGGTTGCACTGGCGATCATTGGGTGCGACTTATTAATATGAAATATATATATATATTTATAACTTTTTTTTTTTGTCCCGACTAAACATTATATTAAAATCCAGTTTGCTTAATTTCTTTATTATGACCAGGACAAAAAAATATGGGAGAAATCCAGACTTTTTTTTTTTTCTTTATTATGGTCAAGACTAAAAAAAATAACATTTTATAGTTAAAACTTTTTTTTTTTATTGACCTTAGTAGCCTCCCTAGCGGTCTGATTATGTCAGTATTTCTGTGCTCAAAGCGGTACATTTTTTTGCATGGAAATATGTATTTTTTTTCATTGTAGGCCTGTAATTTTTAGGAATAACTCACTGAAATCTGTCCGAACAAGAGTCTAGTAAACATCCCGGGTAGGATAAAATTTGAAACAAGAAATCATAAATTATAATTTAATAAATAATCATAGAAAATAATAATATAATAATAAATTTAATTCAATAATATAATCAAACCAAAAACACTGAAATTTTAAATATAGCGCCAAGTTCGCACATCGCTGAGCAAAGTCGTAGAATCGTTTTCAGTGTCTGATGAGGAATTTCCCCCACGAATCATTATCACTCAATTCTGCAAGTGGTTCTGATTTACTATCGCTGTTCTCTAGCTGATCTAAAACCGCTTTTGACCTAAAGGGACGCTTTTTGGACGCCATGGACGTTTCTCAGTTTCCAGGCAGAAAGAACAGTAAAAATGCAGGCAGGGCGCCGGACAAAGCACTCGGGACAAAATGTATGTGAAATGGTTTGATACAGGAATGTTATACTATGTGATTTTAGTGTATTTAGTGAATGTCACTTTTTCACATTTTTTAATTTCCTGCCAGTCCCGTCCCCCGTACGTCCCGACGCTCGCAGGGGACGGAACCCGATGCCAGCATGGGCCGGAGGACGTTGCCGGGGACAGTGCAGGGGGGACATCACGGGAGCGCAGGACAAGGTAAGTGATCGAGGGATCCCGGAGCAATGCTGCAGTGTATTCCCGAGTGTAGCTCGGGGTTACCGCTTGTGGTGCTGAAACTTTACCCCGAGCTACACTCGGGAATACCGCCAGGGAGGTTAAATAAAATTTAAAAAAAACGGATTTCAGCAGTATTTTTTTTTTTTTTCAGTCCATAATAAAGAAAAGAAAAAAACATTTATTTATACCATATATTATTATTTATTTATTTCAGTTATAACGCCAGCAATTTCTGCAGTGCTTTACATACATATATTGTACATTCACATCAGTCCCTAACCCTCAAGGGGTGTACAATCTAAGGTCCCTAACTCACATTCATACATACACATACTGGGGCCAATTTAGACAGGAGACAATTAACCTACCAGCATGTCTTTGGAGTGTGGGAGGAAACTTGAGTACCCGGAGGAAACCCATGCAGGCACAGGGAGAACATGCAAATTCCAGGCAGGTGGTGCTGTGGCTGGGATTTGAACCAATGACCCTAGTAGTGCCAGGTTTAAGAGCTAACCATTTATTTTCAAATAGTTTTTATTGAAAATTTTTAAAGTCTTAAACAAACACGTTAATATCTAGATATAATCAAATGTAAGGTTCACATAAACGAAATAACAGACAATGAAATGAGAATGAGGTACTAAACCCCCACCAGCCGGCTGGGAGTTCGTTTAACATATTCATACTTATAAGAGAGGTATGTTCATTAGATCGTGAACCATCATAAGAAGTAGAAAACCGTGAGGGAATTAAACAGAGGGTGAAAACGGGTATAGAAAAGAGTGGAAGGGGAAAGAAGGGAAGAAGAAGGGGCACCAATGTTCTGCAAATTCAGCATGTCCTAGGGATAAGGTTCGTAATCATGTGATTGAGCAATTGGGATGTGATAGCCATCGAGACCAGTGTAATGTGAATTTGTGGTAAGAAGAGTTTCGAAAGGCCGCTCTTTTCTCCATCTCACATTGCAAGTTGAGGTCAGCAATGAGACGGGCTAGTAGAGGAGGTGATGTAGAACGCCATAGCCTCATAATGTTAGTCTTGGCTGCTGCTAGAATGTGTATGATAATAGTGCGTGAGCGCACAGGGAATTGTTCTATCGTTAGATGTAGAAGCGCTAATCCCGGGTTAAGAGTCGTAGGTGAGTCTGTGACTGAGGAGATCAATTGGAACACTTTGTTCCAGTATGATTTGAGGGACTTACAAGACCATAGTACATGAAAGAGTGAACCAGTTTCACCACATTGTCTCCAGCAAGTTTTTGGTTGCTGCGGATAATAGATGGATAATTTGGCAGGGGTCAAGTAGCATTGGTGGAGAATTTTTAAATATGATTCCCAGTGGGAGCTACATTTCGAAGCTTTGTGTGTAGTGACAAAAGTCATTTGCCATGATTGTGGGGTCACTGGGGAGAGGAAGTTCTTCTCCCAATTAGTAAGGGATGATGAGTGGTTCGTGAAATATGCTTCAGTTAGTAACGTATAAAAGGTAGAGATCCCTTTCTTTGGATAATTGGTCTTATGAAGGAAATGATGAGCAGTAGCTGGGAGGTCTATTTTAACAGGAATATCCGCTTTATGAAGCAAATGGAATATTCGCATAAAAGTGAAGTGTTCCGTATTGGGAAGATGGAATTTTTTCTGCAGTGTCTGGAATGACTCGGGTTCATGGTTAGCATAAATATCTTGGATATGACTAATACCCAACTCTATCCAGGATCTTAGATTTAAATTAGGAGAAAGAAATTGCAGAACGGAAATAGGAGTCGGGATTTGTAAGTTAGTTTTCTGTGACTGAGTGCTTGTCAAGAGCTCATGCCAGGCTGTTAATGAAGCCTGAATACATGGTTGTGTGTGATTATGTCCAATCAGTGTTATACGAGGCACGAAGAGCAAATCTGTTAAGGCACCTTGTGGATATCTGGAGGGCTCCATAATAGTCCAGATTTTTTCCTGAGTAGGGTGCCACCAGTAGAAGAGCTGGTCTAGTAGGGCCGCCTGATAATAAGATTTTAAATGTGGGAGACCAGCTCCTCCTCTGGAAGGCGGGCGGATCAGAAGGTTTGTAGAGCATCTGGGCCGTTTAGAATTCCATAGAAATTTATTTAGAATTTTTTGCATTACGGAGAAGGAGGAGGGTATAGGTACAGGTAATGTACGGAAGATATATAATATCTTTGGCAATATACACATTTTAATAGCAGCTACTCTACCTAGCATTGATAGCGTGGTTGTGCGCAAGCTCCTAAGCTCATGTGGTATGATATCTATTAGGGGTTTAAAGTTTTCTGCATAGAGTTGATTGGTTGTGGAGGTAAGTTTAATCCCCAAATATGGGATACTGTGTTTTTCCCATTTAAAGGGGAATTGTTTTTCAAGGCGAGCTTGGGCCAGTGGAGGAGTATGAAGATTTAAAATTGAAGATTTGGTTTCATTTAGTTTGTAATAAGATACATCTGCATATTTTTGTATGTGTGAGCGTATTGAGGTGAGAGATTTGCAGGGGTTCGTAATCATTAGGATAATGTCGTCCACAAAAAGGCTGATTTTGTGTTCTTGCTGAAAAAATTTAATCCCTGAAAAATTGGAGTAATTTCTAAGGTTGGATGCTAGTGGTTCTATAAGTAGGGCGAAAATTATGGGGGATAGGGGACAGCCTTGTCTAGTACCATTAGATATTTGAAATGGTTGTGAAAGCGTACCATTAGTGAGGACTCTGGCTGAAGGTTTGGAGTAAAGGGATAGAATCGCTGATAACATCCAATCCGTAATGCCTAGTTTTTGAAGAGTTAGTGACATAAAACGCCAGTGAATGCGGTCAAACGCTTTTTCTGCGTCAAGTGATAGGAGAATTGAAGGTTGTTTGTTTGATTCAAGAAGGTGTACTAGTGATATAAGTCGACGAGTCGCATCAGGGGCCTGTCTACCTGGTACAAATCCCACCTGATCAGCTTTGATTAGCGTCGGCAGGTACGGAAGGAGTCGTTGGGCTATTATTTTGGCATATATTTTCAGATCCGTATTAAGTAATGAAATTGGTCTATAGTTTTGGACTAATTGGGGGTTTTTACCCGGTTTCGGGATAGTAGAGATTAGCGACTGTAGCATATCAGAAGGAAATTCCACTTTAGAAGCAACGTGGTTATAAAGGTCAGATAGATGGGACTTGAGATTAGTCGCAAATTTTTTATAATATTCATTAGTAAAGCCGTCGTTTCCCGGAGATTTGTTCATGGGGAGTTTAGTTATGATTTTCTCAATCTCTGCAGGTGAAATCGGCACAGAGAGGGAGGCCAATTGAGTAGGTGTAAGATGGGGAAGTTCGGTTTGGCTTAAAAAATTTTCAATTGACAGGTTTGTTGGTTGAGTTGTGTCAGGGTCATCTTTTATGTTGTATAGCGATTGATAATAACACGCAAACGCATCAGCTATGTCTTGTGGATTAGATAGAGGGATGCTGGAAGTAGGATGCTGAATCGTGGCTATTTTGTTTTTAATTCGTTTCTGTTTAATGGTTTTGGCAAGAAAAGAGTTAGTCTTGTTACCAAGCGCATAGTATTGGCATTTTGTTCTTTGGAGGTTCGTATCATAAACGTGTA